>NW_026453179.1:6655774-7260845 GCF_025200985.1 Drosophila gunungcola
GCTGAT
Source organism: Drosophila gunungcola (assembly GCF_025200985.1). Taxonomy (NCBI): domain Eukaryota; kingdom Metazoa; phylum Arthropoda; class Insecta; order Diptera; family Drosophilidae; genus Drosophila; species Drosophila gunungcola. The sequence goes on from NW_026453179.1 coordinate 6,655,781, forward strand.
AACGTCTGCAAGCAATCAAATGTGTATGGATCGGCCATGTCGGATGGTGTGTACTAAGCTAATATTCGTAAATCTAGTTTGTGCAGGAAATAACCCCTAAACTTAATTTATTTCAGGAATGTTCTGTGCTGGATCCATGGATGAGAGTGTGGATGCCTGCGAAGGTGACTCAGGCGGTCCACTTGTTTGTTCCGACGACGGTATGAGTAACATTTATTTGTTCGGGGACAAAAAATATATTTTGTTTCAAATTATATTTTCTAGATGGCGAGACATTGTATGGCCTTATTTCGTGGGGTCAGCATTGCGGCTATAAGAACAGGCCGGGTGTCTATGTCCGTGTCAATCACTACATTGATTGGATCTACGAGAAAATTAATGAGAGCTTGCTACGCTTTTAAGGACAAACATTTCCCAAGCCCTTTAATATCCACCTTGTTACATGACTATTATTTCTAAAGAATTTTGTAGTGAGTTTAGTAATAAAGCAAATCATTTAGAAAATGTTTCAATATAGTAAAGTTTCGATGTTATAAACATTTAAATGTTTACCTACGATTAAATATTTGAAATCTTAACATTATTTATTTAATTGTGTGAATTTACATATACCCATTAGCGACTGCAAACCAGTACTCTTCATTTGTTTACTCACACAGAAAAATGAATAAAATCCATAATCAATGCTAATAAAACGCACAACAACAATGGAGCTTTAGCCGGAGATACAAAAACATACTCACAACATACTACATACATCGACGACAATGATTTAATTCACAAGTCTGTAATGTTTTTTGACTCATCCCCCATTCAGAATGCTCTACTGGATTCACTCGGTTCTCACCGAGTTTTCCTCCTGGCTGCTCCGTTCCACTTTTTGGGTCAACCGTCAACGACGGTCCGTCCGTAGGAGCGGAACACGCACTCAATTGACACCAGACACCAGAGCGGTCAAAGGGGAGCACCCGGCGGATTGGGGAAGGGGTCGGAGCTGTTTACTCGCACAGATCGCATTGTGCGGGCGTTGCACGCGCGATTGGATGATCGGCTTGGAAAGCGCTACAATTAACTTAATTAATACAACAATTTGCCAACGTACACTGAGAAAAATTGGAAATTATAATACGAAAGAACTAATCTATTGCTAAAATTGGTTTACAAAAACACCCTTTTTAAGTTAACAAACAACAACTAAATAAAAATTATAATATTTCAACTTCAAAAATCTTTTTATATTCTCGTTTAAACTGTATTTCCAATTTTCAAAATGTCTAATAAAAATATTTTTCGAATTGATTTTCATTATTGCAGTTTTTAGTTTTTAATTGAGCCCACAAATGTATTTAAAGCTTTATAATATTAAATCTAAATACGTATAATGCATTTTAAACAAATAGGACCCATTTAAAGTCCCATATTTTCCTCATCATTTCAAATATTTTAATATTAAATTTTTTAAATATTCAAAATACAATTTTTGATTTAATAGCCAAAAATTAGTTTTTACAGTTTCATTTTCTTATCACATGAAAATTAAAAATGTTTTCGCTCAAATTTAAATTAAACAACTTAAAACCAGGTAAACAAAAAGTTCTGGAGACATTTTGAGAAAATTTGCGAAACTCTTGACGTCGCCATTTATGAAAAACAGCTGCATTTATTTAGAATGGATAGTTGAAAGGACAATAATTATAATTGTCCTTTTTAATATATTTTTTTCAATTTTAAACTGCTTTCTTATTGGTTAATATGACTAGAATCTTATTAAAAAAAAAGAATAAATTCTGAAAGTCATATATAAAATAAATAAAATTGTTTTCTGTGCGGGAAACAAGCCTGTGTGTTTTTTAGTTCACCTTTTTTTGAGCGAAAGAGTAAACTCGGGCGGTTCCTCGGGGTAACTCTCTCTCTCTGAGTGCGATCTACGGACGGAACTCAGCTCAACACGTTGGGATTCTCTGTTAGTTGATTGTGAGATTTCATCTGGAACAGATCGCATTCAGTGGCTTATCAGTAGAAAATAGGAGTCTGTCTCACAATGTTCACCAATTCCTTGGTTTGCTTGGCGATCTTCGGCCTCTTTTGCGGCCAGATTGCAGGCACCGCAGCCGATCAGTACGGGATATATGGAGGATCGGCCATTTCCACCACGGAACGGATCAACTCGGAAATGCGCTGCATGAACATCAATCCGCAGAACTCAGTGGACTTGGAACAGGTGAAAGGGGATCCAGATCAAAAGTTATATTTCAGAGTCAAGGATTATCAGCTTCACCCAGTCTAGGTATAGGCTCATTTGAATACGAAAAACTCATTGCAGGCTAATGCAATTATCGTCGATTTGTTCTAATTAACCCTTTGCGCCCAGAGTGCGCCCAATGTCAATGCTGTAGCTCCCAGCCCATGGTTATTTATTTTTCCATTGTGGGCATTTAATTGAACGCTCAGCGAGTGGCATGCAAATCGCACAAATGACCCCCATTCGCTTTTATTTGAGTGTGTAATAATGCCCAGCCTCTCTACATATACAGATAATGGGTCTGTGGTATGGCAGCGAGATTATCGTGCACAGCCAAGACTTTCCGGGAACCTACGAGTACGACTCATGTGTAATTATCCATCTTGCCGATGTCACAGAACAGGTGAGTTCCTCAACTTGATTAGTTTCTAGATCTTGTTCTCAAGCTTTTTTTTGCTACTTCAGATTCGACATAGCCAGGCAAGCCGCGGCTATGGCTATGGACCCCAGGATTACGACCGGAATCAGAACAACTATGGGCGCACAACCACCACTCAATCCTCATACCTGGATAACGATGAGTACCACATGAGATCCGCTCATCAGGGCCAGCAGAAGTATCTGCGTTTGGTGTGGAGCGAGGGGGACAACAATTTGGAGTACACCTTCAACTACACCACCACTGAACCTGGTCGATGGTCCAACATTGGCGACCAGCGGGGATCATTGGTCGCTCTAAACACTTACACCCAGTTCACTGGAACCGTCCAGGTGGTAAAAGCTGTCAACGATCACCTGGTGCTCACATTCTGCGGCAATGATGTGAAGAGCTCTATATACACCGTGGTGCTGACCCGCAATCGCATGGGCCTTGGTTCTGATGTGAGTAATTAAATTAATATTGAGATTTATTTATGGTAAATTATAATTCGCTATTTATGTAGAAAAATAATCATTCAATTGCTAATTGATTTCATTTTAAATATAATATTTTGCGAAATACATTTGTTATTAAGCGACAAAATGTTAAAACTTAACTTAAAGGAAATATTGTGATTTTGTTTGTTGTATTCTTGTTTTTTTACATATAATTTAATCAGTTAATTATTATTTGTTAATAACTACGTTTACAGTATATTTTCTCACGACAACGTCATGCGTCAATAAGTATTGAGATGTTTGTAAAAAACGTATTTTCTAAAAATTGACTGATAATGCAAATGTAAGCATATGTATATTAAGAGGTTTCTAAAAATTACTTTGTTTATAAAATAACATATAAACTGCACTGCTAAAAAAATAGAAAAGTACAAATAAATATTTGACCTTTTTTAAATATGAAATTATAATATTATTAGAAATTTAAGCTATTAGATTTAAAATCAAATCCGCAAATAGTCAAATAATAAATGTAACAGTTTTTTAATATTTTCATATTTAAATTAACTAAAAACCGCAACGGATAAAAATCAAAGGGAAAATATTTAAATTTTATACATAATATTTGGATTTACTACCTTTTTTTTATCCAGTGTAGTAATAGATAAGAATCTTTTTGTGAATCAATTTTTTTTTTATGCCAACTAATTGTTTACTGTTTTTTTTTGCAATTTTTCAGGAGCTGCGCAGCATCCGGAACCTGCTTTCCCGCCGTGGACTCTACACGGAGACCATTCGCAAGGTCTGCAATGGATGTGGGCAACTGGGCGGCAGCCTCTTCGCTCTATTCGCCCTTTTGCTGGTCATCCGCTTGACCGGGGGGCGTGGCCAGTGAGCTGGAGGGATCGCCAGATCGCCGATCATCAGCCGGCGTATTTAATGAGTCCAGCCATATTACGTTAATTTATGTATAAATTACTTAAGCAATACAGAAGCGAGATCGCCAAGTGCACTCCCCGAAAACTAACTCGCATTGCTTCCGTTTTAATTGCCCGTCATGTCAATTAAAGTCAATTACGCCGAAGACAGGCCTGACTTAAGTGGGCAACAGCCGTTGGCTAGTCGTAGGCGTTAAGTGTTTGCTTAATTCAATTAGCAGGGATCTCCACCCGCTCATCGGAATTTTGGCCGGAACAAATTCGGTTGCTACCCTAAAAAGGTATTTATACTATCACTCTTTCTCTATGTGTGGATCGCTGGACCCCAAAAGTAGGCAACGGAAGAGTACTGCCAAAATTTTTAAATACAAATAACTCATACGCCTCGTTGACACAGTCACACACATCCAACGCCAATGCCACTGGGCTTGCTGATTACGTTGTTAACATTTCATTTTTTACACTATCAGCACTTACCAAAAAACGCGCTTATGGTTTCTTATCAGACCTAGGCAACTGGGATCTGCGAAATGCCATATTCAGGGGTTTTTGTTCGGAAACAAAAAGAGTTAAGACCCCCAGCAATCGAAGCCATAAAATCTGGTCAATTGCCTTTGAATTTCACACGATTTCGTTAAGATCTCGCCTGTATAAGTACAAAAGTCTGGCGAGTTTTCTGAATTGTTTTTTGTTGTTTTTTCTGTGTTGATAAGGTTTGTATTTGGCATAAATGGGAACAAGCTCGCCCTGTTATCAGACCAAAAAGCCTAGCAGAAATTCTAAAAAGTCACACACTCGTAAAAAAGAAAACAAACCATCCAAGTCTGTGTGGAAAAGTTTTGGCAGCAAAATATTCCCAATGATCGCGATGATTAATTTCCTTTCAGCAGGCGAATGCTTTGGTTTTTTAAGCACTACCAGAAAACGTGCCAGGGCTAGATTAGGGCTAGATTTGCTCAGCCCCCGCTGAGTCTGAATCGCACTTGAACTTGGAATGCGATCATAGGTTATTGTTGATTTTTGTTATTGTTTATTTCCCGATTTTTCACCCGCACACTTTCTGCCGGATTTTACAACGCCTGATTGCAGTCATAGACCGTGTGCCAGCTTGACGTTTTGTTTTTAAATAATAATTCACAGGCAGCCGCCGACTCACGAGCTGATAAGAACTCGCCGCACACGTAGAGTGCTCATGATAGTAAGTATTATAGAAGTTCTTTTGCGGAGCAGATGGAACATATCTTAGACCCCGGTCCAACTGCATAATCAGCAGGACAGGATGTGTCTAAAATAGGTTAATGTGACCTCTGCCATGGCAAACATGCGCCTGCTGAATTTCTGTTGAAAATGTGTCATTTACAGATGAACCTCTCTAGCACGGAACCCATGACCTACACAACACACAATTTTTACTTCCAGATAATTTTAGACAGCAAATAGTATTATCAAATTTGCCTAGCCAAAAACTGATAACTCAGAGATGTCCAAAGTGCATTTTGAAACGAGGAATGGACCTTTTTAAGTTTTTAATTTACTTTGTAAAATTAAATATATTGATTATAAGAACGAGACAAATATTTATCCGTTTTAATAACCTTTTTTTAAAATATTAAAAAATAAATAAATAACTTGCTAAAATCTTGATAATTTTTTTTTTTCCAAAATCCCGGTAAATCGGCTAAACTTTGAGTGGCAGATGTTGGACTGTACGAACTCTTAATGGTGATTTACGTCATCGCTTGAGGGGTACATATTTAATTTTGCAATATTGGCACAGCTGTAGAGATCAGCCTTTGGACTTTGAACTGCACTTGGGAAGTACGCTGAAGGCGATTTCTCCTCTTTGGTTACGGATACAAGTCTAGACACTTATCCAAGGAGTGTAAACATAACCATTTGAATCGAAAAACAACAAACTTTGACTGAAAGTGCGTCGCATTTCACATTGCATTCGCTTGCATGGCGTGCAAATAATGGCCTGGTCGTAAGCTAATCAATTATCAACCCTTTTGAGCAATACCTGATAAGCCCCAACTACTTGGGAGATAATGACCATACATACGCCAGAACAAACTGCTGATAAGGCATAGCTATAAATACTGGATCCGGAGCGAAGTGAGGCCACAGAAACGAATCGAGCGCGCCAATGATCGGACAGATCCAGTAAAAAATTCAAAAATATAGAGCCAAAACTCTATAGCAAAAGCAACCCAACTGTGATACCAAACGAACACACACAAGACAAGATGTCTGCTGCTAATAAAGTGAACCACTTGATCGGCGCCACTACGCGTTACATTGCCGGACGGAATGCTGTGCAGACGGTCTACTGGCGTACCTCCGCCGGACCCAATCCCCGGATGTTGAAAACCAACAAGTTGCAGAACTTCGATCGCAGCCAGAAGGCCCCACAGAGTGTTCGGCTGCAGAACTACAACCGCAGCTTCATCCGGGATTAATGGAGAATTTTTCATAGTTTTAGTTCCGACCTTGACATGTTCCTAATGTCGCGATAGACATAATTTTTTTGTGCACTTTGTATTTATTATATAGATTATTTCCGAAGGCGATAAACCTAATCGTGCGAATTAGAGTTAATCGAATCTAAATGAAGCCGGCGCTACGACTTTTCATGTACCTTGGCATTAAAAAAAAACCACAAAGATTAAATAAATGCATTCTAGCGCGTAGATAAGAGAATAATATTTGTCGTATTTCTTGTTCGAAGTCTGGCAGGGGTCTGCTAAATGCGTCATCACCCCCAAAGGCAATGACATAAATTCAATTTCCATCGAATGATCCGTGTTTTGTGTGTATCCGTGCTTAACTATATCAAAAAGCCCGTACATTCCTTCGGTTTATTTCTTGTTTAAGATTTTATTTATTTAGTTTTATATTTATTACATACATTGAGTTCTCGTATATATATAATTTTTTTTTGCTTTTATGTTTATGCTTTATTTTTTTTGTTGTATGTAATTATTTTATATAATTTCTCAATTAGTTTTATAATTTCGTTTTTAGATATCGTTCTTACTTATGTTTTATAGTATATTCTCGCGATTTTTTTTTTCGGTTTTAGTTAATTTAATTTGTTTTGTGGGTGAAATATGTTGACGTTAAATTGTTTTTTTCATTTTTGCGTCTTATAATGTTTATCGGGTTGATCTTTACTTAAAATTACAGCCTTTATAAATAATTATTTTTTTATGCTATTCATCATTTTTTTTAGCTTTTCCTTTTTTCTCGAATTTTTGGTTTTCTTATATGTTTTGCTTTATACTTTTTATTTCGCTTGCCGTTGTACTACGTATTCATTTTTCTTTCGTTATAATTTTACTAAATATATATAGAGACTTTTTCCTTTTCGCATCGTATTTTGATGGATCTGAATAATTTGCACACATGTATGTATATAATATATATGTATATATATAATATAATTGTTATCTAAATATATACTCATATAGACCTCATATATATTAATTCATATTTGACAATTTCAGTTGGGCTTAGTGTCTGGCTTTGCTTTTGTAGTGTAGTGTAGTTCTGGTTTTCCTCTTTTTCGTTATTTTTTTTTTTTAGTTGCACACGGAAGATTTACACACATGAATAAAAACCGAAAAAATACACACAAAACTTGTGCATTTCCTTAACTAGCTTTGGTTTCCATTTTGATACTTTTTGAAATATGTTATGTTATTTTATTACTTCGCTTATTTTTTGCCTAACTCAATTCACATCAAAACAGTTTCCGTTTGGTTTATCTCAAAAGAGAAAAATATATATTAATTATTATCTTTGTATTTTACTTTTATTCAATCCATTTTCCATTTGGTTTTTGATTAAAAAATATTGCAGCTCAAAATTGTAATACTTTGGTTTTTCAACATTAATTAATTTACTTAACTTATGTCCTCCCTAAAGCATAGAACACAGTAGAGATCATTTGGGTTTCCTCTTGCTACTGCTGCTAACCCTACTCCACACTCCTTCCATGCCCTCTGAAATCTCCCGTCTCCATGCTGATATCATTTCCTAAATGGGCTGCAATTGCTTGATCTGTAATTTCTCTGAGTTCCCGGGCGTGTCTATATTTCTGTCGTCTGATGTACGTATTTCCATGACTCTACTTTTATGCTGCTCAGTAGTATATGTATTTTAGACTCTTATGTACGGTAAATTGTTTGCTAGAAATGTGTTTTCTTTTACGGAAGAATTTGGATACATTTTCTTAGTTCCACTTGATTTTAGCTAAAAGTATAATTTCTCTAGTGTTTTCTTTGCTCTTCAGCTAATCTTTGCTATGTATTTTTCTGGTAATCCTATCTCTCGGTCTATACCACATTCATTGCGCGCTTTAATTGGCTTAACATAGGTGTATCGGTATCTGTATCGCGGCGTCGGTATCCTTCTCTACAAGTGTATTTAATTATCCTGCATCGGCTTCAGCACAGATTCTCACAATGTGCAGCATGCACTTCGATTTAATTTTAATAATTCTATATATTTTGCAACAGAATTTCGGCTTTTTTTTTGGTTGGATAAGGGGAAAAATTAACTGAGTGGAACGGGCTTAATGGACAGTTTTGTCAGCAGAAGGCAATAAACGAAATTCTGTGCAAATATTTGTGGAAACAAGGTCGACTAAAAAATCTACCAAAAGGAAGTCCAAGAGAATTGCGTAAAATTCACAATATTTTGTAAATTCTTCATTTTGTTTTTTTGTTTTTATTTTGGATATCGGCTTACTTCGGTTCTCCCTCGTGACTAAAAATACTCAACAATTTCGTTTACATGAAACCATTTTAGCTACAATTTATATTTGTTGTATATATGGTAAAATATTTCCTACGCATTCGCTTTCAACATTGATAGAAAAACCGCTTTGTTTTGCTCTTGTTGTCGTTTTGCTTTTCACCATTTGCCATGTTTTGCCTCTACATCGAGATCTCGCACTTGAAATTGTATATGTTAGAAATCGTAATTTAAAAAATTCTTTTGCTGACAACAATGATCCAAAACAGATTTTTTGGTAATGCGGGTATGACGGTGGCTAATGACCCAAGGGATCACTAAATACAACAATAATCCAAACACATCTGGGCACTAATTGCACCTCGGATCGCGAACTACGTAATGCACCTATGTGTGGTTAAGGTTAATCCTTGATAAATCTAAAAGAGTTCGTTGCACGTTTATTGTATTTATAGGCTCGCCCGATCCTGGGAGACCTTCCCTTAGCGGTTATTTTACTCTGCGAAATAATGATCTACCAAAACTCATATTTCGTGTCTTTAGGATGATGGGACTTTTCAATTTTTTTATACAATATTCATCACATTTTCTTGTGGGGTTTCCTTTTTTGCCTAGTTCTGGTTGCTAATTAATGTATTTATTATTGCTGCGCCGTTACTTTGTTAGTTACTAATGTAAGTACAATATCATAAAAATAAAAATAACACTGTATATTTTGTTATTTACCATTAATTTCATTTCGCTTCTTTTAATTGTTCATAAATTATGATTTTGTATTTTTGGTTTAGTTTTACGCTTGGTTTTTCTTTATTGTAAATATAAATATATATAATATATATCTCAGGTTTTTCATTTATTAAGTACAATATAATATAACCATATACAAAGCGGCACCCCATCAAGTCTTCATTCTTCATGAGCCTCTTAGCCTCTGACCTCCACTTACTCCGTGTGTGGCATTTGAAAAATTCGTAAACGGTTAGTACACTTTTAATATTCATAGTTTTTTTTAGCGTCAGTCTTGTGTAAATTAAATTTTACTTCAAAAAACGTTTTAACGCGCACACACGGAGCACAGTGAAGCCTCGAAGCATGAACGTTCACTGGGCAGGGTTCTTCTGCTGCTCTCTCTTGAATCCACTTTCCCGCTTTTCTCGGCCCGCTTCTTGTTATAAAAAATTGCTGCTCGACTTCACATATACATATATATATTTAATAAAATGTATATAATATATGCGTGTATACACATATAAGTTTTATTCAATTCACACGTAGACGTTTGTTAAAAAATGCATTTTTCTTATGTAAAAATGTTCGGCTTTTTCACTGCTTATCTGCTCGTTTCGTAAATATTATAATTTGGTATCTGATTACCACTTTTTCTGTGTTGAGACGCCATCGAGATATTGTTCTTGTACGTTTCCATATATGTATTTATTTTCGCATATACTAACCATCGCCTAAAGTGTATGTGTTTGTATACCCCGTATAGATTATAATTACTTTGGTTGATCGCATTCGGGAAGATTAAAGTTTACACACGGTAGTGAGAGATAGGATTTTAAGACGAGCGAGCTTAGCAAACCAATCGTAATTGAACTACATTTAGATTTTAGATAAGTTTAGTCCTAATAAACTGTCGCCTTCCTCTGTACTTTTTTTGTTTTTTACTTTGAGATTAGAGCTAATTTGACACAACCGTTTAATTCAACTATTTTATCATATCGTCTGCCTAACGATTCGCTTTTTAACTGCCATGCTATTGAAAGATTCGTTGCTTTTTGTATTTCGCAGCACCTGGAAAGTATGCTACACTTAATCAGGAGGAACTGAAAAAGAAATAAAAATAAAAACAAACATATGATAGAAACAGATTAGTTTTTGTTTCGGGCATTTTTTTTATTATCGTTTTAGGAATGACATTCGGCAATGTGAATCTAAATCTGAAGATGAACACTTTAAGCATAATTTGGAAGAATAATGCCTATATACACAGTAAATAAACGAATTTTGGTAATACATTAGGTTCGAGAAGTCACGAAAGAACAAAGATTAAAGATGAAACTGGAAAAATTTTGAAAAGTTAACTGAGCCAAAGTGCTTAATGGAACGCTACAGCGATCGAAAATATTATTGATCGGAACACCCAAATAAAGGGGATAGTACCCGAAACATTATGCAGGTCCAAGGCCCATTTGTCAAAAGGCTTGCTTGAGGGGCAGGAGCTCGGATCGGGCGACTTAGCTTCCGGGTTTCGGTTGGTATGACAGTGCAGTGTTATCACTGGGAGCTTCCCGTTGGGGTTCCCGATTTTGAAGAAGTTTGGATTTTGCTTCGGTTCGGCTGTGTGTTCTCATGTGATGGGAAACGACGTTGAAGGTGTTGTTGCGTTGCACCCGGTTGCTAATCTGGTCCCTTTCCTATACTCTCTCTTATTGTTTGCCCACACACCCTCGGGCTGACCAAAAACGAAAAAACTTGGAAACAAAACGTAACGAAAAACGAATGGAACAATCTCAACTTAAAAACAAGTAACGAGGACCCCGATGGGGTGGTAAGCGTGAAGGTTTTTGGGGTGGTGGGGTAAGTTTCGAAATTAAAAAACAATAAAATAACTAGAAAACATGGGCTTTTGTGCGGCGCCGCCATCGTCTTCTGGATGCCACATTCTATCGATAATATGGGTTCGGTTTGTATACGCTGCGAAACTTTTTTTAGAACCTCCTTTCCTTTAGGACGCCATCTTCTTTTTCCCCTTCTCCAGCACGTTGCTCTAAAATTTATAATTTCCCCTGGAGAATTCGACCTTCTGTCTTGTGTTTCCTCAGATGTAACCCCCTCTGCTATACCCGCCGACGATCCTGGAACAGGTAGCTATACCCTGGGCATATTGTCCTTCAGATCGTCGATACTCCAGCATGGGGTTTGTGGATGCGAATGCGCGTGCGTTTGATGTGGGTTCGTCGACGGCGAGTGCAGCATTGGTGAATGGTTTTCTGTATAAAATATATATATATATATATATATGGTGCCCTAAATTACAAATCTGAGAGGGGAAAGGAAGAGGGGCTGGAGTAATGGGGTAAACGAAGTAAAAGCCAACCGAAAAAGCGAAAAGGGGAAAATCAAATAAAGGCAAACCAAATATTTTGCTACTCATATTTTCTTCATTTCGTTATTTTTGTGTTTTGCATTTTGCTAAAATAATTAAGTAGCTGTTGCTTTATTGTTATTGCTATTTATGCGTTCTTTTCTTCTTTCTCATTTCTATATTTATAGGTAGTATAGTGTGTGTAGGTGTGTATGCGGTTAAATATGCTTCGTTTTTGTTTACTTTTTGTGATGATCATGGGGCATTATCCTCGTAATATGCACGTATATATAATTATACAAATTAGAATCCTTCTGGGCCTGCGCCTTTTCAGCGTTCTCGCCTATCTCTTGTATATTATGTAATTGCTGAATTCATTTAGGTAGGTAGGTACTTAGTCTAAAAACATTTTGTGCTCTTAGTTGAGCTGCACTTAATCAGTTGATGTTCCTTCATTAAAATATATATTATTCTTTGCGCTATGATATATATGTATTGTATATATATATAATTTTTCACTTTCCTTTTACTTTTGTCTAATTGCTATTTCTTTTTTGTTGGTTTGTTTGTTACTTGCCATTTGTTCATTTAATATATGTATATAATATAAATATTCACTATATATAAACTAAATAGATTTTTACGATGGGACAATCTGCGCTCTGCTCTTTGCTGCTGTTCAGTAAAAACTTAAGAACTTCGTCGTTTCGCTCTCCTTCATTCAAGACGTACAATAAATTGAGTTTACAAACATTTTACTCTTTTGTTTTGGTTTTTGTTTTGTTTGTTTTGTCAGCAAAAATGTTCATTCATTCTTTAATTAATTAATCGTTATGAGTTTAATTATGCCTTGGCATTATCTTTTTAATGTATATATGTATATATCTGTATAATATATTTAATATTGTTTTAAACCTAAACAATTTATTTATGAATTTTCGCTTTCAAAATATCACGTATATACTTAAGTTATGCCTTGGATTTATTAGTTATGATCTGATCTTTATCTGATTAGTCTGCGGAAGATAAAATTGCTGGGATGGCTGGATAAAAGAGTGAATCAAACTCATTTCAAAATTAGGCAATGTCTCTCAAATTTGTCCCTCACTTTCCCCCAGCAATTTGGATTCTCTGGGAGTAGTATTCAAATCCCAGAATTCGAACCCGTGCTTTCGAACTAAATAAAATCCCTATTGACTGACATACATGTAAGTACTCTTGGTTGGTGGTTTCTATGTTGCTTCTTCGACTTGATTTCAGTTTTAGTTTTTAACTAGAGCATGCCTAAGTGAATTATTGCTTTCCATTTCATTACATTTTGTGTTGCTTCGTTTCAACAAAGAGTGATTTCTAATTATTGTTACAATTCGATTTAAAAATGTTTTGTATTTAACTATTTAACAATTTAGTAAAAATTTGTCAACAACTTCACTGCGAAGTCCATTTGCGGAGGCAGCGAGTCACAAATTTGATGGGGGCGACCTCGGCGACATCTGTTTTAGCAGGTATTTTTGAAACCTCTGGGTTGGTTTATTACGTTCGTCACAATACGTTAACAGTATTAAATGGGCAAATAATTTTGTTTCGTTCAATAAGGCATATACGTATATGTAAATATTTATTTCGAATTTTCCGTTAAGGTATTCATTTCAGCCAAATTATGCACCAATTTTGAATGGATTTCGCTCGCAGGTCGCCGGCTGCCCCCGCAAATGTTTGGCCATCGCGTTTTGTATTACTTTAAATAATTTTGGTTAACACATCTCGCTTTTCTCGTTCGTGTTTTTGATTAGTTTGATGCCATCATCATAACAATAGATACAACAGAATCTTAAGTGAGTGTAGAAAAACAGAAATGATAAATCAACATTTTCGCAGAGTTCGTCTTTGCTTGGTTTTTCTTGTACATTAGTTTATTAAACTTATTATATTATTTTACGTTTGCTTGCTTTTTGTATATATTTAACTATATTCTTGTGTAACACACACCTATGAGTGTCTATGTATTGCTTGAGTTTTACCTATTTTCCTTGTCGCTAGAGCTTTGAGTTTAGCTTTCCTTTAATAGTCTCTCTAATATATTCCTCCCGTATATACTGGCCGGGAGTTGTGTGTATGTTTTCCGCGTTTTTTTTAGCTAGCATATTTTGAATATCTTTATTGTATTTTTGTTTTTGTTTGTTTTGTATTTAGTTCACTTTTTGCTTGGCTTATGTGGCTAGATTTTATGTTTTTACTTTTTACTCCTTTTAGTATTTTCGTTTAGACTAAAATTTCGTTCAGTTTTCTTTTGCTTGGCTTACAAGTTAGGTTTTTCCTTCTCAACGAATTCTGATCGGAGAGTAAAGGAAATTTTTATAAATTATCCTTGACTTTCTGCTCAGGAGTCGTGGGTGGTGTGCGTGTGTGTGTGTTATTCTGTGATTTAGTGTGTGTTATTCTGTGCTTTGCTGCTTGACTTTGTCGTCTCCTTTGCTTATTCATCTTTTTGCTTTGTATTGCTGTATGTGTCTGTGTAGGACAGTTACAGTTACGAGTTACAGTTACTTTACGCTTTATATGTATTGTATATATGTATATAAATTAATTTATGCATAATATTATGTCTTTAATCTTCGATCGCTGCCCTGCTTTCTTAGCTACCATATATAGTATATGTGTGTTATGCAATTTACTTAGTTATTCCCTATATAGTATATTTATATATATATATAAGTGTGTGTCCTGTTGTCCTGCACGCATGTGTGTGTGTGTGTGTGTGTTGAATAGAGTGAGTGTGCTCTCTTCACATTTGCTTTCTCTGTTTAATCCAGTTGTGTGTATTTAGCACGACGTTTCCTATATAGTATAGTTTAAATATGGTTTTAAGTTCTCTCCGGCTGCCTCTACATATATTTTTGTCTTTCACTTGCTGACTTACCACACACACACATTGCAGTTTTGTCAACGTACCCTATAGTTATAGCCCCCTTCCTCCCCCAAATACCATATCCCCTCCTCCCCTGCTCCACCGCTAATTGCACATCATAAATGTTTCCTCTACCAAAATGTTATCCCCCATCACTCACACTAGCACATCGCAACATCTCTAATAACATAAGCAGCTTACTTTACAGCATTTTGCAATGGTTTCCTTGCTTATGTGTGTGTGTGTGCCGGTGTGGGTGAGTGTCCTTCCAGAGCTTCTACCTTCTATTTACGATTTCCTTTGACTAAACATTTCCGAAATTGCAGCTGTGGTGCGTTTTTGTGTGTGTGAGTTTATAAAAATTCTATTTATGCTTTTTAGTTTACTTTTGTTGCTGTGGTTGTTGTTTGGCTTTTTGTTGTTGTAGTAGTAGTAGTAGTAGCATCACTATTGTTGCTGTTGCTGTTGCTGCATCCTCAAAGTTAACATGGATAAATTCCTACAAAATAATCGAAAATATTGGCGAAAAACTTCATATATCTAGGAATTTATATGGTTTTATATCGGTATTTATCATATATATTTATATAAGCAAAAAGTGATTGGTGCCGACTACTACTATTTACATTCATTCTCTGCTATTTACAGCAAGCAAAACCGAAAAAAAAATGAAAACCAATCGAAAAAAATCGAAGATTAAAAAATAGATGTAGTAGTTCCCTCGCTATGGCATTCAACTAATTTACATTACATGTACATATTTTTAGTGTGTGTGGCCAAAACTAAAGCTCCAAACTTAGCATAAATTAAATTAAATCATAGGCATTTTAACATAATCGTAATTGACTAAAATTATAAACTAAGAGTGCGGCTGCTGCTGCAGTTCGATCAGAGTTGAGGGGCATATATAGCATATAGCATGGTATTGTTGTTGTAGTTGTTGTTGTTGTTGTCGCAGATAGTTGTAGTTGTAGTTATCGTTGCAGTTGTAGTTTTAGTTGTTGGTATGGTTCATTATTCAGGGCAGCTCTCAACGAAAAATTGGCGACTACGAAAATTTGTTTATTTTATGTTTTTTTTTTTTGGATTTAACCTATTTTGTGGTGGTTGATTTTTGGTGGTTGTTGTAGTTGGTGGTGGTGGTGGTGCGCCAAGAAAAAATGAAAGAAAAGAAAGCAAATACCGATATGTGTAGGCTACGACAAACGACAAAACGACCAGCGAGAGATTCTAAATACTGTGAGGCTGGCTTATTGAGACTCACCTTGGTAGTTCTGAGGCCAAATGGTGGGTACATTCTGCAAAAGAATATTTAAAAATTATTAATAGAAAAAATATTTTTTTAATGAACAGTTGGGGTCAGAATAAAAGCTTTGAGAATTTTATATTTTTTTTTATTGAGTACATTATATATATTAATTTTATATATTATAATTATTTACTATTAAACTGCAATTCAATACTATATAATTAATATTTGGTATATTTGCAACATATATATTTAGGTCCTTTGTTCTAAACTAAGCAAATTTAAATTAGGTTTATATTGGATTTTTTTTAAATGCAACCCGAAGTGGCATTAAAATTATGCCAAAATATAAGCATTATCTGCAGGGCTATTATTCTGACCTTATCTGCATTGTTTGTAATCGCACTCACCATTGGCACACTGTAGTACTGATAGAATGGCTGATATTGCATGGCTGAAGGTGGGTAGATGGCTGGCACTCCAGCGGCTGTAAAGTCAGTAACTAGGTTTGGTTAATTGTTTCCCAATTGATGGTGGTGGTGGTGTTTTTTTGGTTGTAGTTGTTGTGTTGATGAAGTGTGTTCGAATAGAGAGAGAGAGTAATGAAATACAAAGAAAAGAAAAACAAATGTCAATAAAACCAAGTGAAACTCAGAGAAACGATGAAGACCCATTAACGCAGAGATTAATACATAAATATATATATATATTTATATATCTCACCTGGCGGATATACAGCGGCTGCGAACTGATCCATGGGTATATTGCTAATCGGTGCCGGCGGCGTGGTGGTATAGTAGACAGCTCCGTTCGTGGCCACAATCGATTGCAGAGGATTCGGCTGATTTTGAACAATGTTCTCAGTTATTTGAAAATTATTTTAAAAGCCAAGTGTACTCACCTGCTTCTTGATGGCCGGTGCAATGTTTAGTTTGCGATCTCGTAGTACCACGCACTCACCCTGTTTTTCGACCAGACAGAGATAGAAGAGAGAGACAGAGGGAGAAAGCATAAATAAATGGGCATTAATATATATCCATTGCATTATCAACACACAAGCCGAACGAAGAAATTCAAATTCAAATCGAACGCAGCAGCATCAAAAATTCTCAAAAAATAGTTAAAAATTAATGCGCAACGCTTTTTGTTTTATTTTGTGTCTTTTTTAATCTTCTGTTCATTTTTTGCTTTTTATGGCACGGCCATGGCTAAGAGAGAGAAACACGTGCCAAGGCAAAATACCATTACCAAAGTTATATATATATAATATTAGGTGTAAATGTTTATACTGTGGGGTGTGTTGTGTGTGTGTGTTTAAATTAAGTAAGGTTTATTACAAAATGTCATGTACATATGTTGCATAAATAGATCTGCGCTTTTGTTTTTGCTGTGAGTTTTAATTTGGCTTCAAAAGCAAATCCAATCGCCAACTTATTGTTCTCTTTGTTTCGTAATTTTAATTTTCAATTTGCGCGGCACCAAATTAACAACATGTTTATTTTAATCAACAAACATAAACACAAAAATTAATTAACCAGAATAATAAACTGAAAAGGCACAAAAGCATTTAAAGAACAGAATTCAATTTAGAAAATAAAGCTTCTTTTTTGTTTCGTTTCTTCTCTCGTCTCGTGTTCATTACTGATAATAATACAAATAATTAAATCAATACAAAAATCAAACAATGTAAAACCAATTAGAAAAACTTAAATATATAAAACCAACACCAAGTAAAAAATATGTAACTTTAAATAAAGTAAATCTGTAGTCACAAAAGTATACCAGAAAAATTATCTGAGAAGGGGGCGGTTTAAAACCTTGTATATAAACCTCTTTTACTAAGCCCTTTCAACAAGTTCCTTTTTGCTCAAAGTAATCCCATTTTAAAAATGCATTTCGCCTCTCTTCGACCCAATAAATCAGCCAATTTACATTTAATACTTTTTCCTCCGGCCAAAACTACTAACGCAGATAGGCAGCCTCCGACAGGCTGGCCAGTTCATCTTCATCTTTAATTGCCAATTAGTCCCGGCTGATACCCTTGTGATTTGCGCTTGAGATGCACGAAAAGGACACCGCTCCACAAAGAGATAAGCCCAGACTCCTTGAGGGAGTCGGGGAGTGGCGGTTGAGTGGTGACCCCTCTTGGCAGCGGTAATAACCATTAACCTAAGCAAATGTTTGCAAGCCAAGGAGATGCGCTACTTTGTCGTTAAAAATAAAAAAAAAAAAATAAATAAAAATGTGGAAAATGAAATGAAAAGAAAAGCGAGGCACGGAAAACCTGAGCGCCGCCGCCGCTGCCACCGCGTATCCTTTCTGACCGCCGCTGGGCAAACATTCTTTTCATTTATGTTCGAGTTGGCCGCCCTCGAGCCATCGTCCTCGGCCAGCGACATAAGGATAAGGGCCGTAACAAAGGGCCAACGGTTGAGAAAGTAAACTAAAGATGAAACGTATGGCAAGGAGCTGCCGCTGGAAGGCCCTGAAACCCCGGAACCCCCACCACCATTCTTAACCACTTCTTGTCTTGACTGAATTTAATTAAGAATCCTTTTGCTGGCTGGCTTTTACCGTGGTAGCCTTTTGTTTCAGCACACAAAAAGGACAACAAAACCGTACCACTCAACTCGAAAATGATTTAAAATTGAAGAGTCTGCTCCTCGGAGGAGTAGGCAAATCTCATACATTCGAAATGTGCGTTTCGAGTTCATTTTAGCAGACCCAAATTTGCTCTAATCTATATGTATTTGTGTTGCGTAATTATGCATGTATGAGGTGACAGTGAGTTGGGGTTGGGGGATTAGTTTGCCATCATATAACATATACACAAAAATTAGTATACGCAGTGGGGTACTGGATTTAGTGGACTGATGTGATATATACTCGAATATATGGTTTTGGATTGTGGTCCCCGAACACTACAAAAGGCGCCCAGACGCCTCTTTTCGCTGGATTCTCTGTGGCTTTTGATGAGTTCGTGGTCGAAAAACTAGAACTAAATGGTAAACTTTACTAAATGAAATTTAATTAGTGTAATGTGTGTTGTCTCCTCTGTTGTGGGGTGGTGTGTGTAAATTATAAAACTTGGTTAAACGTTGCCAAGACTTGTTTTTATTGTTGTTGATGTTCCTGCTGCTGATGCTGTTGTTGTTTTAGTTGTTGTTGTGTGCTCGTTTCAGCTTTTGCCTTTTGCATAGAGTGTTGGTCGTTGTTATCCTTGTTCTGCCGCCGGGCATTATGCTTTCTGCTCTCCCTTTGCATTCACAAGGACACTCGTGTCCCAGACTCAGGCAGCAGCAATAGCAGCCGCAGCAGCAGCAACAACAAGAGGTTGAACAACAACCAGAACGACAACAATGCATATTAATGACGAGCGGCAAAAGTTTTCAACTTAATATGCCACAGAGCTCGACGGAAGCTTCAGCCTATGAACAGCATCGTCAGAATAGAGGGTAAAAAGTAAATGGGAAATTTCCCTGAAATGGTTAAAAGTTGCATCACTCAGGCGGCCAGTGCTTATGCAATAATTATAATCAATTAGTATGCCAAAACAAAATATGGCAGACAAGTTCATATTGTAATGAGCCACCTGGAGGCTGAACTTTTTATGGACCGAAATGAACCCAGCCCAGATCTTGACTCAATATAGTCAGGAAACAAGTAACAACGGCTACACGGGGAAAACCAATTCATTTAACAATAATTCGGAATTTAAAAACGTATTTGCATCGTAACAATATACACATAAATCATATGTAATTTCTGTAAAAATTAAATTTAAAACCTTACTTCATATGTAAGATATAACACGCTTAAAGAGTATAAAACGCTCTTAAATAGTTCATTTGCTTAAATAATAGTTTTCCCAGTGTAGTTTTCTACAGGTCAAACAGAGAGCGTGGGTTGCCCTGGGGAGCAGGTGATTGGACTGCTAACTTTGGGGCGAGAGATATATAAATATTCCCTAGGAACTTTTACGGCGCGCACTTACTTGCTGGGGGTTGGAATTGGATTATTATTATTACTGCTGCTGTTGGTTCGTTAATAATTCCGCAATTGGAAAAATGTGCAATACACAATCGATTGGTAATCAGCAAATTAGGCAAAAACGGAAAAGATGTGCCAACAATGCAACTTTACACGAAAATGTAACTCAAAACGGAACTCAAGACTGGATCAAACGAATTAAGGCAACAAGGCAACGCACTAAGGTATTGTCTATATAGTCTAGTCTATAAAGTCTATGGAGACCGCGTTCCAATAACGGAGCCAAAAGATCAAAATTCGCTAATTGTTTAATTGATTGCATAAAATGAGCATTAAAAACGGTGCAACGAACTCAACATTGTTTGCATTTGCATTTGATATTGGTTTTGGTTTTTGTTTTTGTTTTGGTTTTAGCTTAACGCTTAACGGGCAAACTTTGATATATCAATAGGTTTTATACGTGTGGGTGTGGGATCAAAGAAATATAGAAGGAAAAGTAAGGCTGCCTACGCTTGGGAGAGAGAGTAGTAATGTGGGTTATATAACTGGGTGAGTATGGTGTGATTTGTAAATATGTGTGTGTGTTTGTTTTTTGTTTCTGGCAATGAAACGATATAACGAACGCAACGGAATCGAATGTAACGTAACGGAATGGCAACGCAACGTAAATGTAACGTAACTCGGAAACGTAAACTCAACAAAAACGCAATAAGAAGAAATTTATAAAAGAACAAAGTGCCGTCCGTACCTAAGGCGGTACATCTGATCATCATATATCATATATCATATATCGCACAATGGCGACAATCATATGAGGTATTTCTTATGTGGGACCCCCCCGCGGGGAGTGTTGGTAGTAGTAGTAGTAGTAGTAGTAGTGGTATCAGTAGTAGGAGGAACCGACGTCTCATATCAGTAGTACTTGTGTGTGATGGGTCAGGTAATGCCCTAAAAGATCGGAGCACAATTTTAAGTTGTGTTGGATATGCTGCAGTGTGATTTGTTTATATTTTTTCGTGACGCGACAATCGAAAAAGCTCTATATAAGAGGTGTAAGGTTCGTTCGTTCAATCGTTTGTAGGTGGTTGGTTGGTTGATGATGTTCACGCTCGCTTCTTTGGAATCGAAATCATAATACTGGCATTTCTTAATTTTTGTTGGTAAACGTTCAGCAGGCGACATAAGCAACAGGTCAAAGGAGTTGTACTTACATCCGCTTGCAGTCTTTGCGCCTCCTGCTCCGTTTCGAATGTGACGAATCCGTAGCCCTTGCTCACGCCTGCCCGATCCACGATGATCTTGGTGCTCTTCACCGTGCCGTAGGCACTGAAGACGCGGGTCAGATCGGCCTCGGTGGTATCGCCGCTATGTGGAGTAAATAGGGATTAGTTTGGTCTAAAAAAGTACGAAGCAGAACCAATTTTTTCAAACAAATTGGTAATATTTCCTAAAGTAATGGTTTGGAAAGTTTTTGGAATTATTAAATTTATCAGAGTTCCAATACAAAAGGTATTTTTAACCTTTTATATGAAATGGCATGAACACCGATTTTTAAGATAGGTACGTAATATTAATAAATAAAACTTTTCTATGTTTTTTCTGTTTTGATTTTAAAATTTTCATTGAGAATTTGTAATTTTTTTTTATATACATTAGGAAATAAGAAAATGTAAAGGGCTAATGTTCTCAAAACATAAAAAAACCAAACAAACTCTGTCATAGAATTTTAGTTTAAGACCAAATATAGTTATGAAAAGTCATTGCTTAATGTAATTTGCTTTCTAAGAAATGTGAAGAAAAGGAATTAGTTTCTACTGAATTCAATAATGCTTTTAAAACATAGACGATGGCCAGCGATTTCCGGAATATGAATCAGTGCTTACCTGATGCCGCCCACAAAGATGCGGTTGGGTATTAATGTGCCGTATTTGGGCGCCGCCAGGGGCGTCTCCAGTCCTCCCCCGGGCGCTGCCGATGGAGGTGGCGCTGACGCGATTTTGTGCATCTCTGCGGGTGTCGTCTCCAGACGAAAGTTGGGGGCTCCGAAGGGCAGAATCTTGAGGCTGTTGCTGGATATTGGGGGTGCGCGCTGGCCAAAAACTTCTACTCGCTGCCGTTCGTTGGATCGAGCGGCTTCGTTTTGTTGGCGACTTTTTGTTTCGGAGGTTGGATCGTATCGAATCGGATCGGATCTGATCGGATGGCGATTATGCGGCGGCTGGAACTCTCGAATTGGCTTTCACTGTTTTAGTTGTAGCACGCATGTATACAGTTTGATGTGCTGCCTGGCGGATTCTCGAAATCTAGAAAAGGCAAGACCATAGTTAAACACAAAATTAGTTGAGCTCATTAATAAACCATTAAAATAATCAGCCACATGGCTAGCAAAGCAAAAAGAGACAAAGAGAGCAGAGCATTTGAATCTCGGAAAAAAAGCAAAGAATTGCCCCCTACATTTCGAAACAAATCTATTTTTGGCACAGCCGACATATGTCACACGAGGAAAACTCAGCGCAGGCACGCTCACAGATACGCACCCATACACAGCCAGGGAAAACTAGAGGTAGTCGGGCACCATGTGTGCACCATAAATTCACCTTCAGAAGCGGCGGCGAGACAACTAAATAGCACAGAGAGTTTAATTTTAACAGCAGCAACGGCACAGCAGCAGCAACATCACAGCCGCAGCAGCAACAATAAACTTGCCTTGTCCACAGCACGGTTTGAATAAGTTTTTGGGCCACACGAGAGGCAGATGCACACAGAGCAATTTCATATTAACTTCTTATAGCCCCTTAGATTTGTTCAATATGTTTTAAGCCGCTGTTGTAAACCTTTGGCGAGTACTAAGTACATCACAAAAGACCGATACAAATAAAAATAGAATAGAAATACATGTTTATTGATCTCGAATAAATGTTAGTTAGTAGATATGCATATTTATTTTACTCAAATAGATGTAATTTAATTTTTACCTACAAACAAACTCAAAAAAAATTCATAATTTATTGGTCGGCTAATAAATAATGTTCTGTTTTCTTAAAAAAGGCACACAATTGTCACCCAAATGGTTTTCAGTGTATATAAAAATTATACGTGTTGCTATGAACTGCAGATGCCCATTATAATTCCGATCGACGAAACTCCAACATGCACTAATTTGAGTTCGAGTCAAATACATTCGCAGCCTTCGTCAAACATTTCATTTTGATGTGTGTATAGATGGGTTTGTAGGTGATGTTTGCATGTTCTGGGCCTCGCATGTTTGTTGGCTCCCCCCCGCCAGCACTTAACGATCCATATTCCTATGCAAGCAGCAAGCAGCGAGTAGCATGTAGGTATCTTTGGTTGTATCGGCATTTCTATCTGTTTCTGAGTGTAGTATCCGTATCTGGCTCATCGATGATGGGCGACGCGCTCCATTGCCCGCTGCTGGTCGCTTATCGGTGGGCATTTATCTGAACGCTCCGCCCACCGCCCCCCGGTCAACTGACAACTGTCCGGCGATCCGGCAATCGAACAATCCGAATGTGTACGGGCGGACTCGATTGGCGGACACACATAGCAATGAAAACATAATTAAATTTTCATTAACAATGAAAATGTCAAAATTGTTTGCGTTCGCGGCAAAGTTGCGCTATGCCAGGCATTTCAATTATACGTCGGCAGTCCGATCGATTTAAAGATATATGTAGGTATGTATTCATACACAGAAAGTCGGATGCACGTATGAGATATCTATTTAATGGACTGTGTGGGAAAGTTGCCGGCAACACGTGATTATATGGCTCCGTTTCGAA
Source organism: Drosophila gunungcola (assembly GCF_025200985.1). Classification (NCBI taxonomy): domain Eukaryota; kingdom Metazoa; phylum Arthropoda; class Insecta; order Diptera; family Drosophilidae; genus Drosophila; species Drosophila gunungcola. The sequence goes on from NW_026453179.1 coordinate 6,679,636, forward strand.
CCATTTTCGGTATCTTAAACAAATAAATTACAAAACTATAAGTGTTTGTATAAATCAAGGCAATAAATAATCCTAGGCGCAATTTAAACTAAATCCGTACATATGCATAAATGCGAAACTAAATAACACGTATATCTTCCGCTCATTAAAACGCGTCACAATTCCAAAAAAATAATTGAAAATATTTTTAGAAATGAGAAAAACAAAATCAAGTGACGTTGGCAAAAAGGAATAGAAGTCGTATATATCTGTACCGTCTGCCGAATACAGATATATGCTAAATTGGCTGGGCCCAGCGGAAAATTGTGAAAAACTAAAAGCTTTGCCATAGATTTTCTAGGCTTCTCGAGCGGATGTGGCCAGCATAAAGTGGGCGAGGCGAGAGCTGATTTTCCGATGGCTAAGTGCCCCTGACATGATTCATGATGAGTTAAGATGGGCGGAGGGCGGGTGATCATGATTTATGTGCGCCTCTTAATTATTTACAATATTATGAAATTATGTTTGAGAACTTTATTCCTGGGCATTAGCAAAATTGATGATGGGAGGATAGTAAAACGGCGACAAAGAGAGAATACCGAGTAGAGCCAGCAGCTGAATTATTAAAATGTTCATTACTCGGCCATGGCAACTACGGAAAAGCGGCAGCAACACCAGCCAGCAGCAGCAACTGAGGTCATCCGGAAAATCACAGAGTCAGGTCCGGAGTGGAGCTACTGTTCGCAGCATGACAACGCCAGCGATATCAATGGAATTTAATCAACAGCAGCCCGCTCAAAACTCTCTCACACAATCCCCACCCACACATCTATCCGTCCGTTAACCCACATAGCTGTCAGTTAGTCAGTCAGTCAGTCAGTCACTGAGGTGCTCGTTCTCGTACTCTCCGATATTGCAAAATTCCACGTGCGAAAATTGCGCGAGTAATACCAATGGAAACGGGAACCGTCAAAGAATTTTATATTGTCAAAAGAGTGAAAGAGTTCGTGCCACAGTCACGACTGTTGAGTGTGTAGCGATTATGGCGATATATGATCTGACTGAAAATGTTATATCCCTTGAGGACTAATGTATAATTACGAATTGTTGTGAAAACCACAGCAATGTAAAAATGCAGAGGCATTGCTCGATAATTTTTACATAATGAAGCGAAAAGCTGTGGGATAAAGTTGATAAAAGAAACATAAAATACCACGAAAAGGGGAATCAAATTTATGGGAACAACAACAACCCTCTAGGATTTACAAACATAGAGCATGGATTACAGCAAAAAATAAAGGAAAAAAAATGGGCAAATATAAACCACAAACAGATTGTTTAACAAACGAAACTTTTTCATTAAAAACAAGGAGAAAAGGGGCTTGAAAATAAATGAGTAAAATAAACAGAAATAATACATAATATTGGAAAAATTTAAGATGTATTTTTAATCAGTATTTGCATAAAAGAAAACAAAATCCTGATGAGATAAAAAACCAATTGGTAACTCCAAGGATGATTCGTTCCCCCACAAAATAAATGGAGAAATAATCGTCAATTCGTTAACAATTTGCAGTCCAATATTTGATATCGCCAGCATTAAAACATTCTACTAGCTGGTTGAATTTTTTCGCTTTTATGTCCATTTTTGGCACATTTCAAGCGTAACTTGGGCAATTAGGGCAATGCAATTAGTGAGCTCCAAACTATTGAATAACCAGACTGCGTAGCCAGCAGCAGTTGGCGGGGAAAAAGGAGGAAATTGGGGGCGCTGGGAGAGAGTGAAAAGTGGGCGGGGCAATGGAAAAGTCGACGTAAAGCAGTTTGCTGAAGAGAGTGCAAGTTTGACCTATAAAACGGCAACGTGGGCGCGCGCTTCACTTGGCACAGATACGACGTAGCAGTAGCAAAAAAAAAAAAGGGAAATGAAGCCAACAAAAAAGAAAAACGTGAGGAAGGTGAGGAAAAAGGAAGGAAATTAAAGGAAAAAAAAAAAGGTTAGGAAAAAAGTAGAAGCCGAAACAGCAACCAAAACCGGAAAAATGGGGGAAACCATCCTGCAGGCGTAAGCACTATTTTAAAACTAAACAGCCCGCCAGAGACTGACACCGAAAAACGAAAAATCTTACAGATAAGAAAGCACCGAGTTCTTCTATCGGACCTTCACTGTATCTGTTTAGTGGTCGCATGCACACCTGCATCCTTGTGTGTAAGCGTCCTTGCCAAAAACAATAAAGAGCAGGCCCCAAGGCGAGCGATAAACGCTGACACAGAGAAAGCGCAGAGGAAACCTCGGCAAAACAGGACCAAATGCGCCCAGCAGTATGCTGCACAAAATATGGAGCACACACGGAAAAAACGGAAGTGTATCGATTGCTAGCGCCATTCTCTTGAATGGGCTATTAAATGTTTAAACAATAAATAAATACATTTGATCTAATAACGTTATGCCAAAATTGTCAATGATTATCATAACAGCTTTAAAATTAAATATTTAGGACCATTTTCGGAATTTTCATGTTCTACACGATTATAAAATTGACAACCTATTAAGCTGAAACAACCAATAAACGTGTTATTGCTAAAACACAATTTTTTAAATTATCATAATCAGAAACAAAATAATTCTATATTTTGTAAATCCCTGCGTGTAGAGCAACATTTTTTTTTGCAGTACAACCAGGAGAAGGATAAGAGTGGATGCTGGATTTGTCCGTAAGCCAGGTGCGGACGACCAGGCCAGACGACCGACTCCCGTACCCTCAGTTGGCCAGATAAGCGTATACAAGTCACATAAGGACAATTAGCCAGCCCAGGCTCAAAGAGTTTAAGAGGCATAACTGCCGACGTGGTTGGGGAATTTAGGAGGGGGCAGGAAAAGCGGGCGAGGAAATCATGTTGATGGCTGAGGCATGACGATGACGTTAAAGCGTACGTGTTGGTGAATAACTTAAAACGAAAGAAAGTCAGTGGGTAAAGATGAACTGAAAACCAGGGAGAGAACAGAGATGGATGGGTGGCAAGTGGGCGAGTGTGTGGGTGATGGTTGGTGGCTGGTCGGTAAGGAAACCAAAGGTCAATTGAAGTTGCGGTGCTAAAACTTTGAGGAGGCGGCGAAAGAGCAAGAGTCAGAGGAGGCAAGTCAAGTGGAAAGCGGGAAAGCGCAAAACAGGTTTAAACACACGTACACACACATACACACACACACAAGTACATCCAAGGATGCACTGACTGACAGTGCGCCGGAAGTGGAAGTGCGCCCCCCGCGCCCATCTCCTTACCTGGGCATAAAAAAAAATAAAGAAAAACTGCTGGCTGCCTTTCGCCTACATGTTATACAATCCTTGAGTGCGGCGAGCGAGGACGAAGCTTTTGGGTGTCAGTCAAGTGAAAGGAAATTGTAGCACACCAGGGTGGTGGCGGCGGTGGTGCTTGGGGTGGTGTGGGAGCATTGGGGGTGTGGGCAAATGGGCGGGCAGTGGAGAGGATGGGCCAGACAAACCAACAGACAAACATCATCATCGTCATCATCGCAGGCTCGGCGGCCTCTGCAGCTAAATTGATGGCCTGCCATCAGGGTATCCATCCCACATCAACGTTCCACCACCCATCCACTCACCAGCCCAAACCCAGTTACCACCCATCCCCCATCGTATGTATATGTGGCACAGAAAAATCCATAATCCTCAGCAGAAGCTGAAGGAGCAGCCAAATAGCAGCAGCAGCAGCAGCAGCAGCAGCAAAAGGGAAACGCCAAACTACAAAAGCGCGAGCACAAATTGCCACTGTGTCAGTAAATCCCCTCACACATATGTCCCTAACATATATCCCCCATTGATACATAGTATATATATATTTGCAAAGCCAAAAACTTGTGTGAAACAATGAAACTTTTCTGCTTGTGCTGCCAGTGTGTCCAACTTCTTGTATTTGTGTTAGTTTTATTTCTGGCCCTTGTCCAATATTTGCTCCGAGTCGGAGTAACTTTAAGTCTGTTGGAATTAATTTCAAGCAAATATATACACAAAATTCATCTAACCCATGCCCATGTCCTTTGCTCTATATATGATGCGTGTGGTGTGGAAAAAGTTTCGGTCGGATGATTTATTGCCACTTCAGCTGCGGGGGACCGACAACGCTGCGTATGAGCGATGGCTGAAGCCATCCCAGTGCGGATGATTGTCTATGCTGACAAAGGATTTAAGCGAAATTTGATACAGCCACAGGGAGAGGACGAAGGACAAAGCTGATGCGAAGCCATCCATTAAATGCTACGGCAAATTAAGTCATTAAAAAACAATTTTTGAGCCAGCCATGGGGCGTATACGCAATGTACCAAAGAAGCAGGTGAAACTGCCAAAAAATAAATATGCAAATTCAACGTTTTCCAAGGGGAGTCACAGCCATTTCAATGCAATCACACAAAAAGCAAAAGAAAAGCCCAAGGAAATATAAAAGCCAAAGGCGGCCAACAAAAAGTGAAAAGAAATGACGTAAAAGTGTGACTCAAAAGACAGGGGCTTACAAGTGGGTTTTCTGGAGGGGGGGGTTTTGAACGAGTGTATGTGTATATAGGTGGGGCGTGAAGAGGTTGCAAACTATTTCTGTAGACGCAGCTGAATGTGCCTCTGCTGCTGTCTCGTTTGTTGCCATCTTTAGGCCAAAAGCGTAAAATTAAAATGCGAAAATGCAGACAATGGGTCGACCGAAAGAGAAGGCAATAGCTATAACAAGATCCGCACTCGGAAAATTGCAAATTAAAAATTCTCTATCCAAAATATTTTTATTAAATGTTATGCATGTTCTCTTAAAATGAAATAAATTCGAACAGATCCTGTCTGTGGGATAGATCATTGGATTGACTAATAATTTTTGTAAACATGCTTAATTTTAGTAAGCCTTTTAACTTCTCATTCCAAAAATCCCATTATTGTCCAATATTAACCAAAAATAAATCAACTGTTAACAAGGTTTATTTAAATGTGAAAATGCTAATATGACAGCTTATTATGTTCAAAGTGTTACAAAGTAAACAGCGATAATTTTGTTTTCCCAGGTGGGGTCGATTTTCCAAAATATTTTGTTTACCTACATTTTTAATTAGACTAATATAAATATTTAATATTTTTCCCCTGCGCATACCAGGTATCTATGCGAAAACGGGTGAGTTTATTTGTATGTAAAAGTGAAAAAGCGCAGCTGAGCACGTGAGCACGTCATCCTCAAAGGTGTGCTCCTCGAGGCTTCTGTTTTTTGTTGGTTTTGCCTCACTTCAATCATTTCGTTTGAGAACACCCGTCCAACATGCATATGCATGCGAATACTATGTACCTACTACTGAATGTATCTGCATCTGCATCTGCATCTGCAGCTGTCTCTGCTTGAAAATGGCGCGACCAACATTTTTCGCTTTTGTTTTAGCAGCGCCTTTATTCAGTTCTTTCCTTATTTTTTTGGCAACGCTTTTGGCCCGAATTGCGCCTTAAATTCATTGCAGTTAAGCTACGTCTGGCGACCCAGTTAAGGGATCTGAATCAAATGAAAATACTAATTTGCCTAAAATGATGCGAACGAGTTTCGTTTACGGAATACAGCTTAGATAAGAGAATTTGTAAATATTCGAGAGATGCACAACGTACTTACAACCATTGGCATTAGCCCCCACACAAATGTGTGCATTTCCTCTCAAGTTAATGAAATATTTCAAGTTGCCAACTCGCATAAAACTGATGTGTGTGCTGGTATCTATAGCTGTATCTATATCTGTTTCTGCATTTGCATTTATATCACAGTGAACCTGCGTGAGTGTGTGCTATTGTAGTTGCCATGCTTATGAAGATATTTTTGGCGTAACTACTTTGCCCGGCCAAGAATCTCAAACAAGGCGACAAAGCAATGAATGTTTCACCCGGGGAATAACAATCACCATTTCGAGCCGCGTGAAATGTACTCGATTAGCAGCTGCCTAATATCATCAAGTTGTAAACAAAATAAACGAAAGACCCAATTAGCCTTTTGAGAACAGGAAACCCCATTCAAATGAGATGAGTAAACAAATCTTTCTTAATCACTTGTTCCCCTACTTTAAATTCCTGTGTGTGCTACCGAAATTATTATTATTTGATGCCTGTGTAAAACGTTTCAAATTATTATTTCACTATGATTTGTGGTTTGAAATTTCGTAAGAAGCTTATTATAGGAAGAGATTGTACAATTAATATTATGATTATTTTGAATAGTGAAATGATATGCATGCTCTTCTTGCTAGTTCCAAAAGCAATACAAAAATGTATACCTTTTGTATGTAATCGATATCAAATTGCTCTAGAGCCCGCCAAGTTCTCACATTAGCCAAGTGGAAACTTTTGTCAGGTGGCTCAAACTCAATTTCCATATGCATTATGCATCTGTATCTGTATCTGAATCTCGCTATCTGCGAGTGCCTTGGTGTGAGCATCCGCTGGTGGGCAGTGAAAACGATTTGAGAACCGTGAAAATATGCAGATAACTAATATTAACTTTTTGTTCGAATGCATGAATGAAGCGTGGAAACGGAATAGTTGTAAAAAAAAAAAATAGGAAAGAAAAACAACGACAGCTCGTTAGGTGCATGAATGAATGAATGGAGAGAGAACTACTTGCTTTGGCCCCACGACTCGCTTCAATGCAGCTCCAGTGGGTTCGAACCCCGTAGCATATGCAAAAAGCAAAAATAATTGCTCTGTTAGAGACCCGTCGAGTCGGGGAGAGAACAAAAATTGGGAGCAGTGCGTGCAGCAGTCCGGTTCTATTTATGGCCACACACTTCAAATCCCCAACGAATGGCGGCCATAAAAGCCGCACGCAGTTGACCCACACGTTGACGGGGGCCTCGGCCCTCTTAGCATATAGATTATTCAGGTGGGTGTGTCCGTAGCTGTACCTCTGCCCATACCTCTATACCCCTGCATTTGTATCTGTATTTGGATCTGTATCCGTAGTATCTGCGGTTTATAGTCAGTATTCTGATTTTGTGGCCGGGTCTTTGCCTGCGTTGCGGTCCAAATGGTCAGTGCCACGCTAGAGTGCAAGTTCTGTTACCGTTTGGTGACCTTTTTGCATGTGGGCTAGCGCACCCAACCCAAACCCAAAACCTTTAACCCAAAATCCCACAGCACAGACAAAAAAATAAACAATTCTGAATGATTTTATTCTAAATTTTGAACATTTAAACGATATTTTTAAAAATCGCAAAACCTTTTAAAATTAGAACAGCAATTTTGAATGTCAAAAAAAATAAAGAAAGCTAAAATTAAGAAATCCCAAAAAGTTACAGCTTGTACACATATAACACTTTTAAAAACATATAAAAATTTCTGAGATTTTTAGATAAGTGTATTACGAACTTGATGCCAATACGATGAATTTTCTGCCATTGTGTAGGCAGGTTCGCTTCACGCATAGCGGGGGATTAGTTTGATTCGAGAAAAGTCAAAGCTTAAAGGCATTTCCTCGCCTTGTTTCCCTTTTTGACACAGATTTTCTTTGTGGACTTAACCCAGCACCACCCAAAAACCCACATATACACACGTTCCGATTCCCCCCGCTTTAGTCTTGAACTTTGACTTCGTTTACGAGTTTCTTGCCAGGCTGCCAGGCTGCCAGCTAGCTGGCTACATCCAGCGAAACGTCTCGATAACAGAGCCTGGCGGGCCATATTATATATTTTTATAGCCAACGGCAGCCGCCGCCAAAAAGGGGCGTGTCGGCGCCCCTTTTCTCATTCAAACAGCTGTCGCCAATGATGGCAGCAAAGCAAAGACTTTTCGCCATTTTGGTATCTGTAGCGAGAAAATTAAATGAAAACATACTATATAGGCAAAAGTACTTTAGCTCTTTTGGCATGCGTGTGTTGTCGCTTATAAAGAAAAATCTCTCGAGTAACAAGCGGTGGATTCACTTGTAGCCTAGGCGACACAAAAAAAGAAGAGCTAGAAGGCGACGACGAGGGGCGGCGGGTGAAATGAATATTGAAGAGCGGAGCGCATTATAATTTTAGATTTATGTACAGGGTGTCCCAGAGTTGGGCCCCGCGACCGGGTACTTGGAACTCTGAGCAGGGAGGATGATATGGAGTCAGCGTGCCAGCCGTAGGGAATACTTATTTATATTTATGTAAGCCGAAAAGGCAGGCCGACTGCCAAAATAAGAATTACGGCATTGCAAGCTTAAAGCAGTGCTCGAGGGCAGGAAGCTGGATCAGTGGATGAAACTCCCCCGCGACCTCTGACGGTTTGTTATTCGAAAAATGTCGCCTAGCAGCGTATCTTATTTGAAATCTACACAGCGGACAAATCCTAATGTTTAACTTGATAACAAAGAGTATTAAATCACCTAAGCTATGTTTACAATAAATGTATAGATAACACATCCATATCATCAGATGGGTTTCAGTTATATTAAATTAAGGTTTTTAGTATTTCAACCAAGTATTATTATTAGTTTTATGTATGCCTAGAAGGGTAAACTATGAATCTTGATTAACCACCCCTTATTTTCGTTTTACCAGGTTATAAAAAACAGCTTAATTACAAAAATAAATCTATTACGTTATGTTTGAGACATCCATTAAGGTAAAAATAAAATCCAAAAGATGAATATCCAGTGTACTTGTGAAGTTTCTTAATTTATAGAACCGAATTCGCCGTCGGCACGAAGATTTAATTTTAAACAAATTCCTTTGGCATTCCGGATTGAAATGTTTTTGCGTTCACAAATCAATCGGATGGTGTGGCACCCTCTAAGCTAAATGTGTGAGGAAAAGTCTCTATCCCCAGGCGACACTTCTCATTGGTTCGGTTTTTATTTCTTGTCGCTTTCCCTGTTTTCCCCCGCTCTCAACAACTTATTAGATTTGTCTAAAGATGCTCGCAAGTAGAAGCCGCTGCGTGGGTTATTTCGAAACGGTTGGCATTTTTCACAGTTCTTTATGCGACTTTTTGATTCCCGAGCATGTCATCACAGAATGCAACTATAAATACATCACATACATATATATGGTACATATATAAAGGCGTACTGTATTTTACCTTTTTTCTTAGTTTTCCTTGTTCCTCATTTGCAGCAGCCAGAAAAATCAAGTTTAAAACTTTCCGCTCAATGTGATTTTTCTTTTTGACTTTGATTCACTTATTGGCTGGTTTGCTTTTTTCTGTTGTTCAAACTTAACAATTGGATCTTTAAAGATTCAAATTAGCACCTGTTTTGTTGTTGAACGTTTGCGCCGCTAATATTTCAGCAATTATTTTGCATAATAATTAGGTTTTTATCACTTTTCGATGATTTTTTCTCTCTTTTAGATGGGCGACTGCAACGCAAATAAAACTTATGGGATTAAGGTTTGGGTTTCATGGTATTTCATTTCGGGTGGGAGGTTTTATTTGGTCCATCGTTTAGCCACTCATCAAATGGCAGTCAAAGAGGCCAACCAGGAAAAATTTGAATAAACAAATTCTCTAGCTTTCTCTGCCGTACATTTAAATGGAAAGATATATAGGGGGCGGGGGCGGCGGTGAAAGGGGGATGGGTGGGAAATGTAGGCGAAGGGTTGTAACTATCCGAGTTTTCTGCTAGTGCGGCTGCTGCTGCCGTTTCTGTTGTTGTTTATGGCCATTACGTATACGCAACGTGTGCGAAAATGGCTACACAAGGTTTGGGGTCGGAAAAAATGGTGTGTGGGTGGTGGAAAGAGTGGGGGAATGACAAAGTAGGGGTGGGAGCACGAGAACGAGCAAGAGAGATTCGTTGATACGGCTGTGACTATTTTTTGAAGGTGATGAAAGGGAAAAGGCAGAAAAAGAGGAGATTATAAAGGGATAGGATGTAAACTGTAAGAAGGGTAGGGAAAGCTGGGAGAAAGGAGCTTGAAAGAAAGCGGAAGTGGGCGGTCTTGCCAATGCTTTGGTATACACAAAAATACTGCCAAAAACAACAAAAACACCAATAACAACAACAATAAATAACAACAACAGCCTGAGTATAACACGCATAAAGAACACATTCTCCCTTCTGGCCAACACCAACTCTCCTTCTGACCATAATAATATTTTTTTCTGAAGAAAAATTCAAACTGCTGCCTGTGAGCCCAAAATCAAGTACGTTCTCACACGATTTTCCACAATACATACACACACACATATGTACATACATATATCGTTCATTGTGGCTCACACATCAACTTTTTGCCTTGTTTCGGCCCAAAATAGTAGTCGTTGACTTTTGTCCGCGGCCAGCACTTAAAAATCTGACTTTTTATTTTTGTTCTCTTGTTTTCTTTTTTTTATGGGTTTTTTGGCGAAAAAAGCGCAGTTTAAAAATATATAAACGCTACGGAGCTAGCGAAAGAGAGAGAAAGACAGACAGAGAGGGAAGGCGATGTGGTAACTGTTTGTTGTCGTTATTGTTGTTAATTGTTGTTGCAGCGGCAGAGAACGCATGAAAAACTGGCACACTCACACATACACACACAGAGCGTTATAAACTGTAGAACTCTATTTTTTTTTTGTTACTTTACGTGCGACGCGAGAGTTTTATTTTGGCCGAATGAAGCGGAGAGCGGCGGTAATGGCGGTTTTCTGTTATTTTGTAAAATTCCGAAAACCCGAAATCGAGAAGTGTTGCAATCTCAACGACGGTAGAACAACGACTCGGCCGCCAACGAATATAGTTTCCCGATTTGGGGGCCCCCAGCTGCGCAGCCGACGTCGGCAGAGGCAGAGGCAGTGGCAGCAACAGCGACAGCGACAGCTCTCTCCTGCTCTTTTTCGCTCTTTAACACCGCGCTTGCTCTCTTTGAGCGAAAATTCGAGGGATGCAATGATGCACGTGCGTTGCTGTTGGTGTGTGTGGGTGCTTGTGTGTGTGAAAAAGATTACAATAAACACATTTTAGCAATATTACATATTTGGCCTATTTATTAAAACACACCGCCCCCCGCCCACTCTCTCAATCACACAATCTCCCATGTCGATTAGAGTTTTTGTTGTCGCACGAGAAAGAGAAGGCGACTGCGACGCAGCTGTACAGTGATCTAATAACGGTTAAGGTTGCGATTATCTGATTGGGACTGTGCGTTTGCATCGGCAAATGCCAATTGGAAATGCGAGGAAACAAATCTAATTAGAAACAAAGCGGCACTTGGAAACTAAGAAAATTTTTTTTTTTTGGTATTTCTATACTCACAAATACGTTCTGTTTAGTTATAAACATATTTTTAAAACAATAATACAAAGTAAACACTTATTTTATCAACGTTTTAAATTAAAACTAGAATACATATTGTAATGTATTGGTTAAATATGAGAGGAAATAAATTCGGTTTTCAATGTTGCTAAGGGTTTAATTGAACTATTTCAACAGCCAAAGAATTACAATCGTAACTTAAAATCGAAGTAGTTTTATTTGCAATAATGAGTACTAATACGGGTTTAATAACCCAAAGTTGATTTGCATTTTGAAAGCTTGCCTATACATATATGTACATGTACAGTGTACTTTTAATTAATATAGTTTAAGTTCTGTGGAAATATGAATCGATTGAATTGTACTCATAATTAACGGTTTGGATGTTTCATCAACAAAAAGTATTATAATCAATTGGTTTAATACAAACACGATTTGGGAGCGAGCAAATCCCGCGTTTATTTAAATTCCAGGCCACTGAGGCGTGGTCAGCGACACCTCGTTTTTTCGGGCTCTAGACTAATTAACCGTATTCGGTAGGTTCTAGCTGGTAAACTAGCCCTATTGTTATTCATATGAGCCGAAAGCAGTGTGCAACGCTGGCAGCGACGCGGGCAGAGACGTCAACGGTTTTGGCTGGACGGGCAAACACAGTTATGTTTCGAGTTTTTGATTCTTTACTTATTGTGCAATGATCCGAGGCAACTTAATTGCTTTTCGTTTGGGTTTTTGGCTACGAGAACGGCAGCCAGTTTTTCTGTGTTTTTCACTTTTGAGTTCTCTTTGCGCTACGCTGCACTTCAAATGCTCAATTGTTGTCTATCAAAAACGCTCCTCGCTCCACAAAACTTTGTCATTGTGGGAGGACGCATAAATAACGCCACTGATAAAAAATGGGCGAAGGGCGAATCTAAAGCTCGTAATTATGGCCAGCCAGCCAGCTAGCTAGCCAGCTTTTTTTTTTTCCATTTCTGATTTTTATTTTTTATCAGCACTCAACGTTTCACTTACATAAGCTGAAAAAGCGGAAAACACGTTGGAAAATTGCCCTGTGAATGCGAGATCGTCTGTTTGTGAAGTTGGAAAATTTGAATTTCATCAACGGCAAAGCAAAGCGAAAGCAAAGACAGCGGGCGAAACAATCATGATAATTAAATTGAGTTCACTGATGCGTATACTTAACATTAAATTCAAAGCCAGAAGCACAACCGAAAGCTGCTGCGCTGCCTCAGTAAACGTGCAGCGGGGGAAAATGAAAAAAAAAAGAAAAATCAGCAATTGCTTTAAAAATGAAAAAAAAAGAAGAACCTTCAAATGCCAGAGGTTTTGATTTCCTTCCTTTTTTGGTTGGAGGAGGATGTGCTTGCTGTTAGAAACGGAACAAAAAAATTATATAGGTTAGCACTAGCCTTCGCATCCCTATCCCAATTGGAACTCGGGCTATATACTTGGCATCCAGAGAGAGCAAAGTAGCGAGAGACGCGTGAGAAGCGCAGAGAACTGAGAAAATATGTGCCGTGTTGGGGGCATGCAAATGTTGGTCGACTGCCCACGCAACACCCACTTTTACACCCACCGCCAACAACAATGTTGCCAAAGAAATGGAAATGTTTTCGACTGGATACTCTCTGGCCAAAATAGATGGACCACATAAAATGTAGACTTATTATTATAATATTTATAATAGCCTTACATTAAAATTATATTTTTAAATATTTTATTTTTTCATATCTGACGCATCAATAAGGTCATGGTTCAAATACAATTATTTTTGTTTTTCATAAAATCGACTTGAAATTTATAAGAAAAAAAAAGCAGATAAGATAGTAGCAATTTACTATTGAAATAAACCACTAACCATTATTTTTGTTAAATAGTTTTTTCCAAGTATGTATAAACAATTTAAATTGAATAAATGAACGTAAACTACAACCGTAAAACTTTTGAATCTGTTAAATCCCATACAGTTGGTTGTGTCCCACAAAAATCAAATTAAATTACGTATACTTAGCGTTATCAATTTAATGAGGGAAGTTGAGAATTCCCTTTGGGGGTTGGTCAAGTCGGCCATCAAAGTTGGCATGCCCCAAACTTCGCGAGAAAAGCAGGCGGAAAATCAAAGCTACATTTTTCGCTCTTAAGTGCAAAAATCAAACACAACCAACCCCCCAAAGCGGCAGCGCTTCTTTGTGCCGCTCTCTCAGAATTCTCTCTCGAGTCTCTCCCCCGATATCTCGCTATATCTCTGGCTCTCATCACTGCTCTTCGTGTGCATTATTTATTGCTCTTATACAGGCCGAATGCTTGACGATGACGAAGGTGCTCCACTGTCAGTGTCACCACCCGCTTCCCCTGTCGTACCCTCTCTCTTTCTCTTTCACCGCCTTTCCCTTTCTCTCCCTCTGTTTGGGCCCAGTTAACTAGTAAACCAGCAACCTATAATGGAGCCTCTTCCGCGTTGTTATCCCTATCCCCCAACTTCCCCACAGAGAGAAAAAGATCAGTCATTTGTCATGAATTCGCAGCGGATATGATGTAACGATGGATTACCTAGGGATAAGTTTTTCGATATCTGCTTTCAGTTATTTTAAAAAAATAAAAAGTTTATCTAAAGGCATCAATTTTACATTTCACTTATGAAGAAAATATACATTATATACCATTAAATTATGAAAAAGGTACAGGGAAATCTTTCTCATTCTCATTCTCGTTCTTTGAATTTAAACATAAAATAAATAACAGCTTCTTTAATTGTGAATTCCTAGGATATGAATATTTTCAATAATGTTTTTAGTACTGAAGGCTAAATTTACCACACAAATTGTTAAAGCATTTTAGTTTTGCACTGTTTCCATTTCACACTAAGTAACTTTATGATAAATATTTTCTCTGAAACTATTTTTTATTCAATTTTAAGCTTTAATGAAATTAAATATCTAATAGATAAAATTAGTTAATACATACGCAGTCTTGATAAGATTGTATCAAACTAATAGATAAAGATTAGTTTGACTAGAACTTTCTTTCTCTACAAACCTTTCCTCATTATAATATTTCAAACGTATTTGAGAGAATACCTAGTACACAACCTGAAACTAGTTTTTCTCCCTGTGCACTTTTCCAATTCTATCCCCATTTTCGCATCCCGGAAAATGAGCACCAGCTGTCTGCCATTCTCTCCAATTTGCCCCCTTTTTCAGTTGTTTGTTTTGTTTTGTTCCTGGTTGTATAATAAATAACTTTGAAATAAATCAAATCGGATCCTGGCGCAATGGACACATGTTAAATGGACCGGGAAATGTAAGCGGGGGCATCATCATATTTTTTATTGGGTCAAAATCAACAAGAGCGGCGACCTTAAAACGCATTAGCAGCCGCTGTCGGCCAAGTCGTAATAATTTTATTAGCAAACATCAGAAGTATAAAAAACGCCGCTGCCCAGAGGCAAAAGAAACAGAAATAAATGTGGCTACAATTTCGAAAGGTGTTGGCTTTTTCAGAAGTTCAAATTCAAGCGGCGAGTGGGGTGGCGGGAGGAGGGCGGGGAGGGGGGCTGCGACAAGTGCAGGCGTGCTCAAGGTAAAAGCGCCGCAGTCGCAGTCGACGTCAGCAGCGCAGTCGCTGCACCTCTGCCGCTATCCGAGTGCAAGATCAAGTGAAGCGAGTGTCCGAAAAAACTAGAGAGTCAATCACGAAGCCAGAGAGCGAGCCACTTGCCTCATAAAAAAATATGCTATCGACTCTGAGATACTTGGTAATAATTACCATAGAAAAACTAAGGCAATGCCTCAGTAAATTTTAGCCAAAATAAAAATTAATCATAAATCTTCTCAAAACATTCTATCATAGAACTATCTGGTCAACCGGATGGTCCTTTTTTCAGAAAAACTATGTAATAAGTTGCTTTGATTATATAATCATAAGACTTGTTCCTCAGAAAATCTCAGTACACTAAATCTAATTAAAAATTCTTCAGATAGGTTTACTAAGCAAGTAATTTTAAACAAAGCTGAATAAATTACAAACTTATGTTTGCTCTTACACTTGTAGTTTTGATGGCCTATCTCTAAAAAAAACTTCTAAAGGGACAGAAGTTTACAGTTTCATATCATACTATTATGCAATTAAAAAACTGTCTTTCCGGTGAAAGAAATCTATTTCCAATCGCTGGATCATTTCATCATAACTCACTTAAGTAAAGGGTATTTAAAAGGCGCGCGGGTGACAATCAGACTCCGCGTCTCCCTCCCACCTTCCGTCGCCCTCTCGCTCACACACGTGGTAGTGCTTTGTTTTTTTGAAATGCTGGAGGCGATGCTGTTCAGTTTAGGCCACTTTAGTCAAGTGGCAGAGCAGCGACGTCGACTGCGACAGCGACTAGATAGAAAGAACAAATTAACTAAGCACGAAACACGTTTTAGCCAGAGTTTTTAGCTAGACTAGCAGCTCGAATCGGAATCGGAATTGGAATCGGTGGGAGCGGGACGGCGAATGACATACTGACCCAATTCCGGGTTTCGATTTTCTGGTTTTTCTCAAGAATACACGTTTTCCGCTGCATAAACACACACACACACGCACGTACGCGGCGGAAAGAGGGAGAGCGGCAAAACGAGTTGCATGGCTAAGAATTTTCGCCTGGCATTTTTCATTTTCCCTGCGAGTGACATTCCCCAATTGGACCCCCACCCTCCCCTTCCCCACTCTTCTCTTTTCCATCGGAAAAAACTCACCGTTAGTTTGGGTCCTCTGGAGAGATTTCTTCCGATTGGTTCCGTTTCGTTACGATACGTTGTTCTCAGGCTGCGTTACGTTGCGTCTTACGTGGGGACACAGTTTACAGTTGCAGCGGCAATTCCAGAAAGCTATTACGTATCATCTATATATCTTGCATATTACAGATGTATAGCTCTATCTCGATGCGTGATTTTAACGAACGTTGAACAAGAAGACCAAAGACGATGGACGACGGGTGCGTTGGTTGGTTTATGTTGATATTCTCTTGATTATATATATTTTTTTCTTTTTGATATTTTTGGTGGTGTATTTATTGTTGTGTTCCGATTTATTGACATGGAATTATACTATTTTATTTGAATATATTTTGCACTAGAGAACTTACTTCCTACGAATCACAATTAGAAATGAGTGTGTGGCGATGGGCGAAAGGAAAACTCCCGTCAAAGTGAAAAACTACGCGCCGTCTACTTGGGCTGCCGAAAAACTAAAACACAAGCACATGTGTGTTTGTCCGTTTTCTTTTTTTTTTGTGGGTGCCAAGGAAAATTTAGTGCGGGTGGGGGGTTTGCTTCGAAGTTTACCAGTTAATCAAGCCAAGAAAACTCCCTCCAATATTTACCGTTTGCCGATATGTTCTACAACTGCTCTCGTGACGTAACGCGACGGCGACTGGTGGGACTGAGTGAAAAACTCGGCTGCGGCGCGAAACTCTGGTCTGTTCTGGTGGAAATGCGGCGCACGAATTTCACGCATTTCCCTTTTCAAAAACGACCAACGAGCAGCGCGTGAGTGAGACGGGTGATTGTGTCGAACAGCTGTTGGATACCAGACTAAATACCAAAATAACGCGTCTTGCTGCCAGTGTGACCTTGCTGCGTCTCATTTGACCATCTTATTGATTTTCCACTTGTTGCTGCGCTGCTGCTGTTTTCCCAAAGCGAATAAAAAGCTACAGCTCGAAGCTCCAGCTCAAACTTGACTTGAAATTTATTCTCCCGAGTAGTACCAGTAGAACTGGTCTCGCGCGGTTAAAAACCCCAGCTGCGTTCAAAGCTCCCGCCCGCTTTTGACTCACCAAAGTCGCCGATTCTCGTGTTTCTTCGAAATCAGTTGAATTCAAGCTTCAAAACTGGCAGCACGCATCATGTCCGCAGGTCGAGTGGTTATTTACGGCGGAAAGGGAGCCTTGGGCTCTGCCTGTGTCGATCACTTCAAAGCCAACAATTATGTGAGTTACCTTTCACTTGGATGTAATTATCAAAATGCCTCATTAGCTATTGTTTTCCCCCGGTTCGACCTTCACCTGGATAATCCCGTCCAGTGGGTGGGCAGCATCGACTTGACGGAGAACGAGAAAGCCGATGTGAGCATCGTGGTGCCACGCGATGCTATATGGTCGGAACAGGAGGACACGGTGGTCTCCAAGGTGAGCGAATCCCTGGCCGGCGAGAAGCTAGATGCCGTGATCTGCGTGGCCGGCGGCTGGGCAGGTGGCAATGCCAAAAAGGATCTGGCCAAGAATGCCGATCTCATGTGGAAGCAGAGCGTCTGGACCTCGGCCATTTCCGCAGCTGTGGCGGCCCAGCATCTCAAGGAGGGAGGCCTGCTGGCCCTCACCGGAGCTAAACCTGCTCTGGAGGGAACTCCCGGCATGATTGGCTATGGAATGGCCAAGGCAGCTGTCCACCAGCTAACCCTATCGCTGGGCGCTGAGAAGTCCGGTCTGCCAGCTGGATCCCTGGCTGTGTCCATTCTACCCGTTACCCTAGATACACCCATGAACCGTAAATGGATGCCGGATGCGGACTTTGGCACCTGGACTTCCCTCGCCGAGGTAGCCGGACTTTTCCTTAAATGGACCCAAGCTCAGGAGAGGCCCAAAACTGGATCCCTGCTGCAGCTGATCACCAAGAATGGCGTTACAGAGCTCATAGCCGCCGAATAGTTTAAAAGATTAAGATACGGATCCAAATACACTTACGGAAAGAACAAAAATGCTCAAGAACCATAATCTAATTGCTTTCGCTTGTACATAAACTATTCATAAATAAATCGCTGGGCGGCTTTCGATCGTTTAATGTGGGTCTGTTTACACGATTTGGGGGGCTCTTAGGATAACCTTTTGAACTCGGGAGCGGAACGAGCGTTAAGCGTTTGCTTAGAGTACAATCATTAGTTTGATATGTTTGGAGACAGTTCCTACGCCTTCTTCTTCTTCATAATCTTCATGAACAACACCATACCTGCAAATGGAAAGGCGAATAAACTCATTAGCATGATTAAGCAACAGCCGAATTGCAATAAATCGATCCAATTTAAAGCACTTAATTTCAGACTGAGTCACGGAAAACTTGTTTACTTATATTACGTTTAATCAAGTTTCTAACGTGTTTAGTTTAGTTTCAGTATTATTTTTTTATGTTACAAAAAAATGTATTATTATTCATGTATCTCAAAAACATAATTTGCATATTAAAAGCGGTTAGTCCGCCTTTTTTATTTTATATTATTGGAATTGTATTTATAAACTTATTTAAATCCTAAGCTAAAACCAAACAATTTTAAAAACATAGTTTGTATTTTAAATTTTTAATAATTTGCTTGAGTTTCAGAATCGTCAAAATTGATTATTTTGAGTCACAGAGCTGAAATATATTCGCACGAGAAGACCAACCATCTAAGTTCGATTTATTTTTTTTTAAAGGGGAATTTGTTTTGGGGAACTTCAAGAATTTTCTGGTAAAATGCATGACTCACCTATGAATGTGACAATTACAAAGACAATCATTAGCCAAAGCCAGCACTTGTAGGCTTTTTTCGAATGCTGCTCCAGTTTCTCAGCCTCTTTCCCTAGGGAATTGATATTGCGATCCGCCATTCCGGTGGATCGAGACACAACCTCCGTATCCCTACGGATAATCCGGTTAGCAGTCTCCGTCTGTTCCTTTAGATTTCGTGTCAGCGAGAGCATGTGCTCGGTAATCTTCTCCTGGGCTTTTGTGTAATACTTGGCAGCCTCGTTCATATTTTCGCCAGAAGTTGTTTGTACGCTAGTGCCATTGGCACTAGAAGAGCTCTCCTCCACTCCTCGACGTCTGCGTAGCGCATCGCCATCTAAAAAGAATGAATTCAAAATGTGAGAAAATATATATATTTTATATAAAAAAATATCTTCATGTTCAAATTAAAAAATTAATACGGAAGATCTTCTTAAACATTATTATATGTTTAGAAAATAAAAATAATATTGTAACTCGCTTTTAAAATGGTTTTTTGTAACACATTATTTAAAATGTTTCTGCAAAATATATCTTAAACTTAATAT
Organism: Drosophila gunungcola; assembly: GCF_025200985.1. NCBI lineage: Eukaryota > Metazoa > Arthropoda > Insecta > Diptera > Drosophilidae > Drosophila > Drosophila gunungcola. The sequence continues at coordinate 6,698,900 of NW_026453179.1, forward strand.
TTAAGCTGGTAAATTTCAGATGATGACAATCTGGACCTGTATACAAACGTCTTTCGAAAATCAAGCGTTTTGGATATGGGCCTATAATTTTAACAACTGTAACAAACTAGCATACAATTTTTTTGGAAGCTTTAGCTTTACAATGCATATTAAGAAATTTGAACATGATTTCTTATTTTTAAAATATAAGGTAAAACTATAGAAGTCGCCCCTTTGAACCCAAAATTACCCTGTAGCAGTTCCTTCCGCAGTTCGTTGTGATGTTTGGTGTTCTGCAGCTGCCTCATTTCTTTCAGTGCATTTTCCCCGGCTTCGCTAATGGAAGATGATTGTGAGGGAGTATTTGTTGTGGAGCCGGCAGACTCCGTAAAGCCCGTAGATAGTTTAAGGGCCTTCAGGCGCTCCGTATAGCCCGGAATACGAGTGGCACTTTGTGGGTCCTCCATTGCCTCCAGCTCGGAAATCATCGTGTCCAGCGACTTGATGAATTTCTGCAGCCGCCAGAAGTTCTGCTCGCTTTTGGCCAGGTCCTCGCAGTTGGCCAGCAAGGTCCGTATATTAACATTTAGTTTCGTGGCCATTTCTGAGGGGAAAACATGAAAACAACAAAGTACAAACACTAATTGTATTTAAATACTAAAAATGGACAGGTTTTATCTGGTCACATTCGATAGAAAATTTTGTTATATCGATAGTCGCGGGCAGTGCTGGCAAGCTTAAAGCTAGATCGTAATGATAAATACCAAAAACATTCCAAGCCAATAATAAAAAAACAGAAATTTGTTAATAACACAGGCTTTTAAAAAACATATTCACTTGTTAAAATATTTGAAAATGAATTGTTTTATTGATTATGATTTAAATGCTATTAATTTTGTAAGGAGGTACGATTTTAAAATATATTTAATAGACTAACAAAACTGCCTCTCCGCTAAATTAATTAAAATAGATGTATAGCTATAAAATAGCTAGGTGAGCCATTCTTTGGTATTTAAATAAAAAACATTTCGAAATACCACAACGTAAAATTGTTTTGTGGCATTATTTTGGGCGCCAGTCGAAAAATCTTATCAAAAGTTTCAGCCAATATCAGAAAGTTATCAATTAAACCGCAATTGATAGCCCCAGCATATGTGTATTACCATGCGAACGTAATTTTTGGAAGCAGTCGCCGGACGCCAGGTGCCAGTATCAAATTGGATTGAAATCCAAGGTAGTATTTTCGTTAGTTTTTTATTATTGCCCCGCAGTGCCGTTACACTCGAGGTGTGTTATCAAGCAGCTGACGGGGCAAAAACAAAAAAAAAAAACTCACCCCACGGGGGCGCATGTGCTTTTGTTAATGTTTTACCGTTTTGCTAACGGCACTTGAGGCCATGAATGAACCGCCGCTACTCTCTGCCTATCTCTCTTCCCCCGACTTTCTTTTGACATTCTCTCGCCGTTCTCTTCGGCTCTCTCTTCCTGCGCAGCAGCAGCGCAGCAGCAGTTAACGGTGCATGTGAAAATGTCTCCTCACAAACGTCGTGAAAATCGAAATCGATAAGTAAGCAACGGATTTTAGCTGCCGAGAAAAGTCCAATAAATTCAGTGAAAAACTCAGCGATAAGTTGCCCAAAAAGTACTAATCCAGCAGATAACAACAACCCAACCCGGCCATGTCCAAAAAGAGTGTTAGCCAAGTGTTTTTGGAAATAAGCTTGTCTGGGGGGCTGAGAAATCGATACTATACCCGAAAACTGGGGCTGCTGCGTGGGCTGTCCCAGTGAAAATTACCACCCAAAAATAGTATCAAATATAGCTTGAAGAAAACCCTTGTTTTCCTTAAAGCCTCTTTGCCAGTTTTCATTGCATTTTCGTTACATAAGTTTTTCAGAACCTTTGCTGCGTAGCGAATCCATTAACGGCTTATGAGCCATCAACCTCCAACATTTACCACCCACTTACACAGTCAAAAATCATATGACCAGATGGTCAATATATTTTCATGTAGAAATATAAAGTAAATGAATATATATTTCCGATGATATTGAATTTATCTAATCTACTTTTGGTACTAATTTCTTCGAACCTTGTATATTTATATATACTAGTATATTGGGACAATATATTTTTAGAAAAAAAAAACGTTTAAATTTTAATTATTAATACGACACTATTATTAAACAGGGCTATTTAATTGTAGAAATTCTTTTACAAAATTTTGAACCTATACCCATACCGCCATCCTATAGAATGTCAATCTCATAGTATCATACTACTTTTTACAGTTGCTAGAGGTAATGTAACACCATAAAATCGGCGCTTGAACAGAAAAAAAAAAAACAAATCGTAGAGCGACCCGATTGCAGTAAACAAAGCCCCAAGATGCAGCCGCCGCCGCGTAAGGTAAAGCTTGAAAAAATAACTATTAAAACAATTTAGTACCCCAATAATTGTTTTCCCGTAATCCACAGGGAAACTATGTGAAATTCCTCAAGAATTTGCACACGGAGCAGGTGGCTAAGCTGCAGTTGAAGAACCAACATGAATGCGACCTGTTGGAGGACATCCGGCAGTTTACCATCAAACGCTCGGCAGTCGAAAAGTCGTACAGCGAGTCCCTGCTCAAGATCTCATCGCAGTATCTCAACAAGAAGATACCCAATATACCAGATATAAAGATGGAGGGCATGGAGGAGCGCTGGTGGGTTTTGCTTTTTATATTTGCTGGTCAATGGGGAGTACCACAGAAATCTCTAGAGGTTAAGGGTCTGATGGACAGTTCAATTCATATATAGGAGATTTCTGAGGCAGCTTACTATAAAATAAAATATTTTACTGGAATATTTTTATATCGTACTAATTTATGTACACTTTTACAGGAACATGTGGAGTGTTTGGCGCACAGTGCTCGAGGAGAACGAAAAGCTGGCCCGGGCTCGTTTGGCCGCTATAGAGGTGTTCCAACAGCAAATCGCCGACGAGGCCAAGGTTCTTCGAGACTACAAGTTGGCCATTGCAAAGCGCTCGCTATCCGGAATAGTCAATGTGCAGAAGGAACTCCACTTGAGCGTTGGGGATGTGGATAAAACCAAGAAATCGTACTTTGATGAGGAGCACTGTGCTCACGATGTGCGGGATAAAGCCCGCGATATCGAGGAAAAGCTAAAGAAAAAGAAGGGCTCCTTCTTTCAATCAATCACTTCGCTGCAGAAGAACAGCGCTCGGGTCACATCTCGCAAGGAGTTGCTCGAAGAGAAGTCCTCTGGAGCCCGGAATGACTACGTACTCAGCTTGGCCGCGGCCAACGCCCATCAGAATCGCTACTTCACCGTCGATCTGCAGACCACCATGACAACCATGGAGAATTATGTGTTTGAGAGGGTGGCCGAGTACCTGATGCTAATGGGGTAAGCCATGGGCACTTCGATATATTGAAAACTTTTTAAATCAGAACAAATTGTTAAATAATGTAACTCATTTGCATGCAATGGGATACTGTTCTTAAGTCTACATAGTATTCATTCTTTTATTATTTTATTCCCCCAGCTAAGAAGCTAGTAATCTATGATTCATTTTACAAGTTAGTAATACAACAACTTACCTAACAACAACTTAGTCATGACCCTAATTACATTCTGATAATATTCTTAACAGAGTTCACTTTTCCACATTTATCACAATTTTATACAAAGGCTTAACTGGATCAATGTTAGATATAGTTTTGTAGTAAATAAACATTTTTATCAATTCTATTTTAATTAGTCCAAACTACATTATTGAAAATTACTTTCGAGCTATGCTCTATTTCAATTTTGATTACTTACAAGGTGATTCCATCTATAGACTGCTTATAAATTCAAGTGCTCGGTACACTATGTTTGCCTTATTTTGATAATAAAATTAGGATACCCTTTAAATTATTATTGAATTGGCACATCTAATAACTTTAACCTTTGTTTTCTAGGCGCACAGAGCTACTGACCTGCTCGGCCACGCAGAATAGTTTCGGGAAAATCCGCGACCAGGCGCAGCAGTTGACCAGGGAGTACAACCTGCAGTGCTGCTACCTGTTTTATCCGGTGCTCAAGCAGCACATTCAGTACGACTTTGAGGCGTGCGACAACGATCCGGTGCGCAAGGTGACCGCGGAGCACGAATCCGCTGCCGAGACGCTGACCAAGGAGGCCAAGAATTTGGCCGGAAGGGTGGTAAAGGAGAACGCCTCGATTCGGGAGAACGCCAAGAAGTTGGCTCTGTGCCAGTCGCTGCGAGATTCTGGCCAGCGTAGCGATCCCAACGATCCAAATGGACCCGATCTGGACACCAAGATCGAGGAGTTCCGTGATCAAATCCGGCGATCGGAGACGGAGAAAACCAAGGCAGAGGCTTGTCTGCAGTGCCTGCGAGATGGTGGCATCAACGTGGACGAGTGGGTGCAGGAGGCCGAGATTATGGGCGTACAGGAGCTGACGCGTTCGGCCAGCTCCATTTCGATGCGCACCGATGCCTCTGGTCAGGGCGAGAATCCCAGCTCGGATTCCTTCTACGACAGCGACAAGGAGGAGACGCAGGCCCAGGCAGCTGCCCAGACGAAGCCCAAGCAGGAGCAGCAACTCTCCAGGGATCGCACCTTCAGCGACAGTGATGATGAGCCCGAGGTGCGTCCTTCGGCGGCCGCAGCATCTTCTGCCGCGGCTGCATCCTCATCCGCCATGGCCACTAGCGCCGGAGCCTGGGATGATCCCACTGAGGTCAACTGGGGAGCTGGAGAGGAGGAGGAGGACAAGGACGAACCTATTGTCCCGGAGCCCAAGGAGGCTATATTTAAGTGCACTGCGCTCTACAGTTATACGGTAAGGGTATTATTGCGTTGGTGCCACACAAATCTCTGGGGCATTAATTTCACAGAAAAAGGTGCCTAAAAGACCATAAACTTTTATAGAGACTTTTAGCTTTTTCTTTAAAAGAGTGCCAAAATGTACGTGGAGGCATAGAATAACAACAAATTATTCAATCACATATTGAGTTTTTCAATGCTTGCTAAATGAATTCAAATTTTGTATTGACTTTTTTTCAAGAACTTATCAAACCTTTAGAGGTTTCTGTTACCTATGTTAGAATATAGGACTAAATTTTAAAGCCTTCGTGTTTTTGTTTGGCACTCCCAATAATAAAATAAACAACAAATTATATTTATTTCTTTAACTATCTACCCACAGGCCCAGAATCCCGACGAGCTCAGTATCGTCGAGAACGAGCAACTCGAGGTGGTTGGCGAGGGCGACGGCGATGGGTGGCTGAGGGCCCGAAACTATCGTGGCGAGGAGGGCTACGTGCCACACAACTATCTGGACATCGATCAGGAGACAGCGGGCAGCGCCTTTAATGGTACTTCCGGCAATCAATTGCGCTCACAAATCTCATTCTCATCTGTCGATTATACCGTTGACAATGAAGATCAGACGGTGGACTCGATGCAATCGCCCGACCAGGTGTCGGTCATCATGGCGCCCCAGAAGCGGGTCAAGTCGGACGTGGAGTGGTGCATTGCGCTGTACGACTACGACGCCACCGCCGAAGATGAGCTGACCTTCGAGGAGGGCGACAAGATCAAGATCATCACCAAAACGGCCCACGGGGTGGACGATGGATGGTGGGAGGGCGAGCTGGACGGCAAGTTCGGCAACTTCCCATCGCTGGTCGTCGAGGAGTGTGACGAGTTGGGCGAGCCGCTCAGCGAGGGCGGTGACGAGTCGCCCCCGCCCACAGCGGCGCCCAGCTTTGCACTGCCCCCCGCTCCGGCCCTGCCCCCAGAGTACGCCCACGAGCTGGAACTGGAGCTCACTGAGGACATGTTCGGCTCCCAGGACACGGCTGGTAAGCTTCACAATTTTCATGTACCTTCATGTACCTTCTCCTTAGGGATTCAGACAGACTTCATCAGATGTAAGATGAAAATGATGGGCCATTTGAGCTAGATTTAATTTTGATTAAAACTAATTAGTCATAACAATCTTTATGGCATACACATTTTTTTTTTATAAAATATTGTTATATTTTATTTGGTTTTTTTAAAGACAATCTTCTAAACATAATTTACTGGGAAATTATGTTGTTTTTTCTGATAAATAATAAATTGTTCTCGTTTTTGATAGATGAGGATAGCGGCTATATACCGAACGGCGCTGCTGCTCCGAGTATGCCTCCGCCAGGTAAATGTCACGCCCCCTTACAACACCTGGTCTATTGTTTCCCCTTTCTATCTTTCTTTAAATGTCACTCGATATCGATTCCTCTAGTACCGAACATTTGTATAATTTTAACTTTCCACTACAAAAAAAAAAAACAACAAAACCAAAACTTTCCGATCAAAAGTACTGTTTTACCTGCTTCTATATTCTCTAGAGGTAAACCTAATCTTCAAAGTGCAGCTCGTCTAACTACTAACCACTTGTACCATTACTACCACCACCAATCCACCACTAAACCTCCACAAAATTTACTACCATTTATCACTGTAACTACTCTCCACTACTCTCCGTTAATGTGCTATTTTGTCTCTCGTCTCCAAAAGTCTCCGCAAGTCTCCGCAGTCGAGACGAAATCAACCGATGAAATGCCCTACGATTTCTTACAGTGTTATTCCTAGGCTGCTTGTCTAAAAGTGTCGTGTCGTGTCGTGCCGTGTTATCGTTATTTCTCAATCTTCGATTTATTTCTTTTGCAGCTTCTCTTAATCTTTCCATATAAAGATATATATTTGATGTGTGTATGGCACTAATATTTCAATTCAATTGCATTGAAAGCTTTGATTGGTTATTAATTTATATAAGTCACGTTTTTCTTTTATTGCCGTTTTGCATTGGTTGTTTTTCTCTCAGTGTAATTGTGTCTTTGTGTCATTTAAGGCCAGAACCAAAGCCAAACCACTGCCAAGAAGGGTAATTTAATAAATATGCTCTTTTATCAAACTATCTTATCCCCAAACTTTCTTGATTCAGTATCTTTAGCGTAGGAAAATCTGTTTCAATTCCACTGTTTGACAGCATGTCCAAAAATCCTCTTAACTATTGTTAAACTTATAAACTGAGTCCCCTTTCTATGTATATAGAAACTATATATATGTTCAGTATGAGGTTTTTTCTTAACAATTTGATATTATATTTTTAAAAATTTAAACAATAATAGTATATACCTTTCTTAGGCAAAGTCCCCTTTTTTTATATGTTTATTTATGGTTATATTCAACCCAATCGGTTTCCCTAAGTAGTTCAGTAGTTATCAAACTGAATTTGGAAACCAAATATGTTTATATAAAACCCCTAGTTTTCTACCCGTCTCCCGCATGTTTGTCAGCCTCAGATTCGAAATGTATTTTTCAATTTCAGTTTTGATGTTGCTACTTTTATGTTTTTTATTTTCCACTTGCCAATCCAAATCGTTTACTTACGTAGTTTTTATTCCAAGGTTGCCTTGACTTGATCCTCAACTATTTTAATTACTCCCTCACCGCTCTATAACATTTTGATCGACAAATTGTATTGATATAAGACATATTATACCGAAAATGTGATTGTTGACTAAGCCAATGAATATTTTCTCATTTATTTTAAACGCAAACTCAGTACTCATCCAAGAGCCTGGCATGGAGGTAAAATATTCACTTGTATTTTAAAACAATAACAAAAACTGTCTAACAAATTAATATTTTTGAAGACAGAAAATGTGTTTTTTGTTTATTATTTTAAATTTTTTTATTATTTATTACTCTAATTAACTTTTTTTTTCATAACGAATTTAAAAAAAATAGCTTTGTAATTATAGCTAAGAATTTTTTTGTTTACATTTTAAATGTATATTATCATGTATATTATTGAATTATGTCTTAAACAAGAAAGGAGCAAAGTACGGCAAGCCGAAAGTTATATATATGCTTTGTACATTTTCTACCCGATTAAAGCTATGACGATTTTTAGCTCAATTATTCAATCCTTTTTATGACAGCTATATGAAATCAATTTCCGATTTTAATTTGTGCAAAAGAATTAAAAGAAAAAAAATGTTAAAATGGGGCTAAATTCTTTTTAATATTCCGATTGTTTTTATGGGAGCTATATGCGATAGTCGGTCGACTTAAAATAAAAATTAAATATTTAACCAACATGTTTTAAAAAATAAAAAAAAATATTATATATAAAAAAACAGCCAAGTTCTAAAAGTGGGACTTACGGACGGAATATATATGCTTTGTAGGGTCGGAAATGTTTCTTTCACTGCGTTAAAAACTTTTAACTGAAAATATAATACCCTCTTCAAGGGTATAAAAACATTTTTTTATAGTGTGCTGAACTCAGTGCTAAATATTTTTTGATTGTTCTTAGGCTAATTTGAGCATTTTGCCTTTTCCAGGACGATCTCAGTGACGATGGGCAGCCGCCGCCGTCGCTGCCGCCGCCCCAGCTAACAAAGGCGGGCGGATCCGGCCCAGAATCGAGGAATAAGGGCGACAAGGGGGCGGCGGCTGGCGGCGCCAACACGCTGAACTTAGGTATGGCACAAATAATTGTTACCGCTGCAACCCCCATGGTTGAAGACGGTGCCGATAAATCTTTCCCACCAGTAGGCGAGAGCGATGATCAGCCGGAACAGGAAGTGGCCAAGGAGCAACCGGCGGAAGTGGCCAAAAAGCCAGACATTGCGCCCAAGCCGCAGACCAAGGTCGCGCCTCAGACCTCGGCGGCCAAAGAAGGTAATCCTGGAGTGAGGCCCGTGGTGAGCATAACACTGACCGAGTATCCATCCTGTGATGCAGAGGACCAACAGTCCTTCTCGGAGGGCACCGACTCGGCCTCGGTGGCCGATGTGCCGGCCCTGCAGGATGCGGAGGATCCGTTCAACGAGAAGGCCAAAGGCGAGTCCGGCGGCGGTTCGGGATTTGAGGCCAACTTTGAGGCCAACTTCGATGCCAACTTTGATGACGCCTTCGCGGGAAGCGGAGGATCGGGATCTGGCGGAGGAGGGGGCGGTGGCGGTGGGGGACAGTCCAGCGAACTGGACGTCAATGGCGAGGCGGCAGCAGGAGAATCAGGATCAGGATTTGCGGCCAGCGAGGAGGATATTGAGGCACCCAAGCAGGTGGTCGGTGGGCGAGCTAGCATACCCGAGGAATTGGACTCAAATCAATTGGCACGTTTGCAAAATCTGAAGGAGTCGAACGCTTAGATTCGGCGCTCCGGTCTCTTCCTCTTGGTCGGCACTTCAATGTTGTTTCTTTTGTTCTTTTAGGCACACGACCATGAGCATGATATATACTATATAGACTATAGCCGCGGACAGTTATAGATCGGATCAGCGGAACACCACAACCACAACCACAACCAATCCCCACAACACTTGACAGCATTTTGATCTCACACCCATCCCACAACCTCTCCAACAAATCCAAACACACAGATGATACAGCCTGACTCAGACTGACAAGCAACTTATCGATCGGGTGGCGGCAATAGATTGTAGTAAGCTCTGTTAATTGGATATTGCCCCTATAAGTACATAAATAGTTTATTTTGGCTGCCCGATTCACATACAACGACACAATAGCAGGATATAGAATATGTGTACTTATATCAGATCGGGATCCCTATACACTCCACTTTTCACGTACAGCGCTCAAATTGTGTACATCCATTTGAATACTTCTTCTGACTGCCTCTGGGGTTATAGTTAGAAATCAACTGGGCCTTCATAAACAAAACCACCATACGATATATTACTATATAAATATATACATAATTTGTTAGTTTGTAATGTGTTATACCATCAGACACGTATGGAATACATTGATATATTATAAATGGAATATTGTAACGTTTTGAAAGACAATTACTTATGTAGCACTCAGACACGGGTCTTCGAATATCAGCATACACAACTAATCGAGCAATAATATGTATATATATCTAAGTGAATTAGAGAATCCGGTATAGCAGCATTAAGTTAGCCGTTCGCTTGATCTTGCCGCCAACAAAAGCCAATCAACTTTAAAGTCAATTCAGTTGGTATTGTTTTCCGCTTCTGTTCGCTCCTTTTAGTCTTAGGATCTCTGCACATTATATTAACCTAATCGAAGCCGCAAATGAATGTGTTCGATTCGTATGAGCGTATCCGGCAGATATATTGTATTGTTGTAATTGTATGCAAAACACTAGCCTAATTAGTTAAATGTTTTCCGTGTCTAGTTAAAAAATGGTCTAAGTTAATGTTGGATGCCAGAACGATGATATTTGAATTTAGTAAAACGCCTACTCAATGCGAGACTTTGTTTGCGATACTCGAATATTAAAGTTCATAACTCACCAATTGGAAAACTTCATATTCACATAGCCGATATTACCGAACATAAATAAAAATGAAAAGTCAAATATAATTAAGCCGCAAACTGAATTGTATGTAATTTTTGACCCCGCCCAGTGAATTAATCAAAGGTTTATGTCATAGTTTGAAAATCCTTCTGTTCGAACAACTAAAAAATAAAATTTCCACTTTAAAGCAAAACAAAATCAATTGAGTTTTTCCCTGGGAAATGCGGAAATAGATTTAAAACTCATTGGGTTGTAATTTTTTTACATATCTTTATTTATATTCACTTCATTGCAATATTATAATATTCCTTCTTGGTTTGCATTTTTTCCACTTGGATGTTTTTAGTTTTAGTATTTAACTTAATAATATAGGTTCCTTCTTGGGTTTTATCATTTACTTTCTTGTAACATTCATCTCTTATTATTTTCCCTTTTAATTATTTTGTTATGTGTGTGTTTATTTATTATATGCTATAGATAATTATTCTCATTTCAGTTTTTTTTTTGGTATTTTTAATTTTGTTTTTCATTTTATATAACGAAATTAACACAGTCAAAATTTGTGATCAGTGATCAATCATTACATACGCAATACGTTTTAAATTATTCCTCTTGGTTATGCCTCCATTCTGTGAGGCTCCTCCTCAAACATATGCTTGCTTATATACTTATGTGGGTGTTTTTGTTGGATCTCTGAGGCTGATGGGTCGAGCAACCGAAATTCTGGGGTTCGGAAATAATCGTCTGAGGGGCTGTGGAACTAATAATTGACAGCAGACCAATGTGAGCTAGGGAAGGCTAACGGATTGCAGGCCGGCTGGCTGGTAATCATAAAACATGTTCATTTATTGCATTTAGGAACTCTTTTTGATGGACGGATAAAACCAAAAATTATATAGACAAACTCCTTCTCGATCAGTTTCTTGTGGCTGTTAATGCTTGACGATGGTATGAGACTTGAACCTGGTAAGTAGATGGCTGACAAATCATACACACATATATATTTTTCGGTAGTCAGGGCCTGCGGGGTGGTTTTTTTTTTTTTGGGGGGGATTTAAAGGGTGCTGGGTCCCTAATCTTATAATGTAATAACAAATTTTCGCATTTTTTTTTGTTTGCTTGAGCAAAGGGTTTAACGGATAATGTTAATGGGGACTTGTTCCAAAATTAATTCTCCGTAATAACAAACTTAGTGTAAGCAACGTACAACCGTAAGTGTGTGTGGTGTGAATAGTGTGTTTTATCATTCTAACAATTCATGGTTCAATCAATATCGTCTTGCTGCCTAGGGTAATAGACTATTTTTCAGTAATAATGTTCACTTGCATTAACTTTGAATTCAGTTAAAAAAGGTTTTTATTTTCGGTGCACTCTGCATGAACTGGGATCCGATTTTTATCAGTGTATCTGTTTTTAAATCTGTATCTGTATCTGTTCTGTTTCTGTGTATTGTGTGGTTCAACTTAATCGCTAGGGTTCTCAACTTGTTGGTTTGCTTATCTAAATACTTTAGAATTTCATTTTTGGTTTTGCTTGTTTTGTTGTTTTTTGAGACCACCATACATATATAATATATAATTAATATACATCATATACATACGTTATTATTACATCGCGTCACGTATATATCGATCCTCATATAGATTTACTTATTCATTTCTCCCTTTTGGTTGCTTTATAAAACTTTGGTGTTGGTGTCGCCGTCTAAACAGCGACACCAAAAATGCTTCAAACATTTCATTGTGTGTATAATTTAACATTTTACATATTTTCATCGTTTTTTAATACTCCTTCCTCATTGTTTTTGTTGTTGTCCTAAATGCTTTTGCATACACAGCACGTGCATATGCATTTTCTTCGCCTTGCATCGTTAATTTGTTTTATAAAAAAGTCCTCACTATGGGCAACTAAATTTTTTGGTTTTCGTTTTCCACAAATTATATCGTAAACTAGGTTGTAGAGTAAAAAATTCCATATGAAAAATTAAACGCATCAATTTGCCATTAAGTGTTTTTCCTCTTAAAATGTTTGTCAACTATTTCGCCTTTTGCATTGTTTAAAACTAAAATGGTTTTTTTTTATTAATTTACGTTCTTTGGAAATACGCTCCGAAACCGTTGAGCAGCTATTTGTTGTTGTTCTCGCATCAAAAATTTATTTGACCTCATTTAGGGGATATTTATTAAATAGCATTTTTACGAATGAACCTCAGCCATTTGTAAACATTTTGATTTCTGTCTTTGGTAACATAATTGATTTCTGACACTTGTATAGCTACAAAATATATCTATATATTTGCGTGTGTGTGTGTAGGTTTTTATATAAGCAGATACATATTATTTATGTTCTTTATCACCGATTTCACTTGTATGTTGCCGAGTCTCGGGTTATAGCTATTTTCTTGGGAAATGTTCTGTGTGGCTGGTAGATCAATTGCAGTTTGCCTCAAATCCGTTTCACTTGGCTCAATAAATTATAAGTTAAACAGTAATCAATTAATTTTTGGTAAACCTTATATTGCTTTCATTTCGCTCAGATTCCTAGTTAAGATTTCGGATATTCTTTAGCCAACGTTTGGTGCAAAATGGGTAGGGACTTTGACTCCTCGACTATCTGTTATTAATTGTTTCAACTTTTGCTTGTGTGAGTGTGTGTTTGTGTTTGTGTCTGTCTAGATCGTTAATAAAGTAATTTTCCTTGGGGTCTCTTCGGTAGTCGTTCTGCTGAATTGGTTAGGTAGTCCTTAAGAAGGGTTACAGGTTTCGTCTTAAGTATATCTAGGGTTCCATAGCTGATCCATTTTGGGTCACCACCAACGTCCTCCTCCACCTACAACGTCCTCCTCCGTCAGTGTTCCATTCATAAGTACTTTTTGTATATACAGTTAATTGTTTTTTTTTGCTTTTTGGTTTTTGGATTAGGGTTCAATTTTGTTTGGTTTACATATAAAAAACTCGTGCTACATATACGTAGGTGCCTAAATACGTTATATGAATATATATCTTATATACTTGTGTCGCCTTAAGCCATACTCTATGTACATATACGCGTGGGTATGTGTGTGTGTGTGTTTAGGCCATATTATGGCGCTTAACTAAATCCTAGCTTTAACTTTAGCTAACTGTACAAAATTCTTTAGCCTTACGATCTGCCCTTGCACTAATCATAAACACTAAATTAAAATTCATTGATGATATTTTGGTATGGCTTGCTTAGTTATCTCCATTGTGCTAAATTGTATTTTAATTTCTTTATTTTACGTTTAAAGTTAAACTCACTTGCCTTTAATTATGTGTTTTAATTAACTTAACTCTTTTGTTTCTTTCTCTTTGTGTATGTGATTCATCGAGGAACTTGAGCGAAAATTCAAATATATATATACGCGTGTCTTTTGTCTGCCTTCCTGCCCGTGTGTGGGTGTGTATTTTTGTCTGTGTAAGTGTGTGTATCTGTGTGTCATTAGGCTAACTTAAGACGGTGCATCGTAAGTATGTTTTGTTAGTTTATCGCTTTATTGACTGCTTGAACGCATCCGAGTTAATCGCTTAACCAGATTCGATTACATTAACTAAGTTTAATTGCGAAGTTTTGCTCCTACTTTGCTTTGAGAATGTTCCGAGTGTCTTCTGTTTGTATTTACAAATTGAATTGAAAATCAATTGTCTTTGTTTAATTCTTTTTAGCAACTATTTGTTAGACTTATACGCTATTTTCTTAGGCAGTTTCAATCATACTTGTGTACTTCATGTTCTATGTTCTATTTGTATTCGTTTTTTTAATTTACTGGTATTTATTGGGCATACTTGCGTTTGAAAATTTCACTTAGACCTTAGATTGATTTCATATGGTGCCGCAAAGTTGTCTTCGAAAAGTTTTTGTTTCAGTTTCAGTTTGATTCTGATTCTTGTGTTCGTGAGTGAGTGAGTGCAGTTTGAATAATTTGTTGTTAGTTTTAAAGTTGATATCAAAATTGGTGTAACTAAAATGAATCATTATCGTTCATATTATTATTTCGCTATGTCAATTGCACTAACTATTTGTATGACTTATCTCCGATGCTTGCTTATAAAAGGTGCGCTCCAAAGTAATTCATAATATCCTTGTCGAGTTTATTGTGTGGTGTGCAAATGATTAAAAACCTCTCGATCTTACGTGTCGTCTGTCTCGTGTTCGATTTACATTTAAAGTTAACTTAACGAAATCATTCGCCAAACTGATTCGCAATTGTCGAAATTGTCCCTTGCACTACGTTTTGATTTCTAATAAATTTGGCCATTTCACTTGGAAGCGCTAAGTCAGTTCTGAATAAACAAATCAACCAACTGAATGGGCAATCAATGGATTCAACATAGTGAGTTCTGGTTTAGATCAGGTTCGGCTTGGTTTTGGTTTTGGTTTGGGTTTGGGTTTAGGTTTTTGCGAGCGTGCGGTTGAAAAAGGGGAAAACGCACTTAAATTAGAGGAAGACTCTCTGGGTGTTTTGCTTTTGAAGTGGGAAGCAAATGTATTTCGTTTTCGTAAACTCAAACTCAAAACGCTGCAAAGATAATTGAATCTTTTTAACCATCTATTACTTGGTGTGTTGAAATCAACTTTTCGACTGCGCTATTTCGAGGGTTTCTAGTAGACATCCTTCGTTATCGTTTAATGCCTATGTTGCGTATGATTTTAGATCGTTATATTTGTGGTTCTTATGGTTTCCTCTTTTATCGGTTCATAATTCTCCTCAACACTTTCACTTATGCCTTTCGTTATATAATTTTTACTACAATTTGCTAATCTGTTGCTTTTGATTATTCTTCATTCATTTATACTCATTTGGTTGTTAATTCTAATGTTGGTTTGTCACCTTTTGGGTTTTTTTTTTTTTATTTTTGTGTAAATCTATTTAACAATATTCTTTGCTTTCGACCTTGTAATATGTGTGTGTCCTTCCCGCTTTGGTATTAAACAATAAACTTTTGCCTCTGCATTTTCATATCGCTAGTTAAAATTAGTTTTGTTTCCGCTTATTTTTTTGTGTCTAGTTTTCTGTATTTTTTTTTGTTTGGGTATTTCTCCATTTTATATTTTTTGTGTGGTTTTTCAGCGCCCTGCACAGTTTGACTCTCTCGTGCGCTGTTCACTCCTGTGTCCTTGGGCCACGCCCTCGAATCCTTGCGTCGCTTGAGGACGCCCACCTACTCCTCGCCCAGGAGCACCAGATCATCGGCGACCACGTCGCTGACATGCAGGTAGATGATCCAGTACATCAGGTTGAAGCAGACGAAGCACACGGGGAACACGATGCGCGAGTACTTGTCGATGTCGGAGGGCGTGATGCCCAGCAGCTTGTTGATGTCCTGTTTTTTTTTTTGGTAAATCAGGATCAAGGATCGGGTGGGTGGTGGGTGGTGGGCGAGAATAAATAGATTAGTATACTTTCGCTCAGGGGCAGTTAAACCTTTTTAAATCGCCGCATCATGTACGATCTTTACCTTTACCTTTTTTACTTTTCCCGGATGCAGAAGATGGGCTGGGACCGCTGCCTCCGGATCGCCGCCGCCCTCGGGCGGCCCGCCCCCGCCGCCACCGCCTCCGCCACCGCCGGGCGGTCCGCCGCCCTGGCCCGGACCCGGTCCATGCGATTGCGGACCGCCGCGTCCGCCATTCACCGTGTTCTCCAGCGTTCCACCCTTGGAATGGGCCTTCGGGTCGTGGACCTTGAATCTCACCTCCTGGAACAAGGGTCCCACTATCGAGCAACCGCGCGTACCAACGTTTTGTTGGATATTGGAAAAGCCGATTGGGCGGTTACTCACTGTTTGCTTGGGCGCGTGCGGATGCCCGTGGCTGTGGGCGTGGTGACCATGCCCGTGACCGTGCTCCGGTCCAACGCCCACGCCCACGTTGACCCCGCCACCGGGTCCACCGGGTCCCCCGGGTCCGCCCATTCCGGGTCCTACGCCTACGCCTCCCACATTTGCATTGGGATTGGGATTCGCCTGCTGCTGGTTCGCTCCGTCGAGCTGTTGCTTTTTCTGCTCGGCTATCTTTTGGATCGCCATAAATCTTTGTTTTCGCATTTGAATTCGTTTTGCCATGTAGCCGACCGTGGCGTATTCTATTGATTGCGATACGATACGATAACGATTTTGGTTTTGATTTTTGATTTTTGATTTTCGATTTTGATTTTCAATTGGTCAGATTGCAATTTAGATTTTGAAATGTAGTCGTTAGATAGATAGTTGATGGACGGTTTGGCATACGGTATGGTGGTTATATTTGGGGGGTTTTGTTAGAATATAGGTTGATATGCGGATGCAGTTCAAGAATTTAGTGGTCGTGGTCGGTTGCCGCATGAAGTTCGGATGATATTTTGGTTGTAGTAGTTGTCAGATTTATAGTTGGATATTGTAGCATTGTATATATTTGGTAATTTGGTGCGGGTGGGTTTCGATTAAATGTCGGATACAAGGAAAGACAAATAGAAAAATAAAAGAAATTTAATTTCCATCAGAATTTTGTCAACAATTTGAGTTCATTTTTGCACAACGTCTATAAGAGGTAGTCGGGTGGGAAAGGGGGTTTTATAAAGTTTGTGGGATGAAGGAAAAGGGGGTTTTGGAAGGACTTTGTAGACTATAAGTAACATTTAGAGTCGTTAGGGGGCAAATATTGCAGTGTTTCTGGGTTTTTGGGGTAAGTGAAATCAAAAAATTAAGGTGAATTTATTTTCGTATCTCCATTTTAGCCAGGCAAAGGAAAATTCGAATAAAGCAAGTCTTGTGTGTGAGTGAGTTAGCAATATTCTAGAGAGACAGAGCAATTGGAGTGTATCTGTGTGTGTGTGTGTGTGTGTGTGTGAGTCTATATGAGAGTGAATGTGAGTGTCCGTGTTTAAGGCTGTTCTTGTTGTTTTGTTGTTTTTGTGAAATGAGTGGAAAAAGTCATTTGTAAGCCAAACGATTTATGTACACATTTATTCCTGCAGTTGAGACCATCATTCAAGGAAAATGTTCATGTGCGTGCCTTAAATGCAAATTCATTGAACAGGGTCGCCCGTTATAAAGGACACGAAAATTTCCAGCGTGTTTTTTTGTTTGTATGTATTTCAGCTGCTTTGTTCCTGGTTTTTAGCTTCTCGAGTTGTCATTATCCTTGGAAATGTTACGGGTTCAGATTTCAATTTGACGGTGTTTTGTGGGGAGGGTGGTTTTATAAAGGGGGACTTTCAAAATCGCATACTCGCCGATGAAGGTGGATGGAACAGGGTCGGAACAGAAACGAGTAACGAGTAACTAGTAACTAGTAACAAGAGTACTTACCAGGGGCAAACAAGGTAACCAATCGCTGCAAAAAGCCAATAGAACAGAACAGAAAGCAGACTACAAATCATATCTTACCTAACCACTGAAGGGTTACTATCAAGTGCGATTTTTAACATATTTATGTTTTGCTTGACAATCTGGCAGTCTTCATGTCTGGGTCACCCTTTTAAATGACCCAAACTTGAGGGCTCCAAATCGTAGAAACTCGTATCTGTAAGATACTCTTATGTTTTTTAGGAGCACTTTCTTGGATTCTATTATTTTTTTTGGGCTCTGTTGTCTTGTAGAGTCTTCGGGGGCTGCGACTTCTGGCTGTTGATCGACGACTTGATGAACCATATTTACAGTGTTTTGTGTCTGTTCTTATTTTTTCGTATTTGTTTTTTGATTCAATTCAATCGCGAGTCAAGCCAGGTGTGGCGCAGGGCATGCTGGTTTCGTTTTTTGATTGATTTTGATGCGCTCCCTCTTATGATTTTTTTATTAGTATTTTTTTTATCGTTCTACTCGTACCCTGTTTTTTTTTTTGATTTTGATTTTGTTTAGGTGCGTTGTTTTTTTGGTTTGTACATTTTTTTTTCGGTTTGCGATTTTTGTAGCTTGCAGTTTTGCATTTTGGCGGAAGCTGGGCGTATATTGATATCTGGGTACCATTTCAGGTTGAAGTGTGTTCGATTTGCTCGTCTGGGTGCTCGAACACAAACTCAACCTGAGGCGGCTATATATAGATGCCCATATGTAAGAGCGTACATATGGAGAGGCTTTGGAGGATGGTATTTGGTTTGTTTTTGTGATTTTTGGCTGAAGCATGCTTCGATTCTAGGTGCGAGGTGCAAAACAGGTACAGGTACAAGGACAGGTGGGACGTTGGGGTAAATTTTCGTGCCTTTACGCTCGATTCGCAGGCGCGTATCTATGAATTTGCATACATTTTCTTTGGATGACAGTTTTTCCTTATATTGAAAAATTAACAAGAACATACAAATACGAAAAAAGAGATTTGTTTCTTTTGGGTTTCTTTGCAGTTTCTTTTCTTTTCTTTTCTTTGCTTTCTTAATTTTTTCTTTTCTTGCTGTTGTTGTTGCTGTTTGTTGGAGTTGTTGTTGTAGTTGTGGGTGTAAGTTGTTGCTTGAGAATTGTTTTAGTTGTTAGATAGTTAAAGAGAAAGTTAAAGTTAGCATAACGGCAGGGCAAACACCAAAACTTGATATATATATATAACATTTTTGGAAAATTTAATTCTTATTCAGGAGGTTGTCTATCGAATTTAAGTATCAAATATAGCATATATCAAGCTTTACTTAGGTGCCGGACCCCATTACAGTGCCTCAGGTGCAGTGCATCTCAGCATCCCTATGGATAGACTTTTTCTGGTCCTTTGGCTCCATAAGAAATGTGATATAATTTTATGTTTAAGTTTAAGTTTAAATAGATATTAAACTACTGTGGATTGGGCAAAACTCAGCTGCGTTTTCGCTGGTCCAATTAGATACTATACGATAGTATAAATTCAGTTAGTAATTTCTCAAGACGCAGATCGTTTTGCCGAGGAAACTAGTGTGTTTTTTGGATGTATCTGCAAGATTGTTTTGCACAACGCTAAGCGTGGCACGGAAAGCTGGCAAAAGTGTGGTTGAATTAACAAAAACTGAATGCTGGCACGCAACTTGGCTAGTATTATTCAAATGAAAAAGGTAATGAAATCAAAAAATTCGGAATCTATAGAGATCCACTGCCTGTGAGTGTGTGGGTGTGTGTGTTTGGTGTGAGAGATATATGGGGAAAATCGTTTTGCTACTGGTTGGATTTTCGCTTAATGGGGTTTCGGTTTTTGGAATCGGTTTTGGGGGTTTTGGTAGTTTCGGTAGTTTTTTTTGTTTACCCAGTAGACTGGCAAAGACCATAACGAAGCATGTTCCCAGATAGACGTCAATCGACTTGACGTACGAAATCTTTGGCAGCGCTGCATTTGTTGACGACATCAAAGTGGTCATTGTCAACACGGTTGTCACACCGAGCGCCACACGCGCCGGCGTTGCATTGCGATTGAGCCAAAATGATACCCATGATATAATAACGATCAGTCCAGAGGGTATGTAGATTTGTATAAGGTAGTAGCCCATCGAACGCACGAACTGAATTTCGCAGGCTAAACGCGAATAGTTGCCTGCCCGCGCCAATTGCAATTATTGTTTTTTTGTTGGTTATTTTGAATTTTAATTTTTCGTTCGTTCAGCGTTTTTTTTATGTATAGGGAGAGACAGAAAGTAGAGAGAGATATAAAAATATTATTAGTTTTTAGCTCGCTTAAATTGATTCAATTTGCAAATATTTACAAACAATATTGGTTGCAGAGCTGGCAAATCATCGAAAGCATGATTGGAATAAATATAAATGATATTAATATTATATATTGCTAAAGCCTTGGCTCCTTATATAAAATTAAGAAAGGTATATTAAGTTTTTTAACAAATTTTCGACGTTTTGCCAGCTCTTAGAAGTACGTATTCATCATCAAAATAAATCCAAGAAAAAAAATGAGGACTCCAAAAGTAAACCAAAACGAAACTCTAAGAATAGAATAAATAAATTAAATATGAGCGCATTTTTATGTGAAATTATGATTTGCTGGCACCTTCCTGGAAATATTGTTAGTTTTCATCTATGCGACACATCGTTATTAGGCAGGCATTAATTCAATAAACATATATTTATTGACTATAAACAAAATGGCAAGTAGTCAAGACAAAGCTAGGGTCAAGAACTAAACTTGAAGAACTATTCTAGGCATTCCAAATTTATTATTGCAGAAAAACCAACACTTATTTATTTTTATACATTTTTTCAAATAAACTTTGCGATATTATTATTTGCAACTCATATATTCAAGGGTATCATAACAAGTATAAATTATGTTTTTTCTTTATTTGTCAGGGTTTCTGCAAGAACATCTTGGCTTCGACTGAACCGAAGCAAAAAATCGTTGTTATTAAAAAAATTGATGTATATTTTATTGGATTGTTAGTCACAAATACTTTAGGAAAATAAGTGGCTTGCATTAGAGTAACTAAAACTGACCGCAAATCTGAAGAAAATAGGTAAATAAAATGATAAGAAATATGAGTAGAGGCAGCTAGTATAAGACCTAATAAGGAGCATTTGAATTGCCTTCATTTTGTGGCTATTTGTCTATTGGTTTATTTATTTTGTTTAGGATTTTGTAAAAGAAACTTTATAAGATGAGAGCATGCTTGGGAGGGCGTTTTGTATTTTCTATATATATATATATATTTGTTGGGATATTTGTAATTTGTTATTTGTAAATATATATATATTTTATATGTATAAATGGTTTTGAACTTTTCATTGCCTTTCGTTCGACAATTTTGCAAACGTTTGAATGCTTTATGCGTATGGGAGTTGATTGGAATTTTAAATTATGTTGCATAACTTTTTTTATTTTGGATTTTATTAATGCTTTTGTTGTAGTTGTTGTTGATTTACAATACAGAATGTTTGGTGTCGATTGTTTTCAGTTGCTGGTTGATTATGCTAATGAATTTCGATAGCGTTTAAAATTACTGGTAGATAGGTTTGTAGATAGCTGTTGTTGTTGGTCGTAAAAACTAATTTCAGTGACTAGTTAATAAAATTATGTGTACCATGTGTGAGTGTGAGTATGAGTGTGGGTGTTCGGCAGCTTAAAAAATTTGTTGATTATGTTGTAATAATGTCAGGCATAAATCAAAAGCATGATTTACTAAGGAAAAGCCATATTCAATTAAGCTTTGCTATATCGATTACTTTATGTTCTCGTTTTTGCATAAGATTATTTTCACTTTGCTTATTTGGTTTTATAATACAAAGGTCGCTAGGTGAATTGTATTTCAATCTCATATTGATTTCTCTTTTGATTTGGTTTGATTTTTGTCATATTTTTTCGGCATTGCCAATGATAAAAATTAGGTTTGTTTGCTTCGTTTATTTTTTTGGTTTCTGTTCTTGTCATGGTTCGCTGTAAAGTATGAACTTATGAGCGTTGAAATCAAGGCGGAATCAACTGAGATTAGGAAATTAAAAGTAAGCTGAAAGGAAAATCATTTGATGAACGAACTAAATCGGAAAATTGTTGCTAGCTTGTAACATGCGTTGAATTTGCTTTTAAAGATATATGAACAGTATCCGGTAGGTACGAGTAAAAGTGGGAAAAGCTCTAAGACCTTGGTCTTCATCAAAATCAGGCCGACTAGACTCTAGACTATGAAGTGGGCTAATGTTGAATGCGCTTGTTTATAATATCGTAAGTTAATTGTTAACGTTATTGCTTGGTATTGGTATGCTAAGAAGTAGATTAGTTGATAAAACAAACGCTAGCTAAATTGAATATAAATAAGGTAAAAATCTTAAGATGCTTATCATGCTTTTTCTGTATCGCAAATCGATCCGATAGTAAGACCAAGTTAATTGGCAAGCCTGTTTGATTGAATTTGGAGAAACTTTTTTACAAAATGCAGCTTGAAAATAATTTCGAATCGAAAAATGAAAAATAAAAGAACTCATCGAACTGAAAAGCCTCAAAGTTTAGAACTGAATCGAAAACGCAAAATCAAAACGATATATTTATATATAGTAGTTATATATAGATAAGTCATCATTGGTATTATCGTAAATATATTATATATAGGTAAAAATAAAGTTTGAAAGAAAATCGGTAACCGTCTACAGGTACCTGTGGTAAGACTGATTTCCATAGCTCTTTGCCGATGACCCAAGACCTTAAATTGGGGCAGCGAAACCTCACTCGAGACACCGACCGAGTTGGGGCCCTCGTTCCATTTATAGCGGATGTCACGCATCGTGTAGCCGACTATATATGGTGTATATAGTTGGTTGTAGTTGTTGTTGTTGTTGTTGTATTCGTTGTAGTTGTTGTAATTGTTGTTATGTTTGCAAGTTGCATTTTGTACAGTTTGGTGTTTTGGGTTTTTGGTTGGTTTTTTGGTTTAGTTTTGTAATTGGTTAGGCGAGTTTATATTACAGTTGTTGTAGTTGTTGTTGGCACAGTTCGGTGGTGAGGTTGTCGTTGTTGTAGACGAAATAATTGCATAAAACAAAAAATACATTTTGTGAGACTATTAATAAGTTCTATATTCTATCATAGAAAATTTCATTAAACAATTCAATACAATTCATTCGCAGTGTGCATTCTTTTTTCTTTTTATTGGTATTGTTATATTCTTTTCTTTTCGGTTGAACATTTTCGATTCGATTGTTGCATTAATAGTCTCATTCAGAACTTGTCGCTTTAAGTGTTGTTCAAAAATATATTTTTTGATTTATTCCATCGAGAAGAAACTCTAAAATTATTATTGATGGTTCGTATATTACAATTGCGCTAAAAATGCATTATTATAATGTTAGGTTTCCATTGGCAAAGCGTAACTAGGATAACGATGTAGGAGCTTTCAGTAGGCGCGCTCTTTTTGACTTACAGCTACTGTTTGTTCTTATTGGCAGTAGTAGGGATTCTTAGGACTAGTAAACAAACTTATAGCTTAACTTATCTAATTGTTTCGGTGTCAGAAATGGGTGCTCTTGTGTCTTCTGTTTAGAAATTAGAGATTTAGGCTTTTACAATGTTCTCAGGCCTTTGTTTAGATTGTTTCTTAGTTTTTAATAGCGATTTATTTGCTTTTGCCTACCCAAGCAAACGAAACTGGACTCTCTTGCGACTCGAAACGAACTGAAATTAAAACGGAAACGGAAATGGAGGAACCAGAAATCATATTTGCTGGGCCTAACTAACGCTCACTACGTCACTAACTGCTTCTTTACTGATCGGTTAATTAAACGAAAGAAAAGTATACGCAAAGAAATAGTAGATATAGAATAAAGAACAAATCAACGAGTAGTCACAACAGAGGTTAGTAGAGGACACTTCAAACACAATATATATATGTTTATATGTGGCTTAGATTGGGGATTGGTTCGATTGTTTCTGGTTAGTAGCACAAGTTACGGTTAGCACTCGATAAAGAGATAAAGGTAAATATATATATTGGTGAAGGAGAAGTAGAAGTAGACGGAAAAGAACAAAAAACTTTGGTTGGTTAGAGGTGCGTGTTTCGGTACTTGGATATGCGCTAACCCTTTTCGGAAACACAAAATCAAAATACGATTACGAAATCCATTACGACAAACGCAAAACGGATAAAAGTTCATTGAAAAATGCTTGTCAAAAACAAAGGAAATGGTAATGTGATTATATTGATGTTTTTATTTATTTTGCATCTATATATATATATATATATTTTGTTTTGTTTTTTAGGTTTGTTATGATTTTTAATGTATGGGGGTACCTGTGGTTAGGTTTATTTCGGTCGCCCTCTGCCTGTGTCCCAAAACTCGGAACTGCGGTAGTTCGACCTCACTGCTCATGCCAACACTACTCAGTCCATCTCTCCAGAAATATCGGATATCTCGCATCGTGTAACCGACTTCATGTTGTTGAAGATCATTGTTGTTGGATTGTTGTAGTTGTTGAGTAGTAGTAGTTGTTGTTGTTGTTGCAAAAAGGGGGTTCAGTAGTTAATTAATTGATGTTATTGTTTGTCTGTTCTGTTTTGGGTTTGGTGTTGGATGGTTTCTGGGACTTATACACAGAATACTTAGCTCACACACTCGATGCTAGATCGGTATATAAAAAGTCTTATAAATAGGGTGAGTGTGGGTGTGGCATTTCTTGGGCCCGATTTCTGTGGCGAGTTTTGACAAAGAAATTCTAGACGTAAACTATAGGCATTTCGAACGTATATACAATATATAGATCTTAAGCAAAAGCGTGCTGTGTATGGGTTTTGACTTACAGTATAAGTATGTATTATAATAATAAACTTAAGCTAGCATGGGCTTAAAGGGCATAATTCGAGTCTAAGACAGAGGCAGAAATTACGAATATCTTTCAGGTTCACAAAGATCATCGGATATGGCTTATGGTGTGGAGCCTTCTGCTGTTGCTGAAAATTGAGAAGGCGACCGAAAACCAACCAATCTTCTGCATGAATTCAGCGCCATGAAATTGTGAACTGTTGATCGTGATATAATATAGTTACTGATACTGGTTGATCGCTGTTGGGTAAGACATTCGGGTAAATGCGGATAATAATGCACATGAACTGGGTTTACATGTGAGACTTGACTTGGTTTCAAAAAACAAATATACATGACCAAAAATATCTGAAGTGGGGGCTCGAACTATTTGAGTAATTGAATGAGTTGGTTGGTGGGGCGTGGGGACCATTTTAGTTGAACTAAATATGCACAATGAACTGAAAACAGACATTCGAAATAATAAATCAAATCTATTGAGAGCTAAGATTGAAAATAAGTTCCTTGCCGCCTAACCTTTGCCTAAAGACAATTTAATTGATGTAAATTCAATTCGATTTCCTGCTATTTGTGGCAACATAATTGCTCTGTTCACAATTGTTCATATCAAAGGCGACTTAATTGCTTTTCCTCAATCGAATGTGTTTCGGGTGTGTGTGTGTGTGATTTTTATCTGTGGCACTTAAAATTTACTTGCTTGCATTTTAATTGTTTCGGTTTGGTTTCTTTCACATAAGCTTGTTTTCGATTTTCTGCCCACACCGAACAAACAGCGCACGGCCTTTGCTTGAGAGTTGAGCTCGGCTTTTTTGGAGTGGCCAAAACTGGGTGCAGATGGTGACTTAAAGGTGCAGGCTACTGGCTAAAATAACAGGTAAATGCAAAGCTCTCTACAACACTGGAAAATTGCACAAAACTCTTGGCCAAAAAACACTTTATTTTGGCCACTCCCCTGCCGACATTCTGAATGAGTTGGTTTCTTTTGTTCACATATTGCTTTGTTCACATGGTTCATTGATAATTTTCACAATTTTCTCATTATCATATCTGCTTGTAATTTCTTGGCTAAACATCAGTAATTGGTAGTTCAGATCAATGTACTTACAGCTTTCGATTTCAATGTGGCACAGCTGGCGATCCATGGGGAAATATTGTAGATTCATCGGACACGATGCCGTAATAGTCAATCTAAATGGGTTATTTCACATTTTTTTTGGTTTTGGGGAAAGAGAGATTGTTCGATTAGTAACGGAATCAAGGGTAATCAGGTGAACATCAACAAACAAACGAGCAGAGGGTTGGAAAAATTGACATTCTATTATATACACACAACATTTACGAGGTTGGAGGGGGGTTTTCAAGTCATTACATACAGAGCGAGTTCAATTGGATATGAGCTATTTGTTATATATATTTTTGCTGCTGTTTGGTAAGTGAGAGATACTTTGAGTGGCAGTTTAGTTGTAGATAGTGAGGCGATTGATTGGCTCTTACGCAGGGTTTAACATTATTTGGCTTACTTAGTTGTCGTTGGTTTAATTGTTGCTTACAGCTACAAAAACTAAACGCTACTCATACTTATTTTGTGGCTGTTGCTTAGTCATTGGGTGGCTGCTGGGGTTTTGTGGCGATTTTGGACAGATTCTTGTTTAAAGGTAGTAGAAAAAAGAGCGCCCAGTAGCCGAGCTACTGCGGCTAGTCAAACCTTTTTGCGGTGTCAGATACACGAGAGATAAAAGGTACCTTCGATAGTCATGCGATCCCTGGTTTTCGATGGTTGTTGATTATTGATCTTGATTCTTGTGATTGGTGTGGGGGGAAATGCATTTTTGTATCTTTCATGAGCCACACAATTGGGGAGGTCGAATTGATGGATAGTATAGCTCCATCCTATCGATGGTATGAAGTGATTTATGTTTTTACCAGCCAATCGGGTTAAAATATGGCCAGATATTTGTTACCATCATAACATAAAACTTAAAAAACAATTTCAAACCGAATTTAGCCTAATAGTCGAATAATCAATAGCATCGATTGTACAATCGCACAGTTTGCACCTCTAACCGATGACTTTCATGAAATTCACAAATCTTCAAAAGAAGCTGCATCGCTCGAAATTTGCCAACTTTCTTTCACTTTCACTTGCCAATTGAACTCACTTGATTAGTTTTAATCGCTTGGAAGAAAACTGTTTTTCGTTTTGTAGAAATTTTCCATTTTCAATTAGATTTAGTAAATTACAACATCGATTTATACACACACAGAAAAAAAATGTAAGTTGCAAAAAGGGCCAAAACGATAATTTTAACGATAGAGTAGAATGTTTAAAGTATTTTTTGTTGTTGTAGTTTTTTGGTTTTAGGTTGGTTTTGTTGGGTTTATTTTGTTGTAGGGTTTATTTTGGTTGTAAAATAGTTAAATACACATACACATATACAGACAATTAAAAATGTTAATGTTCGCTTTCATTGAGAGCGTGGAGTTGGGAGTTGCAGTAGTTGAGTTGGTTTTTACCTAATACTTCTTGTTATCGATCCAGAATGATGCACACGTATGAATTCATTACTGGTTGTTGCAATGTGAAAATATGATTGTTTTTCATTTACAAAAAAGGTGTCAGGTACCCAAATATTCTTAATGAACTCTGATCCAACCGATAGTGTTTCTACACCAGGTCGTTTTCTATACGCTAAACGAGGATCGGTCCAAAATTGACGAAAGTAAAAATCCAATGTGAAGTCCTATTCAATTCACAATTCGATTCAATTCAATTCGATTCGATTCGGTTTTTGGTAAAAGGGAAAATGTAGCAAAAAGAGATTGAGAGGTTATTCATATTAGTAAACATCGGCAGTGAGAACTTACGGATCTAGTTAACTAAACTATTAGGAACTAAAAGTTTTGTGTGTTTAAAAATTTATTTCGATCAACTAAAAAAATTCATAGAGAAATCGATAGAGAGAATTTGTGAAAACTAGGCGGAAAGTTCTTTTTGGGCACAACAGATACACTTAACAAACACACAAAGAAAGGAACTTGCGGCAAATGTAAACCAAGGAAAATTCATAACGTGCAACAATTTCTTTTATCAATTTATACAGGAAGATGGGGCATAACGGGGGGTCATCAGACAACATGCAAAAACACCGAATTGATACTTTTTACAGCGTTTTCGGAGGGGGGCTAATGAGATCTTCAGAGGAACAGAAAAATAACTGAATTAAATTAAGTTACTAAGCGTATTTACATCAGCAGGAGCGGGGTCTTGGGATCAGGTAGCATTAAAGTAGTACGGAAACCTCTCACAAATATTCGTATGGATTCGTTGCTGTGATTGTGAAGTAGCATGGCTTTTCTGGCTACTAACAGGGGTTATTAGACTAGACTACTATGGCATCTATGGCAACAGGCTGGCAGGTTGTTATTTGTACGCTTTATACAGTATACGGTATCGTTGGCTTTTTGGCTTTTTGGCTTGGCGCTTTTGTTTCAGCTGTTCTGCTTGTGCCTCGAAGCTAAGCGTTTTGGGCTACGATTGGATTGTTTAGAATCGGAGTCGATTGGGGGATTGGACTGGATTGGACTGTAGAACGACAAACAATTTGGCTGTGTTTGCTTTGCTTGTATCTGTGTGTTTGCACTTGTGGCTGTGTGTGTGTGTATGGGAATTGTTTTTGGGTTGGGCGGATATAAGGACAAATACTCTAGTTGTTTCTCTCAGTCTTGCATATCATTATCTTCAAGCGCGTCACGTGGCCGACAATGAACCAAAAATTAAACGGAAAAGCATGTAAATGTAAATGTAAATGTTAAAGGTAAATGCAAATGCAAATGTAATAATAATAGTAGTTGTAGTTGTAGTAGTAGCAGGTAATAACATTTGTAAGTAGTTATAAATATTTATAGGCCGCACACTGCTTGCTTTTTGGGTACTTTGCCAGTACTTTAACGCACGCCGAGTGGTGCTAGCTGGTATGTGTCTACATGGCGTATACGTATTTTCTATATGACTATGTGTTTTATTTACGATGCGAAAATTGCACACGGTTCTCGTGGGTTGCCTGCAATCTTCTCTTTGCTTTTTTTTGGTAGATTTGGTTTCCACTCGGTTTCTGACACGCCCAAAACAAAAACTCAAACACAAATTGAACTTAAAAACGAATCAAAACTCAAGCGTAATCGAAAACGCAAATTAAATTTTGTGTGGATTATGCAATTTCCATAACTCTTCTCTGGGTTGGTGGGGTTTTTCATTGCAAAAAGGGTTCTTTGGGTCAACCTGGATTTTTGTACTTTTATATTCTTGGCACACACACAAAATGAACTCTAAATACGTTCTTGGCACACACACAAAATGAACTCTAAATACGAATACTTATGTGCATGGCGGTATTTTTAGATGGTTTACAATTAACCCGAAACGTGTGCCGGTCTATCGAGTTTTTTGTTTTATTTTTATATATCTCTTTATAGTATACCATTTACAATTTTCATATAAATATATAGATATGTGTGTGGTGTGTGTTTATTACTCCTTGATACTACGTTTTTATTCGTTGTTTTTCGGTAGTAACCTCATGTCATGTTGATTTTAACTGCCTCGCTGCTCGCCTGAATTTAGATGGGATTGGACGGGTTGTCTTATGTAAATTTGTCACTGTTTATAGAGACAAAAAAATTTAGGGACAAAAGTTCTTGCTAACAGATATGGTAATTAGGTAACTTTATTGAATAGTATACAGAAAACATTTTTATAATTTAATTTGGAAAACAAAAAATTTAAAAATAAAAAAAAATTTCTTCTGTTACTGTTTTAAAGGGCGGACTTAAATTTCAGATTAATCATTCTTTTGCATAATTCAAGAAAAATTTTTTAATCATACAAAAAAAGGCGAAAACAAAAATGATTTGGTTTCCTTTCATATCTATGTGTTTAACATTTTTATCGTCAATGCAAATAAAATATATTTTATTAAAAGGAGGATTTCTTCAGAAGCTTTTTCTTAGTGTATTTGCATAGATATCTGTAAACGTGTCTATGTGTGTGTACGCGTGTTGTTGTTCTTGTTTCGGTTTGGCATTGGCTCAGTTTATTTTTGAATTATTTTCATTAGCAGCGTAGCAATTCTGTTTTGTTACCGGGTTACAATATGTGGAAATGAAAAATTGTCATGTAAGAAATGATCGGGCTGAAAGTGAACAAGTGTGGTTGTTGTTTTTTTTGCTGTAATCCTTGTTAACGTGTTTTCTTTGCTGGATTGTGAACGGCAGTATGTTCGTGTTTACGTTCGTGTTGGGCATGTTATTTTGGCATAAATTGATTGCCAAAGCCAAACGGTGCGTTTGTGTTAGTTGCTTTTTGTCATACGAACAATTCCTTAAGTTAAAACAGTGAGATTGTGTTTTTTTGTGTATGCAGCAAAAGTGCATTAAATTCTGTGTTTTTCGGTGAGTAAGTGAGGTCCTTTTAAGTGCAATTCAGCGACTTTTTCAACGAATTGTTATGAGTATTTGGAAATTTTCGTGTGCGCCAATCTTCTATCTGTCAGATGCTCTCTTTTTGTCACACATAATGATAGTAGAGTTAAGTAAAATTCTGACAATAAAAATGTATAACTCGAGAGAAAACAACAAAGATTTAATAATAAGTATGAGTTTCCTAACCCTACGATATGATAATTTATGTGAATCTAACCCAGAGGCTTGTAGTTTATTAATTTTTTTTAAAAAGCTCTTAAAAAATATTCCAATTTATGAACCAATAAGAACGTGCGACGTACAGACTATGGATAATTTTATAGTCATTTTAAGAAAATAATTTATAATCCAATGTTATTTTATAGAACAAATTTTACATTATAATAATGATGAATTAATAAAGAGATAGAGGCTTTTTGGACTTCGTCGCGAAAAGATCAAAATCAAGGAAAACGATAACACAGAAACAGGCATAAACGAGTAGTCCCTTGTACAAATAGGCTAAGTCCACATATCGTTTGATGAACACATCGACACCGAGCTTGATTATATGCTATATATGTTGTGTGGATTATGATATTCATTCATATTCATCTTGTTAACAAATACGCATGCGCGCAGCCTTTGTCAATGGGGCCGCTGTGATTAATTTGATTTTATTATTTTGCATTTGACCAGATCACAACAAACAGAATGACGGTTATATGGGAGTATTGGAATATGGTGGATACATGAGTATGGCATAAATATCTCTCGTTTCTCTGGAGGGGCGGGGAAGGACCCATCATAGTGTCGGTGTGTATGTGGGCGTGGAATGGATGAACTTTGGCCATGTACTCGATGGGGCGATAAATAAAGATTTATACAGCAATTAGATTGATTGACTTTATCGCAGTTACTGCTTTCCATGAAAATTCCGATGGAGACAAAAGAACGCAAAAGACAGCAAACTGAAGCTGAACAAATTGAAATGAATTTCAAAGCGTCAAAGTTGAGAAATATATAGTGATAGCGAGAGTGTGGGCGAAAGAGAGAGCAGCATTTGGACTGGGCTGAAAGTGTAGCACCAAAGTGTGTAAAATTTGGGGTAATTTCAATGTAAGTACGTATATTTCGGTTTGCATTGTTCTGGCCGAGAAGCTTTGAAATGGAACAACAAACAATTTGCGAACATCATGTCCTATTGGCTAACACTGAAACAATAAACACAAAACGAATATGCAACATTGGAATTTCATAGTTGGCAATTGCATTGCAATAACGATTCGTTTCACACAACATTTAATTGGCAGAAATTTCTATATTTATATTGGTATATGTATACAGATATTGGTTTGCAGTTGGCTTTGAATGGTCGAAACAAACACAATCTTAAGTGAATCAAAGTAATTGTAATGAATTTGTATGTCTTTTGTCAATTAGCGAAATTAAAAAGGAGTACATATGCTAAGACACAAAATGAGTTTTAAGCAACAGAGACAGACATAGAGAGAGAGAAACATATAGTAATAGAGACAGAGATATTTATAGAGAGATAGAGATCGAGATATAGTTAAGGTAAGAGGTAGAGACTGAGAGAAATTAAGAAGTATACGAGTAGATTTATGAATTTTTTTTGTTTGCTTTTACCAAAAAAAAAAACGGAACATTTGTTTTGTATCTGTGGTAAATTGTATATTTTGTTTTTTTGTTTATTATTTTTGGCATATATTTTTACGTATGTACCATGAGAACTTCCGAAACCGAACTGATACTGAGGACATACATTGTGACGCCAACCTCCACAGGGGGACCTGCAACATATACACACACACGGATTGATGGAATTTTCATTTTGCGTTTGGTATGGTTATTCTGTAGTTATTGTTGTTATTCATGTTAGACGTGGCTAAAACCCAAAATATGAGAACTGAAACACACACACAGCGGTACGAGCAACAATGGACGCAGTACGTTGACATATTCTTCGCTTTTCGCTGCCTACTATCGGGCGCCATTCCTTGGGCTCGTCGGGTGCATTTTAATTTCCATTAGCAAAATTAAATATATAAGTTACGGTTAACACTTAAATTGGCAAGCGATGTGCATTGCATTGCTTTTGTATTTTTTGGCTGTCTATATTTTTATTGGTGGCTTACTAAATTTGTGTTTGATGCTTTCGCTTCTATTTATTGCACGCGCCGAATGAAAACCAAATCAGTTGACTACCTAAGGTTCACATTAATGTTGTATTTTTTTTATGTATTTTTAGCTACACGAAAGAATTGCAGTTGCTTCAAAAACAAGGGCGCCTATTAAATAAATAGTTTTGTAAACTAGTAGATTATTTTGCTTTGAATAGCGGATTCACACACCATTTTTTCATTTGCATTGATTATTTGGAAAAAGATTTTTTTGTGTGGGAATTGCGATTTGGCAGCAGTTAGCTTATGAAATTTTTTCTTGAAGCTTGGTATGAGTTAAGTGGGCCTACAAAAAAGAAGAAGACAAAACAATACGCATGAAGTGAGAGGCAAGAGTTTCGCTTGGAATGTGAGGGGAATAAGATCCGGAAGGGTTGAAATGTTGATGGATTGTTTGTTACTGTGGCTGTTGTTTGTGTGTGTGTGTTGGTTTTTTTTCGGGTAATTTCGATGTGCTTGGCCAATTAGACATACACAAACACACACAGAGGTAACAAAGTAATGGTGAGCACAGAAGGAAGTCATTTTGTAGAGCTTAAGGAACATAAAAAGCTTTTGCCAATCGTTGGTTTTTGATGGGTTTGAGAGTTGACATTTAGTTTACAATGTGTTGACGATGTGAGAAAAACATCATGGCAAGTAATATAACACATTTGGCCCTACAAATTCTGGCTTCTGGGTTCGTATGGCTCGTCAGCTCCTAGCACAGACCTTTGCTAAATTATTCATTTCATGAAATGAATTCGAAATTGTTGGAGGAAAACACTAAGACACAGCGGCTATAAAACGAACTAAACATTCGGAAGATATAGAGCTTGGAGAGATTTAGTACCAAAAGTGGAACTGATAAGAAAATAATACCATGTACTTGTAAACAGAAGGAAACACAATACGAACGGGTGTGGATAAGATTCGCAAATAACGCTTTCAACTGGTGTACTTTGGTCAACGATTAGAAATAATAGATCGTTCTATCTATGGAAGAAAGTGTTCGGAGAGAGAGTTCATACAAAGCAAAACAGTTGAAACAGTTGGTAGTACCACGGAAATCAGGAAATCAAGACTTGTGTGTGTGTGTGTGTGTGTGAGTGTGAGAGAGCAACAAACTAATGCTTTTAGTGTTTACAAAAAGAAATGAAAACTCGAAAGAAAACTCCAACAACAAAGACCAAAGACAGAGAGATAGAGTTAGGAGTAGATAGATAAGTAAATATAGAATGCGAGAGAGCGCTTAACGATAATAGAAAGGTACAAAGTTCAATTAGTTTGTACCATTTTCACTTCTGAGAGCGAGCTGATCGATAGCACATACATGGTGACTCCGACTTCGACAGGAGGTCCTGCAAACACGTATGTTATAGTAGGTGTTACATAGCTATGTACGGTAGGGTATAAAGAGTAAGTCTAGTGTTGTAATTCCCACTGCGCCTCGACCACCCTATATATTGAATATATATTTGTTACCAGGCTGTGCCCCCATTTGCGTTTCGTTCAAGTCGCGTTGCGTTTTGGGTTTGCTTTTTAGCTGGGTAAGTGTAGCTAGATAGAGGGTGTGTCCGCAGATTGGTCTACTTACCACCATAATTGGGTCTTACTCTTTTGTCGTAACTAACACTAAAGGAGTCGAGTATAGCGGATATGTTTACGTCACCCAGCATGCTGCCACCGCCAGTTCTGCAAAAAAGTCAAAATTTGGTTTTATTAATTGGGTTATGTGACTCATATAATGCGTCAATAATATAAATAGTTCCACTGATTTTTTTTTAGAAATCAATCAATAATTTAATTAGTAGCTAAATTAGGATTTTTTTACTTTTTTAGAGGCACGTTTTCTTAAACTTTTATACCAAGGAGTGGACGTGAATTTATTTTTAAAGTATTATTTTCACCTTTGCAGTTATCTAACAAATTTAAAATTTTATTTTAGTTTACTTGATTTAACTTATTCGTCTAGTCCTGACTTTGAGGAAGTAATACAAAGTTTTTGTAAAAGTTAAATAAAACAGCACTCCTACATCGTATTGTTGAGTTTTAAAAATACTGATCTATGTTAGTTCGATTGTCTTGAATGCGGGTGGTTGTTTATGCAGCACATTTGTTGCTGTGCATCATTTCCATATGGGACATTCAGCGTTTCCTGGAAAAGCCACTGACAGTCGACACAGACATTGCGCTCGGCGGTCGTTGCAGGTTAAGTGTTTATGTGGCACTGTGTGTGGGTGTGCCACTTTCGCTTTATGCGGCATCAAGTGCGCCCCCAACACCAGCGTTTGTATGTATTATTTATTGCATGTGCCTGGCAATGACGGCACAGTTTGCCAGTTGCCAGTCGCCAGGCACTTCAATGCCTGTTTATTTGCGTCTATTCTACGCTAAACTGTGATATCAAAGCGCGTTTGTTGTTATTCCAACTCTGCGAAAGCCATTGGATACACAGCTATCGGGTCTCAGGACTCAGGACTCAGAACATAGGACACAGGTCTCAGGTCTCAGGACCCGGGGGTCCCCAGAGCGATGTGCGATGTGTGTGCGTGCTGGTGAGCAAAATCACAATTTAATAAAAGTTGCGCCTGCAAATAAACAGAACAGAACAGACTTTGTCTCTCGATGTGCGCCTGCGCGTTTTCCGGAACTCAGTGTCTCTTTTGGCATTCACTTATCCTGTTTGCCTTTCATTTGTGTCGGCAATATATATATATATATGGCAATCTATTTATGTGCGAGTATTTTGCCCAATTTGCACATTCACAAGTCAATTGTTGTGGTTGATTTGCTGATTTGATGCGATTTTAATTTTGCAGCACACAAAAGTCGGCCATAATTTTTGTAATCAAGCCGGGGCGTGCCGTGGCCCACATTCTCTCACATTCGCTGCTCTCCCCGATTCTCTTGTCCTTTTCCCCGGTTTTCCTCTCTGGGTTCGCTTGAGCTTTAACCCAAGTCGATGGTGGGACATTGTGTATACGCAGCGTGGGCATCAAAGCGAAAGCCGACGGCAAAAAAGGCAGCCTATTTATAAATATGTATGAAAATACCCGCACCCGCATCCACACTCGCACTCCCATTTCTATGCGGTTTTATTTTTCGGGCCTCTTGTCTGATGTTGATAATGAAAAAGTTTTGATTGCTATTTGATTTGAGTTTTTGATTGGGATTGGGTGTGTGTGTGCGTGTGTGTGCGAGTACAATGCTGCGTATGCGCAATGTTCATTGGTACGGGTTACGGTTACTGGCTTCCAACATTTTGCGCCATTAGCCGCGCTAGCCATTAAAGTTTAATTTATGCACTGCTGCTACTTTTACTGGCAGGTGCTGTCAATAACTTTTTGACAGCCTGCAATAAAAATTACTTGAAGGACGCGCCAAAAACTTTCCGATTGCTTCGCTTTTGCCGCTCCCAAGGCGGAACCTGGCGTATACGTAATATGCAAATGTGCTCCTGCCACGGCTAAGTGAAACTAAAATTATGCCCGACGTATTGTCAAATAATTTATGCAACCCCAGTTGGTGAGTATGTGTGTGGTTTTTGTGTATGAGGCGTGCTTGTCGTTAAGTGCACTAGAAAATGTCAATAGGTCGTACTTGAGGCGTCAAATATTTGCCTATTGATCGAGGGCAACTAAAGAGCACAAAAGTACGAGAAGAACCCCGTCTCAAGTTTGCAGCTGCCACACATTCCACTACACAGGAAGATAAACTTCATGATTGTCAAATTATTTTAGTTACCAAAGAACCATATTTATTCTTATTATTCATACAAAAAATATTGATCCAATGCCATACAAACCAATCTCAAACCATTTCTGTTCACTAGCCTTTTATATACTATTTTTTTTTGATTCTAAACCAGTACATATTTTGTTGTTCAAAATTTTTTGTTAAATTAAAATCAAATTGTTATACCTTTTAGTTATTTTATAATAATTTAAAAATGGTTTTGTAATCACTTTTTTAGTCTAATGCCGTAAGGCATATTTAAAATTCAGTTAGTTTTTGTGGTACTCCCAATGTCGTTTGTAAATGTTTTTTTTTATTGACTTTATTTAAGCTAACATAGAAAAACAAAAGACATTCCAAATTTTTAAAATATTAATGCTAGGAAAATTACCCAATTGTCGATGTATTTCCATTGTGTAAGTGCACATTTGTGTAGCTTGCAATTAGCCGCTTGCACGTAAGTGGGTAACATTTTGAGTTTTTCCAACCAGCTTTTAGGATGGCAGAGTGACTTGGGTAACGAAAACAGCACTAAAGGAGCAACAACTGGGGGAAGCAGCTGGGGCAGCTGAAGAAACAGGACCAGAAACAGAAACAGAACCAGTGCCATAAACAGGACCAGAACCGTAACTGTAACAAAACCAAAATGCAAAGTCATGCGCACGACAGCCAAGCCCAAAACGTGTCGCCTCAAGTGCCACGCCATCTTATCGCTGGCCACAGTTTGTTGCCTTATCTTGAGGCGCTGCACGTTTGCTATATATGTATATATATGTGTGTTTGTGTATGTGAGTGTGTGTGTGTTTGGGTGGGTGTGGCTGGTCAGTGTGATAGTGTGTATGTGTGAGAGGAAAATATTGTAGTTATTGTTTGTTGTCGTTCTCGCTGTCGCTGTCGCTTTTAGTGGCACTTTGAGTGCCAGCCATTACGTATACGCTGCGTTGGACACGCGCCATTGCATAAATTTCAAGTGAAACGTTAAAACAAAGCGGAAATGCGAAAACTACTAGCAAATATTATCTTTCTTTTAGCGATTTCGCAGTCTTTGTCTTTGTCTTCGTCTCCGTGTCTCCGTATCTCTGCTGTCTCCGTTTCCCTGTCTTCCTATTTCCCACCCAGGACTTTCGTCCTGACAGCTGCACGGACTGAGGCAAACGCCTACGCCGAGATAAGCAAAAGTTGGTTTAGGCCTTTCTGCTGCGCAATAAAGCACTCGGCTAAATGTCTGTGGGTCGCCCAGCCTCCAGCCTCCAGATTCTAGCTTCCCTTCTCTAATGCGAGTGTGAGTAAGCGTTTTTTAATAAAGTGATAACTTGATGCCTGACAGCCGCCTGACAGTCGCTAAAAATAAACACATCCGCTTAATAAGCCAGCAGCCAGCTGAAAAAGAGCAGCCAGCTCCCGGGACACACAGGAAAGCCGCTCGGACATGGAAACATTAACTATTATGAGCTAGCACAGCACTGGGGCGAGTTGGGCCACGCCCCAGTTTATGGACTTGTTAAAGCCAATTTCAGACACACTGGGAATATCTAAAGTATGCCCACAATGGCTCGTAGGTTGGGATTGGCCCATATATTTTATACGCTATGATCATATACTGAGGTATCTGAGTATCACTGTTCCTCTTCGCTGTTGCTTGGTACTACTTTTATTCGGGGGTGTAGCGAATCCTGATATTGGTTCGCCACTCTTTTCTGTGTCTAATAGAATAACTAAAAACTGTATTCCACTTGTGATGATTTATTATATATTATACATGTCAGTTTACGGTATTTTGTAAGGAGTAGCTACTGACTATTTTTCAATCCTAAAACTTAACAACTTTAAAATAATTTTAGAGCTTCGCGAGTAACCATTGCTACATGGTTTCGTTACGGCCAGTTGCCCAAATAAACTAAAATATATCGAAGCGTTCATATGCTAATAATTTAATGTAAATTTTAAAATGTCAAAAATACTAAATTTTTTTTACTGGAAGTTAGCTCTATATATTTTTCAGGCTTGCTCAAACAAATGGCGAGAAGTGTATAAGATTTGGCTTAAAAAAGAGAAATCTGGATGTTTTATATAATTAAAAGAGCTTTTGGGGTATTCTGCCGCATTGCAGAAAAGCCTGAGAAAAAATGACCTCATTTATCATTAATTGAATCATTTCAGTTTCAGAATGTTGACTTAGCGTTTTTATATTCATATATTTCAATCATTTTATAGAAACAAGTTTTGGTTGTTCTCTAAACGACTGAAATGCAAAATCAAAGAATTTTGCTTAGCTTTTTGCCAGCTGTTCCACACAAGTTTAACTTACAGGAATGTCAGGAATTCAGAAACCTCTTGGCTTTTGAAAGCCAAAGCTCTCCATATTTACATTAAAATGCCATAGCGATTCTGTAATATTTTTAAATCGCAGCAGGCATTATTTACTATGAACGCTCTGAAGCTATGTGCATAGCTTACCAAAGATTAAAATTAAACATGTTTTTTATCCAATAAGTTTCCATTTATATTTGATTGTGAACAAACAAGTTGACACTCTTGAACAAAGGGTTTTATTCAGCTTCGCTGCAAATATAATAGATACAGATTTTTCTATTCCTTTATTCTTGAAATTTGCACGCTGGCTGCTCGGAAAGATCGTTTGGCCTTTTGATTAAATTAAACTCAGTCCCCATACCAAATTCGAACTTATGCGCCAGCTGAGCGGACGAGGTGAGCTAAATGCATAAAAAATTGAATTGCATTGGCGAGTCCTTGACATTTTGCAAAATGAACAGCAGGCTGGCAGCCGATGGCGATGGCAACGGCGATGGCGATGGCTAAGGCGCGGATATCTCTCGCATCCAGGCGGGCCAATAAAAATAGTTGCCCGCTCAAATTGTATTTGCCGGGGCAAATGTGAAAAAAATTAGACCTGCCTTGTCGGGGCTTTATTAAATATTTGAAAAGCAGATGGAGGCAGAAGTGGAATGGCGATTGGCAAAACACAAGCTCGCCGCACACAGCCATAGGAGGCAGCTAGCCAGCCAGCCTGCCGCTTGAAGATATTTTCAATCATACTCAAAATGTGAAGGAACAACAATTTACGCTCAATGACACTCGACGGCGAGCTGTTGACGCTGCTGCTGTTGCTGCCTGCTGGCTGCCTGCTGGCTGCCCCCGAGTGATGCAGCTGGCACACAGACTCAGGCTAACTGAAACTCAAATAGTGGGGCAGGCAGCCAGGCAGTCAGGCAGCCAGCCCGGGTGGTCTTTGCTTTTGTCGCTGCCACTTTGGCATTATCTGCTATCAATAAATTCCCAGTGAAGTGGGCACTTGTGTGGCAAGTGGAGCACAACGGGACGCCCAGCAGGAGGCAGGACGCAGGAGGCAGGGGGCGGGTTCAGCAGCAGCAGCAGCAGCAGCCCAAGCTCATGCCCATGCCGCATAGGAAGTGGCAGCGTGTAAAGTGAGCAAACTGTGTCGCTCTGGCCTTTAACCTTTTGCTGGGATAGGAATGGGATTGGGGAGAGGAGGCCCTGGGACTTTGACTCGGCAAGGCTGTCATTTTGTGTTGCATACTTTGTGGCGGCGCCTGTGCAATGTTGCATGAAAAAGTAGCGTAAACTTTGCTCCGCTGGATGTGCCTTTGCCATTGCCGTTGCCTTTGCCTCTTTGGCCCAAATAAACAGCACAACGGTGCCTGTGTGCGCCTTGGAGTCGCTTGACTTTAGTCGTCCCTCTTAACGCCACGGCATTTTCGATTTGGACTTCTTGTTACGCTATACTACAAGTATAATGCCACATCATGCCACGTCGCGTGTATCTCCGTGTCCTCGTCCGTGTGCTCGGCACGCGATCGTGTAATCCCATAAACGTGCATTTGTACTCGAGTCGCTCGATGTCGTTCGTACTCGTTGTCGCACTCGGATTTGGATCCGGACCTGGATTCAGATTCGGCGGAGTCTCGTAGTCCCCATTTGATTTGCCTAATTTGCCAGGTTGCCATGTTATGCAAATGTTTGTGGCTCTGTGTAGCGCCTAAATATTTACTAATGAGCGCTAACCCAAAAAGGCAAAAACGAAAAACAAAAAAAAAATAAAAATAGGGAAGGCAGTGCCGACCAGAGCTCTGGCTCTGCATAATTTGTGTGATTAAGTTGACAGAACGCCACAGTAGCTGACAACTAATGCCACAATTGTGGCAATTTCTTTGCGTTGTCCGAAGTGTTGTATGCGGTTGCGGTGGGCCCCGTGAGTCTCCCCAGAGAGGGTAACAGCGGGTGTATTGGTTCAGGGGCTGCCGCGCTGACAGCTGACAACTGTCAGTTAACGTGGCAGAAGGGGGACTCTATATGGCTGTGGCCGAATCCTTGCACAAGGATTTCCAAAAACAAACTTAAACATCGCCCCGTTGGACGTTGGCGGGTGAGTAATTACAGGACCATCGAGTGGCAGTTGTCATTTTTCAGTCGCTGCCTGCCAATTTAATGACTGCCACATGCAAATGTGACAATGACGATGTAGATACGGCCACTCCGATTCCGTTGGGTGGCCTAATAAATGGTCTGCACTTAGTCAAACTGTCGACCAGCTGAGCATTTATTCAATGCCAGGTCAAGCAGGCTGTCATTCTGCCTAATTAGCGCTCCTGGGCCGAAAAGTTTTGAGCGCATTTTGCAGCAAAATTATTTGAATAATCATAAATTACCATGAATAATGGGCCCCACGTTGGGCGCCACAAAACAAAAACACTCGTATAGCACGCACCTGTCGCCTTGGGGGCTGGCCACTGCAGCAAAGTGTCAGGCCCGAAAACAAATTTATTGTTATTATAACTGCCCAAACCCCCCCAAACT
The DNA here is from genome assembly GCF_025200985.1 of Drosophila gunungcola. Taxonomy (NCBI): domain Eukaryota; kingdom Metazoa; phylum Arthropoda; class Insecta; order Diptera; family Drosophilidae; genus Drosophila; species Drosophila gunungcola. The sequence goes on from NW_026453179.1 coordinate 6,739,658, forward strand.
GTAGTTTTTCTTTGTTCCGAAAGGGGAGGTGCCATTGCGACCATGCTAACCATTATTTGGCCATAATTTAATGCGAATTAGCGGCGAGCTCGGCCCTCTATGATGTTATTAGCCTAATTGATAGTTGTAAATGTCACTAATTGAGTAAATGCCATTGAATATGGTACACTCCCCCTCGACCAGCGATGATTTCGCATAATTACGGACTGAATGATACTTACGCCGCTTGCACTGTGTGGATCCGTTTGTGGCCCGTTTCCTGGGCGATCAGGGCCATGTTGATGGCCAGCCAGATGGTCAGCAGCGGTGTGCGGGGCAGGGGCGCCATCCGGGCCAACTTATCCATTCTTGAATCACTCATGGTGGTGCTGTGTGTTTTTGTGTGCTGGTTGGTTACGGGTGTTGGAAGTTGAAATTTCGGGAGGGTGCGAGAGTTGCTTATTTAAAATGGCTGTCGTGGCTTTTCGTAGTTTTGCATTAAAAATTGAAGTTTTCGTTTTTTGGTTGCTTGTTTTTTGTTTCTTGTTTCCTTTTAGCTTTCGTTTGTTTTTTTTTTTTTATTTAGTTGCGTATAAAGTAAGTTGTAGTTGTTTTGTTGTTGTTCTTGTTGTTGCAGTTATTAGTCAAGGTTGCTCCTTTAGTTTAGTTGCTAGCTGGTTCCCCCGGTTCGTTCGGCTACTTGCGCTTCTAGTCAGGGCTTTCTCCGTACTTCTCCGCTTGTTAAGTCTCTCAGTCAGTGAGTTAGTTGGTTGTTTAGGCAGCGAGGCATTCAGTCAGTACTTCAGTGCATGTGTATGGGTGAGTGGGTGTGCTTAGAGAGTGGTTCCCCTTTGAGACTCCGTTCTCCTCCTCCTCCAATCCTCGGTCCGCGTCCTGATGGGAGATCGAGTCGAGCTCAGGCCAGTGGCAGATCCTGATACGCTTCCTCTGATTCTGCTTCTGGTTCTGCTGCTGCTGTTTCTGCTTCCTCCCTCCTGCTGCATTAATTGCTGCTGCTGCGCTTCCCGTAATCAGGTTACTTCCTGCCTTTCCAGCACCACGCTCTTAGGGACTTTTTTCGGTTTTCTCTTGCCTCCTTTATTTACTTTTAATTACTTCTATCCTGACGGGAGAGATGCCCGCTCATGTGATGGTGTGTGTGGGTTGCCTGTGTGTTTGTGTGCGAGCGCTTTGCAAATTCCTTGAAATTGAGCCTTTCGTTGCCTTTTCTGCCTGCCGTCGTCCTTTCGTCCTGTCGTCCTGTGGGGAATCTGTCGGGATTGTGGGTCCTGGGCTGGGGTGAGTGTGTGTCAGTGTGTTAGTCGAGCTCCAGCAGAGTGTACATCGTGATATCCCGCTACGTATCGCTCTGTTCGCCGCTGCTTCACCCCGCTCACTCTGCCCGCTCTATGCGCTCATTAATAATTACAAAATATCCGCACTGTTCATGGCTGCCTCTGCCGTTTTTTGGTTGGATTTCACAGATTTTCTATTTTTGTCGCCGTAGACTTCGAGTTCCGCTGTGGTTTCAGTATCAGTTTCAGTTTCAGTTGCAGCTCCCTTACTGAGTTTCTGAATTCGTCATCCCATCGGACGCTCCATCTCATCGCTCGTTCAATATCGTTGTGGCTGTTCCGATTTGGGTTGATGTTGCTTCAGCTGTAATTGTCCTTTGAGTGCCTGCAACCTGCTCGATGTGACCGATGTTGATGTTGGTGTTGCAGGCGACGGGGCTCATTTTATTGGTTTCGATTGCTAGAGCTTCGTTTCGCCTTAACTTTGGGCATTGTTTGTTAAGTGGTTACAGCAATAACTACGCTTCTCGGGAAACTATGGGACATATTTGCTAGATTTTAAAGTCTTATCTTAGTTCTTTCACTTAACACTGGAAGAGTTTCAAAGAAAAGGGAAATAAAATAAATTAAATTGATTGTTTTAAATATTTTGTTTAATTTGGTCATTAATATCTGCTTTTGTGTTGCACGAATTTTTTCCAGGCTAAGAACATTTTTGTTTAATTAATTTGTATTGTGTTTTGTGATTACTATTTATTATAAACATTTTCACATCTATAAGTCTTTTTTTTTTTATTCTAGTTTTTGTTGCACGTTTTTGTTTAGTATTATTTTTGCCAATGTGGTTTTTAATAATTGTGTTTTTTTTTCACAGTTTTAATTTGAGATTATATTATTTAAATTTTTCTTGTAGCTATGTGCAAAATACATGAATCAGGGCGCGTCGCGTTTTATTTGAAAATTTCACGCTATTGCTAAAGAACATCCTCGCACTCATACACACAAACTAATTTATACGCATACACAAATATTCACTCAGAAGCATACACACACACACATTTGAGGCAGACACTTTTGTATAGATTTTGTCGAGTTGCCGTTTCTTGTGGAGTCCCTTTTTCTGGTTCTCTTGTACCGTCTGTGAGTTTTGCCAGCCGCGTTCGTCCGTTACATATTCTCAGCTGAGCGTTTGAAAACCGTTTGGCAGGACAGCCAGTTGGCTAGCAGTCAGTTGGCCAGCTAGGAGCCGAAAAGGCTTTGCAGGACGAAAAAGCCAGATAAAGAGAGAGGGAGAGCGTAAAAGCGAGAGAGTTGGCCAAAAATAGCCCGAGCCTGAGCGCGAGAAAGTGTGCTACACTTTCTGCAAAGCCAGATTCTCTCTTTCTCGCTCTCTCAGGACCTCCTGTGCCCGTGTGTCTGTGTGCGTGTCGGCTGGCACCTTTTGTGTGCTCTGGTGTTGCCTTGTTGTTATCCTTTCTGGCTTTTTGCAGAAATGTCACCGTGCACTCTCAGCTTTGGCCACCCCGGCAGTTACACTCTGTTTAGCATAAACGCTTGCTACTTGGCTCCAAAGTCGACCATTTCCCCCTCCAACTCTTAAGCCTCCTTACCCTTGGCTATCATCTAGCTGTGTGCCTATTTGTGTATGAGTGTGTGTGTGAGTGTGTGTGTGTTGGCCTGCCTTTGTATTGGTTTTTGTTTTTATAAATGTTTTCGCATGTGTTTTTCCTTAAGCACATTTGATTTGTATGCCACTTTTTGTGGGTTCTCTCTATGGGGTTTTTGTCCTCTTGCTAAATTTCTCGCGCTTTCTTGCACATTCGCACATATCTCGTTAATTGGTAAGCATGCGTTTTCCTGGGAATTTTCTTGTGCCTTTGCTTTGATTGCTTTTTGCGGCAAGCCGAGAAAAAAGAAAGGATTTTTCAAGGCAACGAAGGGGGACGGGACCGAGCATTGTTTCCTTCAGCCTGTTCAACTTGACAAAGAAAAGCGAGCTGGTATGTAAATTCCATATGCACATGTGAACCGCTTCTGTTTCCCCATCTCCCCTGTGTGTGTGCATATTTTATATTCAATGATAAGAGTTTGACATTAATTAAAATGGCAAGAGTTGCGTGTGTGCAGCGCTCACTATTCGACATTTCACATTTCACTTGAAATTTATGCCGTGCCCCCTCGATGTTTTTTCAAAACAGCTTTTGTTTGGCTTGCATAAATACTTTCATTTTGTATGCGAAACGACGACAGTTATTAATGAGTTTTGGCCGCTGCCGCTGCCTCTTTTTCCTCTGCTACATATTTGATGGCCCACAACAGGGCTTTTAAATATGCAGTCCCTAACTTGAACTTGCATACTTAATGCGCTGGAAACTTTCTAATTACTTAATCCGATTTTACAGGCCATATTTTCATGGCCAATCCGACCCTTTCCTCTTGCAAATACTTCACCAAAAACTGATTAGGTATCCGCCAATAAAACTCTACTGTTCGTTAACCCCAACTGCTTAATAGATGTAAAATTTTAGCTTTCATCAGGAATGGAAATTATGGATCCTTGAGTGCTCCCTAAAACTGCGCTCTATTATTCATAAAACTGACAAAAAATTGTGCAGAACGTTCACGTAACGAAAAATTATTACTTTTAGTAGGAGTTTTAAGTTCTTTTCATTTTACATTTTCTTTAGTACATCTGTTCTTTCTCTTATTGGATTATTAATGTTGTTTTTCTTTAATATATACAATTACTTAAAAGTCATGTTATAGATGATGGACATTATTATGTTGTTACTATATATATGCAGTTGGTAAACTTATTTCCAAAAAAAAATGGGGTTTAATAATACTTAAAATAAAATATATTTCTATAGAATTAAAAAAAAAATAATATTAGTTTCGTTTTAAAATCGATATCTTTTAATTAAAATTTAACAAAGGGAAATTCGCGAACCCTTTACTTAAAGAATCCCTAGTTTCTTTCTGTGCTATAAACGGAGACGAGTGGCAGATTTCATAGTCAACTGCCATTCAAATATTCATGTGCAGGGCTGGAATCGGCTAAGACTTTAAGCCATTAACCTCGTGGCCGCTGTCATCATCAAGAGTGGAGCAGGGCGCCAGCAGGAGCAGTAGCAGCAGCCTGTGCCCCCCTCCCGCTCTCTTCCTCTCTGTCCATCCTTCTGGCGTTGTCCCGCTCTGACGCCCTGCTGATGTGTGGCAGGGCACGTTTTTGGCAATTAAAAGCATATGCGGGCTAGGCCGCCTCCTCCTTGGGGCTAATCAACGAGGCCGCCCCAACAATTTGCTTGAAAATTAAACAAAGCAAAGGGCGTACAGTGGGCGCTAAAGGGGGAGTGGCAGGGGGCGGGAGGAGCAGCTGCCAAGACGATGAAGCGCACGAAGACGAAGCAGAGTGCCTACCACAAGCAAACAAGCGAAATACACATACAGACACGTCTACGAAATTCGCTCACCCACACATGCTTACACCCTCCATTACACACACTCACACACACACATACATACCACACGTTGCAGCAGCAGAAGGAACAAACATACTCCTTTTTGCCGTTGCCTTTTGTATTTATTTAGTGCTTTTCTCTTTGACTTTGCGTGTTGGTGTGTGTGTGAGCCAAACTCGGCCAAATTCGCGCGTGTGTGTGCGTGCGTACGTGTGTGTTGGTGGTTTTTAGTTTTCAGCTTGTAGTGCCTTTGCACTACTTTACTTAATTATAATTTTCATAATTTATCTGCAGAAATCGCAATCGGCAATATATGCAGCAGTTTTCTCTCGCTTTTCCCGTACTTTGATTTTCCACGCACACTCACACACTCGCGCTCTCCCTACACAATACTGCAGCAGTTTCGCCTTTTCCGCGATATTTGCCAAAAAAACGGGTTTTGCCTTTATTTCGCATTGAGGTCACTTGATTGTAGAATTTTTAAGGGTTTTGTCAGTTACCAAAAAGAGGTGGAAAATGTATCTATGCCTGGGCTTTTTAACAAAATTGTATCCGCTCGGCGTTAACGACTCGACTCAACTCGACACAACTCGCTCACGGACTCAGCTCGGGCGTGTTTGATTTTTTTGCGGAGACCGAGACCGACTGGCACAGTGGCACTTCACTTACATCACGAAGCCGCGAAAATTCAGGGTGCGACCGGGCGGCCGAACGAAGCCGACAGGACACGACCATCGCCAGGACCTTCTCTCGGCTGGGCAAAGTTGAGCTCGGCTTTCGCATTTCTAGTGGAGAGCTTTTCGGCATCGCACTGCTGGCACAGTTGTTGTAGGTCTCAGTTGGTTGCCCTGCTCCTGTAGCCATAGCCTATATATATACATACATATATCTGTATGAACGAGTGGGGATTGTTGTTGGTGCAGGCTTTAAGCACACGCAACTGTTTCGCTGTATATGTGCGCTTTGTGTACAACCGGGAATCGTTTTGCCTCCCATTGCCAACTTTCTCGCACACAAATCAACATAAATCAGCTAAATCGTCAGGATACAAGTACACACACACACACCCACTCCCCGCACACTCACACACCACACACACAGTGAGCCAAAGGACTGTATTAGTAGTAACATACGAGGGCTGAGCTGCAAGCACAGGGCTGGTTTGCTAAGAGTGCAGTGACTAGTGGCTGGATCTCATGGCGTATGCGTAATGCAGTTGATGGGCAAATCTGTTTACCCATGACTGAATAAATTTTGACTGGGCAAACTTCATTTTAGCCCGAAATTGAACTTAATGTTTGGCAAGTGTAATCCGGCTTTATTGAAATATTAAATTATAGGCTCAGCGGGGGCTGAGCGTTAATTAAAACGTCCTCTAATTGCTAAATTGTTTAACCCTTCAAATGGCAGTTTGAAATACCTACATTATTATTTTGTATTTAGCTTAATATATTAATTATTTTTTAACTATTTTTAATTAAAATTTGCTCAGTTTAGGTTTATTTATTTTTAGGCATTTCTTTGCTATTGTACCTCATTTTTTTAGCTATGACATCAAGTTGTGTAAGTTTTGAGTGTTAAAAGAAATTTGTTTAAGCTTTGAAACATTTATTTAATTTGTAATTATAATGTCTATATTTTTACACTTATGTAACAAAAATAGGAAAATTTGTTGGATTATATCCACGAAAAATGTTATCTCTGATCAAGCTTTAAGTTATTATTTTATACTTTTTTTGATTTGACTTAAAACACTCCCTTTACTTAGTTACAATTTTGTTACATAACGACGGGTTCCAAACTATAATTTCAAAACCCGGGAAGGGTTAATGCATCCTTTTTTTTGTCGCAGGCCAATTAATGATTAAAACCAGCTTCGAAAAAGAGATTTAAATGTCGCGATATCCGCAATCCCAATGTATCTCCCGCTGTCATATGCAGTAATGGCTTTTAAAATATATATCGCCAGCCATTAAATACATTTCCGTTCGGGGCCCGACCCCACACATGCTATATACACAGAGTTAGCACACAAAACCAGTTGGCAAATGGACATCCAGGCGGCCATTTTGTGGCCACAGGACAACGATGTGGGAGCTGCGAGTCCTTTGCCGGCGATGTCAACCAAGTTGACTTTTCGATGCGCACTGCTGATTTTTTTAATAAGCATAAATTTTGGCACGTAAAGCAATATGGGTAAGCCGCAGACGCACACATTCAAACACAGCCAGCCAAGCCAAACCGTACTAACGCCTCTCAACTTGCCACGCCCCCTGCCCTCGAAGGGCGCAAATTGATTGAGTCTGCCGTTGTCATTTGTCGCTGTGGCGGTCCCAAAATTTATGAAAATGAAATGCCACGCAGCGCTTTTCCGCTCTTCCGCTTTTCCGCTTTCGGCACGTGTGTGTATGTGGAATCTGGGCTTTATGCGACTTTTTTTCAGTGTGTGTGGGGAGCTGAGGCAGCGTCAAATTAATGAAACACATGCAGAGTCGCGTAATTTGTCATTTCGACAAATTTTTGAATTATTTAAACGGAAATCTTAACGTCAGGCAGCCAAACAAAATGTGCGCGCCGCGATTTATGCCACTTTCGTCGGTTCGAATGCGGGTGTAACTTTGACTGCGACTGTGACTGTGACAGTGACAGTGACTGTGACTCTCAACTGTGACTGCGACAGGAATGGATGGTGTTTTAAAGACGTCGCTTGATATCGCCAACTGAAAAATGCCAGCCAAGGCTCACAATTTCCATTTACGCGCCACAGTGTGTGTATGAGCTGTTATTCCACTCTCATCTGCGAGAAGCCGTATGCATTATGCATATCCTGAAGACTATGGGGATATTGGTTTAGGGAAGTTCGAACCAAAAACTAAAATATCGGAAACATAGTTTTAAAATAGAAAAAATACATTACAAAAAATTAAGAACATTGGGAAAAAGTTGAAAATTAAAGGTTTACGCTTTTATACACTATTTTTTAAAGGATTTTATGAGGACAATGTCTTAAATTGTCCTATAAAGGATTACTTGTCTATTCAAATTTGTGTAAGAAATTTTTGGAGAATAATGTTTAAAAAACTGTATTTTTATATTGGAGACCTATAATTGTATATTGCCAAATTTATTTAAATAAAGTAAGGGACAATAAAATGTATTGGCAAGCTGAGGGCTTTAAGCTTACTTACCCTTAAAATTTCTTTGTATAATTTTTGTGAGGAAAATTATATTTTTTTCATAAAACACATATTTTTAATGATCTAATATGTGTCTACCTTTTTGGGATATTTACAGACAAACTTCCAAATCGAATTTGATATCAAGAAAATGTCAATTTAAAAATTTCAAGAAGTAACCGAGAGCCAGCAGCTCCGCTTCCTTCTTGATATCCCCTAAGTTCGGCTTTTTGGCAGTTTGGTGGCATTGTTGCTTGTTTCCATTTGCTTTTATGCGCCCGAAAAATGTTGGCTTTTGGACAAGGACGAAGGCGGGTAATATGGGGGAGGGGTGTGCGGTGGGAAAGTGGGATGTGAATGTTGCTTGGCTTAATAGAAACGTAACTGCGTACAATTGCTGGCTGCCGTCTAATGGGGCACGCACACAGCCAAAGCCGAACACACACCCACAAGCAAACACACATGAACTCATGCATGATGCTGCCAAAAAATGCCTTATCTCATTTGAATGCGCCTCGAATACTGCGCGTTAGTTGCTCTGCTTTCCTTTTTTTTCCGCTTTTTCCAGCTCCCTTAGCTGCTGTGCGATTTCGTTTGGCATTTGTTTTCATTCGCAGCGATATTTGGTGCTGTTTTGCATATTTTTGCCATAATCTGTATTATCGACGATTGCGACGCAGCAGCAGCTTCAGACTCACAGCTGAATTATGGCCAAGTTGGTGGGGAAATTGTTTCCTTCTGCCAAGATATTGTTTATGCAAGATGGCCTGGCGGAAGCCCCCATATGGCATACTAATTGGGCCGGCAGAGATAAAGACCTATTGCCGCTTACAAATATTAAATATTTCCTCAGTCGCCCGAAAATGTCACTCTTAATTGGGTGACTTTACATATACTTGTGTACTTGTGTGTATGTCTTTGGGAATACTTTGTGGGGACTAAAGAAAATTTATTCTGCTTTCACTCCGACTTCCATTTCAACTTCCATTTCCATTTCCATTTCTTTTTATTTATATTTTATATTTTATTTGACTCTTTCCTCTTTTGGGGCAGTGCTGATTTTCTCTTTGCTGTGGTCCGTTCCGTTTCATTCTGTACTGCTCTGCTCTTTTTTCGGGTCACTTATGCAAACAAAGTTATTAATTACACTTGCCACTAGTTGGGGCGGCTGATGCTGATGCTGCCGCTGCTGCTGCGGCGGCCCAAGGACAAATTAAGTGGTCACCAGTGCAGAGTGGCAGGCAAAACGTCGAAAAACTGGACGAAAAATGACCGCGACAGTAGCCATTGGCCATCGACAAATAAAACGTAATGTGAGCTACAAATTTGACCTAAAAAGATAAATACTTTTGCGAAAGTTTCGGTCAGGGCTTTGCCTGTTTCGCCTGGCTGTTCATTTAACGTGGCCCGCAGCACACGTTGCGTATACGCCATGGCCGATTGCCTGCGTTCACGTTACGTATTCGCCGCCTAGTTCAGCCAGTTGTTTTTCTTGCTCCGCGTTACTGCTCCGTTCCCCTACTTTGTTATTGCTGTTTTTTAAATTTATGTATCTAAATTGCTGTGGAGCAGAATGGAGCATTTTGCATGGCCATAAATCGGTGGCAAGCCATGGCAAAAACCAAAAAAAAAAAAAAAAAATAGCGAAAGTCGCACCGAGTGCGCAAAAAATAAAATGTGAATAAATAATTTGCACTGCGTCATGTCAGAAATTTTAAACACATAATTAACCGCTTATTTAACCCTTCTGTTGGCCCCGTTCGCGCCGCAACTGCTGGGCCAGATTACTCCGCTTGTGCGAGGTTGGATGCTGCAGGGAGGCCACATGAGAAGCGCTGGAAATTCATTAAAGTTGTCTATGCTCGGGGCGTTCGCAGAACGACAATCGGGGCCAGCCCCGCAACAATGCCTTTTCTGGGACTGGGCCAGTAGGGGCAATGAACGACAACGACAACGACAACGGCAAATACAACACAGCGACAACGACAATGTTCGAAACAAAAGCGAAACAAAAACACCAACAGCAACAGCAACAGTGTCGGTAATGGAAAAGGGGCGGGGCCCTGCCATATTTCCATTTGTAAAACAGCAGGAGCGAGCGCTGCTACAGGACACAGTTAGCCCCGAAACAGTGGACCGCTGATCGGAATACAAATTTTCACGCCACTATACCATAATGGAGATAATTTATTTAACTCAAAATGAAGCGAGTTGATTAGTAGAATATTTGGCAAGTTCTGCAAGGATTTCATTTACATTTCATTGAGCCTTAAAATGAACTCCTTTCTAACGAGACTTCCAAAATAGTTCGGGGGACTAAATGCATGAGTAGGAGTTTTTATGTTGTTCCTTAGGTGAGATAATTAATTGATAAGTAATACAACAACACTGCTCATCAACAGTCAAAACACTTTTTACAAATATACTTATAAAATAAACTTTTGAATACTCGTAGGTATAAATAAAAAAACCAACAGTTTATTAATATTATTAATTAAAACGTAAAGAGGATAATAATAAAGCATACCTTCTGTTTGGTTGTATTGAATTAAATCTATTAAATCTGTAGATTTTGCTGAACTGTTAGTATTGCGGGCCGTTTCAATTTACTCGTAGTCAGTTGAAATATACTTTTTTTTAGAGAAAAGTATTCATATTATTAAAACAATTATTCAATTTGAGAAATTCTTTTGGATGAAATACCATACCGTATGCCATTTGTTAGGAAAAGATTTCTGTAGTCCCTTAGATAAAGACTTTATTAAAGAAGTTCCATGGAATAATTTTTGCCAGCAAGAATGTTTTAGTTGCTTCGCTATTCCAGTTGCTATTCGCTATTAAGAAAATTTACAGATTCTTCTTAGAGTTGAACGACTCAAAAGTTTCATAAGTAAGTCAATATATTTTACCTTTTTTGTCCACGTCCACTGTGCAGCATAAGCAATAAATGTGTCTCTGTGTCCATGTGAGTGCCAACTCTCTGCATGCGATAGGAAGGCGTTGAGAGGATGTTTTTCCTCTCTTCTTTCCATTTTCATTTCCATCCCGTCCCATCGCTTTGCCCATAACCATTCCCAATCCCACTGCCCACCTCCTTCACCTAGATATCCAACATGTGTTGGCTGCCGGTTCTGTGCCATCTTTTAATGTGCCATACACCTAACTCCGACATGGCCCGTTTCATTGCTATAGCAACCCAGTCTACACCCACACCCACACCCACATCCATTCCAATCCCAATCCCAATCCCATTCCCAGCATGGTCATCATGATCATCATCAGCAGCAGTAGCGTTGCCATTGCCAGCTGCCGCCTTTTGATGGGTGGGCGTGGCAAGGACATGAACGCCTTTGCGCGCACTTAGCAGCTGGACATAGTGAAAAATGCATGTGCACAGCACAAAAACAGGGTAAAAAAAATGTTGGAGAATAGCACACGAAATGTAGGCGACAACAACATTTTTTAGCTTTGTCAATGGAGCAAAAGATGGGCAAAATAAGAGCAAAAAGAGCAAAACAAACCGGAGAAAAAAAATATCATTTTAGCTGGCACATTTTCCTGATGCTGCTGACCCGCCCAGCCGTATTGGATGCGGCTAAAAAAAATAGCAATTGCCTTTCACAAAGGAGCAGGAAGTGCAAATGTTTCTTTCGCTTTTCGCATGCTTCGTCCTTTTGGCCTGTTACTAAATTATTACTGTGACCCAAACACACAGAGGCGCACACACACAAACAGGCAGCGGCAAATCGTATACAAAATGGCGCCTGAACTTTCCGCTAGTTTCGCTTTCTGGCATTTTGCATTTTTAAAGTGTTGGCGCGACACAGGCAGGGATCCCAGATACCAGATCCCAGAAGCCACTGCCAAGTTCTCCAGATCCCCAAGTCGCGTAATGGGCGCGGCCCTGCTCTTATTTTTGTTGGACAGCTGACGAGCCATTAGCGTGAAAATTGGCTCTAGCCCTGCCGAAAAACTTTGCTGCTTTTCGCGTAGTGGGGGCGAATTGGCGGGCGGGGCGGGCAACGGGTCGTATACATAATTTCGTCTGTGCTGCATGAATTTTTAAACCAGCAAGCTGCGAAGCGCCCAAGCGCAGGTAGCGCAAAAAAAATGGAAAGAAGCGTAAAAATCCAAGAGGCAAAAAGTAAAACAGAAATGGCAACACTTATTAATGTTTGAGCAGGCCAAAAGCAACAAGAAAAACAGAGCGAGAGCTTACAGCGCAAGCGTTGCCCGGGAATTTCCTGAAAAGCTAAGAGCGTGAGAAAGGGAGAGAGGGAGAGAGGCTCTGCAGAGCCAGAGTTTTCACAAGCGCGGCTCTCACTTTAAGTTTTCCTCTCATCTGGCTGTGCGTTTGGCGCTTTTGTGTCTGCCCGAAATCGTCACTTCCCCTCGTCCTTTCTCTGTTTGCTTTGTAGATTTCAATCTCTTTGTTGTTGCTGCTGGCTGGCCGGGTGCTTATGTACATGTGTGTGCGCCTGTGTGTTTGCTTGTGTGCACTTTCCTTACACCTTACGACCAAACAATTTCCCACGCACCACGCACTCAACTTAATTTTTGTTGCAACATTATATTTTCGTGCCCCCCGTGCAGCCCCCACCATTTGCGCTTAATCTGAGGTTAAATACATGTGTTAGTTGGGCGGTGTTGTTGTTGATGTTGGTGTTACTGTTTCTGCCGTTGTTGTTGTGGTTGCCATTTTTATTTTTACTGTTATTGCACAAGTATGCGTGTCTCGCGCGTGTGCGTGTATGCGCCATTTTCATTTTATATGCTGCTTAGCTTTCAGTGCGTGACCTTTTCTTTCATTTTTACATTCACTTGCCATCAGCATTGTTGTTTCTCCTGTTTTGTATTCTGTTTTTTTTTTTTTATTTTTTTTTTGGCTGTTTGTGTGAGCATAATATTTTCCTTTTTGCGCCTCATTGCAGGCGGGCCACAAAATCTGCTTTTGTATATCTGGCGTCTTTGAAGCAGCAGCAACAGCAGCAACAGCAGCAACAGTAGCAATAGCAGCAACGGCAGCAAAAGCAGCGGCAAAGATCTTATACAAATTAGCATAATGGATTTTTTTGTCAAAGCGGCGGCTTCGTCACCTTGGCTTTTGTAAAATCAACACCCACCACTCCTCTTCCCCTCGCCCCATGTAATTTGCGGTTTTGCGTCCCTAATCACGATATGCATTCACATTTGCCTAATCATTTGGCTTAATTAATTGGCCAGGTGAGCTGGGGTCGCAGGATGTGCCACCGCAAACGCTTTTATTTTCTTTATTCCGGTCGGCGGGGCGGCTGGGGTAACGCTCTAATTTATTAAAATCAAAATGTTTGAGCTTTGATTTGCGATTGAGTAGGCCTCAGTTCAATTAGTCTAATGTGGTCTCCTTTAGTCGGAATGGTTGAGTTGATTTCGAAATTAAAAAGTGAAATTGGATTGAAGCGGAATTACAGATAATCTGATGATTTGTTTTGAACACAGATGTTTTTTTTACTCTCACGACTTTTTATATTCGTTGTAATTGAATTGGAATTTAAAATCCTTTATTTTATTTCTATATTTTTGAGGTCAGCAAGATTTTCCCATATTTAATGTAAACCGAATTCTATCTCAACAACAGCAACTATAGCTTCATAGCTTTTTCATAGATTATCACTTACCATATGTATTTGTTATTAATTAATCCAAAATTTTAATTTTTTTGACAGTTTATGATTAAACTTAACTGTTTTAACCAACTTAATTAAGTTCTTGCAACTATTTTATTCACTTTAGATTTTCTTTAGTTTTTTAAATAATTATATTCTTGCAGAGGGTATTATAATTTCAGTCAGAAGCTTGCAACGCAGTGAAGGAGACATTTCCTACCCTATAAAGTATATATATTCTTGATCAGCACCACTAGGCGAGTCGATCTAGCCATGTCCGTCTGTGCGTCTGTCCGTCTGTCAGTCCGTCTGTCCGTCCGTTTCAACGCAAACTTTTTTTTTAGTTCTTTAAAATATTTCAGAGTTACGGCTAAAATTTAATCAAAATCGGACGACTATATCATATAGCTCCCATAGAAACAATAAAAATAAGAAACATTTTTTTTTAAGTAACTTTTTGACTTCTTAATAATTTTACAGTTCAGAATTGCGCTTTTAATTTTATTAAGGCTGCAAGGGTATATGAACTTCGGCTTGCCGAAGTTTGCTTCCTTTCTTGTTCAATATTAATTTAACTACCAGCTGATGTATCATCAAGTTGGACGCATTAAGCCCAGTTCACATTTATCTTCGCTTGTCGTGGCAAACTATAAAACAGCTTGCCAGGCGATAGCCTTATCTAGGGCAGCCTCATAATTCTTGCGCTCCCAAAATTCCTACTATAAATATGCAAAAGTGCTGCTTTCTTTCATTAGATGCATCCGACCTTTTCCCGTCTGTCGGCAATAAATTCTCATTAATAAATCAAGTGAAAAATCAAAAGTGTCTCATAATAAAAACTAATATATGGCTGTGTAAACAAACACACGTACACATATACATACATATACGGGGGAGATATCAAGCATACTGCATTGTTGTACAGGTGCGAAAAGAGAGCAAGACTGCTGCTTTCTCGCAGTCTGCACAGCATCCGAAATAATCAGATTGGAGCTTTGTTAAACTGATAGCTGCAAACAAGAGTGAGAGAGAGAGAGAGAGAGAGAGAAGGAGAAGGAGAGAGAGAGAGAGCCGGATTGAGCCTGCTCTCTGTTGGCCAGGTTAGCGGCCCTTGCACGCGATGTTGTGTTTGAGTTATGACGTCATTAAAACGCACAGCCTCACCTTGTTCAAATATGAAATAGCAAGCAGCCACGGCCGAAATGAAAACCTCGGAATTGAAACCCTGCCTCCTGGCATCTGTGAGATGTCGCCGCTGGTTGCCAGGTTTTCTTTGTTCGCCAGCTCACTACTATATACATACGTTAGACCCATATAGGACATATAGGATATACCCATACCTGTGCGTGTGTGTGTGCTTGAATTATTTGCGCGTTTTTACTCATATTTCCTGGCATTTTATCACTTTGGCAGCACAAAAACCTAAGCATACTTTTTGGGCCATGCGTGCTTGGGACCGTTTGTCATGCATTTTTCATAGCAGAGCACACAAAATGTCAACGTCGCCACTTGAACAACAATAACAGCTCCACCACCATTCAAATATGTCCCAGCTCCTCTCCCATATCTGTATCTGTCTTAGTCTCTGTCCCTGTCCCTGTCCCTGCCCCTTTCCCTGTCTCTCGTTTTGACATTTGTTTACATATTTATGTCAGTCAGTTGGTCGCTAGGTTGCCTAGCTTCAGTCTGCATCCCCTCCCCTCTGCCCACTGAGTTTCCCATTTCCCATTTTCATCTCACTTTTCCCCACTGTGGCTTTGGCTTTGGCTTCAGTTCACTTCATTTCACATCTCGCAGTCGCCGCTTTTCCTTTTCTGTGTTTGCCTGCCATTCACTCTCGCCCGCTGGCTGTCTTCACTGGGTCCTGGCGATGGCCCTGCTTCTAGTCCCTTGCCCCACGGCTGGTGTTGGTCCTGCGTCCTTTGTGTTTGCCTTGCCTCACGTCAGGGTGCCTACACAGAGAAAAAAGAGTACACATCCATTTTTCTTCCACAACGTGCTTTTAATCAGAAACGAAAAGTTTTTTTTTATAGAACTATTTTTAAAACAACAATTTTATTTATATTTTTATGACATATACATTGTACATTTATTAATCAAATTTTAATATTAAAAAAAATTTTTTTTTTGTTCCTAAATACTTAAGGATATGCTCTGTGGTATTTAGCAATATATTGCAAATCAGTTGTATTAAATAGCTATTAAAAACACCGTCAAAAAAGGTTTGGTAAACAAAACAACTTCTCAAACTTGATAATATAATATTTAAGTTACTGACTGATTATTCCCCGTGATGTGAAATGATTTCATACCAAAAACCAATTTAATTAAAGGCTAAGCTAAGAAGATGTGGGAAAGGGGAAACTCTTAAAATATAATTATTATTGAATTAAAATTTTTTATTAATAGCATTAATGCACTTTTGACTTTCAGTATACA
This sequence comes from Drosophila gunungcola, assembly GCF_025200985.1. NCBI lineage: Eukaryota > Metazoa > Arthropoda > Insecta > Diptera > Drosophilidae > Drosophila > Drosophila gunungcola. The sequence continues at coordinate 6,755,653 of NW_026453179.1, forward strand.
CTTAAATTTGTGTAATTAACGAAATAAAATATCTGTCGGTTACATATTTATATTTCTTGAGCGACTTTATTCCTGTGTAGCATCAACACGATGAACCTCTCATACCACGGCTGGCAGCTTTGTTTTGCAGCCTGCACTTCAGCCTTCAGTCAGGCAGCGTTAGGTGTGGGCGTTGTCTGATCTTTCATCATCGTCAGCGTCAGAGGCAGCTCCATATCCATCTCCGGCATCCACTATCCAGCACACAGCATCCAGAATCAGCACCAGCTTCTGTCTTTGGCTTAGCGTCCGAGCAATGGACAGTTTTATTGGCGTATTCCACAGACAGGCACACACGTGAGTATCCATACATCCATACAACTGCCCATTACAAACGTGCATTATATAGGCCCGCATGTGCGCTCTTAAAAGTTTATTATGTACCTGAACCCGCCTTTCAGCCGCCTCGACCATCTGACTTCTGAGTTTGTCTCTAATAAAACAGATTTCAGCTTGCCGCGCTCTGCTTTATTATACACGAGCGTCACTTCCGGCTTCATTACGACACACAGAGCAGTTGCCAGTTGTCAAAACTCATTTCCAGCTGCCAAGTGAAAACCCCAAAAATAGTTTCGCCATGCAAAGGCAAAGGCAAGGCAAAGGGAAAGGAAATTGGGGAGGAATAGCTCAACGACCAGCAGCTATTAATAAACCTGTGTCAAACTTTTATGAACTCAACTCAAAAACGCAACTTTTGTGGGCTCTCCCCTGCTAGTAAGCGTTCTTTCACTTTGCATTAAAAATCAAGTAGCCGCACTGTGGTGGCACTCAGCTTGGCGTCCATTAACCCGCTCTTGACCAAAGCGGCAAATTAAATACAAATACAAATGGGCAAATCGGGTGGAATGGGTTTCAGAAAAGAAGTGTAGGTTTGTGTGGCTTTTACGAATATGTTTTTTGAGTTTTTATATGAGGACCATAATAGCTTTGGTGGGTTAATTTACAGAGTGCCACTTCCTCGTCCCCCTCGTTTTTCGACGACTTTGATTAACCCTTTTCCCAAAGCTGCTTAAAACTGCAACAAAAGCAACAACAAATCCCCAAAGCAAGAGCAGTAACAAGATTGTACTCCACAAAGCCGAGCAAAGTTATGTGCTTAAAATAAATAAAATTCATAAACGCCAGCATCGAGTGATGGGCTCGGCGAAGTGGTGAGGGATGAGGGGTTAGAAGGGCGACGAGTCGAGGGCCGCATGCGTTAACCTTTGGCATTTTTAATTAAACGAACAGGGCATAAAATATCGACACTTAATTTGCAAAAAAAAAAGATGGCAGGCAGAAAATTAAGCAGCCAGTAGCAAAAACAAACCACAGGCGTAGAGGGGAATTTATTTGTTTTTATACCCGTTACTCGTAGACTAAAACATTTTTTGAAAAGTTGGTCGCTTTGCTGAGATTGATTTTATTGGTGGATCAGAAATACCCTTTAAGTTAGAGAGTTCCACTTTCAAAACCCTTTTGACGTTCTACGCCAATGTCTGGCATAACAAGAACAACACTGGCCATAAAGCAGCTGGCAACAGCAACAGCAGCAACATCAGCCGAGGCGATTTAACGAACCGCACCGAGCGCAGCCGAGTGTGTTGTATTGCATTAAAGGTGAGGTGAGGTAAGGCGAGGTCCTGGCCAAAACGACGATGAAGGGGCAGCAGAGGCGGCGGCAAATGAACGAGCCTATTAACGGCAACAAGGACGACAGCAAATGATTACAACAACAGCAACAACCACAACAGCAACATCACCAGCAGCAGCAGCAGCATCGGGTAATGGAGGGGACCAAAGCTGCGTCGAGCTCTTAATTAAGAACTCATGTTAATTGTAATTATTTGGCACATGAAATTTTTATTAATTTATGCCGCTGGCAGCGGCAACAAAGGTGTAAGGTGTAAGCCAGCTACATAGTTGGCCGATGTCTCCGCGCCGCTGGCGTAGTGTTAATGATGATGCGGCTGCTTAGTATGCCGATGAAGGCGTGTGTGTAACGCCGTAATGCCGTAATGGGCCGGGTCCGGGTCCGGGTCCGGGTCTGGGTCTGGGTCGTGGTTCGGGTCCGGGAAAAGTCCCGACCTGGCGTTGAAATATAAAACGAGAAAATGATGAGGCAGCCGCAGCTACTGGCATCACATCATGATTGTGCCGTACACACACATACAAGGTACACACGTGCTATAGTGCGGATCTCTGCAGATTATGGGCGTTGACAGCGTTGCCAGAAAGTGTTTAAAGTTTTCCCACAGGACTTCTGTAACCTAAATCAACCTTGAAAGCTTTTAAATAATTTTTGAACATGACACGGTTCTTTTTCAATAATTCTGTACACATACTTTTAAGTTTCATTCTAATACAAAAGCAGTCACAGTTAAAATGTTGTCAGTATTTCCAAAATTGTGTACTTGAAAGCATTTTTAATACTCTAAAAAACAATGTCCGTAATGATCCTAATCACTTTAAGCTATCAAAAATTCTGGTTTTTATAATTAATAATCAAAAACAGCATTGGAAGCTTTTTCAGGTTAATGAAATTAAACATGCTTAACATATTATGATTATAAATAAAGGTGTTCGAACTCTGTGTAATACGTTTTTTGAAAGCATTCCTTAAGCAAATCCATTTTTTCTGGAATGAGAACTTTTTCCATGAATCGTACTAACCTAAATCAAGGTAAGAATCCTTTTCAAATCACTGAGCTATGTGGAATACAATTTTAAAAACAATTTTCCCTAATGCACACCGCCTTAATGTATCCATTTGCGTTTAATCACTTTCAATTAAGTAGAGACTAACGGTGGTTCGGTTCCCCGGCAACTGACACATTGCTGGAATATTAAAAATAGACGAGGACCGACACCCGATATCGGCGGACACCTAAGCACCCGCCAACAACAAAAGGCGGGCTTAATAACAAGAAGCGCCGGTCAAACAAAAACAAGAAACAAAAAGTGGAATGGGGTTGAGGGCAAAAAAAAGAGGGAAAATCGGGAAAAAAGAGGAAAAGCGAAAAGGAAAAAAAAATAAAAGAGGACCCAACCCAGCTCAACCCCTAGTGAGTTGTTATATCGTGGGCTACGTTTGAAGAATTTATAAATATTTTATTAAACTGTGCGCTGCTTTGGCAAGTTTTTGCGAGCGTGCGGGGATTTGCCTATGCGGGATGATGATGAGACTCGGGTAAGGGTCGCCCAAGCCCCCGTAACCCGGCCAGGACCTCCAGGACCCACCAGGACCCTCCAGAACTCGCCCTGCAGTCCGCTCCCCAATGCAAAAGCCACCTCCCCTTGATGATAATAAAAGCAAGCTGCCAGGCAAGGCGCGCGCTTTGATTGATTGATGGCTGAATGAGTTTCTGGTTGGCCTCATTTCATTGCGTAGTCATCATAAACTCACGAGGCCACATCCTCCATGGACAAACGTATATTTGCGATTGTTATTGTTATTTTTTAGCGCAGCTTAGCTTTGTTAATTGCGGGCCGGCTGAATGGGTGTGCTGTGCGTTGTGCGATGTGTGAGCGTGTGGGTGGGGCGACCGGAAATGGAATTTTGCAGTCACACGCACGCGTTTCCGCTGCCTGTCCTGCTCATTTTCACTGATTAAACCAGGCAGCCGGGGGGCCCAGAGGCAGTAGCAGCGGCAGCAGTGGCAGCTTCTGCGGCAGCGGCTCGAATGCCCCTAACTGGATTAGTATTTCACAAGCAAATTGAGTGACAAAGGTTGACAGTTGCTGCAAACACAGATACTCACGCAGACACTGGCGAATGGCAACCATCACACAGACACAGACACAGACAGCTAGCTGCCTTTTTCCATTTAAATTTCATGCTCTTTGCATTCTCACAGGATATTGCTCAAGCATATACAAATATTTGACGATTATAATGATAGCACTCACACGGGTTGGGCTACAGAGCGGTTGTCGCCAGTGATAATGATGATGTGTAATGCTGGTGTCAGATAATTTATGACATTTTTGCAAGGGCTAAAAATAAAATAAATTTATTTGCACAGTCAGTCATACACAGATTCCACTTGGTTGTAACATCAATATCTCCATTAAAATGGAAATGAAATGGAAATTTTTTCCACCATACACCGCAAATTGCGACTGCATTCGGTGTCATTTTCTGATTGAGAACGATACAGTTTCAGATCCGAATGCGGATTGCTGATGCATATGCCAAAATCAAGGCTATATGGCGGCATGCATATATGCTCCCAACAATTTTGCTTTTCACTCGCTTAAATTTTAGATGACATTTCTATGCGAGCCCTCTCATCCATTCACCCATTCATCCATTATTTCTCGGCTTTTCGTCGCTGTTTGCTGTTGCAGTTTCGAATTTCATTACAATTTTTCTTTTGTCTTGTGTGCCGAGAGGAAATTGCAAAGCGGCCCTCGCGCCCCCGCTTGTGAAAAACAAAAAGCGAGCAAATAGTAAATGAAACTGCTAACTGCTAAATGAAGGAGGAGTTGCTCCTGCCTCTGATTTTGCTTCTGCTTCTGCTTCTACGTCTGCTTTTTGAGCGACTGGCGGCTGACTGGCAGATGCAGCAGACGGCATTGCAGCACTGCGGCTTTCGCTGTGGCATCAATGGCAGCATGATAAATGAAGCATTTCAATTAGTGGCAAAAACAACACCAAGCAGCGGCAAAAAGGGCAAAAACCAAATGGCTGCCGCGTCTAATGATTTTCCAGCGCGGTTCTCCGCATTGAAAGTCTCGCCTTGAGCAGGCTGTCGTTTTTCCTCCTGAGTTGAATATTAAATGACGTGGAACTATTTAGCTTAGTTTTAATTACGTGTTTTATACAAGCAGATAATGTTGTATAACTGTGTTAATGAGGATCGAAAAAATATTGCTTTTGACCGTGAAACATTTTACCTTACTCTACTTTACATTTGATCATTACTTATAAGACTAACTGTAAAATTGTGAAGAATTTTACTTTACTCCACTTTTCATTTCATAAAAACTCAAAAGACTATTTGTAAAATTGTAGTTTTGCCTAACACATGCTTTATAGTTAAAATGAGTGCAGTGCAGTTCGATAATTCATGTAGAATAAACAAGCAATGCAATTTTTTTTACTCTAAGTGTACCCTGTTATACACTCCATTGTTTACCTGTAAAAATTCTACCATATTTTACCACCCTAGTTGTAAACTAAACTAACCTTTATTTATACGGGGATATATACAGGAAACTTATCCAAAAAAGTGTTGGAAAATTGCTTAGGAAAGCTTTGGATAAAAGCTAACCATCAGGGTGAAGTTCCAAGGAGCTTTAAACGACAATTAGTTGTAAAACCCTCTACTCATTTTATTCTATGCCCTAAAAGCTCTTTTTTAAAATGTTTAAGAAATTAAGGCTTAGAAAAAACAGACAAATTATTAAAAAATAATATATTTTCTCATCTTATAGCTAAAAATATATATAAAATCGCTTATAATGAAGTACTCTAATGGTTTGATTGATTTCTCGAAATTTCTATAACGAATCAGTGCACCTAAAATTTGTTTGACCTTAAAAGAAACTACAGATATTATAAAGAAATCGATAATTTGTTATTAACAGGGTTCGAATACAATCAACTGTTATTTTTATTTATTAAATCCTATTAGTTTTTTAAAACTTAAAGTCTTGACTAAGTAATACTGTCGGTCCATGTCCCTTGCTGTAAATGTTTGAGCTGCAGCTTAAGTGAATATAAAGTAAAGGCGTACGCCCTCTTGTTTTTTATCCGTCTGAGCGGTACATCAATATAATCTTTGTTTTACAGACTCTTCCTTTAAGTTGCCCTGACCCAACCTTTAGCCCTTGTTTGAGTTCGACTGCAGTTTGTTTTTGAAAAATTAAAACTTTCACAGCTGAAATCTTTGACCGCGCAGCAGGAGAGCCAAAGGAACGTGTTTTATCTGCAACAATTGCTTGTTGATTTGACCCGAGTCCGCACTCTCCGTTTGGCCAACGTCCGATGGCCCTAAACTTTTGGCATAGACTGAGACTGACCCCGACCAAGGGAAACCCAGACAGCCCGCCTGCCAAAGACAATTTACGGCCACGACGACAGTATTCTACAAATTATCGTGTGACAAAAAAGGAAAAGAACGTGGCCAAGAAATGCTGCAGACCGCCCGAGTAGACAAAAAACTTTTGCGGCCAGTTCGGTTTGATAAGGAATAATTTATTTGCGGTCAGTGGTACATAGGTGAGCAGGCAGGTGAGCATCGGATTTAAAAATGATCCGCAGCGAGCTGGAAATTGAATACTGTAAAAAAGGGGGCACACTTCAGGCAGTTGCTTAATTAAGGACTTAACTGACTGACAGATTAAACGTTCGCTTTATTTACACTTTGCCTCAAAGGCGGCCTACAATATTTACGCGCTTAATCAAATTTAAAATCAAAAATGTAATAAAACAAGAACGATTTAAATTTGTGCTCTCCGCTTTGGCCACAACGCATATTATTTTAATTTTTTATCACTGCCTCGTGCTGCCCGGCAGCATGTTTAAATTACATTTCTGATTTAAAAAACGTAAAGAGCATTTGCATGGCGGTAGGTGGGATGGGATAGGGGGGCGGTGCAATAGTCTAAGGGCAAGCACATTTCGCATTGCATTTCACATTTCAACTTTTTCATTTATCAGCCTTTTTGGCTTTTAAATGTCCCCAACGTAGCTGTCACTGACTGACTTTTGACTGTCCGGTTTTCGTTTTCAGCTTAGCTTTATTTCTTTTCTATATGTGTATACTTTTTTCGTCGGATTTCGGCCACGCCCCCCTCGTGTACTCAGCAGCCAGAGAAGAAAGGAGAGCAACAGGCGAAGAATCGGAGCTAGAACTGGACTTAGTTTTCCTTCCCGCCCTCGGCGTGTGTGCCATGTCATATGAAAGCCACAAGGTTGTATGCCAGTCGACAGTCGCCATGACATTTCAAATTTACGGGCTATGACAAAGTGAGTTAAATGCTTTTTGAGAAGTACTCTCAGCCCGGGCAAACACAGCCCTAAAACTGAAAAGAAAATCCCCAACAAAAAGCAAAAAATAAGTAAGGGGGCCAAGAGCAGCTGCAGCTGCTGCTGCATCTTCAGCGGCAATCTGCCCTTTTGATGTTGCTGCAGACCCAACTTCTACATATATTTAAAGATCATGTACTTACTAAAATTACAACGCACACACACTAACACCCTGCACACACACACACAAACACATGAATAGAAACGCCAGCAAGTGTTTATGCACTTCGATTGCATGTCTTTGGGCCCGATGTGGCTCCAATAACCGACTTTCCACCCACCGACTTCCTGAGCCCGCCGCTGCTTCCGCTTCTGGTGTTGTTGTTATTTGCAAAAGTTATTCATACGCCACGTTGACAATAGTAGAAAATGCAATTTATGTTGGAAAAACATTGCGTAAGTGCATCTGGGGCAAAATTCAAGTAGCTGCTGCTAGGCACCCCAACGAAGCAGCGAAGACTACGCCACACACAGCATTAGGCAGGGGTGGGTTCAAGAGGGATTTCTAGGGGTTTGGACTGTCTTTCAAAAAATCTTTAAACTCATTGTAAAAATATTTATATGAATATTTAATCGTGCTTACCATATCAGCATTTAAATAATAATAATAATATTTAATTATTCAACTTTTTTTTATATGTTTAAATGTTTATTTTTATTGTTATTAAAAGACAAATAATCACCTTCCAGAAGACAGAAATTATCATACCGATTTTTAACAATGTGTTTAAATTTGAAATAAGATATTAAGATCAGCAATTACAATAATTGTGAGCTTTAAGGCATAAATATTTTGGAATATTATCTTCTTTAAAAGGGGTTTATTTTTGGAAATTCTATATTACAGAAAGTAAAAAAATCTTATTTTTGCTGATGAAGTAAAGTCTGTTTGATACTTGTCTTAGCGCAAAATTTTTTTTATGATTTCAAAGTAAGTTAATAACTTTCTAATTTTCGTGAGCCCTTTTAAAAGATCCCTGCTGCACCTCTGCTAGTAGACACATGCACATGCTGAGGCTCAGGCTCAGGCTCAGGCGGTGGCAGGCAGTCATGTAAAAGCGTTGCCATATAAAACATCTAGAAATTCCAATAAAATTTTCATGCAATTTTCCTCACACCGCTTTCACATGCAGAGTGAGCTGTTCCGCCCCCCCTCCGATCTTCCCCGGCTCTTGGTATTTTCCTTCTGGCCAGCCCATGGCTTATGCCGCCTCTTCAGCTCAACCCTTCTTCATGAGAATGTGTGTGGTTGTGGCAAAAGCATATCTAAGACACTCAATAAGTAAAATAAACAATGCCAAGAAAGTGCCAAAATCAATTGGCTTTCTTAATGTCAGTCTGAGTGGGTGTGCACTCATCTTTGAGATGGACATCAACTGGGCCAAGGCCACAAGCAAATAGAGAATTCTTTATTGTAAACAACAAATTAATTGTGGCACACCTCACCTTTGGCCCCAAATCGATGGACACACTTCGAATCCCTCGAAATTTCTGGATAAAGTTTATGCAGATTGATGGCACACCGAATAAATTTGAATTTTGGTTCAAATACTTTTTAATTTATTCCTCTATTTGTGTGTTATTTTTTTTACCGACCATACAGTAAAATTCAACCTTTTGATGTTGCTGCAATATTAAGATTTTGGGTATGAAGTTGATTGAAGCGGGTGGATTTTTTCTGTGGGCGGCGGGCGGCGGTAGTGGCCAGGCCAATTTAGCAGCGCTTAGCCACAGGACGGGGTGAGTTGGACAAATTTCATTGGACGTGGCGAAAAATTTCATTTAAAATATATTTTGCACACATCACAAGTGCGGCAGGCTGCAAGTGTAATTTATGCGTCTTCACACACTCGCATACGCCCAGTGAAAATGTGTAATGTTGACCCGATGCCAGGGATGTCCTGACTGGTCCTAGCCGGTCCTGGCTGTAGCTGCTGAATGTCCTGCCAGCCATGGCTCGACGCTTTTCATTTTTCTGTTTTGGGGCTAAAATACCAAATTACGACATAAATAATGCATAGATAACGAAATTTATTACATTTCATGTATCAGGCCGGCTGGCAGACAGTTGGGCGAAAGTCCTGGTTCTGGTCCTGGTAATGGTCCTGGTCCTGGAACGAGTCCTGGTTTGGGCCACGTCCGGCTTTTGGGTCAGCAAAAGTTTCACATCAACCGGTCCACTGCTGGAAATGTTTGAACGGGCGACACTGTCGCCTCCTTAATTTATGGCTCGTGTTAGTTTCTCTGATTTGCCAGGCAAAAGTTTATCGAAGCATTATATTGCTCCTGCGACTTGCAGCTTAAAAATGTAATTTTTACAAGGATTAATCGACTGCACCCACACCCAGCCAGCAATACAATGCAAATTCATATATTCAAATTCCAATCAAATTAACTCGACCAGTTTTTCTACCGCTTGTTTATGCTACGAAAATGAAGTTAGTTGAAAGTGCGCCAAACAAAAAATGCAAAACTTTATGCGGTTTTTTTTTTGTTTGCGCTTGGCAGGCGACGTCGCTCCGGCTCCAGATCCGCGTCAGCTTCATTTGACGGCGATGCGGATGCGGATGTCTTGCTCATATCGCAGCCAGTTGCTTATAATTGCATTTGCATATTATTTCCCTTTTATTGCACATGTCGCCCGGCTTGACATGCCATCACTTCGGGGGGAACCGGCAGAAACCCTTAAACCATTTATTTTTTCACCCTTCTCTTGCTATTTTTGCCATTTTTATTTCAGTGAAATGTTTATAAAATGGCGGCACGCTTCCGGCGGCAGCAACAACCAGGAAAGGAGGGCATCGCCAAAAGAGTTAAAAGTTAAGCGTCTCTGGTGGGAAAAAATTATACCGAAATAATTTGCATATAAATTATGATTGAAAGCGTCGGGAGCAAAGGTGTCAAGCGCGATGACTGAAGCCCCACGGAAGCCGTCTTAACGCTTCTCCAATCCCAATAAATAAGGATAGCTGCCCATCTGGAAGCTATTGAGTCATAGATCCACCGCTGTGTGAGCAAAGCAACAAATATCCAGATAACTTTCCGGACAGAATCCGCTAAAGTCTGGTCTGTGGCTGTATCAATGGCACAAAAGTTGTGACAGCAGATGCACATGCACTCAGAAAAAATTTGTTTTATAAATTTGTAAGTCTCCTTTATATTTATAACCAGTTTATACACAATTTGGAATTAGTCATGTCTTGTCATCATCTGGCGATTCTGGTTAATGGCGAAAATAACAACATTTGAGAAAATTGTCCTTGTTTTTTTTGGATTTGAAATAAATAAAGTCTTTTGGCTAAATTTAAGGGGTACATTTTATTTTGAGTGTAGCCTCGAAGCAAGAATATGAAATCACAGGTTTTGAATATTTAGTTCCACAAATGTAAATTTAAGTCTTATTTTATAACGATATTTAAATTATTAAAAGGTAAGACTTTTATTTAAGTTAAAAAAATGACTAAGACTATTTTTGCAATCGTAAGGCAAAAATATAAAATAACATTTTGTACAAAAAACAAAAAACGCTTGAATATAATGTTTACATTTTTAAAGAGCTCTTTTTTATGGATAATTTTCGATTTTTTTTGAGTGTGAAATTGGGTTAGTGCGGCAGCAATATCCTGCACACTTGTCAGCATCCCAGCATCCCATTTCATCGGCAGTCCTCGTCCGCAGGTAAACAATGCTAATGCATATGCTTTCGGTTGGCACTTTTGGAGGGGTTTCGGGTGAAGTGTTTCCTGGAGAGAAACGCATGAGATGGCGAAGGCGTTCTTACGTCACAGATAGTCAGCGTCAAGGAGCCAGAGATTTCGGAGGATTGGGTCGGGTGGATAAATGGTGCACGTGTTTCCCTTTTCAGGGCCAACAAATCAAATCTGAAATGAATTTACCTTTGTTGATTTGCGACGGCTTTTGCATTTTGGCTTATTACGTACAGCCGTACAAAACGAAACGGGACGAAGTCACTAACGTGGCTTGTTGATTTGCTGGCAAACCCCTAGCGATTGCTCGCTCGGATTTCGAAATGAGCTCAAGACAAATGTAAATATTTTTAGTGCTCGCTGGGAAAAGGACGAGCTTGGCTGGTGGTGAATGGGATGGCCCTCGGTTGGGTCTTATGATGGATGATTGTGTGCTTCCTGTAGATTTGTAGCCGCCGATAAACTCAATTTGTTTGCTTTTAAGTGCGGGTGGAGGGGGTGGATGGAAAATGGGACGAGGCGTGCTCACAGGATCTCGCATTACGCATACGCCGTGTTGTGACTCCCGATTTGCCATCTGAAGACGCTGCTGATTGTCAAAGTTTTTAAAGCCGATACTTACGCTAGTGTGGATCTCAACTTGTCGTGAGGAGTTTATTTTCAATTTGATGAGAACTTTGCATTTTGTCGCCCATTTGCACTTTTCATGACTTTTCTATTGCTGTTGTTTGTTTCGTCTTGTCTCCTTTAGTTTGCTCTCTGGCAGGCGATGAGCTATATACTTTCTACTTATTCCACAATTATTGTTTATATTTTCATAGCCTTTACTCTTAACCTCCAGAATACGAAATGTGCGCAGCCAAGAAAAGGGGATTTAATTGCTTTATTCGCACTGGAACCTGAACTGTGCGCACGGAAAATTATTAAATGCTATTTATCACTCAGGCGACAACGGAAATGTGTCTCTGACACTTACAAGAAGGCCAAAGGAGGGCGTCGGGGCTGCGGGAAGTGGCATGTGCAGCTGCTAAGGAAATTGGCAGCATCTGGGAAAAAATTGCACTTGAGGAAATTAAAAGTTGCATTTGAATGCCACGCACGAGCGTAAAAACTAATATCCGCCCTTCAGCTCATTGTTTTGCTGAAAGAAAATGAATTTATGCTGCTTGGGCCAAGAAAAAATTACTGTGTGTATCTGAATAATATTTATAAATTTATTTTAAATTCATATATTTAATTCACATGCGGTTTACAGTTTACAAAAAAATAAAATGTTTTTATTGATCAATGGTACAATATATGTACGTTTCATCCATAAAGTATGCCACGATATTGTGAGTGCACTAGCAGATACTGCCAGAAAGTAGGCAAAGATACTCAATAAGCTACATTTATGCTATGTAAAATGCGTGTGTGTAAAAATCTTTGTAAATTCCTAGACATATAACACAAACATGGCTGCTATGGCGGCCATAAAGGACAGGAACGTCGAGGCATACAACACGGCACAGGTTGTATTCATCCAGGATACAAGCGGACCCACGGACAGGGACACAATCAGCTGGGCTACAAACACCATGCTACTGATAATGGCCACATCAGTTCCCAATCCTCGAGCCTGTTTCAGCGGCACAGTCTCGCCATTTTTAATGCAGAACTGGAATATATTCAAAATGAATAAATAAAATGGTAGTCCAAAACCTCAGTTGGCCTTTACTTACACAATTTTTGGCATGATATCTAGCCACTAATATGAAAGGCACAGTGAAGATTGTTCCGTAGAGAATACCCGCAGATGTGCTGAATACCAAGACTCCCCACTTCGTGGGCCACAAGCCCAGGACCAGCATTCCAATACCATAGTAGATCATGCCACTAATGTAGACAGCCTTTGTTCTGAAATTGAATTATTGCAATAGATAATTACGATTAAAATTGACAACCATTCCATTTTGCGTAGCATATATTTTCGACAAATCATCATGAAAGTCCAAAATTAAATTTGTAATCTATTTGCTTAATTTATCATATCTGACGAAGAAAGGAGATTAAATTGAGCTAATTTAACAAAGATTTATGATATGTTAGAAATTTGATAGTCAGGAAAAGTGTATTATTTTGTGTGTGTAATTTTCAGCTTTAAGACTCACCCGAACCACTTCATCAGCTTGGTCACGGACAGCGAGTAAATGGAGCAGGAAAATGCGTATATGGACATTCCCCAGCAGCCGAATCGGACGCCAGCTTCGTAATTTAAGGCGGCCTCTGAATTGGGGGGAGCGGTCGGATCTCCGTGGAAAACTGCCTCGCCCACAAAGTCGGTGAAGTAGAGGCAGTAGGTGACGTGGCCCATCCAGCAGAAGAGATTGGTGAGGGCCAGCATTCGCATCGAATAGGGCATGATGAAGATGCTTTTGAGATAGGCTTTGAGGGAAACAGGAGCCTCGTAGTCCGACTGGGTTTCCACGTCCTGCGACTCACGTGGCTTCTCCAACGCGGGTGAGTAACCATTCTGGTAACTGACTTGCAAGGCCTCCTCTCGCTTAGGATCATCGCTGGCCATCTGCAGCTCCAGCTGAGTGGTCTCCTGGATGTAGTAAATGGTATTATTCTTTTTCTTCAGCTCCCTTTTGATGGCCTGTTCGGAAAGAGGTCTCAACAGCTCATCCTGCTCGATCAAGGGCAGTGGAATCTCCCGGAAGGTGGTTACCGTGATCAAATAGCACACCGCAAATATAATGGTGACCAGTGTAAATACTGTGGGTATATTTCCACCCATAAAATTGCCAATGTGTGTCGTCTCCCAGTCCACACCACCAATGGCATATCCTATAGTTCCTCCGAATCCTGCGAAGAGCGCAAACATGGTCATCGCCTTTGGTTGCTCTTCTGGCACACACATGTCCAGCAAATAGGTGCGGGCAGGTGTCTGACAAGTGTCCGCATCGAAATCCAGCAGCACCATGCCCAATATGGTAAGGATCACGGCAAACTTGAAGTCGGAAGCGGAAGGTCCTGTAGAACGCTCACCCGAAGTCAAAGCCGCCACTGATCCTTCCAAGGAAGTGGTGAAATTCAAGGCTGTCTCCGCATAATTATATCCTGCATCGCCAAGGAGCAGACCCAAATCCTTGCCATATGGCACCAAGATCAGGCCACACATTATGCCGAACGATAAGATCGAAATAATTGGACGTCGGCGCCCCCAGCGCAGCTTGCACCGATCGCTAATACTACCCAGCAGCGGAGACAGGAAGAATCCGATCAGCGGCGAGAGTCCCCAAGTCATGGACATGTGCTTGTGATCCACTCCGATCTGTAAAAGGATCGGGGACACGAAGCTCGTCTCCGCCGCGTAGGCAAACTCGATGGCCATGGCAATGGCGGACAAACGGAACATCTCGAAACGCGTTTTCCGGCGGAAGACATGCGAGTAGTCCCGATCCTGCTCCCTGGCATGGTTCTCCCGGGTCTTCAGCATGTACTTGATCATCGGGTTCTTCACCGAGGACAGCTGATTCGACTGCGAGGCATCGGCAGCAACTCCAACCATTTTGATGCGGATTTATAGATACTGCTGAAAATGAAATAGGTTATTTTAAATCATGGGATTTCTGTTGTCTTTGGCTATTTATCTATTGAAGTAGCTTTTTAGTATCTATGAGTTTTGTTTACAAATTTTGATTTTAATGATGTTTGTTAACGATTGCAGGGGTATTAAACTTACATTTAGGTTTATAATAACTTTGTAAGGCTTTTCCAACTATTCAAATTATTAAACTAATTATGTCCATTGATTGATTTCGTATTTAAGTGCAAACTGTAATATTTACTTCGTTTTAAATATTTTAAAAATGTATTTAAAAAACATTTTAATTAGAAGAATATTAATTAACGACTGCGTCAATATTATATATATATTATTAATGTGGATCATATCTTAAAGCTTGCTTTCAGAATTAAGGTGATATTTTAATATTGATAAGAACGCCCAAATAATGTCACGTCTTTATTAGCTGAGTTATAATTTCAAACTGTTTTATTTCATGAAGTTTCTTAGAAAGTAACATTTGTGTGATTTGTATTCTATTCTACTCTATGGCCTACGCAGAGACCGCATCTGTTTGCCCTGAGCGCGAGAGAGCTATATTTTGACAAGTATCTTGAGCAGTGTGGGAAACATTTTAAGTGATAAAGTTCGGAAGCTCAAATTACCTGCACTTACAGATTACAAGTGCTAACAACTGTTCCCTGACCGTAAATTATGGCTCTAGATCATAAAATCTTACAATCGGGATTATTATTTTATTTCTAATATCACACGGTGTGGCTTGGGAAAACATTCTTAAGTGCGATATCACTTATAGTCAAAGACATTCTATGACCTCTCAAAGGAGGTAATTTTACATGTTATGTGTATATATAATTTAGTTTGACTCAGGTGGCTGCTATGTTTAGCTCATATACTTACATTTAAACGTGTTCATGCTTGAACAATGTCTGATTTCGTTAATATTTTTTACATAGCATTGAACCAAAATGTTGGGATTTATTTCAAAAATATTGCTTAGTTAACGGCTGCGTCAATGTTCAAAAATTGTTTAGATTAACATCATATCATATCTCAAATCTTAATACAAAAAAATTCTTTCAGATTTCGAGGTAGAACTCCACACATTTATTTAAGTCTTACTCGAGATTCATAATAAAACTTAAGATGTTGCCGATTTCTAAAAAGTTTCCGCTGCTGGGGTGCAGCTTACAAAGTCTATTAGGTCACATCTGGGCTTAATTTCCCTATCGCAATCTTTAATTACCAAACAGCGGTCGTGCTGTTTCTCATCGCACCCAAAGCCCAGAGCCCAGAGACATTGAACCGATTAAACTAGAAACATCTGGTGCGGCACGTCGAAGAAGCGTCAAAGATCTCTGATTAATTGAGCTGCTCGGCCACGGTGCAGTGGCGAAATATATATATATGAAAATGAATTTCAATTCAATTGCACTGGGGCTCGCAATTTGTGTCACTGCCTATAGAGTGCGAACCCTGAACGGCGGCTATTTGCTTACAAACAAATTCAATCACAGCGAAAGACAAACGAGAGTGAATTGTAACATGAGGGCTTATCTTGGTAGCGAAACCGAAATTGAAACTGAGCGTAAACCCTCAAATGGGTTCACAAACCTACACGTAATCGGAATACATAAATAATAAAGACTTTCTTTGAAAGATTGTACTGGGAGCTTCGATTGCACCATTTATTTGATTCGAAGTTGGCAAATAGGATTGTTTGTAAACTGGGAAACAAGTCATAAATACCATTTAGGTCTACATTCTTGTTTAAGAAAATATTGTTTGACAGTTGTAAAAGAAAACTTTCAAGATTAGCTTGACACTTACTTTGATTCTTAGTAGTCTAATATCACTTTTTATTACTGTTTAGTCACTTTTTTTTTGTGATCGTAATTAGCTAACATCACACTTTGCAAATATTTTTAAACACTAGTCCTCGTTAACTCAATTTCTCTTTTGCTTGAACTTGACAATCAGCCACATTTTCAAGTTATTGCGAGCGAACACTTTTGCAAATTGACGGATCAGCGGTTTATATTGGGTTCAATTGTATCTTTGTTGGCGATCGGTAAACGGCTTTCGAGGCGGCACCAAAACTTTCCTACAACCAAAACGTCGCGTGTCCAAATCGCAACTGAGTCTGGGTCTCCGAATCAACGATTCGCCCAGCTTCTCTATCAAAAGTCTGGCTGGCGAGCGCTGTCTTTGAGCCATTGACCAAAACTTATCTGCTCCATACGTGAGCACTAACAACAAGAATAATAAAATCATAATAAAAGCTCGAATAAATTTAAAATACAAAACATCTAATTTGTACGCCGCCAGCTCGAGTGTCATTTTCATTCACATTGTTCACGTATCCGCTGTAATTGAGACAAGTTGCAGGTCATGTGGGTGTTGATAACTACTCTCCATCTCCTGGAATCTTAAATTGAAGTACCCCATTTAGCCACGGGTTAGATGACCGGCATATTAACGCTTGAATATGCATAAATATTCTCCGAAAAACAGCGGATCGTAATCAAATCGCCACAGACTAGGTCAATAAATGTTTAAATAAACAAAAAGCAACAAAAAGCCACCCAACATATGAGCTTGGCAAACTAATTAAGTCGCCGCTGGCATTAATTGCCCGCTTACTATTAGGAAGTCACTTGATAAGCATTCCGCAGTTGACAACTCTTAGGGGGTTTGAGTGAATCATTCGTCAAAAAAGGGGTCAAGGTTACTTTGGGGGTTTGAGGAAATAGTTTACAGTTTGCTGTCCGTTAGCTTTATAACACAGCATTAATTCACACGTCTTCAGCCCAATAATCTGATACATTCCATTGTTTCTGTTTTTCGTCGTTGATTAAACCGTTTTGTAATTAACATGATTATTAAACTGAACCTACTTAAAATGCATATTACTTTATTGTGGGGGTGTGAACCGGCTGCAAAGCCGATATATGTGAGCTTCAGCATATAAGCAGTTTATTTAACCGTCAATTGAGGCGTAATTGATCTTCTTATTGTGCGCAGGCATGAACCGTGTTATTAGTTTATTATGGCTCCCTTAATTATGGGAGAAAATTTGCAAGAGATTTATTTAATTGATTAATATCAGGGAACAAAGAAAGCTGTTTAATATTAACTGCATTTTGGTGTAAATTACTACCTAATTATCCAAATATTAATAAAATTCGTTAATCATTACATAAAACATAACTTTGAAAGGAGTTTTGCTATTAGAATGCATAAACGAATGTGCTACTTATTATACATCAAATAATTTATTACCTAATGTAAATATTGTAATGTCATAATATTAACTTGTATTTTTTTTCCTAACTGGTGATTGTAAGAAATTGTAATTTACATCTTTTAATGGTTTACTGTAAGCCACAGCGCAGTTTATTCCTTCTGAATTTACATTTGCAACTCTTAAAGATAGATAGGACCTTTGAAAGAATTTTGCTTGCAAATATTAAGTATTCTTGTTTTACAAACGTCAATACTGTAAATAATGGAAGCCGATAAGTTGTTATTGGTTTGTTTCAAGCTAACTACCTTCTTTCTCTTGTGGACCTTAACTCAGATTCTAATTAAAAGTCCGTGTAATTTAAATTTTTTAGGGAATATATAAATTTGTTTAAATTAATTAATTTATTAGGAGATTGGGCTCACCTTTATTGCTGGTTATCCTCGATCCTCTTCCTCCCAGTTCTTTGTGTTGGTGGTTTTGAAATATGACAAAATATTATGTTTTTACGGGTTTATGTTGATTACAACTTTAACGATCACTTTAACTGTTTCGCGGTTTACTTCGGTAATTCACTCACTGCCTTTGTTTGGTTTTAGTGTCAATAAGTTATTTTCCGTTAAAGTTTTTCTCTTGCACAAATTGTTGAACATAAAATAGATTTCGATTTTCTTTAATTTCAATTGCTTCTGCTGTTGTCGCTTGGAGCGGGCGTGGGCGTGGCAGTTGTGGGCGGGCGGCGGTAACGAATTCACTCTCATAACTTTACCCATGCAGTTGGTGCTGGCAAAAGGCTAACGAAATCAATTTTTTGCACCCCAGTCTCTATCCTCCTGTTTTTGTTTGTTGCGGAAAGTTGTTCCGCACTCTGCCGCGAATTACTTGCACAAGTCGAGTTATTAAATTTTTGCGATATTTTGTCCTATCCGGTCGATGCCCGATGGATTTGTTATTCGGTCTTTTGCCTTCTTGTTAAAGTGCTGACATTGCCGCTTGTCGAACGCGACGGCAGCTGTTTACTCCGTTGGCCTGATGGCTGCGAAGATTTTGGCAAGACATGAAAGAAGTGGTGGCCTGACAATTTCCCGGCAAACTACGCAGTTCACCCACTTGTCCCCGAATCGATACGCACAAAATGGAAAATTTATGTTCTATTTTTTGCAGAATTTTTATAGGTGCTTCTTTGCTTCGCAGCTTCGATGACTTTGGTTTATTTTTGGACTGCCAAACGCCTTGTGACGACTGCTCGAGATGATCTTGGTCTGCTCTGGTTCGCTCTGCGACTGAATGGTGTGCCTCTGGACGCACCAATTTATACAGCATATGTGGCGGGAGTAGCTCGCAAGAGGCAGCGCGCTCGCATCCCAAACTACTCTCTACCGGGCCGCTCGCGTCGCTATTTTCCCGCTCCGATCGACGTCTTATCGGTCCGGTCGGGCCTTTCCTTTCTTTGTCTTAGGAGCAGTGGCCACACAGAGAAAAAAGATAACTTTTATTTTTATTTTAACTTATCAAAACGGCCCAACAAAAGTTCACATATTTTACGTTTGGATAATTCAGCTAAAGACTCATATCTTGTTTATATTTGTTTGGCTTTGACTTATACAAATACGTCCTAGTGAAAATATTCTAGATTAGTTGAAAAAATATAATTTTATTAAGAAATTGTAGTAGTAAACCTCGTTAAACAAAAGTAACCAACCAACCAATTCTGGAACTTAAAATAAATTAGAATTATTTATATGTTAATTTTTAGAGAGATAAAAATACAAAACGATTAACCATTAGTTTTATATACACCCTTATTAATAATAAATAATTTAAAATTCACTTCATTTTTTTCTCTGCACTCAAATCTTTATATAAATATTGATGTTGATATTAGGTGTTATTATGCCTTGCCTCAACTCACTCGCAATGCATTTTATCTGACGACATAGCAATCTGAGTGTATTTATTTTAATTATTAATTAGCATTAGCACAGTTCCTGGTTCTTGGGCCAATATCTCACTTGATTTGATCTGGCCCTGCCGCAGCAGCTGCAGAATCTGTGTACCTGAGACTCACTTGAATTTCAGGCCACAGGGAACGTTGGACACACATGAAACTAGTTTCACAGGCGACGACAGGTTTCAAAGCATCGGCATTCATGGATGTAGCAATATGTGCACAGTGATTCTCGGGTAATTTTCCGAGGGTGGATCGAAACCCTAGCTTACGCTGACCGATCGCATATGCTGGGAAATTCCACTTGATTTCGAGTGTTTGTTCTTGAGTTTATTTATTTATCTCTTCACCTTATCACATTCGGGGTGTGGACGCGCGGTTATCAAATCTCAGCAGTCTGATGCACTCGAAAAGCGAATAAGTCGAGTGACTATAAATAATTGCCAATGGTATTTTAATAATCATTTATCGATCACATGAGTTTGGCATTGAATATGCGTTATACTGCAGATGGGGTCTATTATTTCCCTCAAGGTACGAGAATTGTTCAACAGCCAGATAATTGCATATGCAAAAGAGAACATTGTTGTGAAGTACTAGGAAGAAACTTTTCTATGTAGTAACACCTCCAGTATCTTACCTCAGATTTGTTAATATTTAAACTGGCACTTAGTATCTATTAGCTGTTGGAGTGGTACGTTGAATTATCATGTTGCCAGAAAATAAACATAATCAAAGTAAAATTATACATTTAGATGCCTTTGAATAGATGTATCAGCAACAAACAGTTCTTAAAGTATAGCAGCTAGTGTTTGTTTATGTTTTGACTCCCGTTTATGACAAACTTTCCATCTCGTTTCGGCCTCATCAAGATGCTAAAATATTCTCTAAGAATGACAGACAACTTTTTGGCATCTCTACCCGCCTTTCCGCTTTGTGTGCCAGCTGGATTGTACAGATTCAGATTCAAGTTCTCATATTTCGAGGGTTGTGTTTGCATTAGCTTGTTATATGCCTGATGGCTCGTTGACATGAACTATTAGCGGAAATCCGCGACTTTTGCCAACGACAAGATCTCCCAATTGAAGCGTGTGTGTGTGTGGCATCAAATAAAGCGTTGCAAATTATGTAAAAAAAAGTGGTTAGGCCTAGTCGGGCGGTGCGTTTATCGAAACCACTGAGTGGTGTCACAGCGGTTTTGGGTCATTGACTTACCTAACTCCTACTCTCATTAGGTGCACTTAGAAAAAAAATAGAAAAAAATCTAACATTGTTTAATTAAGTGTAGGACTAAATCTTACAATGAGAAAAAAGCCAGTGAGAATGCCAGATCCCAGAAACTTTTTTGATTTTTCATTGTTTTTATTTTGAATACATTTTACATTCGATAGTAAACTAAAATTCTTATAGCTAAATATACATTAACTTTTCCGGTTTTATTCATTATTCTCGGAATAGTACTTGTATTTCAATTGGGGGAACCGCCAAGTGACGCTGCGGTGTAAGCAGGTGTTTTTTTTGTTTTCTTTAACTCTTATTTATTTACGACCTACAATTGCTTGCAGCAAACATATGTTGTTTAATTAAGCGTTGCACTATTTAAATATTTTGTAATCTTTTAAAATGATTTATCATTTTATATGATTTATGTTATTTTAAGCATGAAAGTCTGAAAAGATTTTGTCTTCAAGAATTGTACCATAGTTTGTTAACAAATAAAACACAATTACGCACCGCTATCTAACATACCACCAAGTTGTATTTAAAAGAAATCAGTACAAATAGTAGGTCTTAAAGTCAGTATTGAAATAAGCCCCAATTAGGTGTTTTTGAGATATGGGAAATTTCGGCTGTATTGTTTTATGGGCATTATATTTTGGATGTACTTACTGCTTCCAATTGCGATAGGCGCTGCAAAAAGTCGTGCCAGATTGATAGCGCAAAGCCAGTCATTGCTTGCAAGGTTATCACTGCGAGTGGATCTTCGATAAGCGCTGGCAAAACTTCTCGTTTCTTCTCTTATCTCCATAAATCTAATTGTTTGTCTTATATTTTACCTAAGCAGAGTACCCAGCAACGGATGCGCATAAATAAAAGTCTATAAGCATTTAATAAACTGAAAATAACCACTACCTGCTCGAGAGTAAATAAATTAATAGGAATATCAGTTATTAATTTTGAGCATTAAATAATCGTTTGAATTAAACGGCCTACAAAAAAGCTGAATGTTATATAACTTGATTAACAATAAAAACTGTTGTAGCAATCACCTTTTCAGTTGTTATTGAATGGAATGAGAAGTGCCTAAAAGAAGGCAACATTTCTTGAGACAATACCGAAAACATTTTTTAGGAAAAATCTAATAATATTAGGAGTTCGATAAGTTATGATATTTTAAATCAATTACTTTCTTTTCGATCGAAATTTATAATTGACGGCCTTGAACCCAGATTTAAGGTACATTTCCAGTAACTAATATTTCAATCAAAAGGTCCCTTTTAAAACATTGCCAAAAATTAATTTTAATTAAGCTTTCCCGAGAGCAATAACCAAAGAATCAATACCGCCCAAGTCCGATTCGGACTTCAATCAGCTAAATTGACCGTCTGATTGAAGACCCTTCAATAAGTCTCTCTTGAGCGAAACCCGAGTTTTGAGTGAACGGGTTCTATAAAAGGCGGCCTCTGCTCTCCGACTTACTTCAGAAGCTTGTGTCCAAGGAAAGGCAGCAGACAGCCGAATAAAAGGGGAATAAACAAACCTAGATAAACACCAAATCAAAGGGAAATGTGTATGAAACGGTTCTCGATCGGCGGTGTTTGCTTTCTGTAATTTTATTTCGCGCAAACAGTGAACAATTTAAAAGTTTCGCAGAACTTAGTTGTTTAATTTTAAAGTGTTTGTTTTTGTATTCGCTGCCTACGGGCTATTAATTGTGCTTTTGTGTCCATGGTGCCGATTGATAACATTCTGCAAAATCACGTCTATCTCATCCAGGTCAAAAAATACTTAAAAGGTATCAATATTGTTAAATTAAAATTATTTTAAAAGGCCTTTGCCTTGGCAAACAATTGGTCCCATCAATTGCCGCTGGATAAATATTAATATATAGTTTGCTGAAATCTTAATATGTGATTGCATCAGCTGGAAAACTGAACGAAGTACAGCCTTAACTCTCTGTAAATAAAGTTGTAAAATATTTCGTTCATTATTGTGGATTTAAAATAAATATATATTTGTTGTTTTAAATCTAAGTAGTAAATTTGTAAGCGGCCTAAGATTGTGTCAACGGTTTGCTTTAAGGAATTTATACTGTATACGTAGATTTAAAATAAATATATATTTGTTGTTTTAAATCTAAGTAGTAAATTTTGTAAGCGGCCTAAGATTGTGTCAACGGTTTGCTTTAAGGAATTTATACTGTATACGTACGTTCTGCAGCGGCTCGTGCCGCAGTTCTGCAATTCAGCGTTTTAGATTTCAATAATTCAGACCGCCGCCGGCGACAATTTGAATTCGAATTTGAGGAGCGTCTGGGAATGTCTGCCACTCGGCTCTAATTTTTTGCCATTATTATCTTATTTCCAGCAACGCATTACGATGAAAGATATGAAAACGGAGACCCCAGCGAGCGGTCCTTCGTATCTAGAGACCAGCAGAGTAAGTGCAGCCAAGGGAAATTTCTAAGGTTACTCAAACATCCAAGTAATGAGGGCTACGCTTAAATAATAACAAAAACAATGGAGTCAATATTGTTATAAACAATGTATTTTATACCATTTTCATTAAAAGAAAACATTCATTGATCCACTAAAATTAATTCAATTTCTAAGCCATCGAGACTTGGGTAAAAATAAATATTTGGTGTAATCGAAGATTAAACAAAGAAGTGAATTTAAGAATGAAACGAAGTCTTATACTTTTGCTTAATGCTTATCCTAAATATGTGCTTGATTAACATAACGATAATCTGGATTAAATTTAAATTAAATTAGTTTATACAAAAAAACAAGAAAGAAATTAAAAATAATTACAATTATTGCTTACTCCTATGTAAGAGATAAAATATTGAACAGACTATTCTTAAAAATTCAGTCGGGTCAAGCTACTGTTAAATTAACAAATTAAAAATGTTTTGGTTTAAATATCTAAATCAATCTGACAAAAAATATACCATTTCGGGTTTTACGTTATAATTGATTTTTAAATACTTATTTAATTTGTTTTCAGTGTGGTAGCAGTGGAGAGGCGCTGCTAAATCATTCCGTGCAGCCCGTGGAATTGGAATCGTCTGAGCTAGTCCCGGATCAGAAGGCCCGCGACAACTGGGGCAGTTCGCTGGAGTTCCTCATGTCCTGCATCGCCCTGAGCGTGGGATTAGGCAACGTGTGGCGTTTCCCATTCACGGCCCTGGAAAATGGAGGAGGCGCCTTCCTAATTCCCTATCTTATCGTCCTTTTCGTGGTAGGAAAGCCGATTTACTACATGGAGATGCTGCTGGGCCAGTTTTCCAGTCGTGGCATTGTGCAGGTCTTTGACTTTGCACCCCTCATGAGAGGTAAGACGATAACAAAAACGTTTAGCAACTAAGAAACAACAAATTATTAAACAGGCAAGATATATATATATATGAATATCTTGTGTTTTATATCTTAATCATCTTTTAATTTACACCAAATGGAATAATTCTTCGTTCCCAATTTTAGATAGTTCTATTATATAACCTTTCTACTTGTTCACTAGTTTTAATAAGCCAACAATGTTTTAAAATTTTCTTTTCCGTATAATTCGCCTGCAATGGCAACCGTCTTCAGGCCAACTATTTTACAAACTAAAAACAATAACATTAAATTTCAAATCAAATAATATTTAACATACATTATTGACATGTTTGCTTCGCTTAACGTGGAGTCTGTTAGTGTTCTTTGTTTGTCAGTAGGTATCCGTATATATGAGCCGAGTCAACGACATTGGTCTTATTATTTTTAATTTTAATTAGAAATATGCTCCGCAGTAAAGGAGACCTTTGCGACTTTAACGTGTATATATTTTTTTGATCAGCAACTAGTGTTGCTAGTGTTTAGTAAGTGTGTCCGTTATCTCTTAGTTTAAAAACTTTTTGATTGTTACTCATTAAATATTTAAACGAAACAACAACACCTCTTTGCGAGGTTAGTAAACAGGAAAAAATATTATACCATGATTATGTAGCGACTTATTAAATTTCAAACTTTGTAATTTTCAGGTGTAGGCTATGCCCAACTTTTGGCCCTTGGCGTTCTGGCCACATACTATGCCTCGGTGATGGCCCTAACGTTGCGATACTTCTTCGATTCCTTCGCGTCGGAGCTGCCCTGGAGCTACTGCCGTCCGGAGTGGGGTGACGGGTGCGTGAGTGCATCCGGAGGTCGGCCCTTCGAAGGTCAGCTGCAGCTAAACTTCAGCTCCTCCACGCAGCTCTACCTGCAACGCGTCGTGCTGAACGAGACGGAGTCGCTGGACCAGGGAATAGGTTATCCCAGTGGCAGCTTGGCTCTAATGCTGGGACTGTCCTGGCTAACAGTTACGCTGATCATCATCAGGGGCGTGAAGAGCTCCGGCAAGGCGGCTTATGTGCTGGCCCTGTTTCCATACGTCGTCATGTTCATCCTGCTCGTGAGAGCCCTCACCTTGCCGGGGGCCTACGAGGGTGTGATGTACTTCCTGACGCCCCAGTGGGGCAAACTCCTGGAACCGGCGGTGTGGTACAATGCCGTACCCAGGTGTTCTTCTCCCTGGCCGTCTGCTTTGGCGTAATCATCATGTACTCCTCGTACAACCGATTTGGGCACAATGTGTACAGGGATGCCAACATCGTGACCACTCTGGACACCTTCACCTCGCTGCTCTCGGGGGTGATTATCTTTGGAATCCTGGGCAATCTGGCCCACGAGTCGGGCACCAAGGACATTGCCAGTGTGGTAAAGGCAGGTCCTGGACTGGCCTTCATCTCCTATCCCGACGCCATTGCCAAGTTCAAGATGCTGCCGCAGGTCTTCTCGCTGCTCTTCTTCGTCATGCTCTTCATGCTGGGCGTGGGCAGCAATGTGGGCATGGTCAGCTGCATCATGACCGTGCTGAAGGACCATTTCGTGAACGTCAAGCTGTGGATCATCGTGGTCTGCCTCTCGTCAATTGGATTTCTTGTGGGTACTGATTCTACATTACGCCCGGGGGTCAGCACATCATTACACTGATGGACTTTCACTGGCGTGACCTTTGTTTCCCTGGTGTCGGCCATCTTCGAGCTGATTGCCGTGGGCTGGATTTACGGCACCAAGCGCCTCTGCCAGGATGCCGAATACATGCTGAACATCAAGACCTCCAATTACTACCGGATATGCTGGTCCATTGTCACGCCGCTGGTTATGGTTGTCATTCTGGTGTACAGCCTGCTCACCATGCGTCCACTCAGCTACAACGGACAGGAGTTCCCGCTGTCCTATAGAAGTGAGAAATGTTGCTGCTTTAATTAAAGATTGCCTTTAACACGTTTTTCTTTCAGTTTTCGGCTGGTGTGTTTCTGGCTTCATTATTGGCCAGCTGTTCTACTGGGCCTTCTATGCCAACTGCAAGCAGCCAAAGGGAACGCTGAAGGGGCGCATTAGCCATTCAATTAAGCCGCACTCCGATTGGGGTCCTCTGGACTCCAAGAAGCTGATGGACTACCAGATGTTCCTGCGCCACAAGGACGAGAACAATTCCAGGCTCCCAAATCGTGGCTGTGTTTGCATTACAGTTGTGGATCGCATTTTTGGTTGAGTCAGCATTATTTATCATGGTCTAGTTGTGTTTTAAGCATAGTTCCTTTTTTTGTATTCATTCCTAATTGGAAAATTTGTATGGCAGCTTGTATTTAATTTTATTTTATACACATTTTATTTATCCAAAAATGAAATCAAACAAAAATCAATTAACTCGAATGTTTGCTCTTAAGCAATTCCAATTGCTGCCTGACTGAAGTTTCGATGTTTCATTTTTGCAATGTCAGTTATTTTGTTTACGCATTTGGCCAGACGGCAACAAATTGCTTCGGCTGGCCGAAGGTAAGACAACTGTATCTAAGAAATTTTCAATATTTAAAACTAACAATTAGCAAGTCTGCCCCATCACCCCTCGCTGCATTTGTCTGAGTCACCGAACGGACTTCTCACTGCACAGACATTTATTTGAGTTTCAATTTGTTTTGCAAGTTTGACACACTTTGCATACAGTTTGCCATCATTGTTGTTGCTTTTGCTGCCGCTGTCCATCTGGCCATCTTCATTCGCCAGTTTTGTCTGCGGCAGTTGAAAATTAATATGTCGGTTCTCTGGACCTGCAAATGTCTTAACTAAAAGTTATTTTGACTATTCCTTTTTTCCACCCGTTTGGCCTGGCTGTTGGGCGATGGGAAATGGCTTCTAAATGCGTTTTGCCAAATGCACATAGAGTTGTCAGGGACAGTCGCGTTGGGTTCGCTTGACATTTGAGCCCTGAGCGCTGACAGCCGCATTACGTATACGCCGCGTGGATATGCCCCATCGCTTGCAGAATGAATGAATACAGAGACAACGGCGAGGAAATTAAAAAAGTTAGCCTCTAAATGGATTACGATCTGATTTCACTGCAAAAGGTGCAAGAAACAATATCAGCAAGGAAAGAACTTGCCAGCAACAAGCAACTAACAAGCATTGAAGCTTAATAAAATCCTCCTTTAAGGAGCCCCTTCTCAGCACGGTTGCAGCTAATGAAATAACTTTGTGGCAACTTTTGCCTTGCCTTGCCGGAATTTGCTTAAAGCGTAAAGCGCAAATAAAATTGCCGAGATTGCAGCTAGTCGCAATCAAAGGCGTTCGAAATATTTTAACGGCGCGGGTAAATAAACTTTTGGCTTTAAGCGAGCTGCCGCGCAAATCATTTACAATAAGCGGAAATAATTTGCCGAGAGCCCAGTGGGTCGGTGGTTTGTTGGCGTTGCGGTGCACTGATGCACATAACCGAAAAAGAGGAAACAATTGAGGGCAATTTATTAAACGTCTGCACGGCTTGCAGCGGACAGTTGCTGGGGAATCGGGGATTGGGGATTGGGGAGCACCAAAACGAGTGCGGAAAAAAATCCACGCAAAAGGGAACATAAAAACGCGGAATATAGAGCAATCGCGGAATGCTTTAAACTTTCATTTTCGCAGACTATCCACTATGAATATTTTAATAAAACTTATTGAAATGCGCTGGAGTACCGGGAGAACAATGAGCACTTTAAACTCGTAATAGCATTTTAGGAACTATGCTTAAATGGATCAAAGATTAAGATGCAAAATTAACAATGTTTAAAATGTAGGATAGGGAAAACTGCATTTTAGCTTTTACTGTACTTTACTTTACTTTTCACTTACAAAACTAAATACTAAAAACTTTTGTTTGGACTTTGGTAAACAGTTCCTGTTATAAACACAAACGTAAATCATTTATATTTTGTGCTATACTCTAAATTAATGCATCCTTACTTTTTGTTTCAAATGCTTTAAAGTTATTAACTAAATAATATAATATACAAGTATAATTGCATTTGTTTTAGATTACTACTTTTATCTTACAAAACGAGAAGTTTCACTTTAGATTTTGGTAAGAAAATTTAAATTTCTTTAAAATTTTTTAGATAATAGTTTAAAGCGATTTAAGAGCGTATTTGAAACCCAAAAGAAATATTCTATGTTAAAGCAATAACTGTGTTCCCTATTTTGTAAATTAAGAAACTTTCTAAAAAGTGATTTATACTTTAAGCTGTGCCCAAAATGTTTGTACGTACTTTTTTTGTGTAATTTCGGTGCTTTAAAGCCAGTCCTGCGGCTTTGTTAAAGGCTCCTTGTTTTTTTAAGGTGACCAAAGGAGGTAAAGTGCTGTTTACGGCGGGAGTGCGAAAGCTGCTCGTCATGCGTGCTGGCAGCGGGAATCGTTCTGTGACGTTTTCAGCGTTTTTGTTTTGCACTCTGCCAACTTCAGGGTCTCACCAGGACCCATTGCTCCTGCCACTGCTCCTCCTCCACTTCCATCTCCATCGTCACCGCCATCGTCATCGTCATCGTCATAGTCATAGTCATAGTCAGGGGCATTGCAGGCTGCGTCTACGTCTAGCTCGCTACGTGAGCCGCTTGAGTGATTCACCTGCTCGCCGACATTTGCATTTTGCATGCCGGAGCGACTCCTGCTCCTGACGGAGGCGAAGGTCCTTGCTGCCTTGCTGCCGGCTGCAGGCTGTTAGCAGCTGGTAATGGCTGTGACACGCATTAGGGAATTATTTAACACACCTCGCATGTGGCGGCCATTAAAGGCGCTGCTGCTGACGATTTGATTTGTAGGCCACACACCAAAAAAAAAAAAAAGAAGGGAGGTGAGACATGCAAAGCCAGTGGCGCCCCAGAAACTATCCAAACTATCCAGCCAATGCCAGTGGAAAATGGAAAAATGGAAAATGCAAAAGTCGATGCCAAAGCCGTCAGCTGCAAAAAGCTTGCCGCACCTTTTATTGTAATCTGCATTTAAGTGGCTTTCTTTTGTGCTGCTCCATTTTGGGGTATAGAGTGTGGGGTATGGGGAATTTACTATTTTCTTCTTTTTTTTTTTGCTGCCCCTTTTGCACCTTTCAATTTGGCGCACTTTTCTTGGCGACCATTGGCAGCAATTTTTCGGCTAACTGCCGCTCGTTTGAAATGCTAATATGCAACTTTGACGCGATTGCCGAGCACCGTTTGCCGTTTTGCCGTTTGCCGGCAATTGCCAGACAATTTTATTTTCGTTACGCTTATGGGCGAGATAAGGGCCGGATGCAATTTTCCCCACCAGGGAATCCAAAGGAGTTTGCCCATCCTTAAAGCCATCCCAGTTGTTTTAAGTGGCTTTAAGGATCGTTTTGGCACCGCTCGCAGTGCTCGTCAAACTGTAATGCTGAATTTCAGACTGCAAGCGAATTACTTTCGGCATCCGGCAAATTGATTGCCATCTGAGTGCCGCAACTCGTCCGCTTTTCCTCCATTCCTGCCCCATTCCGTTGCAATTTTCGTACAATGCAGCGTTTGACCCGAAAGCGCCACCACCTTCTCCGACCTTTGTATCCTTATTTTTTTTCCCCGTTTTTTCGTTCGTAAAGCATTTTCAGTGCATGCAAATATACGTGAACGTAAAAATTTCCATATAAACTGCAACTCGCTTCCCGGCAATTCAAGTGCAAATATGTTGGCATGCCGCACTTGAGTGTCAAGTTGCCGGCACATGAAACGCAATTGTTATGAATTGGCCGTGCTAGGTGACTCGACCACGCCTCCCGCCCACAGCAAACAGGACTATATGTATAAATGTATGCTTTTGCATAAGGTGTTGGGGCAGAGGCGAGGCCACAGTATGCAAATGCAAATGGATAGATCAAACAGACGTCATCACAGCCGAATGCTGATTGTTTGTCGGCATTTAAAACCAAGTGCCGAATTTTATTTTCACTCTTCGCAAAATAAATTGAGTTGCTGGCCAGCACTCCTGATGAAATGCGTACTTTTCTCAGTGAGAGTTTATTTTGAGAACGCTGCTTACGGCACAGAAAAATGAAATATCAACAATATCAGTGACTGGCGTACTTTAAGGCATATATGAGCATTCTGGTATGCAAGTGAAGATCGTCAAAGAAATGTTTTGAATGGCTTAGGTAGACAAATTAAAATACACATGCTTTGTGTATGCCAAAAAAGCCTATTTAACTTTAATCGTTACCATTTGATTTTCATTTTACAAACTCAAAGTTCAGCCTTTTAAACTATTTAAAAATAAAACATTTTATAATATTTAATCTTAATTAATGAATACATATGTGCCCTAGCCTTTTATGAATATTTATTGTATCCTAAGACTCAAGCTCTCTAAAAACCCTTATATAAAATATCCAACTTATTGTGTTTTATATTTTTTTTAAATATAAATAAAAATTGTTTGTTTTGTTGTTAAGTATACTGGCTACTGCTATTGGCTTAGAATTCAGACTTGTATTCAAGTCAAAGGTTTTTCAACAGTCGACGTGAAAATCAAGAAGTAAAGATAGGCTGACAACCTGTCTGAAGCAGCTAACTGGTCAATTTGTTGTTCCGACTCAGAGCTAAGCTCTGGCAAGATATGGCCCCTATCAATCGGCAAATGCTCAGCCACATCACAGAGTCTTAGGACATTCGATCTTCGGTTAGGCGGGTACTTGTTTACTCCGTTTCCACACGCTTTGTTTGCACCTTTGTGCTGTTATTGTTTGTGTCACCAGGCAGAGCAGAGCCGAGTCTAAGTCCCAGTTTCGGTTCCACTTGGAGTCGCAGTCCCAGTCTCTGGGGGCTAAGCCCGAGCTGGAGGACAACAAGTGCAGCTGTCAGAAAGAAGTTTACTGGCCAAACGCACTGGCGAGCGGAGCTGAAAATAACAAATGTGTATGTGAAGTGGGGATGGGTAAAGCTGGGGGAAAAAGCCTGGGAAAAGCCAGGAATAAGCGAAGGGACAACAGCTGCAACAGCTGGTTCCCGTTCATGTTCTGCTGCTGGTTGTGTGATCCTGGCCACAGAAACGTTGATTGGCCAGCGCCGGAAAAAGAAGTTATAACCATCAAGGCGGAAACGGATGTGGCACAGACGTTTCCGTTTTTCCCCAGTCAACTGCACTCGCACACACTCGAAATTATATTTGAACCCGGCACATGCAGTGCATACTTTTCGGGCACACAGATCGCCCCATTTTCCCCATTTTCCCCTTTTCCCAACCCTTTTCTCCTACTTGCTTTCCTGCGGCAACACCGCACAATGCCTGTCAAATAAAATCATTTTGCATTGCAGAAATACAAATAGAAAAAAAGATGAGGGAACACTCAACTGCGTTTAGCGGCAAACCGCAACCACTTCTAATCAAAATATTAAAGAATTTCTTTATGGCTGCGTCTGCGGTTTGCTCTGAGCTGAAAATATTTAAATTCTGCAACAATTCCAAGAGCTGCCTTCTTATTGAATGAGCCCTTGTCTTGGACTTTGTTGTGGCTTTCCGCCCACATTGTTTATTTGCCAAGGCATGAGGATTTGGGGTGAGCCATAAAAATGGCAACACGTGCTCATAAAACTAACATTACATGCCGCTAGTTACCCATTTCCTATTTGGCCCGGCGCTTCAATAAACAACATCCTTTGATTATTTTAGCAGGGGCAAGGAGTTAGCAGCTGCTAAATGGCCCAGAAAGTTCACAGGGTTAGCCATGGCTATTCTCCTTTGGCCAGCTTATATATCGTATTATGCCGTGCACTCAGCTTGTTTGGCCATAACACTGCGTATGCGCAATGTTAGCTCTGTCTAACGAGCAAAACTCTGTGCATCCCTTGGAGGTAGGTTCACACGTGGCCGGAAAAAATGAAAATCAAAACTAATTGCATGGGTTGGGCAACTATATAACCGATCCGAGCATTCACTTTATGGCTATAAGAAAACTTTTCAATTGCTCTCGAAACGCGAAGCCCTTAAAGCCAACCCCACGGACGGTCGGTGGGTGCACTAATTATTTGCATGCAAAATTAAACCGTTAAACAGCTCTGGCATGGAGTGTATTTTCCACCACCCAGCACCCAACACCCGATTTTCCCTTTTCGGAAAACTCACGTTTGGCCGGGGGAGGAAAGGAGGGGTTTAGGGGTAAATTTGCATCTTTTGTTGCAAAACTTTCATGGGCCCAAAGTTACATGTTTTGCATTTGACTTGCGCATGGTTGACACGGTCGATGGGCGGGAAAATGGGGTGGAAAAGGGTGCGGGGGTAGCGGGGAAAAGCGCGGAGCTGGTGGAAAAGTTTTGTACCTTTGCCGACGGGCGGCAGCAGCGAACGTAGCGCGTATGAAAACTAATAAAGTGTGCAACGTGCAATGGAAAATGGTGGCGTGCTCATTTGCAAACATTGCCAAAGGGGCGGGACGAGAGGCGGCGGCGTGGCCGCAACAACTTGTGCCGCTTTAAACCGCCATTTCCCGGCCCTATTCCAGCAGGCATCTTTAAGCTGCTGCTGCTTCCGCTGCAGCTGCATTCGCTGCATTCGCTGCCAGACAAATTAGATCAAAGTCGAGTCTATCTCTGTGCCTCTGCGCCTTCCCCATCCCCTCGCTCTGGCGCATTTGGCAAGCGCTTTGACAATTTATGGGGCCGGCAAGCGTTGCCAAAAACGGGACAGTTATGCCGTTTGAGATAATTGCATTTTATTGCCTTTTATACACTATCCCTGCCGGCTGCACTTAATGCCGCGTCGAAAAGGAATTCTTTAAGTTGGCCATTTGTTCCGGGCCGATATCTCTCCGCTGGCGCTGCACTTTGTGAAATTGTTTAAAGCAAAGTTTTAGCCGAAAACTTTTTCCAGCACCGCGTTGCGCTGAAAGATCGTTGCGAAAAGTTTAAAACACCGTTTGCGATCCTTATCGAGCATGGCCAAACGTTTGGCAAATTGTCGCCATAAATAATAAATATTAACAAAAGCCGGCGATATGATTGTGCAGTGCCAAATTGCCGTGGCGTTTTTTTCCCCGACTGGCAATTTTCATTATTTTTTTTTTTTTGCCTTCACAAAGGCGAACGACGTTAAGCAAAATTAATAGATTGGATTAGCTAAACCTGATTTCCGAAGTTGCCAGAACTTGTTCTGAGCCGTGTTATCTGCGCCATGAAAATTATAAAATTAGCCAGCATAAGCACTTCACATGGCATGGGGATGACTTGGGAAGTTGTGCCAAATCCGGGAGTCACGTAAGCGCCGCCAGGATTGCAACTGCAGCTAATTGGAGCTGGCTCAGAGGAAAAAATGTTATGGCACCTCCTGCACGTGATGGTGCCGAAACTCGTTAGCACAACTTTGGATGCGGATTGCTTTAACTGGCATTATTAAATGTGGCCCATATCAATAAATCAGTGGCAAATGCATGAATATCCTTGTCTGAGCACTCAATCAAATTGAAATTTAAAGGCCTGATTAGTGGGCGGTGCGCCCCAATTGTGAACTGATGAATAATTAAGGCCGAGTACGACAATATTTGTCTGGCAGTTGCAAGGCTGTCTAATAAGAAGCCAAAATCCAGACAGACTTCAGACAGATTGGCAGCTAGACAATATGGCTAATACGACAATACACCGGCTGCCGTCTGAGATGCCACTACTAGTGCTCCTACCAATTGCCTGTCTTGAGACAGAAACTTGAGTGCATTTGCGCAAATTGAAAGCTGTCTTACAATCCGCATAGCTACCTGCCAAAATATCTCAAGACAAGCCCACATCCTTGCGCCTTTTGTGGCTAATTATGTCACTTATTTGGGTGAAATGTCACTGCTCCGGCACTTGTGTATTGCCTTGGTTGTGACAAAATTCTGACATTTCTGTCAACTAACTGGGTTGCAAGCTGAGTCTGGAGCGCCGTCGAAATACTTGCCCCAATCAAATATTCATTACAATATCCAGCTATCAATCAACTGAAAGTACATTCGAAAAAGTCAGGACGCCGCACCGCGTTCCCGGCATTTAAATATGCCATGAGACAGGGCCCGCCGGTACACATGTTTAACCTAATGAATTTGCATACGAGAGCAGCGAAGGCTCGCCGTATTCCCACGGGAATTGAAGATCAAAAGCGGAGTTCTCCCATGTGCGGCCCTCCTCCCCTCCACTCGATGGGTCGTCGATTGGCATAGCGACGCATTCATTAACTGTCAACCGTATTTATACATATCCCCGAAAAGAGGACACATGCGACAAATTGGATGCCGTAGGATAGAAAGTAGCGCACTGTCGAGGCTCTGTATTTGCTTCAGCTGGCCGAGATTTTAGGTAGATTAAAGAACATTTAGGTGTTGATTTTGATGCTGAGCTCTTGTCAGACAATGGTCCTTTGTGGGGGGCCTCCTTGCTTGGTTTTTATCTGTTTTTGTTTGCACTGACCGGGGCCTGCGATAATTATCAAACAATAAAAACAATAAACTGCCACGACACCGGGAAGACACAAAACGAAAACTCAAAGTAAATGCCCGTTTTAAGAGCTGCCAAGGTGCGCAAAACTTTTATCTCTCGTTGCGTTTTCCCCCTACCTTTTTTTTTTTCTTGCCGCACTGCCAGTAAACTGTGACCAGCAGCAGCAGCAGCAGCAGCAGCAGCAGGGAAAACATCAAAAGAGTCGCTGATGGAGGGGGGGGGGGGGGGAAAGCGAGGAGAAAGCTTCATGGGCGGACAAAAGCACCGCCAAGTGCACTTTGTAAGGAGAGCAGTAAAACGGGCGGCATAAAAGAAAGTGCAGAAAGGGTTTGTCGTGCGATAAGCAGAATTTATTTGTCTGCGGGTATTGACAAGCGACAAGTGGGGTCGTCGAGTGGAAATTCTGAGAAGGAGATTGGGAGCAAGCTATCCGAGCGCAGGATTCCGAACTGTCGAAATGGGTATGGCCACTGGTCGCTGCATGGTGGCCGAGTAGGGACCGCCACCATTGGCCGCTGATTAGCGCCCGAACAGGGACCGCCACTTAAAATTCTTAGCGGCGCATCGATAATTTATTATGCAACTCTGTTTGGCGGACCTTTTGCCTAGGCATTTCGTGCCAATAAAAGATTTACGCAGCCTGAATTTCAAATGCCCCCAAAACCCGGGACGAAAGCTCAGGCTCAGAGGAGAGGCAACCCGAAACGAAACTCGTATACACCTGGGAATTTCGTTAATTACGCTGAATAAATGCAGGAAATGCCGAGCAGACGAATCGAAAGAGAATTAGATGTCCTTGGCGTCAGATAGGATAGCAATTTTCGATGGATTATAACTCAAAACTTGATAATAATCGAGGGGCAATCTGAATGCGAAATGCGTTTCAGCAATTGCGCCAGGACGTGTGGATTTATATATTTGTTTTATTATTCTGCTTATGTTTTAGCCAGCCCTCTCTGGCTTAAAATACCCCCCCTCACAGGCCCATATAAAAATTCCTTTTGAGCCTTATTAAAAAATTCCAGTGCTGTCAGCAGCAGGCCGCTTTAAACGGGTGGTGGAGTTGGGATCCCGGTCCCAGGTCCTAGGTCCCCTGTCCCGACTTCCCATTCTGAGGGGCTATGGCCACGCATAAAGAAATCAATCAGGCGGCACAATGCAGGCAGGCTCCCCGAGCGATAAGTCGCTCAAAATGACTCGACGAACTCGGCGTTTAATGGTCCGTGAAACGTGAAACACTTTTAGCTATCTGCCGGAGTTAGGGGCACGGCGTCTTTGGCTTTTTTAAACTCACATGTAAATGGCTGCTAATGCCCGGCTAAGCCATACCACCCACCGCCCGTCTTAAGGCTTAAGGCCCAAACTTTTGGCCATTGAATAATGCATTTTAATTTCAGGGCAGCCCGTCAAAGGCACGGGCATGGAACATTTATTACTCGGCTTTGGCTATTTTCAACACTTTAATTTAACTTTCGGGCACTGCATTTCCTCCTCGGCCATTTCTTTTCACCAGTCCCAAGATGGCCGACATGCTCGTGTGGATGTGGATGAGGATGGGAAAAACGAAAGTCTGGAGAAAGTGGGTGGATGTCCGGGCGTTTGCCTTTGTAATGGACATGTTAGACGATGGCAAAAATGATATATGACTTTTTCATTTCCTTAATGAAATTAACTTTGCCGTTTGGCCACGCGGCTGTTCGGCTGTTTGGCTTTTTGGCTGTTTTGGCTGCTCGGCTGCTGGGCTGCTTGGTTCCCTCGCCTTCATCTTGGCCAGAGTTCTGGTCTTTACATAATGCCAGCCAAATTGCGTTGATTTTTGACGTGTCGGGCAACAATTCACTTTGGCTCATTAGTCGGCCCGGCAAGCTGCTGTCCATATATCATTATCTCACTGGCAATCTCGGCATATGCAGTCGGGCTTAAATGGAGCGAGCTAAAAGCATTTCACTTCCAGCTGACGACCATCCCCAATTAAACTGAGCCAACTGCCCGGCGAAGGGCTTAAGCCGATGTACAATAATTTTAACTTAGCAGCCAAGAGCGTCCGTCCAGGTTTAAGCTTCCTTCGCAGGACTCGATTTCATAGATTATGCGGCTTATGATTGGCCCCGGTAAATGGCCAACCCATGTAACTTCCTGTTGGAAATCTGTGAGTGCCTCCGTGGGCGGGCTTTGTGTGAAAGTGTGGGCGGCTGACGGTGAGCAATGGGTTTTCCTATGCCATAATTCTGCGTTAAGATGTGATGCACTTTAATTATTTGTACTCCGCAGAGCGTGACCTTAAACCGAGACCAGACCCAATTAAATCCCAAGTCGGCCGCATCTTAACTGATACTCAACTAAGTGAACTGAGCGCTGGCTAGGCAAAAATTCACAAACATTTCAGCTGCAAAATTGTTTACTAACGATGACTTATGCGCTCACCGTTTTGGCCAGAAGAGTATCAGACAATGGGCCTGTAGTAATAATTGGAGAAAGTAGTCGTATAGTTCTATAGTGGTTAAGTTATCTATTAAATAGAATGGGCGGTAAATAATAGATTACTTATAAAGGTTTCCAAAAGTATGCATTCTATAATATATAAAATATTTTTAAGCCGAGAGTGAAGTTGATTTATTAAAAAGGCCCTTATATTTTTCATTGCATACTTTAAGGCACATTTATAAATAAGTTAAAATCCCTAGCAAATTGTATTTGTTTGCTTTCCCTTAAAAAATAAGAGGTTACTTATCACCACAAAACAGCCAGCGGATTCCGCTGTCCATAAATATCCATGAATACCATATTAAAGCCACACTTTCATACCGTATTTAAGCCCAAACGATATGCATAAGAATGGTGGGTCAAGCTGCAGATTCTCAACTATTTAAAGCGTCCCACTTAATCCCTATTGTGGTTAGCCAATTAACCCGCGTTTTGAAGTGTTTGGTCCCATTGTGCGTGTGGCGTAAAAAACGAGCCATTTATTTAATTGAAAATTGTCTCCGCTGTCAGCGGCAGGAGCAGAAAAACAGCAGCCAGAGGGAAAAGCGAGAAAAGCAGAAGGGTCTGGCCGGGCTCAGACTGGAGGCTCTTACAGAGGAGCAAAGTGAACTGAACTGAACTGAACTGAAGTGCAGTGCATGGGCCACGGCCACTTGAGAGGCTGGTGCAGCTGCAGTTTTTCATAGCGACCCCGGGAAAAAGCGATGAGGAGATCTTGAGAGAACGAGAACTCGCAGCTATTAGTTGTTTAGACGCGTCTGGAGGGGACAGGGAAACTAAACCGGAAGGGATGAGTTGGTCGCACGTGGCTGCTTCATTATACCCGGAAGTAATCATAAATTCCGCACGCATCCAGCAGCTGGACAAAACGGAATAATATTTCGCCCAGTGTGTCAGTCAGTCAGTCAGTCAGCCAGTCAGTTGGTCGGCAGTAGTCAGCAGTCCGTAAGCCAGTTGGAACCGGTTAGGAAATATGGCTACCTTTTTGCCCAGAACTGTCAGGAATATGGAATCGGGAGTTGGCCAGCATGAGGTGGCGCATCGTGTTGCTAATTTATGGCCGAGGAAATGAAAGTGATAGAGCTGAAAGCAGCAGCCACCGGTCGAGTGAGTGCCTCTGGGCCATGGTTAACATGGTGGAGGCACCACCGTCTCACCTGCCGCCTCCACTGCCTTTGGCCAGTGAATGTGGGCGTGGCAGATGGGCAAGTGGGCGAGTGTGACGCTTGACAACTGAAGACAGTGACAAATTAGCTTGGCGCGTGGTTGGTGCGCAATTTGCATAATGAGCCTTTGACAAAGATGTGTGGCCACAGTCGCAGCGTTCTATTTATGACTCCGCTCCGATTTCAGCCATGGCAAAAAAGCCCAAAAGGAACTGGCTCCAAATGAAAACGTCACCCGACGACCACACGCACTTTGACACCTTTTGGCCTTTCGTTAGTGAGCGTAAAGCCAAAAGCCATCCACACATAAAGGCATCCATATGATCCAGCCAACACACCCAAAGAAAAACCCCCAAAGCTTGTATTTTATTAAAATAGAATAAACAGGCCTGTTCCGGCTTTCACTTTAGAATGTTTCTATCGAAATCGATACCACTTTTGAGCAAGGTTATTATATCTTCCAAATAGTAATAAAAATGAATTAATTATTGAGTATATAAGTATAAGTTTTTTTTTTACAATAATACTAAATATAAAGCCTTGATGTTTAATTTCTAAGTCAACGAGAAATTATATCAAATGTTTAATTTTATTAAGTATTAAGTCAATGTCAATCTTATAACAATAGTTTCCTTGCAAAGATTTTTTTTTGTGCACGTATAGAAAGTTTTGCCTTACTTACCCTGGCTAAAAAGCATTTTCACGTTGAACCAAAAAAAAAGCCGAAAAAGTAAAAGCGCTGACAGAAACTCTCAGCTTGCTGCTCGTTTTCTTCGTCTTTCACTCTTCTTTTTTTTTTTTGCACTTTTGAATGCCAAGTGGCAGGAAACGAGCGACGAAATGTGCTACGGCCTAGAAATTTTTATTGAATGCCTGCAGGTTTTATTGATGTCGTTGAAAGTCGCTCAAGTTGCGCTCGGGCTCGTAAAGATGTCAGCCAAATTACATAGTCAAACGGTGTTGTATCATTCGGCTGGCTATGAAATAAAACCGAAACGGAACTCTTTTCCAGTTATTGTGCCTGCAGTTAACCCCATAAACTTATCCCATGAGCATTTGCCTTTTATGCCTCTTCAGAACTTGGCCTTCGTTTAGAGCTGATATTGCTCGAAAATGATTGAAAAGTAGTTGCCATTCGGATTTACTGATATTGCAATCACTTTTACTGCGCAAAGGTATGCAAACAATTTACCCAAAACGAATGCAAAATTCATTAGACTGTGGATGAGCCAATTTGGCCATGGCTCATTTATCAAAATTTTAATATCACTTCGAGAAAGGTAGAGCGAGCAAACATAATTACACACGGCAATTTACAGGCTCCTATTGGCAGGATGATTAAGACCCAGCTGTGAGCCTTTTTCCGGCCAATTTTCGAGTGCGGTTTTGCTCCTATTCTGTATCCTGGTTTCTGGCTGCTGGCTACTGGCTTCTGGCCAGGAGTTTTTCCTCGCTCCGTGTGATTCGTGTAATCATTTGGCAATCACAATCAACTTGTTTGCTATCGAAAAAACCAATTATTGACCCGGCTACATGACCACGTAACGTGCAAACAATTGCGGCCATGTTCGAACTTGGCCAACGGACCGGACACCAGAAGACAGAATGTTGAGGCTTTCTCTGCTTTCTCCTTTCTCCATTCTCGTTTCCACTTCTCTTTTTTGTCGGTTTCAGTTGGCAGCTGCCAGGGAAATGTGTTACCCATGTTGGGATTATTTATTTATAGGCCGTGTGGGCGGGGTGGGAACAAACTTGGCAGATTTTTGCTCATTTCACTCATTTGGTTTGTCAACATTTCGTACATAGTTTTGAGAGGGCGCAAATCTAAGGCCATAAATTTTGCACACTGCCAAAAGTTTTGACACATTTGTTGCTGCTGGTGTTGGAATTCATTTAATACATTTAAAATATATGCCCCAGAGCACTGGGAAGTTTTAATGCGCAGCAAAATTGTTTGACAAGTGTTTCAAGTTGGGTTGGGCACTCCTAAGAATAGTTTAAGCCAGGTGACTTTTGCAAGATTCCTGAGTGAGTACAACCCACTTGTGTAATCCGGTAAACTGTGACTGGTTGGCCATGATTGACTGGCTGGAAATGAACTTTATTGGCCTTATCGACTCAACCGAAATTCACGAAAGTAATTGCAGCGATTGACCTCAGTACCGCAGCTGCGGCCGAGGCTGGAGCTGGATTTTCACGGCTTCTTTTGGCCACAAGCCGCAGTCAAATCAGCGTCTGAATGCCGGGAAGTTCCCCCAATCGCTATGCTGCTGCCATTCAGTCTGTAGCTCAGTCACTCAACCAGTCATTCAGTCAGTCGTTCGCCCCTTTTCAATGAGCCAGGCCAGGCCAGGTCAGGCCACAAATTAGCGTCGGGCGCCTTTAAGCCTTAAATGATTCGGAAGGAAGGAAGGAAGGCCATCAAGCAGTCTGGCAACAAAGCATACTTGAAGTATTTAATAAACCGACTGGCAAACACCTCGGCAAACTCATAAACCACACATCAAAAGCAATGAGCTTATGATAATATGCTTCCGCCCCATGGCCCTTGAACATTTTTGTGGGGCCTATCATTCGTCGCTTAGCAGCCGCAGCCCCCGAAAGGCGTTTTCACATGACAGTCGCGTTAATTATATGCAAACACAAACAAACACAAACACAAACAGCAACGGCCGCGGCCTAATCCTCTGATGGTTATCGGAAGGCAAGCCGACAAATTAGCCGGGGCCAGATGCTCCGGCTCCCGATGATGAACTCTGGGACTTCTACGCTGCCTGATGGCTCAGCTCATATTTTTGCTTGGCAAGGCTTATTAATTTATTAAGTCGCGCAAACTTTTCTGGCCCCACACACTCACAGGGAGGCGCGCTAAGTTTTCAGCCAAACAAACAAACAAAACTACAAAAACAATTGGGCTAAGTTGGCAAGAAGCCGGAAAAAAAGAGGAATTCTCGGAAAAGCCTCTTTGCCAGCGGCGTTTGTCGCTTCAATGTCGCTTAATGTCACCCAACTACGGGGCTTAATTATGCAGTACCACACACATTTCCACGCACCAGACACTGCCACTCATATATAACCTTATATATACATACATATATATAACCGATTTTTTGCTTAGCCAGTTTATGGTTACTTGAAAATTCAAAAGTTCTGCAGGAAACGAAAGTTGGCGCAATCGTGCAGAAAAGTTCAGAGTGGGCAAAACAAAGCAGTAAAAAAATAAAAATAAAAAGGAGGAAAAGGAAAGGCCAAGCCAGTAGAAAAGTTTTGGGGGGCGTGACACAACTAAATGCATTAACTTTTTTTGTTAGCCGCCTGCACTTTAATCTCATCAAGGGGAGCGACGAGCAAATTATTGATTATGTCGTTAATAAATATTGACTCGCCACTCAGGACGGGCTATCAAATGCAATTTAATGAAAGCCGCCCAAGCGGCGTATGCGTAATTTGATAGAGCAGTTAATTTAATCGATTTTTGCACTGTTTTCAATCACATGTATATGGAATCCAGAAATAAATAGCAACGGAAACTGCGGCGGTCATCTCATAAATATTCATGGTTATTGTCATGGCCATTATTATATATTTTTTAGCCTGAGTGCCAGCAACTAATTAACATCGGCAATCCTTCTGCTTTCGCCTGAAAGCGGCTTAATGTTATAACCTTCTTCGTTTACCTGACCAAAAGGACCTATCCCCCACCTCCTGATATTAAATAGCTCTGTGCGTACTTCATTAGATGCCTGTCCTTGGCAATCAATGTCCTTTGTCCCACTAAAAGCACGCAGCCCCCATCCGCATTCCTTCGGTTTCATTCGGCTGGTGACGAAAATTACGTTAGTCACACATGGAATCTGGCAAATTTTAATGCTAATTTCGTTAGGCTGACGCATTAAGGCAACAGCGTCTAAGCCAATAATAGTAGTCCCCATCTTGGGAGAGCCATTAATGCTGCATGATCTAGACTACTAAATGCTGCCCCTAAGTGGCAGCTGCATTAAAACCAGATTTGGCATATGGCATATGGCATCAAAGGGGGCAACATCAATCACGAATTTATGAGACATTCAGATATGCAGTATTTGCATATTTAGACATATACACTTGCACAGAGGGTCCTTTGAAGGAGGCGGCTGGCTAGAAACTTGCTGCTACAATTTGTGTGCGCGACTGCCGCAGGATGGGTGGGAAGTCTGAGTGACGATGCCACATGCATCAAACATGACTCACAAATGTGTTCGCCTGGCACGCCATTCGCCATTCACCATTCGCCATTCGCCATTAAATGGCAGCCACTTAAAGCCTTGAATATTCGCAGAGATTCCCTTTGGCACCTTGCAAGTGGAGTGCTTGTTCTTTTCCGCCCTTAAGAGGATCTCGAAAAACTTGCCTCTTAGTTAACTAAAAATTTGAAGTGCCAGCCCGGACTGATTGAAGATGTCGGGTTGGTTCTTAGGTGGCACTGTTTGATTAGGCTACAGTAACAGAAACTTGGCAAAAACCCATCAGTTCGGTTGGACAAAAGTTTTGTCAATTAAAATATGAAAAATACGCCAGTCCAAAAGTGGAGATGGAGATGGAGATGGTGATGGACAAACAGTCCAGTGAGCCTCAGTGCCAGTGCTAGTGCCAGTGCCAACTAATAAAAAGTTTTGCTGGCAAGTCGCAAAATGACATTGCAAGTAATATTTTGGCTATATTTGGACCAACTTTCACTTGCAACTGTTGCCACCGGAGCCAGGCGGCAGGACGACGAGGAGTAGGACGAATTTGCATGCGCCCAGAGTGCCAGAAACTTTTATAATTAATAAATTATTTATGAAGACCGAATGAAAAGGAGCGGCCAAGGCAGCCGGGGCCAAGCAAAACAGGAACAACCGACTGCAATTCACTTCATTTTAAATAATGAAAAATTGCTTTGCTTTTGCTTTGGCCAGCGTCATAAATAAACAAGGACGACCAGGATGATGAGAGCTTGCACAAAGCGGAGGAGCCAAGTGCAATTTCTCATTTTGCAACAGCAGCTTCGAATTCGAATTCGACTGCCACTGCCACTGCCACTGGCATTGGCCCATTCAATGATCCACAACAGATCAGGGCCGTCAGTGGAGCAGAAATGCCTGGTGGTCCTCGGCCAGGGATGCGATGCGCTAATCCATGCGGAATTGCGAACCGCCCGGGGCGCAAATTAATAACAAAAAGCCGAAGCCGAAGCAAAAGCAAAATCCCAAGCTGAAGCTGAAACTGGAGCCCAGAGCCTCGCGAAAATCGTACAATTTGTTAGGCGTTTGGCATTTGAATTGATTGAATGCGCGGGCGAATGAGCGATGCAATGCGATGCGATGCGGAACGTGAATGGAAATCGCAGGAATGGCGAACGGCGGCGGCGGCGGAGTCGGCGGCCGGCATTCAATATCAATTCTGCGAATTTATAGCTCGCCAAAAAGCAAGTGCAGTAAATTGAAGTTCCAAATGTGGCTATAGTGGCCCTATTCCACGGCCAAGAATCCTTAACGGTTCAGCGCCTGGGCGCATTTGATCATTTTTATTTTTTAACAACTTTCGGATTGGATTGCGATTGCCGTCATCGAGCTCTAAGGTGGCTCTAAACCTAAGCAGGTGGCTCAAAGTTCACCCCTGATTCGATGTTAACTTAAAAGTTCCATTGCCAATGATTGGAGAATGGCAATTATGTTAGAGTGGCTTTGAGTGGGTTGTAAAATTAAACGCTTTACTCCTGGCATTTATTTGTTAAGATTTGAGTAATGATTTGATGTTCCTTTTACAATGATTTGAGAGACTTAATTTGTATTCTTTTTAGACTGATGCCACTTTCACATTTGTCGTACAAAATAATATTCGGTCACTGAGCCTTACAAATAAAACTCTAAATTTATATTTAAACAAATTTTCCCGTTAAAATTAGTGCGTTAATTCTTGCGACAAGTCTTAATAAATGTTTGTTTTTCTTACGAAATAAAACTCTGGGCTGTGTTCGCACTATTTAATACTATTGAGATTATTATTATTGGTAATTATTGGTAAGATTATAAATAAAAATATTTAAATGTAACATTGTTTTTGAAAATGCAAGTTTACTTAAAATACACTAAATACATTATAAATTAATTATTAACATATTGAATTTAATTTTTTAAGATTTAAAACTACTTTTTTCCGTACTTAAAAATAAAAATCGAAAGGTTTAAACACAACACCCCTCGGGGCTAAATCAGTACCGAAAATTTTTAATCCAAAGTGAAAATATTTGTAATTACCATGATTTTTCTCTGGGTGATTGCAATATGTTTACCATGACCAAATTTTAAGTGCTATTCTATTTAAAGTTTCAGGCCTAGTTTACAAATAATCTGCACATTTCTTACACGTTTTTGGAGGTCTGGAAATGTTAAAAAAAACAAATAAGAATTTAGAACATACAACCTTCAAATATCTAACTATATATAGTCAAGTCACAAAGTGATTTTATATTTTTGCTATGTATTTTATTTTATTTTAATAATTTTAATTTAAAATATAGTTTTTAAATTTTTACTTTACTTTATTTGCTATCTTTAAAAATAAATAAAAAATGTTTCGATCAGTTGTTTCTATTCACTCAATATCTCGAAGGTCCACTCTACTCTGGATGCGTGTGCAGATGGCATATGCTCGCCTTTGTTCTGCTGGGCTGATGAGCCAAGCTGCTGTGCTTTTATCCACTCTG
Source organism: Drosophila gunungcola (assembly GCF_025200985.1). Taxonomy (NCBI): domain Eukaryota; kingdom Metazoa; phylum Arthropoda; class Insecta; order Diptera; family Drosophilidae; genus Drosophila; species Drosophila gunungcola. The sequence goes on from NW_026453179.1 coordinate 6,800,577, forward strand.
GCACTCTGGTTGCTACCGATATGGGATAAGTGCTTCCTGCCGATGCAATTGCTGCATCTGGCTCTAATGATGCCATAATTGCCTTTGTTCTGCTTGCCAGACTGTAAGCGATACGAGTGTCTCCCCACCTGCTTGGCTTGTCATTGTCGAGCAGATAAATGCCGAGTCGTCATAGTGCACATAATTGCCAGGGCGGACAAAGCGGCATCCTTAAAGCGTTTTCCAAAGCGAGGGTATCAGCTTTCAATAGACAACGACGGCCCCTAAATAGCCAACAGAAGCGGGTGAAGTCGGGGGCTTTTTAAGTCGAGAGATGTGGGAGGGGAAGAAGGTGGAAAAACGAGGGGGCGCCTGAAAATAAAAGTCAAAAGTGTTGCTAAAGCATAAAATGTACGACAGTCCGTGAAATTAAATGCCAGCAGGACATTGAAAGCGAGCTGAGTCCTGCCAGTCTTTCTCCGCGAACTTCCCCCAAAAGCGATTTGTGTGTGTGGCAGCGAAAAATTCACGCACAATTATTTTGCAACGACAAAAGTCATTAAAGTTCCCTTTTGTTATGTGGCAAGTGTTTATGTAAAATTTATTTTGTACTTTGTTTCCGCTTTATAAAGGCACTGCCATGGAGCAGTGGAGAGAGTGCATAAAAAAAGAAGGAAACTAGCAGAAAGTTGCATTGTTTATGTTTATGGCTGTTGGCACATGCTTTATTTTTACGCAGATTTATTTATGGCTATTTTTACTGCATACTTTTCAGCTGCTGCTCGAATGCTCGGCTGTCCCAGCCCCGATGTTAACCCCAATTGCCCAGACAGAGTCCAACAAAAACGAAATCCCTTTTTCTATTGATTTTCCACTGGCCAGAAGCGATTATTTGTTTTGCATTTTCCACGCCGTCACCCAAATGACCCCAAAAACAGCACGCAGCTTAGAGGGGTTTGCTGGAGCGGGTTGATGGTCCTGGATTGTCCTGGCTTGTCCTGGATTGCTGATGGAATCTCGAAGCACAAGTCCCGGCCAGAAGCTCCCTTCCACTTCACGGTCCCAAGCGTTCCAACACTTCGTGCAAATATTTATTGACTACTGCGCTCTTTTGCATTGAATTATCATGCCGCTCGTCATATGAGACTGAGACACCAGCCTCCATTGCTCCAATTCCCAGCGCCTATTAACTCATGACATCGCCAACTGATTTCCCAGCGGCCTGTTTCCCACAACTTACACACAATTTCAAATTGCATTTATCTAATTTTAAGCTAAACACGCAGTCGCAGCCTTGGACTTGGACAACATGGAGCCGAGTATTTCCCCAGGCGTCGAAGTCTTTGTTTGCTGGCCAGAAGCCGATCCTGTGACAGCATCCCACTCAAAACATGGCCAGTGCCGATTGCCGTAAGTGATTATTCAATGCCTTTTGCTTTGGCCAACCGGGGGTATACATTTCACTCCCATTGATCAGACGGGCTTTCAATTTAATAGACGCCACGCTGATGATTCAGCGGAATGCATTCACCTTTTGTCCAGTCTTCCATACACCTTTGCATCTGCATCGCCAGATATATAATATAGGATATAGGATATAAGAGCTGAATTGATTTGCCTGGCCATGTTTATGGTGCAATGGCAAATCCGCGACTCAGCTCAACTTTTGCAGGTCATGCGTTTCAATTGATTCCCGAGCCGGCTTTCAATGCCGCTCTTCCTTGTTGCAGTTCGTTTTTTATGTCCTCTGTGTGTGTGAGTGTGTGTGTGTGTTCCTGTTTCCTTTCACGGATACCTAACTGGGTAGTAGAGAAAAAAGAAAAACAATGGAGCTTTGCAAATTACTTGCCAGCAGATGCACACACAGCCGGTTAAGAGCAGCTGCTCCCATCACTTTAAAGCCAATGTACCGTGAAATCGGGCCTGCGACTCAATTACGCGGCATAGAATGGACTCCCGACGATCAGACGGCATTAAAACATTCTCATTTCGCCTGCTGCCTCGGCGAAAGTATTTATTTATTTATTTATGCATTATTGAAAAGCATTAAGCACTAAGAGATTAATGCGTCGGTTAACCCTAGCCATTTCATTGCGGCATATGTCAGGAATTTCGCTTCAGGATGAAAGTCGCCTGAAGGAATACACTTTACTGGACGCGCAGTCGCTTTCTTGGCTTTCCCTGTCGGGCTGACCAAATCCAGCATCCTTTTATTCTGACTAGCAATCTCTTTGAATGTCTTCTTAGACTTCTGTTCCATTTGTTCCGTTTCATCGTTGTCCTCCTCCGCTTCAGATTCTTCATTTGGTATCTCCAGAACACAACAGCTGGGAAACCAGCCCCTAATGGCACCCTTTCGTCTTGAACCCTTTTCGTTTTGCTCCTCCGACCTCACCCTCTCACCATAAAGCCAATAGTCCTGAATGCGAGTCACCTGCACCAGATCATCTGGCTGCAGGACAATGCGAGGATCATCGGTGCAGGGAATGTTGAGGGATGTCCACAAGCCCTGTGAAATAATGGGCACCCAGTTGCCCGTGGCAGGGCGAATGCACCTGTAGCTACGGGTACGAGCCCTTTTGTCCTTCTTCTGTTCCAATTGTTCCCTGGTGATGGTGTATTGATCACATCCTGGCAAAACTGGCCAGGAGATGCCATCGCCACTGGCTAGAAAGACCTCGCGGCAGTTGGCCTTCCAGCCCAAATTGTAGGGGAAAACAAATGGCCTGATCCTTTTGCCAGGATATGCGTTGCGACGAAAAGCCGCCTTCTTTACAATCCAGCTCTCGATTTCAGTCTGGTTCCTGAGTATCACCTTGAGCTGCATGTAGAGCAGCTTAATGCTGGCCAAACCCGTGCCCGTGGTCACTCCAAGACTTAGTACACAGGCCATCAGATTTGAGGGGGTCAAGTGCACCGTGGCCATGTGATGCAATCCTTGTTTGATCAGCCAGCGTTTTCCCAATCCCCGGACTACGGCGCAGATGATTATAGCACCTCCATGGAGACTGGCCGATAGGAAAAATAGTAGAAAGTAAATGAAACTGGCCTGATTGGACCAGCCCACACAGCCGTTGATCCAGGGGCAATGATGGTCCATCTTGATCACACATCGATCGCAGCGGCGACAGTGATGCGATCTGGGCGCTTTGTAGCCATCGCAGCGAAGGCAGAACTGCAAGTGCTCAGCGTCCTTGATCCTTTCGGGATGCCAGCGAAGCGGAATAAAACCGGGACCCACCAGCAAGGCCTTGACAAAATGATACAGTGTGCCAAGGGTGTGAAGCCATATCAGGCTGTAGTTGATCACGGAGCCAGGACTCTCGCCCGGCGTCCACCACATCGCATTCATGTCGATCACGGTCCAGGTGACCACCAGGGTCAGACCCAAAAGAGTAATGGGACCCCAGTGCAGAAAGCGCCGTAGATCGTCCTTCAAGTCGCAGCTCATTGGGGCTGTTTGGGGCTAAGGTTTCTAAGGATTATCCAGTTAGTTCTCCAACAAAGCGATTTAATCAATTGACTGATTGGGCCTAGAGTGCTGTGAGTCGTCGTTTGAGTCCCACTACTAGTGTAGTTAACCTGACCCCTTTGACTGGAATCGAAACTGCTCCTGGCCAAATGGTGGATTAATTAAATGACCCGGCCACATGTTTAATGTTGGGCTCGCATAATGCCCGCGGTGTTTGTGTGCAATTAAATTAAGCACAACTATTTAAAACTCCGCGGCACTTCCAGTAAAATACATAAAACTTATTTAAGGCAACGGCAACAGGCGGGGCTCGACCCGTTCGAGTATAAATTTGCTCTTAAGCCGCAAATGAAAAATATTTTAATCATAAAAAATGTAAATAAATTTAAAAACAATAAAAGTGCAAAATGCAGGCCATAAATAAAGTGCAGTCGTCATCGTGGCAGACACACAGCCAGTCTTTTCCACGTTGCTGGTGCTATTATTATTATTATTAAGAATTAATAGCAATATTTGCTGGCGCTGTGTGGCTTAAAAAACGAAATATACAAGCCGATTGGCGGAGGCGGCAACAAAGCAACGCACGGATTCAATTGAATTTAAAATGTGCCATAAATTTATTGCATTCAATATGCGAGTTGCCGAGTATGTTCGTGTGTTTGTGGTGTGTGTGTGTGTGGTGTGTGTGCGGGCACAAAGAACGGTATTTTGGTATTATTTATGGCCCTGCATATATAACAATAATATTTTGGTAGCTCCAAATTCTTTGCCAAACATTTACTAATGCCATTAATTGATGATAAATGTTTCGCCGCTCGCCGACAAAATGTTATCGATGCTAGGCAATAGAACGCACTTTAGCTATGTATGCACAGGAATATGAGCATTTCATATTCCTTTGAATTTAAAAGGTCCTGATTTTAGTTTTAAATAACTTTGGTTAATTATTTAAAAAAAATATGTATTATATCCCGACTATTGTTGTTCACATTTTATTATATTATTTTTTTTGTATATGTATGGACCTAAAAACAATATTCAATTTCAAATAAGAAAACTTTTTTGACACACTGAGTTCAAGTGTCTTTATTGCAAATAAAATAAATAAATAAGGTTTTTGTTTGTTATGCTCTTCAATTGCGCCACTAAAAATACAGTTTGTATATAATTTATTATACTCATGTGTGGATTTTTTCGGGTCTCAAAGTCAAAAAAGTTATATAAATAAATATCCATGTTTGAAGAGTGTTTCACTTTTTTTCTGTGCACCAATGGAGCTCTGAAATCAGGAAATTCGGTTAGCAGGCTTTGTAATCGGTTGGTCGGAATATTTCGGACCTCCAGCTGGTGCCCTGATTTTGTTTATGAAATAGTTGCGTGGGCAGTTTAGGCCAATTACTCGCATTCAGTGGGACCCCCTGCAAACAGTACACCCTTTGATTTCCCCGGCTGAGCGAACACATGGCTTTTGGCCCGTAATGAGTCTCCGAGCGGGGATTTGTGCGACTTGCAAGTCTCGTTAACTCGGCTAACAAGCGGCGTCATTTACCACAATGCGACATTCGGGCCTAACAAGCCAAAGTGACAATTGGCCAGAAGTGGAGGTGCAAAAGTGGGAAGGCAAGTTGCAGCAGCAACGTAAATAAAGCTTCCTCAATTGGAATTTAAAACTTAGTCATAGCTCGGAACGTATCCTCAGAACTCAACGGAAAGACATGTGTTTGTGTCTCCGATTAAATATATTGTATTACCCTTACTATATGCTAAATTTTACTATTAATTCAGCTGTAAAATTAGTTAGGGCAATAACAGGAAATAAAACTAATAAAACTTTTTATTTTAATTCCAAAATTAGTTCTAAAGTTAAAGCTTATAAGACAGATTAATTTTGCAGCATCAACTCTAAAAGAATGTATGACTAAATGCAAAATGCTACTATGTATTCAGGCATAAAATTAGTTAGTTAGGGGCAACTGCAACTCATCAAAACTAAACTAAAATTAATGCTGAAGCCTAAGTTTGTTATTTAAATTCTTAAATTAGTTCTAAAAACCTAATCAAAGCGTTTAGACAGTTTTGTTTAGTGCATATGCTTATCCTGTTTTATTCGTAAAGATCATGTTAGTTAGATAATATTATTTAAATCTTTTACCCATTTTGTGAATTGTGTAAGCATACGCCTGACTTGTTTCCTCAGAGGGATTAAGTCTTTCAGGATCCTTATGACGATGGATGAGGACTACTTTTTGGTCGGCGGGTTTTAGTCCAAAGTTGACAAGAATCTGACGATCCTTGAGGATGCGTACTTGGAAATAGGGATATTTTGATAGATCGAGTATTGTTTCGTGAGCAATCGTGGAACCCTTTGGCTGAAAGATTATGGCAACGGATCTTACATAATTGGGAATTTTAAAGATCGTCGTCATATTATCACTCCGACTAAGAGGCTGAAAGTTTGGAAGGTTCTTCGCGTACTTCAATCGGGACAACTTGTCGGCAAAAATCGACATAATTTTGTCCGGTTCGCGACTGTTAATGTCAGTACCCAGACCTTTAGAAATGCCCATGGGAAAAAAGCGGAGAGTTGACGACTTAGGGATGCCGTATCCAGCCTACAGGCACAATCGAAAAAGTGGATTTTGAGGAGTTTGTTCCATTTCCTCAAAACTCGGGACAGATTCTTGAAGGTGTCATCGAAGTCCTGGCACTCTAAGCATGGAGCTGTCCATAAAGTAAACCACATTGCTGGCTCCTTTCTCCTGAAGTGCGATCGGCAGTGTGAATGTGTTAACCAATCGAGCATTGTCAATTTTTTTTCCGCCTTTATTGGAAAATATGGAAGCCTTCCCTCTGATTCAGATGAAAATAATTAAATACAAAAAAACAAAGACAAGCAAAGCGAATTCGGTCGATTAATTTTCAAACTTTGTTAGCGAGTCCACAAAAAACTACAACTGCATTGTCTCATGTCAATTCGCATTCTGGATTGGCTTTGCCGCGCTCTGTTTGTACAACCGAAACAAACTGATTCCGTTTTAATGAGTCTACAAGATCAAACCCCTTACGAATGATGTCTTAGGAAATGGAAAAACCTGTTAAAGCTGCTAGGGTGAAGGCACGAACATAAAGCTTCTTCAATCGGAACTTAAAACACATATCCATGGCTGCCCCACAGCTGATGGCTACATGTTCTCACTGCTCTGCAAAAAGCAATCTATTTTGCTCCGCAGATTAGATGGCAATAAAATTGATTGAAACATAATTGCAAATTGATACAATAGCCGAGGAAAATTGCCCGGAAATGCCAAGAGCCAAAGGCAATCTATAAGCGAAACGAAAATTACTTCAAAGCGAGAATCGAGCAAAATCGTAACGCGTCGCCATCGTATCGACCATTATGTGCAGTTAGCTGAACATCTGAGAGCAGCTCATTCAGTTGGCTCAAACGGAACTCGAATCTCATCCTCAAGCGAAAGGGGTTTCTAAGAAACCGAAGAAATTCTAAGTCGCACAGAGTTCGCTGCACAAACAACAACATTCCGCTGTAATTTCCATATTTTTACACTCGATTCTCATAGAGGTAATATTTTTGAAGTCAATTGGTATAATGTCTATTTTAGAAAATAAAACAAATTACTCAATATTAGTAGTCATTATCCTTACAAAAACCTTATCAGATTACGCACCGTCTAAAAAAATAGTTGATATAATAATAGCGAAATAACTACATTATGTCATTATAAACTTAAATGGTATTATTATTGTAGTGGTTTTCCACTCATTCCAATTCCACATCGACATTAATAATAGGCTAATAGCATTTAAAACTAAATAGATTTAAATACAGTTTATACTGAATCCAGTTTGATTTAGGCATTCTTTTCAGTGTACATTCGAATATAGTTCTTTCAAATTACCTTGTGCATGGGCTTCAATTCGCTTCAATTACAACTCAAGTGCCGCTGAAACGTTAAGTATCTTATAGTTTATTATACAATTTTTGCTCAATGCCAAGAGTTCATTACGACTGCAGAGTGACTGCAACTGGCGAAGTGAACAGCCCAGGGCGGCTTTTGTGCAAAGCTCAAGATGAAGATACTCGGTTTGTATCCATAGAAACTTTTTACGCGAACTTATTTACTTAATTTGAAAATTAAATTCCGGCATTAAAACGCATAAATGACACTTGAGCCCAACTCGCTGTGCCCGTGTGATGTGCCAGTGTGCGAGTTTGTTTTTCTTATCAAAATGCCTGCGGCAGAATGCTGGCAAATATCCTCGCATACACCAGAGAGTATATATCCCTTAAGACAAACAACGCGTACAAAACGACTGACGCTTTCGGGGGAGGAGTTGGAAGCTGGCGGCTGGATTGCGGCTGAAAACGAGGCTGAAACCGAGGCTGAAAGCGAGGCTCTGAGCCTGGCCAAGTGCACGCTTAAAAGTCAAAAGTGCAGAAAAATGCATGGCACACAAAAGGGGGCACTGCGGCAGGGGCAAAAACGCAGAAGACGTTGCCAAGACAAACAAGCCAGCCAGTGAGGAAGGCATATAAATTGCGTTACTAGTGCGGGTGGTTGAAAGGGGAAAAGGGGAAAATGGGGAAAAGGGAAAAAAGTGGAAAAGGCATGAAAATGGGGAATGCCGGCGGGGAGTAAACGTTTTTGGTGTTTGACATACGACGTGCATTAGCAGCAAAGTCAAGGATTAGCGCCACTTGAGAGTCTTGAGAGCCCGGCCCAAACCAGCACCGCATGAAATTTAAATACACTCCAGCCATTTAAGTGACTGCGAATCAATTTGGCCAACAGAAATACACACCAAACATATATGCCGCAATGCCGCAATGGGGCTCGAGCGCTTAATGCGACCAATTCAATTTGACCAGCACACGGGAGTCCCATAAAAGCCAGGCCCGCACATTGGACACAATTCGGTGCTTAAAGCATTCGGCTTTAATGGGCTGAACTTTTCAACGGCGAGGCCAAATAGATAGCTCACCCAGAAAAAAAAGGGGGATAGGAAATATGAAGGAAAAGCGGAAAGAGCGGAAAGACGTCAAGGAAATGCCAAAGCTATCGCAAACGCGTTTCGCAATTTTTGAAGGATGTGTTAAGTCAAAAAATATGCAAATTCGACGCACACAGCCATGTTCGGCCGGGCAGAGTTAATACGGCCCAAAGGCGTTCCCAAAAGCTGGCAGGCATCCTGGATCCTCCCAAAGCCCCACACATACATATACATAGTAGACAGGAGCTACATATATAGATGGGTGGCCGTGCGGGCGCCGTACGTGTAATGCATACGAAAGTAGTGAAAATATCATCAATGGCAAAATATGAATATCTAAAAGGGATAACGAAAAATGGAGTCAAAACGAAGCGAAAAAAAAAAATGCTAGATGGAAGTGAGACGAGCGCCAGGAACAGAAGGCATGGGCCTGGGAAAAAGTGCAAATGTCAGTTTCGAAGTGCCACGAACTCGGCGAAGGGGGCAGCTCCACTCGGTTCATGACATTTGACTGAAAACTAGACAATTTCCCGGGTCTCAGGCTGTTGTGATGACATGTTCTGGTAATCAGTTTCCCGTAATTGCATCAAGTTTATGGCGTGATGCCAGCCCACGGAACTCCGCGAAAGGTATTCAGTTTGATATTATCACATTAATGGGGAGTTCATGGACCACAACTTTATTTTGTCCTCGTATCGCGGTGCGGAAAGGAGCTTTTAAAAATCGCTCAGACGGAGTCCACGATTTGGGCTCAGTCTCAGATTTACAGATCCTGTTCCTCAGTCCGCATAAATTTGGCTGGAGTCTGTTGTAAATTACATTTCAAGTAGCAGCCTGCACATAAATCTTTAGGAGCCAGACCAGAGCCAGAGGAAATACAGCAAATAAAAGAAAAAACAGTGACAATACCATATTGGAACCGTCGACTCCAAAATATACGGGAAAACTTTGGAAAAATGTCCGAAATCACTACTTACTTTTATGAAGTACTTAATTTACTTTATTACCTATTAATTTGTTTGTTGCCTTGTTAAGCAACAACCAAGTCACCAACAATATACAATAGTGCCATCAATATTCAATAAAAAAATTGTATTTTTATATGCCATCTTTGAATAAATTTATTATAATGTAATTTAAAACCTAACATAGGTTTTGAATACCAGCTTTAAAACACTAATTAAATTCCGCTTTCCAACTAAAGGGGGTATTCTGGTCTAGAAGCCTGAATTTTAGGCATATTTTTAAGTAAGGTAAATAAGAAATAAAAAACATTTTTAGTGGACAATTTTGTATATGTATTTTATAAACATTTTAGGTATAAACATTTCTAGACCAGAGTACCTCCTTAATAGGAAGACATATGAAGATTTATTCATCAAGTGCAGGTAAATCGAGTAATAAGTTACTGAAAACCCGTTGCGACTCTTTAAGTACCGGGCATAAAAACAGAAAATAAATTGCGCAAATACCCAGCCATGCAAACACTGCGCGACAAAACTGTGTCATTCCCAATTCACATCCTGCATGTGTGTGTCTGTGTGCCTCTGCATCTGTCTGTGGCACACCGACAGTGTCCTGTTTCTGTTTATGCTCCTGTTTGTGTTTGTGTGCGTTCGCATCCGCCATTGCGTCCGAGGAGCAACTTGAATTACGTACGCCGCAAGTGAAGTAATGAGCACACAGCTGCAGCTTGAGGGACTTGGCGCTGGGCACCGGAAACGGAAATAAATATTAAAGCTGCAAGAGGCGGCAACGGGCAGCCACAATAAATACGATATAAATATGCGATATTTTAAAAAGTCCAACTAATAAATAAGCGCTGCCAAGCGCTCGCCCATAAAGAAGGCGAGTCCCTCGTATTTTTCTATGGCCAGCCAATTGGATCGCGAGCGCTTGGACATCGCCTGATAAACGATGCTAAGCAAATAGTATAAATGCCAAGCAATTTATGTGGTGTAAAAGTTTGTATTTACCCGTAAGTCCATATCGCTAAAGCGTGGCGATAAAAATAAGGGAATTGAAGATGTTTTATTGAGTTATGACTAACACTTAAATGAACAAACTGAATAGCTTTATTTGGCTGTAAAATGGTTTATGTATCTATACTGTGTTCATCAAAGGTTCATTGCCATCAAATGGATTTATAAATTCATTCAAGCTTTAAGCTCTTTTTTTTTAAAGACAGAAAAGATAGATTATAATTTTATTAATAAATCTCTGAATCTTAAAACTACACTGTTACCTTTTTTTTAAAAACTTATTAAATCCAATTATTTTATACTCGATTCCAATATTGTTGTTCGATCCATTGCTCTAAAAATTATGTCAATTATTAAATTATGCAATTTAATGTGTGTTTTATTCAATATTATAATTTTTTGTTTAATATATATATATATATATACATATTTATTTATTTTATCTAAAAAAATTTATTTCAAAGATTTTCTTTAAATTAATTCACTTATAATAAATCACAATATTTGTATTAAAACAATGTGAAATAAACAAATTAACGACGACTGTTTAAGAAGGATTATAAAAAAAGGATTTCAGGTTAATGTTGTATAAGATTCAAATATATTTTTTAAAAATCTGATCCCATTTAATCCTAAGGTCCTAACTTGTAATTCGTCTTTAGGAGCAACTCCCAAATTTTGACAAGAACCCTGTCCTTCTAATATGGCCAATTACAATCGTAAAACCCATGCAAAGGCAAAAAATTGCAGTCGGAATTGCCATAAGTTTCCCAGCTCAATTTATGGCTTTGTTTCATTTGGGGTACTGTTCCTCGGTCTGTTTATGGTCTGAATTATTGAAATTGACTGGCAACTGGCAACATGTTTTTGCCAAGGAGAAACAAGGATGAAGTTCATCTCATTTCGGACGGGACAGGTGCACCAGGTGCGTTTCATTTGCCATGCAAAGCTAAATGAATTGCAAGTCAAAGTAGTTAAAAGCGGCCAGACATTCGGACGGATGAGCAGATGGATAGACAATCTGGTCGGCAGACAACAAAGGCGAAATGCAAACTCATTTAAATTGCTCGAGGACAGCCAAATCAAATTGTGAGACAGGCGGAGGACATGCAAAAACTTGGAGCGCGCCACATGCTTAAGTAACTGGCGAGAGACAAGAGCAACATCCATGCCAGCAGCAATACATACCAGCAGCAACACAACGTCTTCCAACAGCAACAGCAACAACAGCAATAGAAACACCAATGGCAATACCAATACCAATAACAACAGCGTGCGGGCCAAGTGGGGCATGCCGCACTAATACACTCTCGTTTGCCAGCGGCGACGACATTGCAGCTTTGGCCAACGGAGCGACACCAATCTGGCCCAGAGTAAAGAGGATACCCTATTTCAGGCCCCAATCCCAATCCCAATCCCATCAACATCAACAACCCAACATCCCAACATCCCACCATCATGATCATCAGCATCGTCGTCATCCTCGCCAGGAACCCCTGCATTGTCGTCATCTTTTCAGAGTGCTTAAGGGCTGCATAAAAGCATTTATTATTAGATTTGATTCAATTTTCTATTCACTTACGTTATGAAAATGTGGCTCGCCGTGTTTTCCCCACCAGCTTTTGCCGCTTTTCCAGCTTTTCCCGTTTTTGTTGCCCGCTGCACTTAACTGAGAGCGGTAAATAAAAATCAATGTTTTGCTTTTACTCGAACTAGAGCCGAACGATACGAACGAAACGGGAGCAATCGCGTAATTTCATTTGCATAAAAGTCAATTGGATTTCGTGCCATGGAACAATTTCAATAATTGCAAACGCCTGCCATACATTCTCAGTCCCTCTAAGCCGCAGTAGGCCAGTCTTCTATTCCAGGAGGTGGTTCTGGTCGTGGTCGTGTCCCAGGATTCTGTGTTGTCGCCATTGTGTCGCCCGCCCACCGAAACGCCACCCAATTTGGGGGCAAACTGAAGTTTCTGGCCAACACAGAGACACATGGAGACCAAAAGCCAAAGGCGATGTCCATAAACTGTAATCAAAAGCTATTATCTCTGCTGGGGCCCCACCGACCACCCACCATTCCGGTCTAGTTTTTGGCAACATTTTTCTAAACCATAAATTTCGAAAGCAAATTCAATGGAATTTGCTTGCCAAAAATCGGAGGCTTCCGCTATTTTCCCGGCTACCCGGCCATGCTTAAAATTTAAAGAATTGGCCAGAAATTTAGACCGGCAACCGGGAATAATGAAAACTGAATAGTTTATTTTTTTCGCATAAATAAATTATGAAAAACTGAAATTCTGCTCGACATAAGCTGATTGCCGCCTGTCTATATTTATATATTTAAAAACCTTTTTTTTTTGTTTTGCCATTCTTTCCCGCCTGCAAATCCCTCGAGCGATATTGTAAATTAATTTACGCGCAACAATTTCGATTTTAATAACTAGAAACATTGTCACTTAGTTTGCATACTTAATTACACGTTTTTTCCGGCGTTGCTTTTCCTAGTGGGAGCTTATACTCTTTTTACTTTGTTTGAAGCTTAGTTTGGTCAGCATATTAAAGCAATTATAAAGGTGACTTAAAGCCTTGGACCGAGGCCACCGAATCACATTGGCCAGCAACTAATTTCGATTCGCAGAGCACATAATTAAGTTAAACTAATGCCAATGCATGCAACTATAAATTGTCATGGGCCAGACCTAAATAATTCATTACGCATTCTCCACGAGCAACGAAATGACAAAAGCAGGACTCTCGTACGACCGTCCTTTTGAGATGTTAAGAAATATTACTTTGATTTTTGGGGCCGGCCGTGTGTGCATATATTAAGACATAAATATCAAGTACAGAGCCAAGACCATATTGTAATGTGACTGCACAGGAATGCGATTCCATGTTGCACATGACGAGCTGGGAAAGATGGCAGAGGACGTGCGCATTTGCCAAAAATTACAGTTATTACTGCAGACAGTCGTCCTTGCCGGCCACCCCAGCCTCACTCCCCAACCCACAAGACGCGATTGCGGCTGCATTGGAAAATTTAATTCAATTGCCGGGTGGCAGGCACATAAATCCTGCACTTTATTGCATCCGCAGTACGCAGTGAGCAGTGTACAGCCACAAGGCGAGCTAACAGCCATTTTAATGAGCTAACGAAAATTTGGTTTATTAGATGTTGTTGAGTGAGATATATGTGTGGTCAAGCTAAATCACAGGCGGGTCCATTGAAGTGGGCCATCAATTTTTATTTATCCTCCGCTTGCGTTTCCTTTCCTTTTCAGCGAGAAGTGAGATGCGAGCAAGCAATAACAGTTAGCTGAGCGACCGGAAGTGGGGCACTTTAGCAACTTCCGGCGGCCATCCTAATGGGCACTTCCTACTCTCGATATTTGCGTGCTACTTTTGAGTTAATTCCCCTGTACTTGCCTCGATTTGTGATTTCCTTATTACATTGCCTCACTGCCGCCTACGTGGCTTTAAGTCCCCAGCTGGCAGCTGAAAAAGGCTTAAACTGAGGCGCTTAGCCTAAGCCCCCAAGCTGAAGTCCAAAACGAAGCGAAATATCATATCGCACACAATGCAGCCTCGCAATTAGACTTAAATGCATGCAGCCGTGCAAGGAGCAGAGTCCGGATCCTGCGATCCCTTCCCTCCTTTTCCCTTTCCACTTTCCCCCTTCCCCTTTCCGCCACTCCGCCTTTTAGACAAACAATCCCGGGCCAGACCGAAAAAAAAGATATGAGAAATGCGCCAACTGAACGTCGCGGCGGGGTAATTGAAAAGGAAAATGAAAAACATGCCGCGAGCCAGAGGCACTGAAACAAGAAATGAAAAGGTGGAAACAGGCTGGCCATGGAACGAAGTCGCGAATACCCTTCAGCCAAAAGAAACGATGGCCGGGCTTCAGTGAAAAATATAATTCTTTAAATAACTTCCACCCACTTTGAAGGCAGATCTTCGCCGGTCCCCAGTAGACCGACCGACCTTTTGGGAACCCATGAAACCCCGAGCTTCTCAGTTGATGAAAGGTAATAACGACAAAGTTACCTCCTGTTTGTTTGTTTTTCGTCTTCCAGCCGTTTCTTCCGCTGGTTTCCCGATTCCGGCCAGCCACTTGCGCCGTGTATCTTGAGCCCAAATGCAGGTCATTTGGCAATTAGGTCGTCGTAGTGCCTGCCGGCGCTTTCTTTGCCCCTCCCCCCCAAAAAGGTGGGGCAAAAAAAAACAGTTCCCAGTGTCATTTGATTTATGCATTATATTCACAACCGGCCACGATTGCTAATTAAATTCTACTCAAATAATCAAACAGACAATCTGCAGACGTCGCAACTTCCCGGCCACTTTAGCAGTCGAGGACCGCCGCCACCAGCAGGCACAACAATAACCACGGAATGCGACTGCAACGCCAGCTGCGGCATCTGCAGCATCTGCAGCCTTTCTATTTGCCAGTTTTATCTGGGAAAAGGCTGTCAGCCTTCGGAGCACTAAGAAAAAACGTACGGAAAAAGCAAGTTTTGTAAATTATTTTTTATTTTTATTGTCTTCAAAAAAAAACATTTTATCTTAATTTCTTTAGAATAAAAGCGAAGTGTTCATGAAAAGCCATTTATTTTTATAGCTATAATAATTATATAATTACTGTATTGCGTTTGACTTTGAATAAAAATTAATATATATTTAACAGAGACCAAAAAAAAAAATAACTTGAGATGTTTAATTAAAAAATTTTACTCATGTCCATAAAAATTGTACTCATTGAATCCGCTCTTGTCTACGAAAAGCAAAGGAAAAGTCAGGCAAAATGCTAAGTAAAATAAATAAATATTATGAATTTAATTATGCTATTTCTTTCCTAAGCTTTTAAATATAATGATTGCAATGCTATTCTAACAAGAAATATATTCAACAAAAACTGTAAGTCTTTAATTTAATCAATAAAAATTTCCCAGAATTTCGGGCACTCTAATTAAGGTCCCTTAATGAGTTCAAGGCCAAATTCGCCATTATTTTTGCAAGTGCTGGGAGTCCTATGGCTTCCACTTTTTCACACTGGTCAAGTGGCCGGCGGAGAGCGGCATCCGCATCCTCGAGCATAATGAACACTTGACTCCTTTGGCTTTTGCCCGTCCTGCAGATGACAATGCCCAGTGCAAACATTTCACCGCAGGCTAAGACAAAGGGCTGACAAAATGAAGCGAGTGGTTCGCGAGTCCTTGGGTCCCTGGGTCCTTGAGGTTTCAAGTGTTCTTTTGAGGCGCAAAATGGGCAGAGCCGGTCGAGCTATAAAGTTTCGATGCTCTCCAATTGACCCAAATAAGGAATGCAGCAGCGTGGATGGGAATTCTTTATGCCTAGCGATGGTAGCGATGGCTTACCTGTTTGAAGCCATCATGGCCATCAACATAAGTTAATACAACTAAAAGCCCCTCGAGGGACGTGCACGTTCCGGCGGCATTTATTTGCCTATGTAAATTGTGGGCCCCGAATAAATTACAAAATTAGTCGGAACACACGAATTTCGTGTCGTCATCTCATCTCTCGCTGTGTCTGGCGTAAAAACTATTTCAATTTAAATTCTTATCGTATCGCAAACTAGGCAAATGAGTCAGGAAATCTCCCCATCGGCAATCTTTAAGCGTCCTTGTTCCACCTTGTTCTACTCGATGTCCTTGTTGCCAATGGACGGGCCATAAGCCGCTTAGCTTTTACTATTGCCAGGCCTAACTTTTAACGTTTCGACGCCTTAAAGATTGTTTTTGGGCTCGGCTTTCAGTTCCAGTTCCAGTTTTCAGCCACAGCCACAGAAACAGGCAGAGTCAACGATATCCCATATCCCCATCGCCTCCTGGTATCACATATCTTACTTAACGTGCCTGCGAGACTTTTTTCATTAGGATAAGTCTATTTTATGCCAAGCATCCGGCCCACAAAACACACATGCCCCTGCACACATGCCATGCCACATGGCGCATGGAAGTTTTGGATTCGTTCTGGATCCTGGAGCCTCGAGCTTCGAGTCTGGAGTCTGTAGTCTGAAGCCTGGATCCCGGTGGCCTGGCCTTTGCCAAAATGTTTATTTGGTTCCTCGTGTTATTTATTTTATGGCACCTTTTGCCATACTTTATTTTTCTGCTATTTGGCTGCTTTTCGGCTACAGCTGTGACGCCTGCTCCTCGATGGCTGCTCATCAATATAACAATATCCTTTTGATGTAATTTCCGCTTATGGCTTATTTTCACAATGGCAGGTGTAAAGGTAATCGTTGATTGTAAGTGCCTGCCAAGCCAGCCGACAGGATTTTATAAGCTAGATGTGTGCGAGTGTGGGTCTGAGTGTGGCGTTTGGTGTGCGGTGTGGGCTGATTGTGTGTTTGTTTGGCTTTTATGTCAATTCTCAATTATATTTCAATCATTTTTATTACATCTCCTAATGCCCAAAGAAGATTACTTGCCATCATAAATAAGTTATAAATTTAATTGGAAAAGCTATCTGTGTATGCGTGTGTGCTCGCCATTTTGTAGCGCATCTGTGCGCTTGTGTGTGTGAGGCTGATGTGGGAAAATGGGAAAAATCTCTATCTGCGTCTGTCTTTATTTGTGTTTCTGTATTATTCCTCCTCATTTCCGTCGCTTAATTAGTTGCTAAATTATTACCACTCCGGGCTGACACGGCCGCATCTCAAGTGACAGCCAATCGATATGTCGCTGTGACCTGCGTCGCTTTTTATTGTTGCACATTTGATTTCAATTGATTTGCGGCACGCTTGACACTCGTGACACGCGACGAAAACAATGCCAATCATGGCTGGCAATTCGCGTTAATTTCCACATGGAATAAGGCCGCATAATTGCCGCACTCGTTCTGCTGAAAATTGGCTTAGCTGGCGTTGCGTAAACGCCGCGTGCTTACCCAGGGGATGTGCCTACATCAGCATCAAGCATACGCCCCATTGTGCGGGTAATGCGACACTTGTCCGCTCAATGAAATAAGACCCTTTTTGTATTGCGTGCTTAATAGATATGAGCAAAAAAAATACTGCTTTAGACAATATACCATTATGAAATTTTGTAATTATCCTAACATTTTTCCTTTAATATTTTGACCTCGGTCCAAACATGATTTGATTGTTCCTTATTTTCATATTCTTGGTGAGCATTACTAGGAGAGTCGATCTAGCCATAATAACTTTGCTGTTTCTTACATTTTTGTATAGTTCTTTAAGATGTAGTGCTGATTTATTATTTTGGAATTACGGTTTAAATATGATCAAAATCGAAAGACTCCCATGGAAACCATTGGAATATTAAATAAATAATTGAACAAAAATTTTAACTTTTCAAATTTTTTTGTTTTGTTTTCTTTGGGACACAGGGATGGCTTGCCGAAGCTTGCTTCCTTTCTTCTTTTAATTATAGTTACATAGTTACATAATTTAGTTTTAATTATAAATTTGATTCTTCAAATAGTTTGAGCCACTTAACATCAGCTTCAAAATACCGACCCTAGTTGATATAAGTTTTCTCACTTCCTCGTAATATATTAATGCAATTTGTATTTTAAAAGTATCACCTCTATCATTTTTACGACCTTTAGTTCTGTGCGCCAAAGAAATTATAATAAAGAACTCAAAATAAGCATATAAATTGCAGGCAGATGACCATTAAACACTAGAGCACGCCAAAAAGAGTTCAAAAGCGAGCATTAAATCAAAGGAGAATAAGAATGAAATCTCATTACTTACCAATAAATTTAAATCCACTCGCTTGGCCTGAGTTCCAAGAGTTCGTTTGGCATTCAGGTGTTAAGATATACGGCAGCACGCACTGTGAGTTACGGATTGCCTTATAAATAAATTCGTCAGTGGCCCAGTTTTCTTTTTTTTTATATTACTTTGGCCCAGCTGCTTGTTGCCAAGGTGCTGATTGCAATTACTTGTGTGTGACGACGACGACTACCCGTTACTGTCGAGTGGCGCGGAGTGGAGTGGAGTGTGGAACACGGAGTCCGCACTCCGGCGGAGTCCCACGCCCACTCATCCGCTGCCGCATGTTTACGGCCGACCACATCAGCTGTGGTGCGGCAGTGCCATTTGCCACTGGCAAAAGCAACAGGCAATAATGCCGCAGTACCGTAGCACTCACACCCGTACCCAGAGACCCCGTACTCCGACCCGGATCCGGATCCGCAGCCGATGAATTGCGTGACTGTGCAAGTGAAGCTGTGGATATAATAAAAGTAATTAACAAGTGTTTGCGCTGCATGATGCGGCATTTCAGTCGCGGATAAGCGAGCATACGTGTGGCATATGGAATATGGCGGAGGTGTGCGATTCGCTGGCGAATGGCACTCTGAATGCGAAATACGAAATCCGTAATTCGGAAAGGGACTTGCTTTAAGTGGCGCACAAAAAGTCTAATAACGCGCCGAAGGTAAAAAGAGCCGGCGATCGGAGCCCATCCATAGTGGAGCCGAAAATCTCTCGACAAATACTTTTGACAGCCCGGGATATTTGATGCTGAAAAATAAACAGAACGTAAATTGAAAAGTTTTACACTTAATGCAGGTGTATGAGTGGGTGTGGGTGGCAATGTCGGTATCAGGGCAGCTGTGTGCGTGCGGTGGTGTTTTGTAACTCCGCTCGAAGGCCCCGGGCTGGAAATCAATTTGTGTGCATTTATTGAAAATTGAATTTCCAATGAGCAGCGGCGCGTGCACACATGTTGCTCCTGCAGTACGAACCTTCATCCTTGAATTGGCCACTGAAACGGGTTTAGTTCTACACGGCTCCTGCCGGCCCAAATTTAGGGGTCAGGCGCCAGGCTTGTTCCTACATAATTGCCATGTAAAACGGTTTGTTCTGCCGCCGCTTACTTAATCCCTCCACTTTTGTTGCAGCCAATTCTGGGGCACTCTAAATTCTACACAGTTTGGCAAACTGGAAATTCACAGGAAAAATGTAAACGAAGTATAACACATTTCAGATGTTTGTGTTTCTTGACTAGAAGTGCTCCTAAATAGTTAATTCAATTCCTACATTTCATTGATAGCTTTGTAAAAATGATACAAATGGAAAACGTGCGAAAAATGTTCTCATATGATTAAAATAAGATTTACAGATTTTGAATATTTGACAAAAGTTGTTATTGTCATTGTGATTGACCTAAATTGTGACTGAACTAAATCCTTATAGATATGCATTTGTTGAGAAACTTGTAAGTGTTTCTACTTTATCTTAACGTATGGTTTTTTTTTCCAGATGAATATTTATCTTGGCTCAAAGATGGTGTCACTTTAACATTCTCTTCAAATGTTTTTTGAAACATCTACTATTTTTCACCAAAGAACTCAACTAACTTACATAATTTCAAACAATTTTCCCCCGAGAACATAATTTATCAAATCATGTTTTTTATAAATATTTTTCTAAGGGCTTTGTTTAAATTCAAATAATTCAAAAATGATGCCACTAGTCTAAACAGGATTTTTTTAAAAATAGTCCTTAATTTTTTCATACATTTTTCACTGCCTATAGACATTGCAAAAGTTGTCATGAATAGTCAAAATTTAGTGGGCTTACTACTCCTTTTTTTACAGCTGCCACATTCGGGTTCCGCAGATCCGTCGCACAATGCACCTTCTATATCCTTAAATCGTACTAAGCGCTTGACCGACGCCAATTTCGACGATGAGTCTATACGACTCTCTCATTTTGTGGTGTCTATTAGGACAAGAACTGCGCGAATGTTTTTTGGAGACAATCATTTCTGCTCGGGAGTCATCCTGTCTCCACTCTTCGTTTTGACCTCATCACACTGCGTTATAGAGTGGGTATATGGTGAGCTTTTGAAAAAAGAAGGATAAGTTATAGTCAAAAATCTTCCAGCAAGCGAAGGATCAGGTATGCCAGTCGAATGCTGCTCGTTGTTGCTGCGGCTGTCAATAGACTCAAGTATTTAAAGCACAGGACTTTCGTAACTCCTGTAAAGCGGATAATGTTGCCCGATAACTTTACAATGGTCAATCAACAGGATATAGGATTATTAAAGTTGAAGCACGCGTTGCCAAGAAATAGTAAACATATTTCCGTAGCTAGGATGCCACTTCAGAGTCCTCAACCGGGTCTTCGATGTAATGTCATGGGCTGGGGACGAATGTTTCTAGTAAGTATATTAGCACCATTAAGACATAGTTTTTAGTGAAACTAAATTAACGTATATTAAAATTTAAATCAAATCAAATAATTTGTTATAATTACTTAAACCATTATTAGCCATCAGAATTGATTCTAATTATGCAGTTTTCAAGTTGAAACATTTCTTTTAAACAAGTTCGGGCTAACGAAATTCGAGCTATGGAAGTTCAACTTCATTAAGTATATTTTGTTTTTTCTTATTTTCTGGTATCTTAACTCTTATATACAGTATTTCCTTGTCGAGTGGCCACAGAAAATAAATGTAAGGACATAGTATTTGATTTAATGAAAATCAGCAATATGTCAGTGAAGCCCCTTTTTTTTTATCGATTTAAGTTCGATCAAAAGTTAAGGAGATATTTTCGACCCTATAAATATTTTTGATCAGCCTAACTTGGAAAGTCGATCTTGCCGTGTCAGTCAGTCCGTTTACGCGCAAACGTTTTTCTTAACATGCCGATTTGGAATTCCTTTCTTGTTAATATCAATTTTATTTATCAATTTTATACATCAAATCCGAAATCTTTTTTACTGCTCAGGACAAAAAAGACACTACTTCTTAATATAACACAAACTGAACTCGATCTAATGAGAATCTTTACTTATGTGTCTACTTATATAGGCCGGTCCGATGGCCTCTTACTTGCTCTATATCGACGTGGTGACGATCGAGTCCCGCAAATGTGCCGAACTTCTGAAAGTTCCAACAGTGGACCTCCTTTGCGCCATAGACGATAACCCTTTCACGGATCAGCAACCTTGTGTCGGGGATTGGGGGTCTCCTTTGATGCACGGCAGTACAGTCTACGGGATCGTAAGTGTTATCGTGGGATGTGGCGATGATACGCCATCTGTGTACACCGATGTTTACAAGAATATTGATTGGATCCAGGAGAAAATTAATACCGATGCGGGAAGCACTATCTCTGTACCCCATTTATTGGTATATTTTCTTATTGTTATTTTTCAAAAATGGTCATTTTCACTTTTCATATTTGTAGGCCAAAATTAAGAGTCAAAACTGCATGTAATTTATTATATTGATTGAACTATGTTCAAAAAGAGTCAATATATTTAAAACAAAAATATAACAAAAACAAAAATGTTTTTGAAAATATCAAATATTTGTATTTTTTTTAACTTTTTGAAGATTTTCGAAAGACTGAAAATAAGTTTTGTTTTATTTATATGAATCTGTTGGCGATTGCCAGAGGTTTACTTTAAGCACTTTAATTTATCTCGGCTCCTAAGTTTTGGCTATGGACTCCGGCTAACACTCGGCTTTGGCTTAACAACTAACCAAATGCCAAGAGCAATAGCAACAGCAACAATTGCAGATTGTACTGCACTCACGAGCGGGCCATAAAAGGGCAACCGACCAGAGAACGACAAGATGTACTCTAGTTGTTATTGCTGTTGCTGCTGTTGTTGTTCTGGCAAAGAGTAAATTTAAAGCATGAAAAAAAAAAAAAACGGTTACTAGGTCAGTAACACTGCCAGAAACACGCGTCTGCCAGCGGTTTCTCTCGTTTTTGGCCGCTTTGCAGACAGTTGCGTGAGCGCTCGCTCTCTGGGCCCGAAATTCTCTAGCCGAGCCGCCCTTTTTAGTACACTGAGCACAGCCTCCGAGTTTTCCGAGTTTTCCCGAACGACGAGGGAGAGCCGCACTTTTGTAGCTTTGTCGCCCTGCCGGATTTCAAGTCTCAACCACACCTGCTCAGCATCCAACTCAGTACTCAGTCGTGCGCGCGTCAAACAGGACGATTACGGCGGATAGTCCAAAGGATGCTGGCTCTCTAGCGGTCTAGGGAAATCGGAAACTCGGAAAATCGGAAGACGGACTTTAACGAACTTCAGAGCGGATCGGGCCAAAAAACCGAATTCGAGGAGAGTGATAAAAGAAACCGCAGGGCAAAAATAGAATAAGAAAAAAACCGAACCGGAGTCGCGCGCATTAAGTGATAATAAAGTAGCGGCAATCATTTTTAAAATTGTGTGCCAGCAGCTTATGCAAATGTAAAAGTCGTTTAAGAGCCAATTCCCAAATATTCCTCAAGTTTCGCCCGAAAGAAAAAGCTAAGCAAGAAAAGCCGCAATTTAAGTGTGCTGTGTGTGACCAAACAACTTACAAGCCACCAACAAAAAGAAAGTAAAGGAAGAAAAAATAAATCCGAAGGACTGGAAGGAATTCTAAGCCGCAAATGAACAGCGACAAATGCCCAGCCCTCTTTTTTGTAAGTTGCCAAATTTGTCGAGGCCCCATTGACTGACTGACTGAATGACTGACTGACTGAATGACTGACTGAATGAATGACTGACTGGCTGAGGGAATGACTTAGTGACTCTGTAAGTGCCCCGACCTTTGGTTATTGACGAGCATTAATATAAACAACGGAATTTGTGCTCATTATTTGTGACTTTGGCTTTCGTTGGCATGGGAAATTGTAAGATTCAGAGGAAGAAAAATAAATTATTAATTATCGGGGCACTTGTCTTTGATTGCCACGATTTCTTCGAATTTTTCGCGGGATTTAGGCGAACTACAACATAAATATTTGGCATACAAACATGAAAACAGAGTCATGATAAAGATATGTTTTTGGGCCGCTGAACCAAAAAAAGATATAATAAAGGGTCATTTATATAAATTGGAAGAGATAGCAAATTGAAAATTCAGATGTGCTCAGTTATTGGGTATGGATGTTACCTTGCTTTTTCGGCATGACATTGGCATACTAATCACCTCATTGAAATGCAAATGAGCTGCCTTATATTATGGATTTTATCAGCAGCCTAATAATTTTCCTGTTACATTTTTATCTCGTCGGATTCGCTAAATACCTGGCATCGTGTTTTGTTTTCCATCCACGGGTCGCACGTGCCCGTCGACAAGGGAAAGGAAAAAAACATTGTGGCAGGGCTCGTTTTCAGCGGCAAATTTTAAAGGTCCCGACTTTGGGCGATGCCTATCATCTGGCTGGCTGTAAATTACTGGGGCACCCGCAGAGGTCGGCCCCGGATCCGGCTCAGTATTTGCAGTATCTCGAGTCCAAGCAACGTGTTAAGTTGCGAATGAATAGAGGCGAGAGTCGGGCAAAAAGTAATCAGCAAGTGGCTACAAAATAATTATTTAATTAACGGAAGTGCCTGCGCAGGACAGCGATGCAGCTCCTCCGCTTCTCTGTCCCGAATGGCCATTCATTCGTTTCACTTATCTGGGTCCGCCTGTGTTTGGGCCGCCTTTTTGTTTGGCTCCTCTAAACAAGCCAAGTCCCGGCCGATTCGACTCAGATCCACTTAAACGTCCGTGACGTTCAACTTTAGGCTCCTAATTTAAATTTAATTAAGTGGGATCATTCGTTTAATGGAAATGAAAGCTGGCCGGGCCGAGTCGCAACTCTCGTCGCACTTTGCGTTAGTTTTGCCATCGTCATTATAACGAATAAAGTTCCGAGTGCCAGTGCCTCGAGGCACGGCTATATGAATATTAAGCGTCTGTTAACCTATTTTCTAAATGCGCTAAATAATCCCGTTCGCGATGAGCAAGCGCGTTCCACGACGATGTCGCCGGCGTTTCAACCCCGGACTAGCACTCGAACCCGGATCCGGGTCTGGACTCTGGTTTTTATGGGCCCAACTAAAATAGACACTGAAACTGAACAGACTGCAACTTTTCGCTCAAGTGGTTTTATGTAGATTGCTTTGGTCAATGTTTGCCTAATGAATGAATGGGCCCAGTCGCAGAGAAAGGGTTCCCTTTTTTGTTGCCCCCGGGATTAGTTACTGCTACTGATACGCTTAAAGAGTGGTTAAGCAGCAAAACAAACTTCAAAGGATGAAGTTTTTCAAGTACAGGGGAGCGAACTCTGGGTAGGGTCTATATATTACCCTTTGAAATTTAGAATTTAAAGATAACTTAGTTAGCTCGAACAGTTTCTGTATTAACACTAATTGGGGAAACCATTTTCTCATTGAACTTATTAACAGCATGGATAACTTATATATTATTATTAAATGAAATATTTTAAAATATTTTAAGAACATTTAAATAACCATTTGACTCATTTTTTATTATCGCTTTCCTAACTATTTTTATTTTTTTATATTTTTATTAAATAAAAAAGCCCTCTGTATTCAGTATCCACATACTCGTAACCTGTGAATGCAACAGCAAAACAACATGTTTACAGAAATAGTAAAGGTAAACTGAAATCGATCTGCCCCAAACCGAAATCAGATAAACAATGCCCAAGTTATGAATATTTATCCTTGAAAAATATAAAAACCGATTTCGTGTAACCCAACAACGTTCAAGAGTTAACGAGAACGAAGTTCGTACAAATGGGCCTGCTGTGTGCGGCATTCCTCAAATAAGCCGATTTAAAAACAATTTCAAAAATTAAACCATTCTTAAAGCCCTGTGGGAATGCAGACGTGAAACGTAAAAACATTTCCCCCCAAAAAAAACGGCGATCCAAAAATAAAATTCCAATAAGCGTGCGTTTTGGGTGGCGTGCTCGAAAGGGGGCGGAAAAACAGGGAAAAAGGCAAAAGGGATATGGAAAACAGACATTTTTGAGAGGAAGGACCCACAGACCGACCGTCAGAGTCATACAGCCAAGCGGGCAGTCACTCAGTCAGCCTGAGCTCTGCAATTTTAAATAATTAACAATAAAAGGCATAAAACAAAAACGTAAACAAAAATAAAGCAGCAAAGGGAGCGCACAAAAACAACATGCATAAAAGACATTTAAAATAAGCGCAAAATCAGCACAAAAACAGTCAGCGAACCGAAAGGATAACGACTGGGGGATATGCGCCGAGGGGGCGTGGCAGGGGAGGCATGGGGAAAAGGAGACGTGGTAGTGGCGGAGGCGGAGGCGAAGGCAACAATAACTGCACAAGCTGCTGGCACAGTGACACACTGACAACGCACAAACACAACAGCAAGAGCATTCGCAAGAGGAGACACACACTCACACGCAGCGCACACCTGCATATAGACCAGGTGTACATATTTGCATACAGTTCACTGGGCACACACTCGCACCCACACTCGCACAAATGCCAGCCTCAGCGGAAAGTGAATGGAACGCGACAGTTGCCAAGTCGGTTGCCATTGTGCCAGGTGCCAGTTGCCAGTTGCCAGTTTACCTGTTGCTACAGAGCAAGAAAATGCTAGACAAAGTGGTTTGAAATTCTGAAACTCTTTAACGTAAAAATAATATCATCTCTCATATATTTTAAAATTTTTAAAAAGATACATTTGTTTCTGACAATTGTTTTAAAGAGAAAATCTTACCCAAAGCTGTCCCAAATTCTAAAAAGTCTTCAAATTCAAAATAATCTCTCGCTGTTTTAACTTAAAATTAGTTTTGCTAGCTTTGTTCACAACTTAGTTGGAATATTTTTATATAATCGTGTTATAAATATTATATTTATTTAAACCAATAAATTAGAGATAATATATTTCATTTTTAATATAACCTAGCACTGCTAATGGTTAACATAAGCTTATTAAAAGAAAAATTCTTACAAAAATTTTTAGCTATAACTAAAATAGTGAAGCGGGCCAATTTTTGAATCCAGATTAAAAATCGCCATTGCCAGGCTTAAAAATAATTTTATGAACCTTTTAATATCCTGGTTTTGTTAAGCTGAAAACTTTCCATTTCAGTGACTCATTAGAAGATATTATTTCCAGTGCAGTTGCCAGCTTTTCAGGTGGCGGAGACACGTGCAGGCCAACGCGTGCCAAAGTGAATATCTTGGGGGTGGCTCAAAGGTTGGGCTTAAAAAATACATACTAATTTGCCCCAATAAGCAGGGAAACGTTTAATTAAGCACACAAAGCCAGAAATTTAAGCGACTTACACGGACGCAATTTGCATGATAACCTAAAACGAAGTCTCCCGAAAATCTTCTGATATATTTATCATACTTTCGCCCTACCCATCGCTGACCCGAAAAATAAATGCAGGCAGCACAAATTATGCAAATGCTGCGCTAAGAGCGGCAAAATGCTCGCAATGCCAGCGACGACAAGCGAACGCCACAACAACTACAACTGCGGAAAATAAGTGGAAAAGCGGAATTAGCAGCAACAACAAGTGTAGTCCTGCTCCGCAGGAATAGGATACAGCAAGGATATAGCAATAGCAACAAGGCAGCATCGGCAGCATCAGCAGCAGTATCAACGGGCTGCAAAATGCGCTTTGGCTTAAGGTTGAGCTGCCTTTGGCCAAGCTTTTTATTATGGCTAACATGGAGCAGCGGGGGCAACGGGGACGGCAGCGGGGGAGTTAGCGCACAGCCATCATTAACCGAGAAAATCCCATTAGGTGAGTAACCGTAACCGTAAGCCCAATGCATCTGACAGCGACTCGAGCTGCAGCCGCCCAACGGCAGCCGCTTGTGTCCTGGTTTTGTCCCGGCACTTACTTCTATTTTATAACCGCTCAGCTGCACACGCCTCAGCTGCAAAATGGCAAGAACGACCCCAAAATCCACATTTTCTTTGACACTCGGAAAGGGGAACATTATTAATAAGCAAATAATTTGTTTTTAAAGTTTTTAAGTTTCTGAGAAATATGCTAGTTTTGTTAGAGCGAAGTAATTTGGTATATTCAACTTGTTTATAACTCGCTTTAAAATCCTCAAGTTCTTTCACCCAATTTTACTTATTGGATTCTTCTGGAAATCTAACTCATATTTAAGGCAAATATCGATTATATGGGTCTTAAGACATATAACTTAACAACTGCAGTTAGAATATATCCCAAGGTTAGGATTATTGTAGATTGAAAAAGTAAAAAATGTACCATAAAAACCAATTAATTTTTTAAGAGTTTGCATTAAAAAAATTCAAACATTCGTAAATCAACAATGTTTTAAACTTTTTTTATCTCTTGTTATATACATTTCGTTGCGAATCATCTGCTAAATGAAGTTTGCCCAGAGTCAGTTTCATTCTATTTCGCTTTATTCCTCAATTTTTTTGTTGGCCACTTTGAAAACTGAAGCGCCACGCTTATTAGCTTGCTGCAAACGCCACTTAAAAATTGGCTCAAATTGCCCACCACAACAACAACACCAGCCAGAACGGCAGCAACAAAGTTTTCCCGAAAATAAAAAAGAGAAGAAAAAATTACAAGAGCAACAACACAAATAAAATTCGAGCGCAAAAGCAATTACAAAGTTTAAAGTGCCTTTGCTTTGAACTTAATTGACAATTTCGATGGAGCAGTAGCAGCATCCCCAAAAAAGCGAAACTTTTCCCCGGGTCGAGCACTAACAGCAATTTTACACATCTTTGCATGTCGCCTTCTACCTGTCTACCTGGGAAAGGTGCCATTTTCGAGCAAGGAACCGACGAGGTGCAGTCGGCCTTCAAGTATGCGATGCTCAATCACAACCTGAACGTCTCATCCCGCCGATTCGAGCTGCAGGCCTACGTGGACGTGATCAACACGGCGGATGCCTTCAAATTGTCACGACTGAGTGAGTGTCGGGTGGGGAAATTCAATAACTTTATGGGGCAAATCAAGAACTCAAAACTCTCGTTAGGCGACAATTATTTGAGCTATTGAATTTTGATTCATCACTGAATTAAATTCATGAGATGCAGTCGACGTCCATGAATATTGTTAGACCATGCAACAGTATAAAATGTAAAAACACCACAAGATATCTCGTTACGCAGAAAATCTATTAATTATGCGCATTTTTAGCAAGTCTTCCATTACATTTTGTTTATTTTTCATTTTTTGTTATAATTTTGCTATTTCACTCTGAAGAAAGATTATACAATTTGATTTTGCATTTGGTATTCTTTCATTTCTAAATATCAATGGGATATTGCAAAATTGTTCAATGAATAATATTTAAAAAAATCTACAGTCGACAAATAACATCAACTTACCAATATTGGCCACTTTTATAAACACTAATTTTACTGTTAAATTTTCTTATTTTGAATTTGAGTTTTAAATCTTTTTTTTGCAACGATAGGAAAAACTTACAACATTTAGATAATATATATAAAAGTAATATTGATGATATTTTGTTGCCAAAGTTTAAGCTTAAAATCATATAAGAGCAACAAATTACATAAAACATTTATATCCCATTTCTCCTTTGCTCAATCTCTGCAGTTTGCAATCAGTTCTCACGGGGCGTATACTCGATGCTGGGCGCCGTCTCGCCCGACTCCTTCGATACACTGCACTCCTACTCAAACACCTTCCAGATGCCCTTCGTGACGCCCTGGTTCCCCGAGAAGGTGAGCCCATTAAGACATTAATAAATATTAAAGCGGAGCCAAGCGAGTGCCAAGGTCGTTTGCCTATTTAAATATGAAATATTAATCATACGCACTGTTGGCTCGCAATATAAATTGGTGGTAACCTTGAAAAGCCCACCCAAAACGGCACTCCGCACACAGCTGGGCCAGTGGCCAAAATATTTATGAGCCGCCCAGGTACAAATCATTATAAATACTAGTGAGCTGGGACCGAGCAGGGCAACCTGGCCACTTGTTTCTAATGATGTCCTGCCCCGCCCGTCGTCTGCGTACGCTTTAAAAATTTATAACACACTTTTGGCCTCGTTTAGGCCGAGCGCCCTATAAATCAACCAGGCAAATGCCCGAAACGAGCCCAAAACAGGGCCCAACAACAATGAGCACTCAATAATGATTCATGTTTACTAACTCGCCATGTCCTTGCCCTCTCCCTTCTTCCCACTTCCCCACTTCTCCTTCTGACCCGATTTGGCGGCTGCTTTCCATAATTTTCGCGTTTTAGGTGCTTACGCCATCGTCTGGCTTCCTCGACTTTGCCCTCAGCATGCGCCCGGATTATCATCAGGCCATCATTGATACAATACAGTTTTATGGCTGGCGCAAAATAATTTATCTCTACGATTCCCACGATGGTGAGTACAACCAGCATGCATACCAATACATGGCAAAGAAATATTATAGAAGGAATTATATAGGAAGCGCTTTCGCTTCTCGCAACCTCATCTATGCAAACTATGCTGTCGGGAGGGGTCTCAATAATAAATATACTCTAGAAAATTGTTTCCTTTAGATTGCATAACTATTTTAAGAGAGCTCTAACCTTCTTTCAAAAAAGTATCTAAATAATAGGTGAATAATATATCTCCCAGAACTAAACTAAGCTTTCAACCTAATAGCATCATTTTACTATTTTAATATTTTTCTGCAAGTGAAATTGTAAGTCGTGCTTTCCCCATTTCACTCTTGCGTAAATTTGCTTTGTTATAAGTTTCTGCAAGCATTTTCCATTTACCCAGTGCATAAATAAAGTTTAATGACACCGCCGTCTGCATTGAGTCCCCGTCTGCTCCTTTCCTCGCTGACATTTTGCGCCATTGGCAGTCGGACAATTGGTTTATGTGGCCACCGACGGACGGATGGCGAAACGGAGGTTGGTGTCTGGCTCTTGCATTATTGTTATTAATGAAAGCCACGTGAAAATCTTTTGCGGTGGCCAACGGCACTCAATCAATTCGAGCCAGTTTATGATCTCCTGCCGGCTGTCTGTGTTTGCTAATCGCCCCTCATCCCGCCTTCACTCTCAGCGTGTGTTCGTGTAGCTCATCGGTTGTTTTAAGCCGGGCCAAATGCTTAGTGGCACTCAATCAATTCTGTGGCTTCTTGTTAGCAGCTTAATAAATTCTGATTGCCTGCATATGGCTTTAAGGCCAATTAATAGATATGAGTAGACAAAACTGCTGGGCCGTTTTTCATTTTTACCAAATTTCCTTCTCGGCTGCTTGGTTTATGGCCATGTTTACATGGCAACTTCTGGCACGTAGCACCGTCCACGCTCCTTAACGGCCTTTGTTTTTGGCCAGGCTACTGTTTTGTCGTGGAATGGCTTCCTTTTTTTGTTTATTCGACGCGCCAACGAGTTTATTACAAAGA
This sequence comes from Drosophila gunungcola, assembly GCF_025200985.1. Lineage (NCBI taxonomy): Eukaryota > Metazoa > Arthropoda > Insecta > Diptera > Drosophilidae > Drosophila > Drosophila gunungcola. The sequence continues at coordinate 6,831,163 of NW_026453179.1, forward strand.
AATAGGAAAAACATTTTGCGCCTTGTCTTTGCAAGATGGAGAAAAGAAAATGGGCCGAAAGAAAAAAACTATTTATGGGCAATGGCCGGCTTCAGATACGATTTTTCGAGTGGCGTGTAGAACAATCACAACAGAAACAACAATCGATGCAAACACAAACAATATTTCGTTATGGGTTTTTTCCCCTCTCGCCGGGATCTAATTCATGCGAAGTGGGCCAGCGGCTTATAAGTTTATTCTCGGTTGTATTTACGACTTGGCCGAGAAATTGGCTTACACACATTTTCCTTTTAGCTGTGAAATTATTGTATTTGCCCGACGCTCGTTGAGTCGCCGGAAAATTCCAATACGTGCCAGCCCCCGGCTATGCCACATTATATTTACGCAGTCTATGTGCGCGAGTGTGTGAGATTGTTCACTAAAAAACACTTGTGCCGCCTGCGGCTATTGGATTTTCCAGACAAGAAAAGCGGGCGGGCCATCTACAGGTCATCAAACAAATCCGCGCACAAGATTCGCTCATAAAGTTTGCGACATATAAATTCCTTGGGAGCTTAGCCTTTAATCCTTAAACCGAAGAGTTTACTTAACTCCCTTTAAGGTTTTAAATATATAAGTCTTAAATATTTAAAGTGATATTATTGGTTCTTAAGACTTAATTGGATCTTGGCTTAAATCACTAAATTGTTTGATTGACTTGAGCACTTTATTACTTAGTTACTTATTGCTTTTAAATTGGAATGGATTTAAAAAAGCGATTTAATCTTAGACGCAAAATATTAAGGTATTGGATACTTAACATTAATTACTTATTAGTGATTATTTGCATTTTGTAAATAGGTTATCAAACGAAATCGATTCAAATAAACAGTATGCGAACATAAAAAAATTTAAACAAATTCTATTTCTTCAAAATATAATTTAAAATATATTTAATTTCAATGATTTTAAAAGAATAAAGTGTAAGAAGAAGTCAATCGAGATTTAATTGTGCCTTCCAAGTTCTATTATTTTGCTTATTTTCATTATTTAAAGCAAGGACGAATAAGTACGCCACGTAAAAGAAAACACAATGTTATCACTTTCCACTCAACCGATTGAAATGGCAGGAGCTGCGCACAAGCAAGCTGAAATAACTTCATTCCATATGGGGGCAACTTGACATGCTAACTGCTCCGAGCAGCTGTCCCGCTTCCAGTCATCGACGCCAGCCACGTCAAATGAGCCGTATAAGCAAATTTCCCACAGACAGGCAGTGCCAATGAATTGCAAAGTATTTGCACGTACGAGACACTAGAACAAATGACATGTACAGGCAAAAGTGACAGGTGGCGATGCTCGGCTAGCCGATTTCCAGCCAGATTACAAGGATCCGTAAGACAACGAGAAATCTCTTCTTTAATTCGGATTTTTTGGCTCACCAAATCATTAATTTTTCCTCTTTATGAGAGTGTGAGCAAAGTGTTATTTCGGTAGCTTTTTATAAGTGGTAGAAACCAATTTCCCAAGACCCCAATGAGTCTGCCGCGTTGCCATCGATATTTCGGCATGAAAAAGCATACAATCAACAGTCTGCAATGAAAGTAAATGTCTTACTTACATGTACGTATATAGATATATATAAGTATATATATAAATATATATGTGGGCCATGTTTTTCTTGGCAGCTGCCGAAAATGAAGAAGGAATCTGGGAATAAAGAAGAAAGTGCGCCGAGTAGGCGTGGTCCTGCCCATTGCCGTGTTAAGAGCACATTGACTTGCCGTGAAATGAAATTTATTACGGGGGCCAGGGCGAGAAAAAAGGAATAAACATTCCACGCAGGATTCACAGATACAGCAGCACAGATATAAAGGCCCAGATACAGATGCCAAGAGACAAATACAGATACAGATACAGATACGTATACAGAGCGGTGCGTGGGCTCTTTTAAGGACGTGTGAAAATCTGCTTGCTCATTCTGCAATGAATACGTCAGCAGTTCACTCGACTGACCGGTATTGTTTATTAAAGACACCGCCTAGGTATTAAAGATGAAGTTGAACCACACGGCTAATCAATGCGACCCTTGAACCCTAACTGCAGAATTATGTAAATGGTTTTGTTTATAGATGAAAGACTTGATTGTGTTTCTGGGCGAATGGAACCCATCGAAATCGAGACAACAAGGGCTGGTCTGGGGCCATCAAATATGTAACTTCCGTGGCAATTCGACGTTCGATATGAGTGCTTTGTGTGGATATAAAAATCTGAAACGAATCTGGGATAGAGTGGGCATCATGAATAATAAGCGAGCGCTGATTGTTGCCGCCATAGAAAGTGTTACATAATTTAAATCACAGAAAAATTTGCATAAACTGCGTCAAATGGCAGCGCAAATTGCGTTAAGACAACGAACGCGTCCTTGGCCAGAAAAGGAGAGGCTCAGGCCTCCAGTTCCGACTGACTGCCATTAATTTAACCATTATGGGGTTTACTGCGCTTTCACTTTCATGTTATTTGATACTTTTAATGCTGCCAGCCATCGCTTTTGCCCTCTTTTGCACCCCCGACCCCCTTGGAGGCCATTGAAAACATATGCGCAAAGCCTTTGAGCTTGTCAGCATAATTTTCCCAGTTGCCAGTAACCAAACGAGGCCGCCGACGACGACGCAGTTTGTAAGTAATTATAGCGGCAAAGTTTTTGATAGCACAACAGGCGGACCAGTAAAAAACCATAACAAGCTGCTAAATTGGGGCGTGGTTCTCTGCTGTGTCCTAATTACAAGCAGTTAATGCATAAATTATGGAATGTTTGGATTTGCAGTCAATCGGGAAATGAAAAGCGGCTGGTGGCAGGCAGTGTTTCCCGGTGGCCATTACTTTTTCCCAACTTTCTCCATTGTAATTACATTTGTTTATCTGCTATTCAAGCGTTTCCTCCCCCGCCACCAAGCTTCTCCATAAAATATGTTGGCAAATGTCTTACTTGTTAGCCGTGTGTGATATCTGATGTCCATATCCGTATCTCTTTCTGTATCCGAGCACGACTATCTTTTGCATCTGCTTATGCGAGCTGGTGTCGCTACCGAAGGCAGGAAAACTTCATTTCCGCAAAACTAACTTTTGTTTAACATAACAAATTGTCTTGTTTACTTTTCGCATCCGAGTGAAAGTTGGGCGTGGCTGTGGCTGACAGATTTGCATAGCCACTGGAGATATAGAGATAGTGGATAGTGGCCAGATTGAGTGGCAGCGAGCCCAGCAGTCTTCGTCTCCTGGCACTTTTCAAATTCAATTCCAATTCGCCTTGTGCTGCTCAAAACAAATTGAATTTGGCCCGGCGGTACAGAAAATAAATATAATTGTGAATTAAATTCGTTACATAAAAGAAAATGAAAGAGCGCCGGCCACAGCTCGAAATAAAACAATAAAAATCAACGGAAATGCTCAAACACACAAAGATACCAGAACGGACGGATGGGGACTTGAATTGAGATTTGGGTTCTGGTTACTGGGTTCCGAGTACTGGGTTCTGGTGGGGATGCCATGCCAATTTCGAGGCATAAAGTCGATGGGCGGGAGTGAGAGGGGGGGTGATCGGGAAACTCGAATTATATGCGGGGCGAGCCACAAAAATGTTTTGATATCAAAAATGAAATAAAACAAAATCCTCGGCCGCAACAGCATGCTCTTCAATTACACTTTCGATTTTCCGATTCACACACATAGATGCACACGCACATACGCACACCCCAAATCCAAATCCGGGCGGCAAATCTCGAATCGAAAAAGGCACAAAAATCAAATCCAAACACAAGCCAAGCGAATGGATGCGAAATAGATGAAAGGGGGGGCTTTGTGGGAGGCAGAGGAAGTGCCAGCAAATGAAATTGTATAAAAGGCAAGGCAGAAAATTTATTGCACAACGAGCGGAGCGCACAAAAAATGGCCGCTCACTCATCCACACACACACATCTACACAGGAAGATATAGAGTCGGGAGTCTATATTTTATACAGGAAAAGTTGATACCCCAAAAGGCTATATACCATTCACAAAGAGTGTTCATTTTTAGCCTTTCAAATGGTTGATTTTTGTAAATGAGTGTGTAGAGTTTTTCCATTAAAAAGTAACATATCTTTTTGAAATCTAAAACAGTTTTAATCTAAATATTTATATTTATTTATTTAAAGAGCCGTTTTCTATTACTTGTTTTAAACAAAATAATTCATGAAGCCGAGAAAGAGGCCTAAGCGTTTGTAAGCAAAAAAAATAATATACTACAGTTTTATGAAAAACATTTTTTGTAAAAATAAACTTACAAAAGAAACTACCTATTTTTTACTTTAAATTATAATATCCATTTAAATTCGGTAAAATTTATGGTTGGGAATAGATAAAAAAAAACTTTTGATTGGAAATCTTGTTTTGCTCAAGCAAAAAATATTTTTTTTATAAAACTAAAATACTTTTATTTTATCAAAAATAAAATATGAATACATGCTAATTTTTAATTTAAGCTTCTCCATTCTGATTATATTCGCTCAAAAGTATAGTTCGAGTTTATTTCAAGACAAATATCCTATTTGCCCCAACTATCCCTGGATACCCTACAAGTTCGGGATGTATATGTCTTCCCCCCACATGGTGCAAATCAAAGCAACAACAAATTGGAATTGTATTGAGTACGCCCCGCCCGTGCGTAGCAGTGGGCGTGGCAACCGAATCAGCAGTAGCAGCGGCAGCAGCAACAACAATGTCTAAATCAAAATCCAGCAGAAGCCAGAAGCAAAAAGCAAATCCCATTTTATCCGCAAACATAAATTGAAGACGCATTTGAGTTGCACCGACATGTCTCATGCGACATCCACCGAGAGCCAGTCGAGATTTTTCCATCCTTGGCATCCTGGCTGGCTTTTTCTTGGTTTTCCACAGCTCCTTCACATTTTTCCTTTCGCATTTTCCTTTGTTTGCTGCGTAGCCTGTAATACAAATCATCTGGCTGTCTGTTTGTACGTACTCCTCTGTCCCAAGCGCATTGAATCGTTGAGTCCTGACTCGTAAAGTTGAGGCAAGTCCTGCGGGAGGACGAAAAGGAGGAGCCCGAGCCGGAGCCTCGAGCCTCGAGTCTCGAGCACTGCGCTCGATTTAAGTGCGAATGAAAGCAGTTAGTTGCAGCCATAACTCAATAAGCACAAATGCAAATTGCGCTGGCAGAGGATTTGGATTCTCGTGCGCATATCAGGATGGCAGTGGGCCGTCGATGATGCCGGAATTGGGGTTCCCTGGCCCTGCCAAGTGGTCCAAAAGTTGGCCTTGCCCCGGGCCCTGGCATTGCCAACATGCCGCAGTTGGCCTAAATTCGGGGGCCCGAGTCCCATCAACCCGTCGTGGGGTATCTGCTGGATACGCAGTGGCATGTACGCATCCTTGTATCCGTTTTCGGTAAATTTCAAATTGAAACTGATTTTGCTCCTTTGGCTTTTGTTTGTGCGGGGGGGGGCGGGGGCAGGGGCGATGTTGCCAAGGGGGCGTGTATGGCCTATTTTTAGACAAAGCAAATGTCAAGGCGCAGGCGACAAAGAAAACTGGAGCGTTGTCTAGGCAGATTTTAAGGGATTTAAGTCTAAGCAAAAATGTACCCGAATTTAAGAGTGAACAGACTTAAATGGGGATATTATTTGATTTCTTTTATTTTCTGTATCATAAATGGTATTAGAACCTTTTAAATTTCCAACATTTTTAGTTGATATAAGCTTAGCTTTTGCCATCATATAACTGAAGCTTTAAAGCTTTCGTTGTTACAAAAATATCCTCTTCAAATGTGCCTTCACAGTTTTCTGAAAAAACGAGATAACTGAGTTGATAACATCAACTGATTAGCATCGGTTTCAATAAAGTAAGGCGCTTATTTCTGAATTTAGTTAAATTCGCATTAAACGAGCTGTCTGCATAAGCAGATTTCGGCGTGAACGGTGCTGTGAACTTGATTTGTCGTCGGGTGGATGGGCGTAACCCCTTTTCTGACCCCCTCCAGCCCCTGGGCTTCCTGTGAGCTGCAAATGCTCGTCTTGTTGATAAGGGACTGGGCATTGGGGGCCCATGGGCCCCGGGCTTATTCCTTCGCAGTGGCTAACGACTCGCAAAACTGTTGATGGCTGTAATTTGTGTGCCCCTGCTAATGCATCTATGTATCTGGCCATATGTCCGTGTCCGGGTGGCCCAAAATGTGTGTAAATTTGCCCGAAACTCAGTTAATTAACAGTATCACACTTGATAACCCGCAGGTCTGCTGCGCCTCCAGCAAATATACCAGGGCCTGCGCCCCGGCAACGAGTCCTTCCAAGTGGAGCTGGTCAAGCGCATCTCCAATGTCAGCATGGCCATCGAGTTCCTGCATACGCTGGAGCAGATCGGGCGGTTCGAGAACAAGCACATCGTCCTGGACTGCCCCACGGAAATGGCCAAGCAAATACTCATCCAGCATGTGCGCGATTTGCGACTGGGCCGTCGCACCTACCACTATTTGCTGAGTGGTCTGGTAAGTGTTGCCACTCCACAAACCCAAGGCCCAAACTAGACGCAAACCCAAGACGAACCCAGTACTTAAGTCCAGGACCAGTGGTTTAAATTAAACCAAACCGATTATCCTTATTTGTTTCGTCAATTTTCATCAATTCTATTCTTTTTTAAATGAGTTTATACATAAAATAGTTTGCAAAACGGAACTTACATATTACTTTCACAAATATAAGCCACTTATCAAAAGAAGTACAATTAAGTTATCTTCAATTAAAAAGACCATGAGCTTTTTTGTTAATATATTCTTTATTAAACATTTTTTAAATTAATAATTTGCCAAAATTTCCGACAACAACAACTTAATTTGCGATTAAGCGAATATTAAAAGAAAGATGTGTAGTACACAGCATAACAAATCTGAAATTTTCAAACCTTTTTTTTCGATTTCTCCACTGTACCTGTATCAGCGTTAAAACAACACTAATGAATTAGTTTAACAATGTTAAATATAACAATAACATAATCATCTTTATTTATTAAACCAATTGTAATCTCTAAAATTATATTTGAATGATTGTGTGAAGAATTCATAGTGTATTCATAACCACCGAAATAAACATTGACACAATCGATTAGCAAATATAGAAAAAAATAAGGTAAAAACTATTATAAACCTTAAATACTCACTGCACTGCGGATTTTAATCAAATTATTTTGTCTTGCAGTACAAAATGGGTTTTAAATATATGTTTCGTTTTAATAAATGTGTCTTGAAAATAAAGTAATTAATTCAAAACTAAATCAATAAACCCTATACATTTAGTTTCATAAAACTATATTGTATACCTTATTTTATTTTGATACTTTCGTGGTGTTCATTTAATACTCATCCTATTGAGAAATGATTTATACTCAATAGTTTAAAGTTCGTGAAACATAAGTTTAGTTAATATGAAATTTTTCTTTAGTGTAGTAACACTTATAAACACACAATTGGCTTAATTTATTAGGGTACTTTTCAATAATATATTTTTATAATATGCATTTTAAATATCTTTAAATTGACCATAATAACAATTCGAGCTAAAACCTCAAAAATAAGTAAAACACTCCCAATTACTACCGATTTTTCCCTCTGTACCTTTATCAACCCAATTCCAATTTGACTTTCCCGTATTGCAGGTCATGGACGATCGCTGGGAGAGCGAGATAATCGAATTCGGTGCCATTAACATCACGGGCTTTCGCATCGTGGACACGAACCGGCGGCTGGTGCGGGAATTCTACGACAGCTGGAAGCGCCTGGACCCCCAGATGAGTGTGGGCGCTGGCCGTGAATCGATTTCGGTGAGTAGCCGCTCCCGGCGAGGCCAGCACACTAGTTTGGCAGTTAAATATTTGCGGGGACTTAATGTTTGGCCGGGGCGACGGGTGTCGGCAGTGTAGCATAGTTTGCGGCGCTTTGTCGCTGCTATGCGCTCTGTTTGCGCTTGTGTTTGTGGCTCTGTTTGTGTTGCGTGTAGTCAAATACTCGTCCTCTTAGTCGTTCTAGTATGCGCATCCTGCGACAGATTTCAGATTTCACTTTTAGCGAGCGAGCGGGCAGGAGACAGATTGCCATCGCACAACTTGCAGTCAAAGGCACATGTGTCCTTGTCGCAACTGCTCCGTTGTCCTTGTCAATGATGCCAGAACCTAGACAAATACACTGCAGACAAATGGCCACAAGTCCAAAGCAACAAAAAAATGTATCTGAAAAATAGTTCAGATATTTAGTTCAATATTTAAAATATTTAAATTGAACTTAAACTCAATGTAGTCCCAAAATCATGGATCATTTATTTCTCGTGTTTCACAATTTTTTGTAGAACCATTGCTTTTCCTTTTTTACAAATACACATAATTAACGATTATTATTATTATGAATTTAATAACATATAGAAGAGGAAAGATTGAAAAAATTTTAAAATTATTATTTTGTATCTAACAATAAATTATTCTTTAATTTATATTTTTTTTTATTAATATTTGTTCAAGTGTAAAAAAGACAGCCTTGCGACAGCAGCATGTTGGTTTAGTTTGCGCTGGCTGGCTGTTTATATTTGTATTTCCTTGGCATTATCCTTGTTGACAAAGATTTCACTTTGTGGCGCTTAAACGTTAGTTGAATTCAGCTGCAGGACAGTTCTCTCCGGTCCAGTTCGGTCCGGTCTGGTCCGCTGTCCTTTCCATTTGGTCCGTTCCGGTACAGCTTCAGGACCGCTGCTCTCTTTGGCAGCGCTTGTTTGTTTATTTGACTTGCGTGTGTGTGCGGGGGAAATTCACATTAAAGTCTTTATGTGGCATTCCCTTTCGCTTATTTGTTTGCATGTTTGCCCAACTGCCAGTAGGCCAGTTTAAGAACTCGCCCAGCCGGCGGTTAAATATTAAATCAAAGTTTGCCCCACACTTTTGTTTGGGTTAATGTGCGACACGTTTCGTGGATCAAGACCCGCTGGGTCTTGGGCTAGCTTAACCTTAACCCCTAGTCGCCCCACCCGCAACACCTGCCCCGTTGGGGTAAATTTGGCGAACGATAGCTCGGCCCCAGAGGGCAATGGCTGGCAAAATTGTGAATAACAGCGTGTAATGCACTCATTAAACCACCTCACCAGTGTCGAATCCGCGAGGGGCTTTATGGACTATCATCCCGCTTCCTCGAGAATTATGTTATTATTATTCCCAAAACAATCCTTTTAGGTTCGGTTCATAGCCAAGTCCTGTGTTCCTCTAGCAACATTAACTTTTCTTTAATTACGAAATATTCATTTTTAGCATAAAGTAATTTAAAAATCCTGTATATTAGGTCTAAAAATTACAAAAATTAATAAAATTTGCATTTAATTATACTAATTGCATGTTTTTTTAATAGACCCCTAATTTTAAATTTTCATAAAAAAATTAAACTTGAAATCAGCATTGAAAGACTATAACAAAGTGTTAGTGGTAAGGGAAAAATATATTTAAAGCTTGAAAAATGAATCGCACTTAATTAAAATTTAATTAATATAGTAGTTGATCAATAAGGTCTAAAAAAGAAACGACTTTGACGAAATTCATTTTAATTACTTAGCTTTAAAGTTCATAATTGCTTTTTATAAAACTATACACTAAAAAAGCAAACAACTTATCTGTTCTTAACCCAAAAAAAAACTACTAAGCTAGTTAGTCATAAAAAAATTTAACTTTAAACATGCATTGAAAGCGTTTAGCGAAAATATAATTATAGTTGAAGGGTTTTGGTGTATTTTAATAAATGAATATGAAATCGCAGCGAATACAAATGTATTTAAATTGATTATTGAGAAATATATTTATTGAATGCCAAAAAAAACAAAAAAAGCAGGAACGTTACTTAATCAACTTAAATGTTAAACGTTATTTAAATAACAACATTTAAAGTTTTTGTGATGCAAAACATACAAAGCTTAAACCTTAGTTGAATTCAGATGCAGGAGGTTAAGAATGGCATCTTCTTAACCTTTAACTTCTGTCACATTTTCAATGAAACCAATGCTTTATTAATTTAATTTTCTAAAACTGTTCATCACAATACCTATCAAATAATCAATTTTTTCACGAAATGTAGGCCCAGGCGGCGCTCATGTACGATGCGGTGTTCGTCCTGGTGGAGGCGTTCAACAAAATCCTGCGCAAGAAGCCGGACCAGTTCCGGAACAACGTGCAGCGCCGCAGCCAGACGCTAATGGTGGCCCAGGCGGCGGCCTCGACGTCCAGCGACGGCTACAACTACAATGCCAGCGGTGGTGCCGGTGGTGGTGGTGGTGGTGGGGGCGGTGGATTCCCCGGCAGCGATTCCGGCGGATCCGGTGGCATGGCCTCGCGGGCCCTGGACTGCAATACGGCCAAGGGCTGGGTGAATGCCTGGGAGCACGGCGATAAAATATCGCGTTATTTGAGAAAGGTGAGTTAGAGCATCCATGTCCGCGACGACGAGATGATGTATACACAATGTACCGACATCGTCGACATCGACGACATCGATACACCTGCCAGTCGGGCAAACTGACAAAGCAATTAAGCACACACCATCCCTCAATGTTACCACTCTGTACTGAACATCCCACTTGGTATCTTTCGCTCCGCAGGTGGAAATCGAGGGACTAACCGGGGACATCAAATTCAACGATGACGGCAGACGCGTCAATTACACGCTGCACGTCGTCGAGATGACAGTAAACAGCGCCATGGTATGTGTTTTGCTGTCTAGTGTTGTTTGGGGCTGAGTGTAATGGTCCGCGTCAGCGTGAAGCCATCCGGGAAAAAGTTAAAGCCGTTTGCCCTGTGCACGTTCTAGGCAATAGTTTTAGCTTGGCTTTATTTGAAAGGAAATAATTCTATATATTTATTATCAAGTTTTTGCCAAAAAATGTGTTCCCCACTTTTAATTAGGTATTTAAAATTAGGTATTTAGAATGTACATTTTAAATGTATGCCGATTTCACTTTTAGAAATAATTGATTACATTTACCAATAAACAACTTTGATTTCATAAAATGTAATTAATCTTTGCTATTTATCCCCAAGTAACAAAGCTTAGCTAAACGAAACTGAATTAATAATTAAGTTCGGGCTGAGAAGTCAGTGTTATCCAAAAATTAAGCATGAAATGTTAGCACTGTGAAAAACAGAAAATAATGCAAAGTTAGGCAAATATCGATTCGCTTTGCTCCCTCTTGGGGAGCAAGGTGTCGATGGCTGCATTATTTATGGCCTGCCCACCTTAGTAATTTATAATCTTTCGGGGTTTCTTCTTCTCTGACAACTCAGGTCAAGGTGGCCGAGTGGAATGACGATGCCGGGCTGCAGCCCCTAAATGCCAAGTACGTCCGACTGCGTCCGCACGTGGAGTTCGAGAAAAACCGGACCTACATAGTAACCACCGTCCTGGAGGAGCCCTACATCATGCTGAAAAAGGAGGCGTATAACGAGAAGCTGCACGGCAACGAGCGATTCGAGGGTTACTGCAAGGACCTCGCCGATCTGCTGGCCAAGGAACTGGGCATTAACTGTAAGTGAATGCGTGATGCGCGATGCCCTGCTTAATCGGGCGTGTAAGCTCTCCGCCTGCGATATACGTTTTGGTACACTGAAGCAAATTTATATACTCCTTTTTTCCGATTTATTTAATTTGTATTTATATAAAAAAACACATTTCGTAATGTTCTCTCTTTTTGAAATTCCTAACCTCGATAAGCTCTTTTTATAGTGATGTTTAATTTTTAAATTTCCGAAATCTAAAATATAATTGTCACACTTAAATCTTTTATATATAAAGGGCATATTAATTGTGAACTTGAAACATTTTGCCAGCACCCGCCAATTTATAGCTACAAAATCAGTTTAAAAACTATTTATTTTAAAACTAATATCTTTAATGAAAATTTGAATTACACAATACACACTGTAGTATTTTTTTTCAAAAACTATACATAGTTTTTAAATTATTTAGTTGTGTCACAAAGCTTTTCTAAAATAATAAGCCCAATGTCATACAACTATAGTTTCAACGTATTATTTTGTTAAATAAAAGTTTCTTGATATCAAAACATACAAACTTTGTTTTTTAAAATAATTTTATTTTAAACGTATAATATATTTTTTATATTAATTATAACATATACTCCCCCTTTTTGCATGTGTGTCAATTGCAGATGAGCTGCGCTTGGTCAAGGATGGCAATTACGGCTCCGAGAAATCCAGCGCCCACGGGGGCTGGGACGGAATGGTGGGGGAGCTGGTGCGCAAGGTGAGTTACTCCGTCCGGAGTGTCCCTTTCTCCCGCCCGCCCCCTCTGACTCATGACCCAACTGAACTCCTTCGCTTGCAGGAAGCGGATATTGCGATTGCCGCCATGACGATTACCGCCGAACGCGAACGTGTCATCGACTTTAGCAAGCCGTTCATGTCGCTGGGCATCTCCATCATGATTAAGAAGCCAGTGAAGCAGACGCCCGGCGTGTTCAGCTTCATGAATCCTTTATCACAGGAAATTTGGGTGCGTATATGCTGGGAGTTTCCCGAGTTTCCCGAGTGTTTCTATCCCCTATCCCATGTCCCCATTTCCCAATCACCTTGTCCTTTGGATGCGTAGACTTTGCTTCATTGGCACCCAGCGAAGCGATGCAACTCGAGATGCTGGCACTGCTGCGGATTTTCCCTCGTCCTTCCCGATTGTGGGTGGATTATCCTTAAAGCCGAGAACATTTTAATCAAGACTTAGCCGCTACTATTGAAATTGCCAGCGGGCAGTTGGCACTGCCTCCCTATTTCTAATTATTTCCTGTCTCAAAAACCGTCTTAGACTTTCAGCCGACTAAACACACAGCGCAATGTGCTTATGCTTCACTTTGGTAACGAGTCAAAATGTTGCAAAAATTGCGCTGCATACAAATGAGTAAAGTTTTTAAACAATTTCTTCATTTCTGTTTCTGTTTCGCCGCCGTTTCCGTTGGTAATTTTTACGCTCGCCAATTTTTTCCTCTATTTTCATTATTTTTCGCGGGACTTTTTTTTGCCTCTCGTCGAATGACGAAGATGGCTGCATGGGACAAAGTTTGCAGCAAAGTTTCGACTTGTATATTTATTTCTTCTGGTTTCGGCTTCAACTTGGCACCACGTAAGCTCCCAAAGTTTAATAGAGTAAACGACAAAGTTTTTTGTGCTTTTCCCACTGTTTGCCTTTTTTAACATTACTCGCATAAACACAGCAGCAGTCGGTGGGAGTTTTCCCAAAATTACGTGGCCGTCAAGTTTTAAATTTAGCGCTAGTCTCTGGTCCGAAGTTTGGCGCTCGAGGCTTGTTTAAATAATGGCAAGCCATCAAATTTGTATGAGCGTTTAGTTGATGTTTATGTTGCACACGGGCGTCCTTCCCCAACTACTGAAAGCCAGGAGTATAGGATAACTGTGTAGACAATTAAACAAATTAGATGAGTACCCACGACCCACTGACACTAATGCGCAGTAAATGCCAAAAATTATGACGACAGAGGCTGTTAAATTTATGCACAATAAAAAATTCATAAAAAAAGGGGCACAGCCTAAATCGGAACGTCGAAACGAAAGTCAAAGAGTGTTGACAGCGCGACAAACGGAAAATTAAATGCTTATAAAAGTCGGCGAACAGCGCGCCAAAGTGAAAGCTAATGCGTAATTTGACATGAGCTAAAAAATTACAAATGCAAATTAGTTTCCAGGGGTCGGGAGTAACTGAGCTCCGAGGAAGGAAGCGAAAGTGTATGGAGCAAAAGAAAAGGCAAAAGCCAAGGCGCAAAGTTAACAAGCTAATAAAAAAGTCTTTTACAAAAAATTTATCATAAATTAAATGAAGCATTTTAGCTGCACACACATACACAATCTGAAAAGCAGCAACAAAGCGCCACAATCCCATTTAGAAGGGTGTGAGAGTGTGTGGTGAAGCCATTGAGGCATATGAAAGCAGCGGCGACAAACGACAAGGACACACCTTTCCTTCCGCACAAAGGCGTTCTCCATGGCACCCATTCAGGTGCCGACAGATCCGGCACAAAGGAGCACAAACACTTGGAAGCCCTACACTGGGGTAAATAGCCGGATCTTAAAATATCTGAAATACTTATTTCAACCAGCGCCTAAACTAATTAGTCGCGAGTATATTTATTTTGAATGCTCAGAGAATTACTGTCTTTATAAAATACATTTTTTTTTTATTTTAATTGAAAGATTAGCTTACAAAAATGAATATTACGTAAAAGATGAAAGAAAAGGGTCGACCTTATTGCAAAGTGTATAAATGAATACTCAGTTAACATATTTTTAACTCAATTTAAGTATTTTTCACTTTGATTTTCATATAGTGCGGATTTTAGTATAAACAAAATATTAAATACAATTAATTATAAAATTATATAGGTATTCCACTTTTTTTACCAGTTTTATATATTTAGTTTGTTTAAGGACTTTGACTTTAGTTTTTATACTTTACGCAGAGATTGTTTATGATTATGTATGTACTTTCGAACACACTTTTTTACAAATTTTCCGTACAGTAGGTGTAGTACCAACAAACACGAGTGTTTTGCATCAGGCATAAATGCTTAAATTGTAAATAATTAATTCAAAATGCTAATAAATTATTTTGCGCTCAATAAAATAATCAAAAAAGAAATTGTTCGCTGTGTAGGCGCTGCAACACCAACAGTAGCAACTGTTGCCGACAGCAGAGTTGCTGTTGCTCCTGTCAATGTCCTTGGCTGCTATTGTCTTGCTCCTTCGCACTCCGCACGCCGCGCTCCTTTCCAACGTTCCATTAGGTTAATGTTTCGTTATTTTCTAGGAAGCCCCGGCCGCTTCCGCTTCAATTAGCTAAGAAAATTTAATGAAAAAAAGCAGCAAAAGCTGCAGCAGTCGGTAAATTCGTAGCGGCTGCTGGCACAGGTGCCATTCTTTCATGTTCCGTGTCACGAGCGTCTCATGTTTACTCACCACCTTTCATTTTGCAACTTTCTTTTTTCCTTTCCCCTGCCAACAGGTGAGCGTCATCTTCAGCTACATCGGCGTGAGCATCGTGCTCTTCTTTGTGTCGCGCTTCTCACCACATGAATGGCGGCTCGTGCAACAGCCGCCGCAGCAATCACAGTCGCCAGGTAAGTGTACCTGCACCCACACATCTGTTCTTTTCATTTTTAAAACAGGGGGCCATGGTTGCCTGGCTTGCAGCGGGGGTATTTGAATATTGAATTAAATTGCGCGCTCACGAAAAGTTCATGCTGGTATAGGAACAACAATGTTTTAATGGTGGCGCTTGCTTAAGAAAAAAAGCTGAATAATTTGCCTTACCCTAAGAGGTCCTCCACAAAAGGAGCTCTGCAACTGTATGACAGAGCTTAATTCATTGAAAATGAGTATTCATATTTCTATGGAAAGCAATTATGAATTAAGGCATACATAAACACTGAACATTATTAGAATCATTTTGGTTACATTTTTTTTATAATTTTTCGTCGTAGATTTACTTTAAATTGAGTTGGCTAAAGGCTTAGCTTTTTCTTCAATAAAATAAAAACTTAAACACCCATTTAAAGAACCATAACCTGACCATTTCAAATTCGTTTTTAATCACTTTTTGCCATATTTTAGAAAAGAGTGCTAAAATCTTTAAAACTTTGTAGGTCAAAAAAGATTTACCAATGTTTAGCAAAGTAATGCTGGTTATACAATGTGAATCAAACCATGATTTGCAAATTTGTACTTAAAATTACTTAATTTTCCTCAACAAAATTCCTTATCAGAATTAAGTTAGTTAAGTTACGTATATAAGCATTTATTGTATCACTTTTAAAACTCGAAGCTTGCATAAAGGCACAAAATTTCTATAATTGCACCTTGCTGAGTGTTAGCCAAAAAAAAAGGGAAAGAAATGCCAAGCGGAAGATCCAAAATCTCGTAATTGTATGCATCTGCTACAACTTTCCACTTGTTTTGCATTCGATTTCATTTGATTTCATGGAAATTCAATTATTTCAATTCAATTTGCCTCACTAGCACTGCTGTAGGAATTCAGTTGACAATCGGAGCCAGAAACACATATGAACTGGCAGTTAGTCAGACCAAAAGAGAAACAGGACCGGCGATGTGGAGTGGCTGTTCATAACAATCTATTGACATCCTGCAAAACATCCTTAATGTAATTTTAGCGGAAAGTAAACAACATTTTGTATGCAGGCAGCGTTCGCAGACAGTGTAAAAACGGAGATAGATAAACAGAGACCCAGTGCTTTGGAAAGCGACAAAGGCAAGTGCAAAATAGAACCTGGCACAGAGTGCAGGAGCATGAAAGTACACGCCATGCCGGCAGCAAAATCAGCATCAGCATCCACATCAGCATCAGCATCAGCATCACGAACAGGAATGTCAGGAGAATGGGGCGGCAGTAGCGGCAATGTCATCACATCTCCGCCAGACAGTCAATGGCTTTGCAATTGAAGCAAATGGGGAAGAGAGACTTGGCTATGGGTTTGATTGCATATCAATTAGAGCAGGCGCAAAAAGCCAAGCCAAACGAAATGATTGAAACTTGGACAGTCGACATGGGCACGTACTGGCAACTCACTCCCTGCTCAATTCCCGTTCACACTGAGCGAACAAACATGATTTTGGATCAGAAAGAATAGGTTATCTTTATCTAAAAGCGTTTTGTATTGATTGGGTTCATTAATCCCTAAGTGCAGCATCTGCATTTTACCTTATTTAGTGTACTTTAGTGGCATACTATTTGGTATCATAAGGAGAGCTTTTATTGTTACCTCGTCGTTTTTAAATCCGATTTCAAACCATTTTTTGTTAAATCTTAAAAAATACTTCTAAGCCAGTTCATGTTTTGGTTATTTAAAGAACACCCAGCCAAACTAATGCTTTTAAAAACAATTGCGTCTGTCGACAGTTGGTATATTTATATAATATATTAATATACTGTTGTCTAGAACTAGAAGGATTTGTTTTCGGTGCTTCACCAGACTGCGTTTGCCGTCTGCGGTTTCGTTTTGCGGCAACTCACTGGGTTGATTCCTCTTTCAGATCCGCATGCACATCACGAACAGCTTGCCAATCAGCAGCCGCCCGGCATTATCGGGGGTGCCCCGCTGCCCGCTCCGCCCGGCCCGCCGACTCCGGGCGCCCAGACGGCAGCCGGAGCAGCAGCCCTGCAGGCGGCCCTCTCCGCCGGAAGTCTCGGAGGAGCCGGCGGCTCCGGCTCGACGGCGGTGAACGAGTTCAGTGTGTGGAACGCCTTCTGGTTCTCGCTGGCCGCCTTCATGCAGCAGGGGTGCGATCTGTCGCCGAGGTCCGTGTCCGGACGAATTGCAGCCGCCTCGTGGTTCTTCTTCACCCTCATACTCATCTCCTCGTACACGGCCAACCTGGCCGCCTTTCTCACCGTGGAGCGGATGGTCACGCCGATCAACTCGCCGGAGGACCTGGCCATGCAGACGGAGGTGCAGTACGGCACTCTGCTGCACGGCTCCACCTGGGACTTCTTCCGGGTGAGTAGCAAATTGACAGGGGCCTCTGCACTGAGGGAAATAAGTTGGGCATTACAATTGTTGATTAAATAAAGACCTTTCTTTATTCAATGAAAATTTAACTTTAAAGTATATGTATTATATTAGAGACATTTATGGAAAACAGCTTAAAATAGAAAAACATATATTAGTAAGGGAAACTTACTAAATTGGCTTTGAATACAAAATGTTTGCACTCAAATAATCGTACCCAAAAACTTCAGAGAAATGTATAGTCCAAAGTAAGCAAAGATTTTGAAAACCAAAGCGTCTTAAAAAGTGATAAGTGCTCGTGTGATGAAAGTTATCAAAAAAGTTGTTTTATAAAGATTTATAACCAACGATGGCCTCGAGTTTTCACTTCGATGTGTGTATACAAAAATACAAGGCCACTAAAACCAACAATAATAGTAAAAAATAAATCATTAAAAAATCATTAGAAAGTGCTATCTGATAAACACTTATCATTGGCTGGAGCTTTAAAAAATGCTGTTCTCAATTATTTTTACTGCATACCTATGTACCTTTTTTTTTGTCAGACTCCCCAGAGACATAAGAGTCCCGATTGCCTAGCAGCCAAATTAATTTGGGGTGCTCATGTCACACTCATTTGACAACCGCACAATGGGCGAATCAAAGACAATAAAAGCCAACAGTCAAGAGCTAGAAAACCATTAGAATTTGCGAGCTGAGCCTTTTGAGACGTCAAAATTGAGAGGCCCCAGCCGGGCCAAGGATTAATTTGTGTTAGACGAGGAATAAAAAGCAATTTGCCGCCCGTCACCGCCCGTCACCGCCCCTTTTACCACCCACCACGCCCATCCCTTCGTTCAGCAATCCACATTCCATTTCTCGGGCCGTCAATCGGGCCAAAAATGCAAAAGAAATGGGACGCAATTCTATTTTTTATGGCTACATTTATTTGAGATGCTTTTAAGCACACTTACGCCCTGCTGCCTCACCATGTGAGCAGATATTATATATATTGGGTACATATATAGGGCGACAGCCGTTGGTAGTCGACTAGGAACATTATGCTGATGGATGTCTGGCCAAATCGGGTATCCCTATCCGCCTGCATTCGACTGTCGCGGGATGCCGAGGCGTATACGTACTATACTATACTATATATATGGCGTGCCCATTCCGGCTTTTCCGTACTCCGCACTTTATATTTTCGTTCGTTTGTCCTTTGTACCCGCAGCGTTCCCAAATCGGACTCCACAACAAGATGTGGGAGTACATGAACTCGCGCAAGCACGTCTTCGTGAATACCTACGACGAGGGCATCAAACGCGTGCGCACCTCCAAGGGCAAGTACGCCCTGCTGGTGGAGTCCCCCAAAAACGAGTATGTGAACGCCCGCGAGCCCTGCGACACAATGAAAGTGGGCCGCAATCTGGATACAAAGGGATTTGGCATCGCCACGCCGCTCGGTTCGGCGCTCAAGTGAGTACACTGCGGGGAAATGGGGCTTCTTAAGTTGGCCATTTACTGAGCCCGCTTTCCAGCTAGACATAAAGAATTGTATATTACAATTGAACGTTTTTGGTTGATGCAATAATATTTTATGGAACCACCCCTTAAAGACCATTTATTATAGAATCAAGTGTCCCAAATTTTTTGGCAACCTTTTTTGAAGTTCTTATATTCGATATTATAAAGGAATTTAATTTCTAATTGATTTTATGCTAGTCATTAATAGCAATACAAATTAATATTTTATAAAATAAGCTTAAAATATTTTTTTTGCTTCTTAAAGGTTTTTTTGTCCTTATTACAAGCACTTTTATCAGCTTTTGAAAGCAAGCTAAAACTTTTAGCTTAATTTTCGTAATCGTAGTTTTGAAATAAAATTGTTCCTCCAAGTCGGAATTAGCAATAAATCCCCTAAAGGTATTGCTCTCAGTGTAGGAACGGAATCCGAGTGCTGTAAGGCAGTCCGAAATTGATGCCTTTTAGGGTGAGGAGCTGGGGATTTGCCAACCAGAGATGAAAGCTAACCCACATACTTAACAACGCCACCTTCACTCTCCTCCCCCCCAACAGGGACCCCATCAATCTGGCCGTGCTGACGCTGAAGGAGAACGGCGAGCTGATCAAGTTGCGCAACAAATGGTGGTACGACAAAACGGAGTGCAGCACCCACAAGGAGGGCGCCTCGCACAACGAGCTATCGCTGAGCAATGTGGCTGGGATATTCTACATACTGATTGGCGGCCTGCTTGTCAGCGTGTTCGTGGCCATCCTGGAGTACTGTTTCCGGAGCAAGGACTCGCGCTCCACTTCCTGGCGGATCCGGCATGGGAATGGGCATGGGCATGGGCATGGGGCTGGGCGGAGTGGGGGGCGGCAGTCTGGGCAAGGCCAACGGCTCCATGATGCTGGGCCCTTCGAGCGCCGTGCCCGGCGTGATGCCGTCCACACATCAAAGGAGCGCGCTGACGGACACCATGCACGCCAAAGCGAAATTGACCATCCAAGCGAGTCGCGACTACGACAATGGACGCGTCGGGGTGAGTTCAAAAAACATATACACAGTTTAAAGTATCAATTCTACACTTACTTTCACCAACTTGTTGACTTGTGAGCACGGAACATTCAGAAATACCGAAATATAATTCTAAAATAATGTTTCAGAAATCTCTACGATATAATTGAAAATGCTCAACTTTATTTTGGAATCACAATTAAAACAAATGTTTAAGGTATCTTCATTTTGATAGGCTAAAAATAATATAAAAGTAATCGCTGCCTGTCAGACTAACTTAATAAGAACACATTACCTTACAAAAACATGGTTATGAATCGTATATGAATTAGTAGGTTTATAATTGTTTGGATAGAATAATATAACATAAAGGTTGTTTTTAAGGTCAAATGTTTTAACACATTAAACATTTTTATTTTAATCGATTTTTGTGAAACATCTTTTTGCGCTTCCAAGGGAATTATTCTTAAATACAAATATTAACGTAGGATAAAAATTAAAATGATTTTTTTTCTGTGTCGGTGACAATTCCTAGCTACAAACTGGGAAAGTGCGTTCTATTTTTAGCGCACTTGCGATGTGTATACGGGCATTGATTCTAATCCACGCACAGTATCTCAATTGTGCCTCGTTGCAGTATTACCCACCCGCCCAGCTCTCGGCCACGCCCCCCGACACCGGGGACGCCCTTCACATGAACGCTCACGGGCAGGTCTGACATGAGCACGCGCAGGAGTCGCGCCTCTGACGCACCCCCTGCGCCCCCACGATCCGCCGGATAATGGCCAACAGTCGCCAGGAGACGGAGAAGATGATGGGTGGTGGTCACGGTGGTCACGGTGGTCACGGTGGCCACGGTGGCCACGGCGGCACCGTCACCGTATCCGTACCGGCCACCTGCTCGGGCAGCATGAACGGCAGCCACGAGGGCAGCCTCACCTTGTCGCCGGGCAGCGGGAGTGCCACCCTGATGCGCCACTCGCCGGACATCAACCAGCATCCGTATGGCAAGTAAGTGCTCGGATGGGTTAGCTATAAGGACACCTAGTTGTAAGTACCACTTGAAAAGCCGCCAAACATCTGCATTCACATACACACGGACATGAGCTCTATAAATGCTGCATACTTTGAGGTGTTGGCAGGAATTTTTTTCGTTATTTCGCCATTGCACCTTTAAACTTTCTCCGAAATTAAGCAAAATTATTTTGAAATGTTCTCAATGAGCCCATTGTCCCGCTTATTCTCTATTGAAAAACCTTTTTTATATTTCATGAACAATTACTTTTCATGCCACGATTTTAAATTAAATGGATTGCAAAAGTGAAAATTGTAGAATATGTCATAAAATTCTTGGCACACTTGAGAAGCGATTGCTTGCGATATTAAAGGTTATAAATTTGCAATAAGTGCACCAGAATTTCAACAATAAATCTCGACGCTGAGCGATGCAACAAAGTATGCAGCTTTATTTATGTGGCCACATTCAAATAATTGCGCTGCGCAATCAGTTGGTAAATTTTTTTAGTCTGTCAGCAATGCAATGCAAATGAATGGTATAAATTATTGCATTACTGTTAACAGTCAGCTGAGCTGAGTTGTGCCGAGGATCGGATCGGATGAGATGCAGTCAGGTGGGCCGGGGAAATGTGAATGGGAGATATGAGGGCAAACAACCGAATGACAACATACACGAGGCGGAAGAGACAACATGCTAAACACGAAATAACCATAAACACACAGAAATACGCGGCCAGCTGCATACTTACATATATAAACACTGCAATTCATTGCATTCAAATGACTGATTAATATTTTTAATAAACACCACATGCGCCGCAACTCAATAGCTAAATGGAAAACATGGGATAAGTGTTCATAGCGGGATATTCATTTTTTTCCTCCTCAATTATCATTGCGGGATTTGTTGTCGCTTATTTGTTTATAATTAAATTACAGAAAATATGGGCAAAAAAAACGCAAATGAATACAAAGCGAGTGTCAGAGGGGGGCCCAAAACAAATATTGTAATAAATTAATTAGCGCTAAATAAAGAAAATAGTTTAACCCATAGTTCAGCTCATGAATGCAAAACAAACAACTGAAAAAATGTGACGAGAGGCTAAAAAGCAGAATTTTAATTAAATTTATTTTGAATGAAATTGTTTTGATTCCTGAGCTGCGAAAAGTGGAAAGAACTTTAACAGATTATTACGTTTAGACAATTTCAATCCATTTTTGTTATAAACGAGATTTATTTTTTGTTTTACAAATATATACATAAAAGTAAAGGGTAAAAAATGTTTTACTCTGGCCCCCTATGAGTAGCTACTAACTATTAGGATAGGCTAGATATAACGTTTGAATTGTGAGCCAAATCAAGCAACAACAAGAGCCGCATACTTCCGCATTGAAATTGGACAGGGCAAACCGGATGTAGCTGTAATTAATAATTGTAAAAAAACAAACTCTAAGTGTAGTTAAATTGTAGCATATTTGGTATATTTTGCATTGGCATGGTTCACATTCTTTATTGTACATAAAACATGAGAGATGCCACATAAATGGGCACTAGTTGAACGTTATAACAATAAGAGGAAGGAGCGAAATACCATAACAATGATCAAGTCATATCAAAAGGCATTAAAAATGGTACTAAGATTATCCAAACTAAAATAACAAGATTAAAATAAAAAATTTAATTGAGAAATACTTAAAACTATTGTAAAATATTTATGAATTTATTCTTGTTAGCTGAAATTTGTGTGTGCATAAAGTTGATTAGAGATTTTCTTTTTAAAATCAATTAATTCTTCGGTTTATGCTCACATCCCTTATGGTTTTTGGTATTGTTGTGAGACTAAATGTTTTATAAGCCAGGGGAGACTTCTAACAACAACTGTTGCAGGTGAATTGCATTTAAACTCAATTTTAGTTATTTAATCTATGACAAAATCAAAACTCAAATCAAACAAAGCCGCTAAAGTGCATAAATAAATTTAATATCAATAGTAAACAGAAAATTCAAATAAAACTACCGAGATATATGTATGTGCAAGTGCAAGCGTAAATACCTATGAATATAAATGGTAAACTGTCTAAACAAATAAGTATTTATATATATCTACAAATACGTATGCAACCGGACAACTGAAATGTGTTGCTAGGTAGAACTGCGAATCAAATCAGATAATAAAACCAGAGACAGCGCCAAGCCCGAATGAAAAAACTCAATTGACACCGCCACAAAAGACAAGGCAAATCAAGCAAATTTTGCCCACGGCAACATGACTACAATATTAAAGAGATCAAAAAAACAATTAGTATTAAAAAACATAGCTGTAAGTCTAAATCAAAGTTAAGTATAAAAAATTGTATTTTGTGCCATGACACTTTCATTTTCATTGATTTAGTCCTATCGTTGCCCGGAAACCTTTTGAGATTCAGTTTTTTTTTACATCCTACCGTATATAGTCGTGCATAACCATGTGTATAAATTTAAATTTATTTGTAAAATATTACCAAAGTAAACATATGGAAATGAGCAACAGACGGAGCGGGACATTTGATATATTTATTAATATTTAGCAAACATATTGTTATCGAATTGCATTTAACTGCCCGAAACCAACGTGAAAGCATAATGACAGCAAACAAAGATGGTAAATAAAACTAGCATAATAATAAACATTTTAAACGCCTCGTTCGTTTCTTTTGGGGGAATCGGAATCGGAATTAGAATTGGAATCTAAATCTGATGGATCATCTGGCTGAGTAAATGAATTATTCATCTCCTGCCAGGGTCTTAGCACTCCATTCCTCTGGCCCGTCGTTAATCCAAATGAATTAAGATAAATTTGGCTGAGCAAATAAACCAGCCTGGTTGGCATTCAGCCCGGTCGAAGCCAACTGACTTAGGTAGCTGAAAGCATTTGCACAAATTGACGGTCTACCGCACTTGCCACATGCGGCAGCTGAGAAATGCTGGAGCACTCGCACACACAAACAGGCGGGAGGATGCCTTTATTATGAGGTCGCCGTGTGCATTGCAGTGACATGGAGAACAACCCACTTACCACCGAGTAACCACCAACCACCCCTTAAAGCAGAGATGAAAAGGGTATACCTGAAGTACATTTTAATGTACAAGCCACTTTTCTTTAAATATATATTTAAATTATTTATTAAAAAACCGTACACTTATAAAATTTAATTGAAAATTTTCTTAAGTCTAATTAATGCGACTAAAATGTACATATTTATAACCGCACCTAATGGCAAAAAATTATCAAATATGCAGTACATATGATCAAACATATATGTTAGCTATGCATTTCCTTCTTTTTCTCCTTTTTCAAAGCCCTTTTTAATAATATGGTACAACAAATTAATTATTTTAGCAAGTTTATGCGTTCACTTTTAGATATATGACTAGTGGGAATTCAATAACAGCCTATTTAAAATAAACACTAAGGTACAACTCGGTGTTTAAAACTCCTTAATGTTCATATTTAGTTAAACACACAGGGTAGGTTTTTAGTATCTAGACATAAGGATTTTATATCCTTTTCAGAAGGAAATAAACAAAAAAATGAAAACAAATACTCCCTGGTATTAATTTTTTATTCATGTTTACTCAGCCGAAGAATGCTTGGTTGAGGTAAGATGTACTTTAGCTAAGTACCTAGATGTGTACCTGAATACTCCCCATCACTGCCCCAAAACGCAGTAGCCTAGGCCCCCTCCTTCTGATTTCGGTAAACTATTTACTAGATTCCCTTGCTGTGTGTGCTACATGAACTAAATGCGTTTGCGGTTGAATTGTTGCCTTGCCGTTTGTTTTGTTGCCACCAACTCCACTGCAACATAATTAGAAAGCGGGATGGCGGAGTGGCGGGATGGCTGGCAAGTCGGAAGTCATGATTCACGAGTGCCGCACACGCCGCAGTAATTAACACACAAACGGCCAAGTCAAACCCACCAACTGCCAACTGCCGGAGTTAGCAGGGCGGCTTAAGGACGCCCAGTGTTGGCTTAAAGACCACTGCAAACCTCAAAAGATCTGCAGCTCGCAACCGCCCACTAGCACTTACTTTCCACATTAGCATAAAAACCACTGGGCCAGGGCGTGAGACTTTTGGACCCAAGAAACTCCCCCGCCCAACAAAGCAGCCCTTGGGGTATGAAATTTTCCATTTGACAAGTGCCAAAGTTGGGCCGTCATAAAATTAGCGCCGTTTTTAACTTTGCTCAGTACACAAAAGGCATCAGACGGTGGTGGTATGGGAGAAAATGGTGGGTCGAATTCCCACAAATCCCTTTCCCCAAAAAAATCTACCCTCCCAAAAAGTACACACTAAGCAAATAAAGAAAAGGCCAGCCAAAAGTGGAATCATAAAAAGAAAACTCCTCAAATTTTCAGCTATGGATGAACTCGTGACTCAAGATATCAACATTTTTCAAAATAAAAGTATCCCGACATATAATATGACTTTATAAGGCCTCGATATAATTTAGATCATGTGTTTTCACCTTTATGGTAAGCTTAACCTTTAGTATTAAATTTAAAAAAAATCTTAAAGTTTTATAGTTTTTTAGCTTTTAAGACACGGAAATCTGTATCATTTTGAATCCCAGTAATAGCCTTTAGACAATTATTCTCGAAAGTTATACAAGCGTTTAGACATATATCAAGAGGAAAGTTGGTAGAAACCAGAAAATTTAATTGAAATAATCATAATTTAAGAAATGATGTTCTTAGAAATCAATTTTTTTACCCTTATTTCCTGGTTGATAGAGTTGTTATTGTTCTTTTTAAGCTAGGATTATCCGCAGAGTCCTTATAAAAACATGGCATTAAAATTAATTGACATTAAAAAATAGAAATGGTATGAAATTTGTAATACACAGAAAAGAAAATACAAACAGAAAAAAGGTAATCTAGATAGGAAACAAAATCAAAAGAAGCCAATTCAACTAAAAATGATAAAGAACTGGTGAGAAAAAAAGAAAGTACGATCAACAATTTCGGAAGTTTTTTGTTAGTATTAAAAGTTAGATAGAAAAATTAAACCGAGTTTTAAATCAATTTAGGACAAAATCAAAGCATAGAAGGTCCATGGTATTTCACGAACGTATAGCCCATCCCTAGCATAGGCTAGCGAATTTTTGAATACCTTTCGGATTTGTGCAGGCCCCTTCATTTGGGCCTTCCCCTCCATTTCGTCCCTTTCGACTGGGGCATAAAAACAAATGAGGCCCCGAACGTGCACTGGCACTTCGCTCGGCGGGCGGCCCAGTGGAGCGTTCCGTGATGAAATGGCAAACATTCCGGACGGGTCCGGTCATTTCTCATAGCAAAAGTAAATAGGCTGCCGGGCCAGAGGGCGCTGCTTTGATGGCTCTAATCGATCAAAGGCAAATGCCAAATCAATTGCCCGCTGCCTCCTGCGAGTCTGGGTTCTGTACTCTGTAGTGTGGATGTGGATGTGGGTGCGGAAGTGGCCAAGGCAGCGAATCACTTACCATAATGAGGGCCTCGATTGTCCAGCCCGACCGGCTTGCATACGTGCTAATAAATCTGCCCGAATGTGTTTATTTATTTGGTTGCCGTAGCGGTTGAGCCTGTCATTGCTGCCTTACACTTTCCATTGATTTATGCCGACCGCGTTTGTCGTTTTAAATATTTATCGAAATGATTGGCGTCCACTTGCCTCACATCTTAAT
Organism: Drosophila gunungcola; assembly: GCF_025200985.1. NCBI lineage: Eukaryota > Metazoa > Arthropoda > Insecta > Diptera > Drosophilidae > Drosophila > Drosophila gunungcola. The sequence goes on from NW_026453179.1 coordinate 6,857,979, forward strand.
TATCGGCCGGAGTTGAATGAAAATGCATGAGGGCGGGCTAAAGCCCCTCAATTTACATGGCAATGGAGTAGCGAATACACAGTGGATTACACTGGTCATCAGTATTAGGGTTTATAAAAAATACATTAATTACAAACATTTAAATATTAACTATGGGAATATTGAATAACCAATGAATAAAGTAAATTGCAAACACTTAAATATTTAAAGGATAAAAACAATATATAGAATTGTATTATACTAAAACAAACTTTTAACTAAACTTAAATTCCTTCTACTTCGTAAAACGATGTAAATAAGTGTAATTAAAGAAGGGCGTATAAACTACTTACCCTCTATAATTTTTATAAGCCAAGAAGCCAATATATACTTATTATATAATTAATTTAATTATGTTTACCTAAAATAGTGTTCCAAATTTAAGGTTTGCCTTTAATGGAGTGAAATCGGTTGCCCATGAATGGAAGTTATACATTTTCCAGCACCCATGTTGATAAGTGTTTTCCAATTAGGACGTGGTATGCGTGCTTCGAGTGCAGCTCCGCTTATTCCACTGTTCCGCAGGGCTTAATGAGCGGTCATCTTCAATTAATGTGCAAAATATGCATTCACCATTTTTAATTTATTTTAACCATCCTTCCGCAACGGCCTGAATAAAAGGAGCGGAACGGGGTGGCAAGTTGGAGTGGCAAGTAATGCCAGTTGCTGGCCGCCATATCACTTACCTTGCATATTTTATTGAAATTCAACACCCGCATATAAGTTTTGTGTTACTAGTGCCGCCGACCAGCGACCACGTAAATTGCCAAATTACGTTGCCAGCATTCGAAATGCGGCCGGGAAACCCAAGAGGAACGGAAACCGGAGAGATTGGTCCTGCTTCGTCCGCCTGTCTGCGTATGCCTTAATTACCCGTTATATTAGAACCGACTCCGACACTCGACCGCCGGTCCATCGCAGGATGGCTCGTATTTTTCGGTCCTATAATTGATATTTTGGGAATTGCGGGTCTGCCTTATGCGGACGAGTCGTGTTGCGTAACATTCAAAACGCTTCAAGAATATTAAATGCGTCTCCTAGACGGGGCGTATTTTGGCATGATTATGAAAATGCAGTTACTTCGGAGAAAATTGTGTTGTATATTCGACAAGGAAATCAAAATAAGTATTTTACAATAATTAAAGTTAAACAAAAAATGAATAATTATAAGTATACAAATTGTAAAATTATATAAACAATACTGTAATGATTTTCAAAAAAGAAAAAATTGTATGGCTTTTGGTAGCGCCCTACCGATGGACGTACCGATTATAATTGTTGTAATAGAACTGATAGAATACCGATAGTTAAATATGAGATTTACAGACAAAATTTGAAAGGGATAATATTATCACTTCATCTGGGACACTTTTTTTATTGACGCAAGACAAGTTTTTCAGACGTTACGATAAGCTTAAAATAGATTTTATCTAAATCCACTTCAAAACACGACAAATGTAGACAAGTAGAAAATAATATTTAAATTGTTATTTTATTTAAAAAGAAAAAAATAAAATTACAATTTTATAAGCTTTATATTTTATTACCCTTTGAGATTTAAATTCACTCCAAACAATTTAGAAATGTTTAATATCATATTGGGTTAATATTAGTGAGTATGTCAATAAGAACAATCCACTGGCATAAAACGATTCTCGATCCATTTTGAACAAGCTAAGCGATCGCAGCTTTAATGGATTTCTGACCAGGTTCAGAGTGAAGGCCTCGAACTGCAAAGAAATTTAACAACTTAAAAGAGCTTTTTATTTATAAGGATTATTGACCACTCACTACTGTCTCTAATCTGCTATCCAATCCTGGCTGAAAGAGAGTCCTTTGACTAAGAAGTGCGATCATATTACCGTGGGCTTTGAGTAGGTAAAATACGTTACTCGAGTCAAGCCAGCAATTGAGTTGGTAAAACACTATGGTAGCAGTGCTTAAGACTAAAATGATGATTGAACCATTTTCCGTAATGTAAATGCATTTTTTTAAGCTGAACAACAAGTATAAAAGTCCCACTCCATTCAGAGTGTAAGTAAGTATTATGCATAAGACCTGACTTTGGTATGCTTTTGAAAAAGGCGGCGGAACGATGTGAAAAGCCGCAGAAAGGTCCGTCTCTGGGACCATCGACTAACCAAAGCCAAGAAAACACAAATCGTCCGCAATCCTGATGCCACCACGAAGAAGTATGCTTGAAGAGAATTAAGAGAATTCCATATACTGGGCAAACCATGAGTATGAATCAGGTGGTAAATTGGTGTGATGAAAATGAAAAAGTGCAAGCAGGCTGCACATATTGTAGCTCGTTTGGTGCCAGCGCTCGACCCGTTTTAATATCGACCTCAAAATTCAGAACGCCAGAAAAACGTCCATAAAAATAGGACACGATTAGACACGTCCTACAAGGTTAACCATTGCTGCTTACTAAAATTCAGTTCATGGCAAGTGGAATATGGCTATCCAGTTTCGATGTTTCAAATGCTTTGATATATGAGAATAATTAGTAATGCTGTATCAGTTAGTCTCGATTCAATTTATTAACTAAATTAAATTGATTGGGAGTCAAAACTTGGCGTGCTTAGTGTTATACCATTGCAAACGATATTTCGAGCTGAACTATTGTTACTTCGGAATAGAAAATCAAAGCAAAGCTTTATTGCTTTTCAAAATTTTGGCTTGATGATCAATACACTATTGGGTTCTTCAAACCAATTGTTATAACATTTTATCCATTTCTCTCAGTACACTTCAAACATGGTTTTAAAACACTTTGACTGCTTTTGCGGCGCTCGTTATTTTAAATTTGAATTCGGGAACTAAAGTAGTCATTGGCAGTTGGTTTCTCCGATGACATACTACTAGCATATGGTCGTGTACCAATCCGAATTAAGCGTTCTTTGTTTCTCAAGAGAAAAAGTGTCACTGAGTTTTTGGCACAAATAACTTTTGTTGAATTGAGCTTGATTTGAAATCATTTTTCGTCACAAAATCATATATTTTTAATGAAGAAGGTGTGATTTTGGTTCCTCCCTCAGATGTGTTCTCGTTTAATTTTTTAAAATGGGAACAAAACTTATTGACATAGTTTGCTAAGCAAAACATATTTTTAGAATGCTACGGTCCTCAGAAAAATAAGGTTTTTTGTTAATCTATATTGTTAGAGAAATTGAAAGCTGATATGATATATATTATATATTACGAATATTTAAAAATATCACTCTATATCAACTATGCTCTCTTGTGCTTATATGCAGATATTTTTCATTTAAATATATTATCTCTGAATCCCTAAAAATCCAAATATTAATCTATATTGCTAGAAAAATTGACAGCTGATATGACATATTTTATATATTACGAATATCTAAGAACATCACTCTATATCAACTATACTCCTGTGTGCTTATACGGAGATACTCTTCATTTAAGTAAATTATCACTAAATCCCTAAAAATCCAAATGGCAATTACACACATTTCGTAGGACATTGCCCCCCTTTTCGAATACCTCATTCCTCAACGGCCTATCCATTATTAAAAGGTTTTGCGGTTTCTCTGTTAACCAATTCGCTTGTTTCCCGTTTACATGTGAATGCCATTCTGGATATTGAACTGCCGTCGCATTCCGTCAGTTGTCCACCGCCCGTCGACTGCTGCTGAAATATTGAAAACTTTTGTGTGGTCGGCTGCTGGATTTTTTTCCGAGCATTTCCGCAATTGTCAATTAAAAGTATTACGGCCAGGCCCAGGGGATGGGAGGAAGTTGGAGGGAATTGTGGGGGGGATTGGAGTATCGCCCGCAAAGCGGCATGTAAAAATCAATCAGAGGACGGCGACATCGACCGCATTAGCTGGCCAACTAGGCGAACAAACCGAGGGGGGGGATGGGACGGGTTCGGCCGAGAAACCGCAGTCAACTTGCTGATTGCGCTTTGTCCTCCGGCCATAATCCCAGGACCAAGCCCAAGTCCTGCTCCTTGTAGCTGCCCCTCTGCTCCTGCGGCTGCTGTGGTGGCCTTTGTGCTCGATTTAGTTTCGGGCCGAAAAACTTTTGCCGTCTGCCAATACAAGAGTAATTATCGGAAATGCGGTCTAGACGTAATCCCGGCTAATGAGCAGTTACGACTCCTTCAAGTGTTGCAGGGGACAAATTGAAATACGCTCAGTTTGTGGCTGTGTTCGTGACTGTGGACATGTCAAAATATGAACTGTTGTGGCATTAATTCAGCGAGTGCATCTGACAAACCGACGACGGCAACTTCTGCTAAACTTTATGGTACATTTTTCCGAACTGAAGGATAGACGAGTCGCAGTCCTGACAGCTGATTGATGCATTTTGCAATTATTTTTGACGCTGCCGGCGAGCTGAGATTGAAAACTTGTCAGTTGCATTGACGGGAAGTGCGGAAAAATGCCGAAAATGCACATAAATGATGCGACAACGATATGGGTTTGTTAACACGATTTATCAGTTCAAAAGAGAAAAGAAATTGTCTAGCTAACAAGTATAAGTTGTAACGATTTTAAAGTTTTAAATTATTTAAATAGGAAATATAGAAGGGGTAACAAATGGAATTGCTATCAACTTAAATCTGTTTATATCATTCCTTTTAACCAATATCAGTATTATTATGTTTTTAGGCAAAATAAATAAAATATGTTTGCACAGTTACAAATGAAGCAAATATAAAGGTTTAATCAATTACTTGGGTTACAAAATACATACATTAATGCTCAATTTTCAATACAAATATATACAAATTTAAAGTGAAACCATATTAAAGAACATAAATCATTGTTATTATTATTATTACTTTCTAATTCGCCACTCTGTTTTTAAATTCCTTAGTAACTTGTGCCAAATACAAAACTATTAGAATGACCTAAAATTACATTTTTGTTAAAATAAATAATAATCAAAACATTAGAAATAAAAAATCAACAATTTTTGGTGCTGAAGGTGCGAGCGCGCCCTGTTCTCATCTCATCAAGAGGTGTTTTTGTTTGATCTTTTAAAATAAAATTATAGGTGAAAATAAACATTATAGGTGAATATTTTTTATGAAAATTAATAGTTTTTAAAAATCGGTTGCCTAACTTTTGACACTACTTACTTCCGGAATTGTCATCACTTTGCTGCCCGGCGGCAAATGACCCAGGTGACTTTCAGCACACGCCTGAACAATTTTTATTTGCCACATTTTATCTACATCGAAACTTTGGCGTAACAAAAGATTAGCAAAGTTATGCCAAAAGAGCGAAACTTGTTCTTGGCGAGCTTTTCTTTTTTCTCACCCGCTTTACCTTTGCCGGTTACAATTTTTCCCTAGCCAATTCCCCGGTGTGCCGGTGGAAAATGCATAGAATTCAACTAATTAAGACACAGGACGAGGAAAGACTGAGGAGAGCGTGCGAGAGATCTTACCGTTTGTGCGGAGGTGCTGAAAATATTAGAAAGTTTCACTGCCTCTGAGGAAAGTTCTGCCTTTGACCAGTGCACTGCAGTGGCAGAAATAAAGTACGCAAATGACAGCAAATCCTCAAGACGGCGAAGGGAAGCGCACTGCAATTTGCTGCATAAAAATAAATTGGCTGGGGATCAAGCTCGAACTTAAAGAGCCCGGAAAAGCGCAGGTGGGGGCGAAGCGAGGATTGCTAGATGCAAATTGCTTAGTTTTATGGCTTTGGCTGCTCCTAATCGAAGTGAAGCCAATGAAAGGTAATAAGAGTTCTGCAAGTGCAGTAGTTGTCGGAAATGAATTGCAATTGAAGATGGCCCTGGCACATACTTGACTTTACTCGACCCAAGACGACGGAGACAGATAATTGAGTGCTGAAGTGGCGGGGGTGGGATTAAATTGATGTACGGCTTCATTGTATTTATGAGATACTTGGAATACTTGGCCTACTTGGCACATTTTTCCCAGTCAAATTGATTACCGCAAATGGCCAGGCAGAACTTCCAGCTTAAACTCGATTTTAAATTGTCCCCCACACCCATGCAGGATGCACAGAATGTAAGCCGCTTGTAAGCCGAGCAAGAAATGCGCCATCCCTTTTCGGTATAATTAAGTATTTACTTTCACTTTGCCGTCCAAGGGTGTGTGGACTATAGATGTAGCTGGGACAGGAAGCGGAAATGCGATGCGATGCGGCAGGGAAATCAAGAACCAGAAGCCAGCCGAGCACCGACATGAAAACTAAGCGAAAAAGCAATTAGAGCTAAACAATGGGTGCCAGGGGGCGGAAAAAAGAGAGGGAAGGGGAAGGGGAAAGAAAAGGGGAAAGGGGAAAGGGAAAACGATGCTGTCTCTGCAAACTTGATATTATGGGGCTGCCATGTGTAAAATGCAGGCGAGCACGAAAATCCCAGAGAGCTGCCAGAGGGGAGTTGGCAATAAAAGTAGCGTGTGCATATTTCAAGCAAAAATGCAACATAAAAACATTAAACAAATGCCAGACGAAGAAGTAGAGGAATTCGAATGGCAGACATGGCAAATACAGATGCAGTTGGAGGGATATGCAACGGGGCGCATACTTCATGTGTCGCTGCAAGGACTTGCATAACGTATACGTACCGTTGCCGCAGCGATAAGTGTGACAAACTGACATGGCAGGCAACTTGCTCCTCGCCCGCTTCAGACTCGTAGTTTGATACGAATTTGCATTTACACTGACAATTTTCCAGCCCCAAACGGCGGCTGTCTTTTGCGTGCAGCGTGGCGTATGCGTAATTATGGTTTTGCCAGTGGCCACATCAGAAGAAGCCGACACGGTAACTTCAGTGCTGGAATCTAAGAGCTAAGCGGCCCCAGGTGCACTGAACTTTGATTAACCCCCATACCAGTACGCGACAAAAGGATAAAGATTCCAGAAAATTTCACAAAACTAGGACAAACGATCGGGATCGCGCGTTTGGTGGCTTTTCTATCAAAGACTAATTAAAAACTTTGGCCAATGCCAAAAGCGCAAAAAACGCTTGCCATGTGCAAAGTTTTGTCATTTGAAAATTTAAACAAAAAGCTGAGGCAGCCAACGGCAGCAGCAACAACTGCAACAAGTGCTGCTTGGCAACTTTGAAATTAATAAATTATTCATGATAAATGAAAGTTTCGCGAGTTTCTCGTGGTGGTTAGAAATTTCGGGAAACTTTTGTTAAAAGAGCCGAAGCTGAAATCAATGCAAGTGCAATGCGCTTAAAATCAATAAAGTGAGGTAAAATGGAAGTAAATAAAATAGGAGTAATTAAAATAAAACAGCTTTATATTGGGCTCACTGGAACCGGGCCACTGCAATTGCCGGCACAAATTCAAGAATGGATATGTCAATCACTTCGCGCCGTTAAGCAGCATAATCAAGCTGCCAATGGTTTTTACACATTTACTTTGACCGTTGTGCCATCGCTTTTTCATGAGTTCCGTACCGAGCCAATTCCAATTTTTTTCCTTTTTATGTAGAACCACGACGGGGTAACAAAAGCGTGTAGGAGACCATATAAAATTACCTGCCACACAATTTGATAATTTAATTTTAACTTTTTTAATAATATCTTTATGAAATAACTAGCTTTTTTAACAGCATATTTGAAAAATTGATCAATTATAATCATCTTAAAATATATAAGAGAAGTACAATTACATTGTTAGTCTTGTATTTTACTTTGCTGAAAATATTTAAATATTCAAGCTAACATATTTTTACGATGTGCTGGGTATTTTACACTTCCGCAGGCCCTGTGTTATTTTTTCCAGGTGCAAGGTTTTTAAAAACGTTGACATGAATAAATATAATAAATGCAGTTTACCACTTTAACAATTTGTCTGACGCCCGTGCATTTTTTTGGCCTGCACCTTGCGGACCGCTTGGTTTTGATTTTTTATTTGGACCCCCGAATCGAGAATCGGGAGTGAAAAATGCATGTGGCACAAATGGCAATCAGCGACATTAATAAATAAAATCGTTGGTCTTTTGCCAACCGACAGTAATAACATGCACGGTACAAACAACTGAAATCAACGAGCAAAATGCGATTTGGGAAGCGGGGAAAAAAGCGAACGAATTTGTTCGCTGTTTGTTGTTTGGTTTTTGCTGTGCTCTGTTCTGTTTGCTGTTTGCTGGCAAACAGAACTATGTCAGCATTTTTCATTATGTGCCAAGAGGCACAGAGAAAGGAAACGGGAAAGGGCAATTGTTGTGTTGCAGTTGGCATCATTTTTTAAGGAGTCACTTGAGTGGACAGCCATCGAAATGTAATTACAACGCAGATATTATGTTTTAATTAAATTCTGCGAAGTCAAAGGGCAGAAAAAGCCAAAGCCGCTATTCTATTCAATGCAATTTCCAGTACTTCCGGCATGTCACTCGTAATCGTGAGGCAATTGCAATCCATGTGGCAACGGACAAAAGTTTTCTGAGCAGCTTATGTGGCGTATGCGCAACGCAAAGCCAAACAATTTAAATTGCACAAAAAGTGCCAGCACGTTGCTTTCTAATTTTAATTGTGGTAATGCGGTTTGCCGGTTTAAGCCCAAGCTAAAGCCGAAGACCCCTTGGAAAACCCCTCGGCTTTTAGCAGGGGGGCTGCTACGAACGGTAACCGCGCTGTTTGTCAAACAAATTAGCAAGCTGCCTAAGAACTTGCAGTAGTTTTGCAACTTTGCTACTTTGTTATTGCAGGGCAAACAATTTTGTGAAAATTTAATTAAACTTTCGCCGAGTGCTGCCACTTTAAAGGACACTTACCGATGCCAAAGCGGGAATAAAAGCCAGTGCGTGAAAAGGAACTGAACGGAACGGCACTGAAAGGGCAGAGGCAGAGGCAATGAAGACTGTGACGAAAATATGTCAAAATCAAGGAGACTTTTCCGACCATCGAGGGTCGGACCATCGTCCGTTGATCGATTGACTCGTTGCCCAAGCCCATTTCATTTCGGACCAAATTGTTGGCAACATTTTTTAACTTTTATTCCAGCTGTCTGTCACTGGCAGAAGAAGCGGCGAAGACTACGACGTGTCTTTTCCACGCTCGCCACTCATCAATTTCCCCGCCTCGCCCGCAACTGTGGCAAAATGGAAGCGGAAAATGGAAAATGGGAAATAGGAAATGGCAAGAAGACGTCTAACGTCGAACAGCAAACGGAAAGGGAAACAAAAGCGCTCCAAAAATTATGCTAGCCCATTTGCAAACAAGCCACTCGACCGATGCTCAACAACTGCTGCAATTTCGGTTTATAGCCCTTGCTCCTCCAGAGCCCGCTCCTCCTGTTCCTGATCCCTGTTCACTGCTCCCGCTCCTGCTCCTGTTCATCGGTAGGACGAGTGCATTTGCAGCTTAAACTCAATCAGCTGTAATTTGCACAATGCGGCACAGCAAAAGGGGCTTACTGCCATCGAATCGAGTTGGAGAGCATTAACCGAAAACCAGGAACGGGCCAGGAAACAACATCCTGGCAACCATCCTGCCGGCCATCATCTTTTCTCCGGCGCAGTTTGCAGTTTGATGGCTGCCGCAGACACATTCTGACCGAGTGTGCGAGTGTGCGAGCCCACTCGCCGAGATAAACACACGGCTATCCGCCCGGAAGTTAATGATTATGCCAGATTTTCGGTTGCACTCGCCCATGCTGGCCATGGAATTTGCGTATTATTTTAATGCCGATAATTCTCGAATAAATGCTTCATTTGCCGGTGCAGAGCCCAGCAGTCGAGTGGATTGCTAGAACCATTTCGAAATTTGCTGAATAAATCCGAAATCGAGCCACTTACACTGCCACCAAACGATTGCGGTCCGATAGCCAGTAGGCACTGTTAAACAAGCACTCGAACAAAAAGGTGGCACCGTTTTAAAAATGTTTGATTGAATTGCCGACTAATAATACATTATCCCTAAAACCCTTTTTTCTCAAGCTTGTAATATGTTCTTGAATAACTTATTTAAAAAACAAACCTAATGCTTAAAAATGAAATATAAATATTTACTTTAAGGCTAAGTTGATTTCTTAATCAACAAGTAATAATAAAAAAATTTATTATTGAAATAAAATATTAATATACAATAACAAAACATTAGTTCACAATTTTCTTACAATTTCTAAAAATCACGTCTCTTAATTTCGGAAAAAACAATACATACTTTCCTAAAATATATTGGTTTGTTGATCAAAAGGCAAGAGCCGTTATAAAATTCATTTGTGATCTGTCAGTCATATTTTCTAAGTGTCCTACACGTGTGTGCAGAGCAAAGGATTTAAAATGTGCAAATGGGCACAAAAGCGATTTCCAGCTTATTGGTTCGGCATTAATAATTTAATGGGCCCTGCTTTTGGCCGACGCCAGCAGTTGTTTAGTTTTGATTTCGTTTTCGTTTCTTACAAGCTGGCCGACACACCGCACGGAATGTCGCATATGTTGCAGATCCTGCGGAGAGTTGAGAACCGGAAATGCCCATTTTCTGGCCGTTTTTCCGCTTTTCCCAGGACCATTGTCACCTTTTTTTCGTGCTGGCCAAGGCGCTGGGTAGGAGAAGCAAGGCAAAAACAACTGTCAGTGGCTTGTTGCCTTTTTATTGCGTTGCCTTTTTCTGATTTCGCTGCGTGTGTGAAGAGGGTAGCTTTTTGTGCGTCCTGTCAACGCAGCAGTTTCTTTGGGCTCGAATCCTCTAAATCCCAGTGTCGGCTGACAGCCGGCTGTTGGCAGTTGCCAGTTGGTAGTTGGCAGTTCCTCTTCTTGTTTCTGTTGCTGTTCCTCTTCCTGTTGCACTTAATCGCATAAATGTGCTGCCAATGAGTGGTGCTGCTGCATATTTCATAAGCCAACAGGCCCGGTGTTTCCACTTACCTGGGAAGGCATGTCAAGGGAAAAGTGAACAGGCTCAGCTGGATGAGCACAGATAGAGAGAAATTTTAGGAACTAAAATTTGAGATTTTAGAACTATAATTTCATTATACATGACATGACATTTTATAGCTACACAAAGAAATCAGTTGGTGTATGTGCAAAAACTGGCTCAGTATTGTTAAAATATATATTTGTATTTATTGTTTCACTTACTGTATTTTCAAAATTAACATATCTATGTGAATTATGTTCTAATTTTACTTCAGACTATTAGACTTGACAGAAAATCAACCTTATGTTGATATAAGCAGTTCGAAGATGTTTTTTTTTTATTTTGATTTATTCTTTTAAGACCTTTTCAGTGCTTTTGTTCCCACAAATTAAAAATCTCAATATAAAGAGAAATATTTATTTTTCCAGTGGATCTGTGGAGATACAATGCTGCAGTCAGATTTAAGTTTTTAAGTTGCCTGAGCATCATTTTGCTTGGGCGCCATTGATGGGTTTTTCCAGCTTACCTGGCCCAACAAAAGCGCCTTAGAACTGTGTCAAAAAGTATGGGATGGAGAGAAAGGGGAAATGCGACAGGCGGAGGTAACTTATTTGGCAAAGGATTTGGCCTGGCTTAATGATAGTTTCAATTATCGCCCATGTCCCAGCTTCGTGCACCGCTGCACATGGTACAGACCTTAGATTTCAGATTTCAGACCTCATGGCAAACAGGAGCGATGCGTTTGGGCCCTCGATGCTTGCTTATCATTTGGCCATAGTTCTGGTCTTTCTCCTGGGTTTTGCTCATTATGGCCGGAAGGCAGTTGGCCGCGCTACGTCCATACCAGCCCATACCAGCCCAGCTCCTCTAGTCTGGCCATGTGACAAGGGCAAGTTATGGCTCCGCTTAAAATCGGTGCAAGCTTAAAGCTTTCAAATGAACACGGCTCACTTGCCTTTATATCACTAGGATTCTGGTGGAGAAACTACGCTGTTTCCGCTTTCCGATCATTTATTTAAGTTGCACTCAACACAAAGTAAAATCGGCAACATTTGATTGCCAGTTCGGGCTTTGCTGGCCTTTGGCCTTTGCCCTTTGGCCCCTCGCAACTTTCGTTTCGTTTCGTGCCCAGCGAAAGTTAGTCAATGCGCGCAATTTGCTAAAAATAAACAGACTGGAAAAAAGTCAGGATGGGTGCGATATTGGAAAGAGAGCGGAATAGCGAATGCCCTGAGACTTCAAATCAATCTATTTCCCCTTTGGCTTAGGTATTTATTTAGCTTTTAAAAACAAATAGGCTGTTTCTCACTTTTCAAAATTTTGTAAATCCCCAAAGATTTTAGTAACGAGAAATTGTTTAACTACTGATGAACCAAGGACATAATAACCTAACAACTTAAATTTCAGAACGTACTCTTCGATTTCAGGGTATAATGAGGGCCATTGGTAACTTGAGTCGTTGCTACAAAGTGTTCTCCTGCCCCTTTCGTCCGTTTTTTCTTTTGGTCCCCTCTTCATTTCTGTTTGTGCTGCGTTTTTGGCGGCAATACGCTTTGGAATACCAGGAATCGAGAGTCGAGAATCGAAGGCGGGATGGGACTCAAGTTCCTTCTTATTCCGAGTCGACTTTTGGCTGTTTGAGTTTTCATTTTTATGATATTGTAATATATTTGCTTTCAGCTCGTAATTGACATGGGTCGTTTGTTTGGCCAGCAGCTTGCACTGAATTTTTTCGAATTTTTTCTCAGCCTGAAAATTGATTCGACGAAGGGGATTTTTATTCTTTTTCCTGTTTTTTTTTTTTTGCGTACCAAATTGGCCGCGCTCCGGTTACCTCAAAAGGTTGACTTGGCCACTCGGCTACGGACCGGGTTTCTAGTCGCTGTTTGTTCAGCTGCCAGTTCATCGGCAGGTTCTGGGAGCTTATTAAATTTCTTGGCAAACTTTCTAATGGCTTCATTACAGTCTGTATTTTTCTCTGTTGTTTCCTCAGAATTTTCGCCAGAATTTTTGATGGCTGAGCATTTGCATGGGAAAAAGTCAGAACATCAAATCTCCGCTCACAATTCATAATCACGCCCCAAGGTGGCATCAAGCGAAATGAGTGTCGCATTTATGTGATGTGCGCCCGGTGGGGCGGCGGGTGTGTGCGAAATCCACTTTCCCCGGAGGGCAGGGCCAAATTGATAATCATTTGCTTCATGGGAAGCTTGAAGAATTTGACAAAATATTAAGTCGCATAAATTCAAATGCGAGCCAAGCCGCACAAACTTACGAGGGCATAAAAAAGTTGCCCCGACAAATTAAAATACTTTCGGCTAAATACTTCCCAGAGCAACTAACCCACAAGTATGCACATTAGTGTAAGTCCTGGGCGAACATCCTCGTACGCGCTTTGCAAGTTTTTGAGCGATTTTCAGTGGCTCAATGCGCTCACATTGGCCCATTTCTACGCAACTTGCCAAACAAATATAAAAATAAATTGTTGTAATAAAGCGCCAAGCCCACACACACACACACACACATATACACACACCCACACACATTGGAGTTGAGGCTGCTTGGCTTAGACTTTGGCTGTATCTTTTCTATTGCCACGTTGTTGAAATCTATTAGCCACATTTAGTGTGGCTCATAAAATTCTATTGCATCATTTGTTTCTGGTAACTGGGCGGGTTCCGGTCCTGCTTCAGCTACTGCCTTTGCCACTGCCACTGGTTTAGTATCCTTTTCTGGTTTTTCGGCAAAAGCAAAAGCAAAAGTATTTCAAAACAAGTTTTCTGGCTGGCGAAACAATTTGCCGCGCTTTCGCACATTGCTTCTTGCTGCTGATAAGCAAATGAGTTTATGGACAGCCAGGGGATTGTACTCGCTCAAACATATATATACACACACACATTTACACCGCACCCGACCCCACTGAACCCTTAAGTGCTATGAGTTACAGGCATTGCATGTAGCCTTTCCCATCGTCCTGACCTCCACTTGGTTTGAAGCAACAGCGATGGCGTCTAATTTGTTCCCCAGCTCCTTGATGTTCTGTGGCCCAGTGGCTGCCAAGAGGCTTTTGGCCTAATGCGCTTCAAACTATGCAGCAGCACGCAAAACAATTCCAACTCGGCCAGCAGCAATTTCATATGATTTGCCATAAGTTTTTCATTAAAGCGAGTCCTAAAATTGGAGATTTAAGTACAGCAAAGGGTGAAAAACATATGTTAAGACTTATGAAATATTAGTGTAGGATAGACATAAAAAATATATTAAGCTTTTTCGATTAAAGATTTTGTAATTTTCAGAATATTTGAAATACAATTGTTGGTATAATTTCAAACACAGCCCATACAGGCTAACCCATTTTTTCTAAACTGCCACTGTAAGACCAGTGGCCACTCGTCAGATTTTGAATCAGAATCAAACCGATTTACCATAGAAATTATTATATAATAAACATACCTAAATATATATACCTAAATAAATAAGTATGAATCTCCACGTGCCTCGGGGCAGTCTTGTAAAAATAATGTATGTCATAATTATTGTTTTTATATGACAGTTCATCAAACTTAATATTATAGTATATATTTTTACGTTGTGCTTAGTTGCCTTGAAGACGGTTGCCGAAACGCAACCGAAATATATCGGAAGAAATTATAAGACTTTTGTTTTAATTTTTGCCAACAAATACTTGACCTGGAGCCGGAAAACATTAGAATAACACATAGTTTTAAGAGATTATATTATTAATATTTCGCAAAACCAAGCCAAAATGAACTGATTCAAACACCTGGGCTATAAATGTGTTAAATTTGGAGAGAGACTATTATTTTGACCGCATCTGTAAATTCCCCGACCACGATCTAAGTTGAGGGAATGGGTTTGAGGCTATCGATGGTCCTCGCTCATTGCCATTTCCATAGTCATTTTCGGAGCTACAGCCATGGCCATTCCCTGGCCTATACTGTGTGCCAAATGTCAATCACTTTGAAAATGTAGTCAAATCAACTGTCAAATAAGCGTTGCATTGCCATTGCTTTACATGCGAGTGTGTGTGTGTGGTGCGTGTGTGTGGTGTGTGTGTGTATGGTGTGTGCGCAGCACTCAACGGCAATTCAATTGAAATCAAATATGCAACAGCAATCGAGTTACCCAACGAGACGACTGCCACGCCCTCTCATCCCACTCGCCTCCTGGGGACTGCTATAAATGTTGCTTGGCGTGTTATGTAGGTGTTTGCAAGTATGTCACCACCATCACCCAGCAGGGGAAGTGGTAGAGGGAGAGGGAGGGGGATTGGTAGAGGGAGGGGGAGGTGGAATGGCCACAGCAGTGTGCAAACAAACATTGTTGTAATTGCTGAAAGTGTGTCAAAATGACAAACCAAACCGAGTGCTTGGAGACGTCGAGAGAACAACCTGCAACTTCCTTGGAACAGGTGCCCAAATAGATTGTTTGATTTTCCGTTGTTATGCCACTAAACACCTTCCTTAATCCTCGGGCTAGCCCTGAATGTTTGTTCCAAACGCCCCGGCTTACTAACTGCATATATCCTTACCAGTCCTTTTAATGGGCCAACTTAACTTACCAGGTACATCAATTCTTATACTAATTTGTGTGTCCGGAAACTTGGATTGAATGGTATTTCGTTCTAGTCAGGGTCCGAAAATAATCTTTATTTCCTTTATGAGATCACTGGGATTTTTATTTATTTATTTATTTATTTCCAATTTAGCTGGGTTTTCTAAACTTTGTGTGGACATTTAGAAATGAAAATCACAGTAGTCCTCTAAATATAATTTATCAAAAAAAAATAATGAAAATCACATAGTTGTCCTCTAAAAATAAAATCTCTAAAAAGAATATATTTTTAGGTCCTGCCATGCAATAGAATTCATTACAACTTAAATTCATTAAACACTTAATTTTACCTAATTCATAAAACATAACATCATAAAATGCTTTTGACTGTATTGTTAATTAAATATTTGTATAATGGCGGTTTTTTACGACCTTTAAATGTACACATTTAATTGAAGTTCAAACTCAAGCTCAATTTAAGCTTTGTATATCTTTATTATAACACAACGTTCTTAAGTTTTTCTTCACACACTTAGGTCTAAGGACTTTATTAATTTCTAGAGCATTTTGAAATATATTAATAAGACATCGAGTCCCCGTAGTTTTCAGTTCAACTGATAATCTCTTTTCAAAGTTTTAAGGATGACAACCTTTTCTTAGGGCAAATCAATTCCCATAGTAACGACTGGCCAGGCCCTAAGGATAACTTCACTTAATTTCAGCGCAAGCCGTAGATCCCTAGAAAATGGCAGCCGACACAACAACACCTGGCTAAGACACACACTCACACATACACCTGGTCGGAGAACCCACAAAGACACTGACAGACAGATCATTAGCAGGCAAGCGTAAAAAACGCTGATTAACGAGTCCTTGGGGAAAACAGGACTCCAAGCCGAAACGAACTAAACCGGCTTGCGGTCAAACTGCCGACGGCCTTGCTCCTCGGGCGTAGATAACTAACATAAATTTAAATTATGCTAAACAATGCCCGTTTCAAGGACATTGGCAATGACATTTATTGTATAATTTATAGCCCCTTTATTGGCGCCGAATGCCAATGGAGACTCTATAATATTGATTGCCAAATAATTGAGATTTTTTCTTGCGCATAAAATTTGTTGCCATATTTTATGGTCATACTAGAAAATTACTCAACCGCCCACATATATATATTTCCATGTGTGTGTGTGAGTGTGCAGTGTGCAGTGTGGGCGTGGCAAAGTAGGCCAAAGGAAAAAGGAAAACATAACTACGCTCAAAAGCTCGTTTGGCCGTTTATGATCTGGGACCAGAAGCAGGGCAATGTCCTCGGGCGTCAAAGTCATAGTAATAATCACAGGGAAAGGTTGCCCTGCCCTTGTCAGGGGGCGTGGCAAAGGGCCTCAATAAAATGCCGAATGCCGAAATAAAATCGAAATAAAAATCAGCAAAAAGGTGCGAATATATTGTCAAGGAAAAAAGCGGGAGCTTAGCCAAAATGGCCAGCCGAATGGCCTTAAATGAAAGGTGCAGGTGTGCTGGCGAAAAAAGATTTCCACCGAAATCTTTTTTTCCCCTCGTTGGGGTGTTGATTTGCCAAAGATTAGGGGCGGTCGGCCGCTGGCCTAATCCCCAAAAAGGAGACTCCCGAAAAAAAGAAACACACTCAGCTGACGAATAGGGGGGTGTCCTTAAAAGTTCAGCTGGAGAGTAGGCAATATATTTTTTTATATTTCTGTGAACAAAAGCTGCAATAGCCGGCCCGGAACAATGTTTATGGCTCTATGGCTATATAAACACCTACAGCAGCCATATAATTTACCGTTTTTTGCGAGTTAATAAAGCTAAAAGAAGGGGCATGGCAGTGATCCATCCCAGAGAGGTCTACAAAATTTTAATTATCAAATGGACAGCAAAGGAAAGTGAAAGAGTTTAGGGCTTTTTTTGTACCCATTGCCTTTTTTGTGAGTTTCTTTTAGTCATAAATACTTTCGAGACAAAAGAGACTTTTGTTAGTCCATTTACAATTTCTAGAAAGTATGTTAAACTTTTTTCCGTTGCAAATTTAAATTTGAAATAAAACAAATCTAGTTTACTATTTAAATATATCGTTTTGACCCCGGAAAATCTTTTTTTGAATGCAAAGCAATGTATGGGATTTTTACTGGAAATAGTTCATAAACATAAACTGGCACGGGAAACTTCTACTTATGAACCCCGCAAAGTCTGAGCCCAATTTATGCCTCGCAGGCAAAAAGCCACTTGCTTATCTCATTTCATGCAAATCCCATGCCCGAAAAGCACAGAACTTTGAGCGCAAATAAATTTACATTAGCGACAATCGACTTTCACATGAACTGGAAAAGCGGGGAGCGTTTTTCGCAAAATAAGGTTGCAGCTGGGGGAAACAGAGTCAAAAGTGAACGTCAACGGGAACGCACTTGCTGGGGATTAGCGCAAGGATTGACTTTAAGACGTCAGCCACTGGGTACGTAAGCACTCTGCCGGGCAATAAAGAAAAAAAAAGGCACCCAGCAAAAGAGCTGGCTTAGTGCGAGAAAAATTTGAGGAGGGGAGCAGCAGCGGCAGCGGCAGGATGTCTGCTGCGTCTGTGCCGACGAAATGGCATAAATTTCAAAGTTTATTGCATAAATTGTCGTATTTTGAAAATCTTATTGCCTTTATAATGCCCCGGCCAGGCACTGGGCCCACCTGTCTGCCCTGCGAGTCCTGCAACCTGCCAGGATTCCAGCGACTTGCGACTAGGACGTATCATTTACTTGTTTGTGGCAAAGGCGAAGGTAAAGGCGATGGCAAAGGCATGGCTCCTAGGCGCCTGTTGGCTGATGCTCGGCAGTTTTTATTGCGATAATAATCATAAAACATGCACTTAACAAGCAGCTTGAAATATGAGACCCAGCCGTAGCTCGAACTTAAATTTCTGCACATTTTATTGGAGCTGATTTATTTACCCGCGTACCCAGGGGGAAAGTGAAAAAGAAAACGGGGGAAAGTGGGAAATTGAGACTGCAAGTTGGAAATCAACCGTGACTTAATTGGGTATGTCGGCTAATTCATTTATAGGCACAAACAAATTTGTTAACAAATTTGCGCTAATACCATATGAAATATTTACACAGTTTTCCCTTTTCCTCGTATTTATACATACATACGAGTGTACGCCGTGCTGCCATAAATTCAATTGTGGGTAGTGTATCTTAAGTAAGCCTTGCGACCTTCAATGAGGCATGTGCCGGCAGCAACTCATTAAGCCGTTGGATAGGAAGCGATGTCCTGGCTTGGCTTGTTGTGTTTTTGGGTTTGGTTGGGAAATGGGGGTGGAAAAGCCCTGGGATGGGGTCGCGTTGGTAGCCTTGCTGCTGCGGTTTATTTTCGGCTGTTATTATTTGTTTAATGAAATAAACGCACGACTTTCATCTTCATAAAACGGCATTATGGCATTAGCGCCGCAAATTTATGAGGCTCACCCCTCTCTGCAAACTTAGCACCCTTCTGTCCGCAATTTTCTCCGAAAAGCAGAAAAACACAAGTGAAAAGCCAAGCTGAGAACATCGACTTGGAAATACTCTTTTAACCAAATTGTTTCTCATTTTGTTCAATTTTGCACTGTAAATACATTTTAAAAGAAATTAGAATATGTGTTGCTAGAAAATCTGTCGAAGACATACATGCTGAATTTAATGAGTAATATTATTAATTATACGATTTTTTTTTACATAGAAGAACCAAATTATTTTGCCAACAATTAATCAACTATGTCTGCAAACATGTTTTCCAATTATTATTTTTTACAAACAAGAGCCAATATCGTATTTAAATATAATATAATTTCCCTATAATTGTGTAACATAGTTTATCCTAAAGCATATTTATTTATTTTGGGTTTAACAAACCATTTTTTTTTATCCAATCGCTCAGCAAAAAAAAATGTATTCTAATTTGTTGGACCTTAATACTTTGCAAATATTTTCATGGTAATTATTAGTGCATAATTTTGTTTTAGCTATTTTGGTAAATATGCATTCCGCTGCATATAACTACATCATTTGATTTCACGAAACATCCAATTATTATGTATTTATTCATTTTACAAATGATAATCCCATCATTTTACTGAATATTTGTCTTGTTGGCTCAAATAACACATCCAATCAAAATTCCTTGTAAAATAAAAAGGAAAAAATTATGCAATCACGCGGCGTATAATTAGTCGGTGGGAATTTTCATATACCTCATGAAGAGTGCATAACTCGCTCTTTTTCCATTTAGTTGTGTTTTCGGTTGTGTTGATTTTTATGAAGTTCGCTGAGCTTTAAACTTTCTGTGGCATACTTTCCGGCGTGCGTGGGGTCACAAGCGCTACGTGGGGTCAAATTCGTGATGGCGAGGGGGAGGTGTAGGGCGGTGTGAGTGAGTGAGTGCGATAAACGAGAGTGGGGCGCTTAATGTGCCACTGTCGTTTCTGCTGCCATTGCAGTTACTTACTGCATCTGCTAACCTAATTCCCGGCGAAATGTCATGGCCAAAACGCTCCGTCATACAATCATTGGGCGCAATCAAGGCCCACACGCTTTGCATGCACCATTTGCAGGGCTCATTTGCCCCGAAAGCAGCCAGCCACAAAACCATAAAGCCCCACCGACACCCCAACATATAGAAAATGTAATTTTCATATTTCTTGCCAAAAGTTCTGGCAAGCCAACGACAGAGGCGGAAGGAAAGTTTCCCAGTGATGCATGGCTGGCCTCTTACCAAGTTCACAAGGCGCTGAAATGTCTACCATAAAGAATGGGAGTGTAGCAGGATGATGGAAAAAAACATCAGAACGCCAAGGATACATCCACATGGCATTAACAATTGATCAGAGAGGGGTTGGGGGATTGGGGGGTTAGGAAAACGAAAAAAGTGTTATCAAGAATTCGAGTAGACAACAACGAAAAATTGAAAAGAAATAATAGCAGGTGCCGAATTACATGAAAAATCACTTAGGAAAATTAAATTTCACATATTTTTCACTTCAACACCGAGACGTGCAATGTCTTTGAAGTTCCTCCATTTTTTTTTCTGCCAGCTGTGTGTTTCGCCACCGCAAAACATGAGTAATGCGTTGTGAGCTGCCAGGTGCTACGCATTGTCTCCAAATAGAAAACTTACTGCCGCTTCAAATTCATTTAAAGTCATCTAAATCAATTACATTATTCAGCACTTGCTGTCAAAAACAGGGAAGCAACTGCCAGAACTCGGGCACTTTGGCGATAAGGGAAAAACAAGAAAAACTACCAAAAAGCTAAACAAATCAAAATGTAAATCCAGCCGGAGTTGGAACAGCTGGGGGGCGAGGACTCCTTATCGAGCAGGAGGTGCCCTTCGAAATGCTTCTAGAATTGCACAAATAAAATATAAATACACACACAGACCATAGAATTTGAAAATCGTTTTTGTCGTTGTGCAGATTAGCAAATAATGCAGGAGTCGCAGACAGAAATAGAAATAGGAATCGGGACATCCAGCTCGGGATACACTTCTTGCGGCTGCTGCATCCCCTTGAGTATAAGCACCCGATACCGATATTTTTCCAGCTGCAACACAGAAAAAAACTTGGAACTAAATGAATTTTTTAATGTATTTATTCTAAAATCTTAAATTTTTAAAATTAATATGTAAAAATATTCTAAAATATACAATATTTTATAGGACAGTGGTAAGTAAACTTAAAAGACATGCTTAAATCTATTTGTTATAATAAGAATAATTTTAGCGGACACAAAAATAGATATTATTATAATTGAAACTATCAAAAAAATACAAAAAAAAAGTATTACCTAAAAATTACATAAAGCTTAGAACATATTTATACAGAAAAACTAGCTTATTAATAACCCTCCGTCATTCCCGGGTGTACCCAATTGATGGCCCATTTCTTGTGGTATTTCTCGCTGTGCATTTCTCCAGCTGCCTGGCTGTGGCCAATGATGCTTGACGTTTGGCCCTGCCAAGTCGTCGTCAACGCCACAGCACCTACATACGACGAAGGGTTTTCGGAGGCGAGCAGCCAGCCAAGACAAAGGCGAAAAACAAACAAACAGACAAATAAAAATACTCAAATCCGTTAGCCAAAGCCAAACAGGAGTCATCGTTGTCGGGCTGCTTGAAAGTTTCCACTCCACTGGCTCTCGAACGCATTTTCCGGGGCAACATCTTACACAGGGAAATTCTCGGATTCTTGGGGCATAAGCTCCGGCCACACGCACATCAATCACCATGATCCCAGACCACCGAAAAACAGTCGAAAACGGGGGCAACTTAATTCCTCATGTTACCTGCCCACAAAACTTAAGCAACATTTGATTGAAATCATTTTCAACAAGCCAAGTGATGGATGGCCAACATGTCGGGGGATTAGAATAATGACGATGGGAATCGACATTTGATTTTCTGCGGCTCGCCGCAAGTATTAGTTTGGCCTCAACTAATTGTTGGCAGTGATTCAGGCGACTAAGATGTGGGCATAAATATTTTTCCATCACGTTTTGTTCATTGCTACTTGAATTAATCTTTTGCGAAGTTGCAACTTAATTTTCCGCGACCCAATCGGAAAAGGCAAAAGCAAAAAGCTTTGAAGCTTTTACATCAATTTCTTGGCAAAAAAGTTTGCGCACAAAACTTCTTGGCCAAGTTTTATGAGTGCTGTAAAAGTTTATTAAAAAACCGCAAGCAAAATATTATTCCTAAAATGTAAAAGAATTTGAATGGCGGGGGAAATAAAAAAGGCGAAAACGTTGCAGTTAAGTGGTGACCTCTGAATCGGGTTAGCTTCAATTTAGTTAACTATTTCAAGGTCGCATAGACTGAGCCTTTTTTATTTAATCTATATGTTGATGTAGCGCAATCTGTTACAGGGTTCAATTAAACAACGCACACACACGGGCAAGAACGAAAATTGAATTTTAATGAATCAACGTTTGCACAGCCAGAAAGAGATGGAGATGGCGGGTGGAGAGGGAAGAGCAAGCGAGATAGTCGCACATGTCGCCGAATGGCAGCCATTTGTTTTGTGAAAAAATAAAATTGAAAAATAATTTTGTTTTACAAAAAATGGCTCTTCTGTCCTCCGGCTTAACGCCAGAGATTTGCCAATCGACATTGATTGATGAAAATTGATAAATTGTGAGCGCAGCAGATACCACGCGACGTATGAGCAACAAAACTAATTGTGCGAATTGCGTATACGACACTGTGCAACCTGCACTTAAAGTTTGTCATGCTTGCGAATTTATTTACGACATGTTCGGAGTTGGGAGTTAAGACTAGAAGAGCAACAGCGAGTGTCAGCAACAGACGATCAAATTGTAAAACTCCTGCACATAAATCTCGAGTTTTTTGTGTCCTCTTGTCATAACTTTCCCACACACACCCACACACCCACGAAGCACACTCACAGGCAGGACCGCACCTGTTTCGTCCTGGACTTTTTGTGCATTTTCATGAATTGCGTGACGCATTTTTACGTGCTTCCCCACCCGCAGACTTGTATTTTTTTGTGGGTCAACATGAAAAGCAAACATTTTACACAGAATTCTGCCTTAAAGCATTTACAATGTCTGGCCAAATAACTTTTTGATATCAAAATACTTACCAATACAGCAAACTTTTTCACAGAACACCCCGAAGCGGTGAAGAGCGAGGAACAAAAGCTAAACTTAAAATTTGAAGGTGACGCTGAAGCTGATTTTGATGGAGACTTTAAGAGCAGAGCATCGCCACGCCAATGGATACAATAATTTCTTATTGAATTTTCGTTCGCAGTTCGCAGTAAACCCCAGCCCGAGGGCTCCATTGGAAATTCATGAAACTTTGCCAAGTAATGTTTGTTTTTTCTGTTTCTTCCCCTCCCACATATTTTCCATTGTTGAAGTAATTTGCACGGCAAGGAAAACAAGCAGAATGCCAAAGCAAACAATTTGTGCCAGTGGAATATTTTTGATTGATTTCGTTTGCCTGGCGCTGGTAATTGGCCGGGTGGTCTACGCGATGGCCGGCGGCTTGTTAGCCAAAACACGGCAGCCGAATAATGCAAATGGAGCTGCATCGCCTAAGTGGCACCCGACACACAATTTTATATTATAAGCCACCGTAAAGGCCTAGCTCTGCTTTTGCTTTATTAGTATGCAAATTCCTCAACGCTACCGAACTAACAATGTCATTTCCGCATAAAAACGCCATGAACGCGCCACATTTCCGTCGCAATTGCCGCCATTTATAAAACGGTTCGCAATTTGGCCAGCAACAACAAGGGACGTGGCTTTCACCGTGAGCCAGCAAATTGTTGGTGTTAGTTTTTGCAATTGACAATGGTCGCGGAATGAAGCTGCTGCCACCTAATTGACCAGCTAAGTAATGGACGTACGACAAATTACAGCCAAAGAAAAATAAGGAGGTTGCTAGGCCGACTTGCGTCAACACTGGTATAAGGTTTTTTGTGGACTTCTTAATAGAACTTAAAAAATCTCAACAAAAATGCATTAGTTCGGTTATTAATTTAAATGTTCTATGATAATTTAAATCTATTTAAAGCCTGAACTATTTGTTAGTTTAATTTCCTTTTTATTTGCAGAGCAACATTTAATTTACATTTAATTTAATAAAAACTTTTTAAGTATAAAACATTTTATAGTCTGATTTTGAAAAGCTAACTTTAATTTGCATATTTTTTTGGCTCAGAGAGAAATATTAAGGAAAATAAAATTTCTGCTGTTATAAGTAACAAAAAATCTAAGCAATTTAAACTTTGGGAGGTTTAACGAGCTTTTAAATCACTTTTCTTCGTTAAAAAAAATCGATTAAGAAAGGTTGTTAAAAAGGAGTGTCATTTGCTTAGGCCAAGATTACACTAATTTTAGTTTATTTTTGCCGTGTATTAACCAAACAAATGAAGGCAGCAAAGAGAAAATTTGACAAATTCGACAAACGCTCGTAAATCATTGCCACCTTTGGGCACGAAAAGGCCACTGCCAGTCAGATGGGCAGTTGAACCAGCCAGCCACCAGGAATTCCCCACGGCAGCTTCTCCTGTGATTGAATGGAGGACTTTGTTGGACGCTGCCAAATGCCAAACGCTAGTCGTCGATGTTGCTGTTGTCGCTGTTCATGTTGCTGCTGTCGCTGATGTTGCTGCCGTCACAATTTCTGTTGCTGTTGTTGTTGGGCTGCAGCATGCTCGCCGTGCTAATTGTTACGCTTGACAGGTGCGTTTGACAGTTGAATTTGACAAGTTTATACACAAGCCAAGCCAGCCAAGCTCTTGGGGCTTACAGCTAGAGGCGGGAAAAACCCAGATAGAAGTGGGCCGAAATCTCGAACCAGCAGGCTGGGAAAACCAGAAAAAAAGGCAAACAAGAAAATTATGCCAACAACTTTTGCAAAGATTTGACATGGACAAACTCGTATGGCAAGTTTCGGGAGAAAAAGAGTAGACAAAGTAAAATATATCGGAAAAGGCATTTATGCTCTAAGAAAATCTATTAAAGCCATTAAATAACGTTTAACAAATTTTACTGGATACCAAAATCAAAAAATTGATTTACAAAATGTTGCTTAAAAGATGTTAATAAATCCTTATCCCAATTATTACAAGTTTAAAAAATGACTTTTAAAAGAAGAAAAACAAGAAAAATGCTGTTAATGGCAACTAAACACCAAAAAAATTAAATTAAAATAAATAAAATTAATTAAAATTAAAAATTTTCAGTTTAAAAATTTAATATATACAAATTGGTTAAAAACAATCTTTAAATAAAATCTTTGTTATTTAAGAGAACAAAATTTAAACATTCTTTAAATAAAATCTTTGTCATTTAAGAGAACAAAATTTATTTATACAAATCTTCTACTTACTTTCCATTTTTGGGACAACTATTTCAAATTGTAATCAATACATAAAACACAAATGCAAAAGACACAAAAGGAAAGCGTTTTTTGAAACACTTGTTTTATTTTTTACAACGATAATTAAGCTATTTAATAGACAAAGTGCTCAGCCCGAATTATTCTCATAACATCTAGCCACGACCAACTGCACCGTTTCGATGGATTTCGATTTGGGGAAAAACAGGTTTGCACATGCAATACTCTCCAGAGTGCAGTCAATGAATTCCGAAAACCGAACTCCCTCCCCCAGAAACAAAATTTCACTAATTAGTGCTGAAATTCGCTTTGTGCAGCGGGTGCGATAATTAAATTGAAAGCAGCACCGCAAGTATTCAGCGTTTAATTATAATTTGGGGGCGCAGGCAGGGCAGGCAATGCAACCCTCGGAATCGGGGGAATTCAGCAAAATGGGAATCAAATACGCCGCCTCAAATGAGGCACCAAAAATCGCACAGCACCGTCAAAATGATCGGGCTCACGTTCACGATTGCAACGAATGGGTACGTTTTCTGTTATTTTTTCTGCAGCTGTGGCGGGTTAAGTGTGAGCGAGATTTCTGCCAACTTGTTTATGCAAATTGCGTGACTCTGTTAGCTGTTGGGGAATCGCTCGAAACCATGTCTGTGGCAGCCATAAAAATTATATAAAATTGTGGGGTGCCGTACCCTAAATGAAATGTTCCATTAATATCAGTTAGCATTTGTTAGTGCACGATTAAAGTTGGCCCAAGTATGTGGAAGAGCTTGTGTTGGCTGCAAACTTTATCAAATTGTTTGCATGTTTGTCCTGTCTGTCGTTTATCAGCAAACACCCTCGCCGAGAGTGACACCCCACAGGACTCTGGCCGCAAAAGAGTGATAAAAATGTAAGCCACAAAAGCGTGGCCCACACACACATTCTGAACCTCACATTGGAGCCCATCGTGGCCATTTTTTGTTTTTGGCTCGTTTGACTAACAAGCAAAAGACAGTGACAAATTAGTTTTGGTGAGCTGCTTATGTGAATTTTCATGCAATTTGCATAATGAGCACTGTCCCTGCATGAGCGTTTCTGTTTGTGTGACATAAAAATGGAATAAAATTAAATCATGGCTGACACTTTTTGAGCAGTGCCCGCTCGGCTTGGGGTTTTTTCCTTTGGCACTTGATGAATTGCCGGTTGGCTGCGAAGCGAGTGCCTAAGCAGCCATGAAATTCCCACCAAAACTCGACTATTTATTACTTTGACAGCGAACAGACAAAGGATGGTAAGGTAAAATCAAGCCAGGAGTAGATAATGATTTGAGGAACTGGCTCGTTTAATAGGCCCCATCGTTTTGGGCTGTTAATTTAAATTTTATTTCTCGGCAATTTGCCAAATTTGTTGCCATTTGTGATGACACGCTCGTTTTATGACAATGATACGGCCGGAATGCCATTGCCCTCCGGCGGAAAAAGATGCCTGCGCCGTTGACATTCATTGAAATTCATGTCGCGTGGCCGTTCAATAATAAAATGCAAACGCATAAATAAAAAATAAAGGTAAATAAACGCAAAAGGGTTTGCTAATGGCCAGCCAGCCGAAAAAGAGACGCAGACATCTCCTAAGGGGGAGGGGGTCGTAAAAACAGACTTGATGGGCGTAACGTGTTGGTGCAGAGGAAAAAATAAATAGATCAAGATTAAATCCGATACCAACATTTGGTTACAGGATCAACACGGAGACTCAAGTTCTTATTTCAATTGCACAATCAATACTTTTTTCAGATCATAATATGAAAGGAACAAGTATTTTTTTTTTAAATATTTTTGTCAAAGAAAATACATATTTGAATTTTTAAAAAACAATTTGTGACAAACAAATTTGAACAATTTTTTTTTTTTTGGTTTGACGCGCCTTCTTTTTTTTTAACAACACATTTTTGTACTTATTAAATAAACTTGTACCTATAACGGAAAAAAGATGTCCAGGTATACCTCAAATACTATTCCAAAAAGAATTTACCTTTAAGACTGCCACGATTTATAAAATTGTTATAATAATGAAACTATCAACTTAATGAATCTCTGACCTCATGTAAGTCGTTTTTTTTCGGTGTGGACGGACATTAAAGATAGGTCTTAAAGCAGATGTCAAACGGGGTGCATGGCCATGTATCCCTCGCAGCCCCCCCTCGCATGCATTTCAATTAGACGAAGCAGCCGGCAAAATGTGCAACAAAATTAAAATGCGCATTTATGCAGATTTGCACATTGAAACTGTCACGGCAACGAACTGCCAACAGTGGCAGGAGCTGGAGGAGCTGAAACAGGAGCCGCCCGTAGTAGCTGGTAAACAATACTCCTCCCTCTGCCGCTCTTGCCCCTCACCGAATCCGCCGACCCCTTTTTGTGTCTCTGGGTCCTGGGCACAATGCGTGCCCACCTGGCAGGCTCTAATTATTTTTCTGCCGCTGCAGCGACTCACCTGGATCTGGCTGCACTTCGTCGGCATCCTTTCTGCCCCTGCCACCGTATCCCGGCGCTTTGTGCTCCTGTCTGCCTTCTGCCACTGCACAATAAACAGGCAAAACTGAGCGGCATAATGCAGGATCCTGCAACCCGGCATCCCAGCTTCCCAGCATACCAGCGTCCCAACATCTAACAACCAGGATCCACCCTTTCTCCGGGCCAAGTTTCATGTTGCATTTGCATAATGAACTGTTTGCTTATGTTTCGCATCATAGACATGGGGCTGGGCCTAACATTTTAACCAAATTGTGTGCGCTCTATTATGCAATCCCAGTTCCATTCCATGCGAACTAATTTTAAAATGATTCGCCACAGCCAGTGGCTTGTGAGCGAGCTAAACTCGCACACCTGGCCAATGATTGTTGAGGGCCACAAATGAGGTTTAATTGAAGGACAGTAATGCTGAATGGTGTGATTGCGAGTTAAACAAAAAATTTTCAGAATATATCAGGCACCAAATCAAGCATAATGGAAATGTCTTTCCGGATCAAAAGATTCTCCCTTGGAGCGCACGTAATATATTAAAATATCCTGCCGACATGGGTCCAACTCATTTGCAACTTCTGCACTCCCAGGGCCAAAACTAACAGCCTGACAATAATATAACACACTATCGATATGGATATTATGGCGGAGCGCGAGATCAAGCAGCCATTGTGTGCAATTCCCATTTGCCATTTTCAATATTTATTCTCCCCATTACAACAAAAGAAGGAAAATTTTTAAGAAAAAAGAGTGGTAATAAGAAAATTCTTTTAAGACTAAAAAATACCTCTTACATATTAAATTTGAGAAGCTTGGATCTCTAAGTTTTTTCATACTCGAACTACTAATTACTTAATAAAGAAAATATTTGGACAGCACAAAAATCTCTACTTCTTTAAAACACAAGTGATTTAAGATTGAGGAAGTGAGAAGTCAAGAAAACGGGCCATTGTGCTATTTATGTTATTATCGCAGTGTACAAAGAGTCTTAACGAAATTTTTAAATAAATTTTCAAGATACATCTAACACTTCTTGAAATTGAATAACAGAAATATGAAAAACATAACAATTATTTGTAATTAAAATTTTTCAAAACAAAGTCAGTACCAAATGTTTTCTCCCCTGCATGCCTGAATTGTTTCATTCGTTAAACGCCCAGAGATTTATAAAACTCACCGAGATAAAATACTTTTGAGCCACTTTATGATATCACAGTTTTTCACTTTGCGCCAGAAAAATATACGAAGCAACTGCGAATGCAATATACCCATGGGTGCTAATGGCAGCGGGGACTGGAAAAAAGCGCAGATGAGAAAGACACAGCAAGGCAGCTACAACATATAATAAAAGTAATATGCTCGGCACCAATGCATTTGCTGCCAAGAATATCAATTTCAATAAAATACAAGAGACTTTCCCGCACAGATACACACTCACACAGTCGCATGTTTTGCCAGCAATTTCGAAAGTGCCGCACATATCGTTTTCCTTTACTTTTGCCTTACACTCGCCCACTTTGGCCATAGTTTTTTGTCGAAACTGTCAATGCTGCCAAGGGAAGTGCCGAAAGAGAGGGATATATGGGGAGAGGAAAGAGACGGAAAGAGTGAGACAGAGCTCCCGCTGCGCTTTTGGGACCCATCGTCTTATGCAATATTTGCTTTGTATTTTTAAGAAATTATAAAAACGATTCGAGGCAATGCTCGAAAAAATACAATAGGAGCCAGTGAAAAACCCAACGCAATCAGGGTAAAAACCAAACCAATGCAAAACCAAGGCAAACCAAACCAAACCTACAATCGACCTGAATTCGAATCGCTTTTGGTAATGATATCCTAGTGAGCTCTCGAGCACAAGAACACCCAGCACAGTCAAAGCTTTGTGCCTTAGTCCAGGTCCTCTGGCTAACCATTTCTATTTGTTCCCCCGGCGGAGTGGGCGTGGCAACTCAAGTGTCGCCGGCAAATAGCCTTCAATCTGATGGAGCAAACAGAAATTCGGAAAGAGTCCAACTTCCTTTCAATATTAGAAAAAGGAAAAGTGACAACTTAAAAAGCAGCCGATAGGTTAATACTCTCAATAGGGCTGACAGCCAACTATATTTTTTAATATTTCAAATTAAATTTAATGTTTACCGTATACATTTAACTTTAAATTAAATGTCAGCCAACAAAATGCGAAGCTTTTATGATTTAAATTTCTTTAATTAAAATCAATTATCGTTGTATGACTTAAGTTCTCTAATTATAATTATTATCGTTTTGTGATTAAAATTCCTATGTAATTATAATTATTTTTTTTTTAAGTATAAAGTAAAGCATCGCATGAATAAATATATATATCAACCTAAAAAAAAAAGATTAAAGTTTTTACAAAAATACAAAGAGATTACAAACTCAAACATAAACCAATAAAAAAAACTGGACTTTAAAATCATGCAAAATATTTACATATCTTTAAAATTGAATGTATTTAAAATATAAGACTCCTTTCATCGAAGCAATCAATCATTTGATGAAACATCCAGACGACTAGGGATATTGACAATGCCTTACTCCCAAAGGTCGTTTTGACTTTATCCCTTCGGCAAAGTTGGAAAGAACCCAAGGGAGGGAATATTAAATAGAGAATACGAGATTGTTTGTTGCCTGCATCGTTTGTCTTTAGCAGGAACTGCAGTTGCAATGGAGCCCAGTTCCATTTTTGCCCATTCTTGGTCCTTGCTGCGTTTTATTGCAGCACAAATTGAATTCCCATCGGAGTTCTTATATTTTTACGGCAGGTGCTAAGCAGGCGACATAATGGTAGAGGTGGTCATTGAAAATCTGTTGATTGCATTTGATTTATTTGGCAAAGGACATGTCGCAAATCATAAACGCATTCCCAAAACCCCCCGAACCCCAAAAGCACCTGCCGCATTTTGTTACATGTAAGCTGCGGCTGGCTGCACGAGCAGGTGAAAATTGCCAACATGAGTTGACAACGGGACACGACAGGTTCGAAAGGAGGGGCTTGGGACAGGTCAGAGGATCAGAAAATGAGCAGCCAGGACAGCAGGTATAAAAACTATTTCCTATGCCATCCGGCCACTTGAGAGCCCTGCCAGCCCGGCATTTTTACTCGCCCGACTCACGTCCTGCTGCAACATCACAACATATCTATATATATGTATATGTTTTATATTTAGCTTGTGTTCTTGTGTGGGCCAGCATGATAGCCACAAATATGACAACTGCAACAACTGGGCGAGCCAAGTGGTTTTGCCCATATTTTTATTATGGCCAAATTGAAAGCTCAGCTTGTGGCGGAGAATTATGCATGCCGATAGCAAAGAAAGCTATTTTGAACTGTTGATAAGCTATTGTGGGCGATTTACTTATTAAGCATCAATAAAGTCATTCAAAACAATATGGTAGCCATTTAACCTGCAGTAACGATTAAAATGTTGGCACAAAATGCGAAATTTTAATATTCAGAATTAAAATCAAATTAATTAGAGAAAAAGTATGTTTTTAATTTAATGACAAGTGACAAGAGGTTTTGGCCGCCTAAAATCAAATGGCTCAATAAAGTTTGTGGAAGGAAATATGCAAAGAAAGCCATTTGTCATTACATGATATTTTGTTTATCCAATCGATGGGCTGAGCGATAAACTTAATTAACGCTAATTAACTCTTTATAATATCCGATAAAATTGCACACTCACACATCGTCATCGCCATCGCCCATCCTCATTCCCATTCCCCTGCCGGAATTTAAATACAATGGTAATTAATCAAGCGAACGCCTAAAGTCAATTTCAACAAATTAATTCAAATTTGTTGGGCAAACGCGTAGCTTAAACGGCACAGTCGCAGTCACAGTCGCAATAGCAGACGTGGAGTCAAACAGTCAAACAAAAGGGCGGTTTTATAGGCCTGCTATTTGAGTTTGGCAACACGCAAAAGGCTCCCGCAGTTGGCAACACGTATACGCACATACATACATGCACACACACGAAGGCAAACATTTATTGCATCAATTAAGTTGGACATGTTAATTGCGTTAAGTTGAAACATCACGCACAGGCTACCTATTCTACCTGTTCGACCTGTTCAGGAGTTTCCCGGCTTTGCCAGCTTCCTGCTGCGTATGGTATTCAGATGTGTGTTACATTGTCAATAGAGACGAAGGTTGAGGCTTTGCGTTTTGGGGCCAAAAGCGTGAGCGTCAAAGGTACCAAAGCTATTTACGCATTGCGTGCTAATTAGAAATTGGTTTGAGTTGAGGCCTTCCACTTTCCCTGGGCATCGTGCATTTGAAATGTGACTTAAATTCAATTAAATTACTAATTATGGGCAAACAAAAAATAATGAGAAAAACTTTGATTAATTGCGTTTTGTTAACCGCAAAGTGAATTCCATTCGAATGGCCCGGGAAAGTGTGCTATTTTATTTTCGGGCCCCACCCTTTAATGCAAATGCCATTACTCAGCGGACCGTGGGACTGCATCAACAGTTGTCGGCACTTGCCTTAACCTATCGCAACTTGGACCAGCGCCACCTGATTATAAACCCACTGCCGGTCCAGCCGCACTTGAAGTTACATAAATCACCCGCGGAAACCGAAACGTGGAAAAGTTCTTGCTAAAATGTCTGCGCCAAATGTTACATTTTCGTTAAACAGCAAAACGTAGAAAATTTATGGCAACCTCTGGCCGACATGAACAAAAAATAAAGAAAAATAAATACAGCCACACAGCAGGAAAAAAAAGTTTAAGTTCAAGCGACATTTCTTTTTTCCTCCAAAAAATAAAATGCAAAAAAATGAAGTTAAAGCAACATTTGACTCTTAATATTTTTATTGCCATTCGCCAAAAATAGTCATACATTAAATTTAAAATTATTTTTGCCGCATAATTGAACCCATAAATAGTGTATCAATTTCCACAAATTAATTCGATGCGGGTGTATGAAATAAAACGAACAGAAACTATTAGTAAAATGAGGCCTTCTTTGGGCAAAGTGAGTAGAAATACGCTACAAAGGCACCGCAAATGTGTATTGGCTATTTATAATATTAATTAATTCGCAATGAGCGCAGACTTGGCTAATATTTCATCCGCCAAATGTTTGGTGGTCAGCGAAACAATCGGTGGGGCTAGGTTCTGCATTTATATTCACCTGTCCGCCGTGGAATGTGTTTTTCTACACCGTGTTTATCTGTAAACATGTATGCATATATGCGGTTATTTATGGCCGATGTTGAATTTGATGTTGTTCTTGTTGATTGTTATTGCTGACCCCGAGCGATGGTTAAATGAAATTTTGATAAACACAAATGTTTGACATGACTTTGAGGCTGCAAACAAAAAGCAATTTTTGCATAGGTATTTGCTGGTAGTTAATTAAATTGAATTAAATGCAAATGTGTGTGCAAATAGTTATTTAAATTATAGAAATTACATTATGCTTAATTGTCAATTAAGCGTACAGAAATGATTGAATGAACTGCAAACAACTTGGATTTACATTTGCCTCGTGCGAATGAAAAGGAATCGCACAGGTTGCAATGACCTCAAACCACCACCACCAACCCCCACCCCACCCTTTCGATCCAGTTACACCTGGCTGAATGTGCCGCCTCATCAATCACCTGGCGCGACTAGCTGCCACGCCCTCGAAAGGGGCTGCTAATGATTTATGATCTCGGAGCGGAGAGGTAAGGCTAAATGCGAAAATTCAATCATTTAATTAGGGCAACACAACAAAAGAAAATTAATTAAACTCTGAACTCAACGAAGGTGAACGCCAAGGAAAATTTAATTCAATTTTGGTAACGCCCCCCTTTGGGGCTTTTTATGGGTGTATTTTCAAGGGAGAAGGTGCACATGGTCGAAAAGACAACTGCCCTCGCCTGACATTTGCATTATAAATTGTCCCCAGCTCGATTCCCATGCACGCTGACATTTCGTGATGGGAACACGTAAAAAATTGCACATCCAGCGACTTTGTCAGCGAGTACATGAAAATTCATGACCCTCCGCCAGCTGCCTGACACTTCAAGCATTAGATGGGCGTGGCCGGTGGGCGGCTGGATGGGAAACAGGCACCCACACTCCACACTCCACATATCTATCGCACATCCCATATCCCATATCCCATATCCCATAACCATCTCCTTCGTCAGCTGAATATTCGTGTGTTCGGCTAACGGAAAAATCTGTGCTGCGGCATTTTAAAGCCGAATTTGATTTACATTTCAATGCGCGAAAGTGAATTTTTGGCGTTCCAGTTAGACGACCAGACGCCATTTTATTTGTCACTAAAAGTGTGCGTACGGGTGTGTGTTCGACAGAGAGAGTGCATTTGAATTTTTATTTATTTTGGTTGACTTTTGCATAACTGCACTAAATTAAATTACTCAGCAAGAAAGTTAAGCAAATAAGTTTTTCCAAAGTCGCAGAGAAAATACTCTTTTTTTTGGAGAATATATAAAATGAAAATAAATACTTACTTAAAAACTGAAATAACACTAAATATACAATTTTGTACAATTTGTGAGCAGAAAAAAATAATAGCTAATAATTTATTAACCTTAAATGACACTCCTCTTTTTAAAGTGATTTTACTGTCTCCATTATTATTAAGTCATGTATCTTTAATTATTTTAAATATGACACAAAATGCTCAAAATAAAACATAAGTAATTAATTAACCTAACATATCCCATCCTATTCTTGGATCTCTCAAACCGCAATTCACTTGCCTTTGAATCCCCGCTTTCATTTGACAAAGAGTACAAACTTTGTCCCATAAAGAGAGCTTCTCCAAAAGGCAAAGCGTTCACAATTTGTCATAACTTTCACAAAACTGTCGCACCAAGCATGGCAAAACAACAATAAAAATAATAACAACAATAACTGACTCGGGGTAACGCCAAAAAAACAAAAAACAAAAAATATAAAAATACTAAAAACGAAATGAAAACTGCCAAAAATTGCAACCAACTGCAGCGAGTGAAAAAAATTTGCATTTTTATTGAATTGCAAAAGTTTTTTCGGTCACTGCTGTCACTGCTGACTGCCGACGGCCGGGCCAGATCCCAATATAACCACCCGAAAAACCCTCGGAAAAAACCCCATCCACGCCCATGGAATCGGAATCCAAACCGGAACCCCATTCGCGACATGCGAGCAAGTGGAAAATTGCAATAATATTGAATTTGGCTATTAAGTCGTTAAGGCTTGTTTGTTGTGATGCCATAAACTCCGGTCCAAACCGAAGTTCCGTTACCAATATCCACCTACAATAAACAGGCACTAAACGGACATAAATATGTGACACGCCCACAAGTCCCTGACAAAACTATATATAGAAAATGAGTGGGGGGAAACCTTTTATTATGACTGCCATTGATTGCCTATTTAGAGGCTCACGTGACTGGCAAGTGGGCGAAGTTTAAGCCAAAATAAAATATATACAAGTTGGCGGGACGACAACGAGCTAAGCGAGCGTAAAAATTAAGAGGCCCAAACGCTAAGTACATACGTTCTTTTCCTCCAATTTATTTTATCGCAAACTTTTAAGCCATTTAACCGATTTGGCGACACTAAAACAAGCGCCACATTAACATGGGCTAAGCGCCGCATGAAAATTGATTCATAAAAAAGGAGTCGCAACGAAACAAATTCGCTATGTGGGGCCGATTGTCATTGTTGGTTTTTAAGTGAATTTTAAAAGCCTTTTACCAGTTTTTCGCTTCATTTGCTGTTTTATGTCCGCCCCAGACAATATTGAATCTAAGGGTATATAGTGTAGTGAAAGGAAGGATGCAGGCGGCTGGGGCGTCAAGTAAATGGTTTTATTTATTGACACATGTTTACTTATCGGCTGCCTGGCTGCCTGGATGCCTTGCTGGGTAGATGGATGGATGTATGGATGGATGGATGAATGCTAGGGTCTGGGGATAAAGGTTGTCATGCTTCATTTAATGCAATCGAAAGTCCCCCAAACCCAAACTCCCCGGAAAAGCAGCACGTGCCCTCCTCATTAGGTATCCGTATCTGGGAGCATGTATCTGAGCATCTGCTGATAGATGCGCTCGTTCAGCAGCTTAAATGCGGTAATTTTTAATGCATGAGCTTGGGTCCTCGTCAAAACAAATGTAATGATTAATTGCACGAATAGATTGCCATCGTTTCGGGCATAAAATATGGAACCGAACTTCTTGCAGCATTTATCGAGCTCGGAAATAAGTCCGGGCTTATTTGAGCAAATTATAAATGAGAAATGCGTAAGCATCGAGTGCGAGTGCGAATGTGGCGCACGCATGCAGTCATATGTAAGCTTAGATCTGGAATTACCCACAGTCGACTTCCCAAATACGTAATTACGGTTATGAAGCCTTGGCTGACGTAGTTACACACAGAAATAGCCGACCTAAATTCACATTATGCCGGCATATTAATGACGATATCTTCGCCCCAGAGTATATTGCATACATATATGCAGGTATATATACATATATATATGCCAATGTGCAGGACGCAGCCATTTAATAAATACGATTCTACATACATAAATGCAGCAGTTCAGTAACGGAAATATGGAGGGGAACTATCCGATGGAACTATCCAGGTAACTTGGCCCAACAAACTTGAGGGTTTCAATCACAGCCCCAGGCACTGACATGTTAATTGACTGGATCCTGTCTGGATCAAAGGTTCTCCGTAAACTTTCTACTTTTAATTAAACATACATAAGTTTTACTTAGATTTCCACCCTCTTGACTCGTCGAGTTTCAACTTTCAAATTAAAGACACATTTAGCTCGCAAATCACAGTCAGCACAAGGAAAAAAGAGGGAAAAACAAACGAAAAGCGGAGGAAAACGTTCTGCACCATTAATTCTAATGTTAATGCCAGTCCAGAGGGCCTCGGCAATGTCACAACAAAGACGCATCATCGATTTTATTCGACCTTCGATGGGCCGCCGAGCGAAATAATGACCGGCTACTGGCCCCAAACTTCAACCCTCGGCAAGCAGGTGCACTGGAAAAAAAGTGTCACCTTTGAAGGCCCTAATTTTAAACTAGATTCCGAAATTCTAATCAGTTGCTTTTAACAGTTATGTGAATAAAGATGGCATTTATATTAATTTTAGAGCAATACTTAATCTTTTCATATGTACAGAAAATATTGGCATATTAAAAATAAATAAAATGTCACAGAAATCTGTGAAAATCGGTTTAAATTTAATTTTAGTTTGATTTAGAGTTACTAAAGCTTTTCATAAAATAAAAACAATTCCACTTGTCAACATAAATCCATTTCATTTTAGATTAATATATATGTTCTTAAAAATTTTTAATTTAACTTTATTCCCAAAAGAATTAAATTGATCCAAAAACTTTTTTTTTTTTAATTTTCAAAGATACCTTTTATAGATTTGAAAGGCTTTTTGATATGGGACATAAGGAAAATGTGAATTTTCTTCTGTGTGGTTAAAAGTGGCGGACAAAAGACCAGTAGACATGAGTTTTCCGGACACATGTCAATTAAATTTGGGCCATGGCTCGCTGGCTCGCTTTCCCGCTTTTCGTCCGCTTTCCCGGTCCTCCGGCGACAAGTGCAGCGGGGCGTGGTCGCACATTGGGACAATGGGCGGTGGGTGGTGGGCGGTGGTTGGTGCGGTACGGTGGTGTCAGCATTTTCGCAACATTAAGAGCATTTTAAATGGCGCATAATTATATTGGACTGGAACATTTAGCGGTCGCCCCGAGGCGAAAAACACACACCACACTGCATTCTGTCTAATAAACTTTTCAAAGCCAGCAGCAAATGGCAGGACACAAAAACAATGACAGGAACAACGGGAACAGGAGAAGAAGAGAAAGGCAAACGAAGTTTGCCGCAGGACATGTAAATGCAATTAAAACGCTGCCTTTGTGCCACGCCCCTTCTCCCAGATACCACCACCAACAAAAGCTGTTGACTGATGCAGTCAACGTTGCAATCGCAATCGCATTGATTGCGGCCAGTGTACTAATTAACTTAATGGCCATTTCGGAACTGAACCCGGGCAAAAGAATGTGTACCTTGAACATGGCATAATTTTCTACAATTTCTTTTCGCAGACTTTTCTTCATTTTTTTTTGGGTCCTTCTAAATAGTTGTGGAACAGGCGCCCTTGATTATTATGGCCATTTTCGTTGCCTAATTGAGTTTTCTCGCGGCACTTTGGGGCAATGAGGCAACGCTAATAAAGTCAACACTAAAAGCCTCGTTCAATATTCAATTAGACGCATACACGCACCCATATTCTAACTCCCAATCGCACACACACACACACAGGCGGGGAGAAAGACACGCACATTTTGTTTTCACCGCCGTTGTCACCGTTTTTGAGCTGCCATTGACATTTCCGTTTCCGTCGCGCGCTCTGATTCAATTAGCACAAACCGTCGTTGGGCGGTGGGTGGAAGGGTGGTGGATGGTGGATGGTGGATGGTGGGTGGTAGGTGGTGTTTGTGGAAATCGTACATAGCGCTGCATGTGAGCCTGCTAATAGGCGCAATGCTGGCTCAAATAGTGGATCTAGGCACCTCAAGAGTGGGCGGGAAACTTGATCCAAACGACACGTGTGGAAGCCGCAATGTCTGCCAAGAACAAATCAAATTAAACAATTATGATTCCGCATTTTGACATTATAGAGTTATAAAGTTTCCAAGTTCACTTTGGGATCGCTGACTGCTTTCCTTAAATGGTTTTTCTCATAGGAATCGAACTGTGGATTGGGTGTTTCGCACTTTTTAATCAATTAAATAAACATTTGTATTTAAGTAGCAGATATTTTAATAAAAATGTTTTAATTTTTTATTAAAGTTTTTAATTAAAAGAAAGTTAAAAGCAATTTTAAAATGTTAAATAAAATAAAGTGATTTTACTCTGTACATTACATTATTTTAAGAGTATATATTTAATTTAAATATTAAAATAAACGATTTAAGTAAAAATAAAGAAATAATAATTGCAGCTCCATGTATCATAACATTATTGTCTGCCTTTTTATGGCTATATTAAGAGCCTTGCCAGTCGAACATGTTAAAAAAGACATAATGAAAGCATAATACCTGCGAGACTTTAACTTAAAATTAAACAATTATTATTTCATGGAATATAAAACGTTTTTAGGATTATAAAGGTATCATAGGTCAAATCTTTAATAGCTGCCCTATTTTTAGTTCCTCATATCATAGTAGCGCCACGCGTTCAAGTCGTAAAACAATTCGTGCCCAATTTAGTTGGCTGGGTGATATACCATACACTAGGATATGTGGTATGACGGACCCCTTTGGGGCTGGTCATTTGACAAGTGCCAAAGTTGCCACTCGTAAAGTTGGCGCAATAAAAGGCAACAAAGGCACACGCTGCTGGCCAAAAGAGGCTCCATGGCTACGACAATCTACCAGGAAAGGAAACAGGCCTAAGGACCCTGGCCCCTGGTCATAAATATTATGGCCATTGTGGTCATAAAAGCCCAATGACATTCGGCAGGCGAAAACAAACCAACAAAATAAAGCGAAACCAACAGGAAAAACCTAGAACGAAAGAGCCGAGCAGGCAAGAAATTTAATTTATGTAAATTAAACTGGCAAATAATTGGCCCAAAGGCCGGGCGCCAAAGAAGAGAAAACGAAGGCCTTGCAATGGCAATTACTTAGACGATAAGACGAAACGAAGATGCCGTAAGTAAAAATGTTAGATATACGCTAGAATTTCCCTAAGAAATCGCTGCAATCAATCAACGTGCAATGGCAACAAGCAAAATCAATTGAAATTGAAAGATGATTTCCCTGCCCTGGTCTCTTGGCCTCCTCTTGTACTCCTCTTGTGCTCCTTTTGGCCGGTCCAAGATCCGGGGAAGTGTCTTGGGGAAAAATTCAGGGGGAGGATGCAGAACTCCGCCATGTAAACCAACGCCCGCAAGAAAAATCACTTACATTAATGAGTTCAAGTTGTTTTTGCCTTGCGGCTGCTTCTTGCTGCTTGGTAATTTATAATGTCAGCAACCAAAGGAACCTAACCGAAACGAACCGATTTCAGTGCATTGGGAAAAATCTCCAAGGTTAAGGTAAGTCCCATGTACTATTTTGTACTTTGAAAGGATCAATTTTTCTTTATCCTGTAAAAAAAATATTAGGTCTCAAAAACCATTCCTTTTAATTTTGTTCAAGGCAATCTTTAGAGACTTAAAAACTAATTGTTTACCTTCATACACATTATAAGACAATCCATTTTAAAAAATGTATACAACATAGATCAAAATGTTATGATTTTGAAGAAATATAAAAATATTGAGCTCCATTTCAGGCCATATTTCTTACGGTGTGAAGTTTCCCGGAGCAGAAGTTACATTTCCATGCACAATTTACACCAATCTACAAGATACAACTGCACAAGCCGAGGAAAAATCGAGGAAAAGCAAAGCAAAGCAAAGCTTGCGGCTGAGCTAATCAATCTAGTGGCATGTCAGCCAGTCAATTTGTGAGCATGTGTGAGTTCATATGTAGTCGTGTGTGTGTCTATTGTAGCGCTTGTAAGAAGTTAGTCTAATTAAATAAATAAGTGCATGTGATTTATTTTCCAGACGCAAAAAAAACGAGCCAAATGAAATAACAGATAGAAGACGAGAGCTTATTGATGTTTATATTTTTACCAAAGACATCTACTTCCCTTTCTGTCTCCCAATTTACTCATAAATCCATCTCTGTCGCTCGCCTAATTGAATGATACAAATTTCATGACAGGCAATAGGTTACCATGACACAAATATTTTTGTGGCAGGGGCCTTTGGGAAAATAATCAGTGGAGGCCTAACTTATGGTTGTATTTTTCCGATTGAATATCACTAATAACAAATAGATGTTGTTTTACAGCATCAATCATCTTATCCAGCTGTCAGAAATATTTGTAGCATTCGCAAATCAATTATTTTATAGTTTTTTAAGATAAAAAAATGTTAAAAAAATATTATACTTTCAGGTCCTTGGAATTTTCATTATAGCTTTTTGTTGAGATCACTTTAGACAATTAGTACGCATAACATTACAGTTGTAATTAACATAATTAATTGCGTTTTGTTTAACAACAAATTTCTAAGGAGCGCTTTAGCTGAAGTTTATTTATTGTCTTTTTTTATATTCAAATTTATGACTCCAACTCACGTTGCGTAACTTAATTCGACTTTAAAAATCAAGGTCAACAAATTGATGCAATTTTTTTCCACTTTAAGCTTTTTAATAAAGCCTTCGATGAATTATTGCTAAGGCCACATTAACTTGATTTAAAATATCTATCAAATCATCGATGAATTATTGTTAAGTCCAAAATATCTATCAAAGCTATTGACTATTTCACACAAAAACAGTGCCAAACAAATTACAAATTGTAAATGGAATATGCACTTTTATTTTGATTTAAATAAGTATGGTACAACAACTGACGTTTTTGAAATATGTTTTTAAATATATATTAAGTCTGCTCCATTTTGTGCACTTGTATTCAGATTAAATTCCTTATACTGGATTAATGCCACAAATGGCTATATTACTTTAGCCCCCTTTGCCACTTGGACTGGGCCATTTAAATTGCCAGCCAGGCCACGCCCCCAAGTGCGACGGAAAAAAAGCAGAGAACCACAGAAGAGCGACCCGGTCCACATGCTGCACAAAGGATTTAATGAATTTTGTAAATTTATTAAAGCCGCACGCACTGCAACCATGGGCAACGATTCGCCGGTTTTCGCCTTGCAGTCCCTGCGACAGACGGCCAACACACCAACAACGGGGCGAAAAATTTAATTAATTGCAGTCCAGCAGTAGCAGGAAAACGGCAGCATCGGGAGCGGCAGGATCAGGAGCGGGAGTAGTGGCTGCTGCTGGCATTCCAGTGGAGCGTGGAGTCGAGTCGCTTCTCGGCAATCAGCGGGGTTGGGCCAAATCGGCATGGCCTAATGATTTTCCTGTTATGCCAGCTAGAGCCAAAGGAAACATAATGAAGCCAGACAGAAGATGGCCGGGAATTTTGGAACAAAATCGTTGGAACAAGGATAACGACAACGACAAGGACTTCATTACCAAATTGAGCGGCGACTGCCATCGATGTTGCTGTTGTGTGCTGTCCTGTGCTGTGCTGTGCTATGTAGACTCCGTCGTTTCCGTTTCCGGCTGCACTGACTGACCGAAGGAACTGCACCAATACCAATGCGCCGTCTAGCACATCCTGCGATATAAAGATATAAACGTGGACGAGCAATCAAGCGGCGAAGGCGACGATTTCTTTTCTGATTCACTGCTCCTCCTTCTCCTCGCGAATTGCGCCTTGGGCTTAAACATCGCCTGGAAAATCCATCAAAATCTTTGCCGACTTTTAAGGCCATAAACTTGTGATTGATACCGAATTTAATCAACTCGAGCGCATTTGGCATCGTATCTCGGCCCTCGGTCCCATTTCGGTATTTTTCTTTTCGGCCTTCCTGTCCGCCGCTTCTTATATTTTTAATTTACGCCTCGCAGCACGATTCTGCATGGCTTATCACAGAGATTGGCAAACGGTTCTGCTTCAGTGCACTTCAATTAGTTGGCCCTGCCGGAGAATAGGACACCAGCGAGCGGGACGGATCATCCGTCCATCCATCCATCCGTCCGGCGTACATTTTTTTGTGCCACTTCCACCAACGTGGTACATATTTATTTCTTTGATTACTTGTACTATACCGTGAAAAATTAGAATATTTAGCTTGGCCACCACTTTTTTAAATTTTCGAATTTAAAAAGTTATGATTTTAGAAAGTCATAATGTTTTTAAAAAACAGTCTACGTTTTTTAAAGTTCTAAAAAATTTATTAATTTATAGTTTAATTTTATAAATTGAAATACTTTTAGATGTAATATAAACTGTCATTTTATTCAATAAATTATCAATAAGCTATAACATAATATATTAAAAAACTATATCAAGGGGAGCCATGCTTATATTATGGTTAAAAATATCTAGAATGAACTTTTAAATTACAAATAAGTGGTGTCTCGCTCGGTATATATAAAAAACAGTATGATAAGATGACAGTTTCTTAGCCAAACAATCATCGACTTAAGCTAAAAAAAATATTAAAATTTCTCCATGTGCATCCCATGTTTTTGTCTGCCCTTGTTGTGGTTTTCATTTTCAATATGCACAAAAAAAGAGCCCGGAGAGTTCCGGATGTTCATCAGCCAAATGAGGGGATAGCTGGCCAAGAAAAAGACCCAGAAGGCCAGTGGAAAAGCGGAAAATGCTTTCACTCCGACTCTGGGCCGGGGTCAGGGGTCGCAGAGAGTCGAGAAGGTCGCTGCGCTTACAAATTTCAATTTGACTAAAATTGGTTGACACACATTGCAGCAACTGCAATGCACTCTCTTTTTTTCCTTTCACTGTCCCAGTGTTACTGGTATGTGTATGTGTGTGTGTGTGTGTGTGTGCCTCCAAAATATTCATGCAAATGCACTTAAAACATTTTAAAAGCGTTTCTGCGGTTCAATTTGCATAATTCCAGCCACACTCACACTGTAAAAATGCACAACATTTTACCACTAATGGTGCATACACCAATGAGCCAGTGTGTGTGTGTGTGTGTGTGAGCCTGCACTCTCGCACACATGTGCATACATTTAATTATCGAAATGGCAACTGCCCCGCCCTCTGCCCCTTTTTGCCGACTTGAACTACATTTCAGTGAAATTGACCAGAAGCAGACATTAAATTGCACGTGGCAAGTAAGCGGAGAAAGGCGCCTTGTTGTCCTAGTTGTCGGGATTGCGAGAAGGACACACGATATCCTGACGGAATCGGCCGAATCGTAAACAGTTTATGCAAAATCCAATTAGGCATATTACCAAAATATTCAGCACTGCTCTGGCTTGAAAATCAAATGGAATATACATCTTGACAATAGCTTGCACATTTGAATGTATTTCCAGACGAAAAGTAACTTAAACTTAAGCTTTAACTAATTAGAAATCATAGGACTGAACAGAAACTGATAAAATGCTCAAGATTGGTATTTTTAACAGATCGAAGGGAACTTTTTTAAAAAGCACCAGTAGCAAAAATTGGTATATGTCAAGTACAGCAAATTTTCGGAAGATTAACATAACTACATCGTTATAAGCAAATTATTTTTAATAGATCAAAGGGATCTGTTTTAGAATTCACCTGTAAAAAAATTGGTATAAGACTTGTACAGCAACTAGTCTGTAGA
Source organism: Drosophila gunungcola (assembly GCF_025200985.1). Taxonomy (NCBI): domain Eukaryota; kingdom Metazoa; phylum Arthropoda; class Insecta; order Diptera; family Drosophilidae; genus Drosophila; species Drosophila gunungcola. The sequence continues at coordinate 6,902,111 of NW_026453179.1, forward strand.
TTAACATAACTACATTGCCATAAGCCACCCCTCAGACCTTGTGGATCCAAATAAATAAAATAATAAAGCATACTATAAAACTGCAGGGGTTTTGCATAGCATTTTTTTAACATAACATTTTTTTGTGGATCCAAACAGATAACATTACATAGCTGCTTATGAAACAGAAGTTTTTTAAATGGCTTTAGCATCTGCAAAAAATTACATTGATGTTAGTATGCCATAAACTACCCCTTCTGTACTTTCACATAACAGCTGCAGAGCCGCACTACATAGCAAACTACATTCCTTTTTAAAAGTAACCATAATCCACCCCTTCTGTACATGTGGAACAAAAGATATAAAATAACATTTCTGTTAGCATTCTACAAACATTCGTTCCACTTTTGCCCCCTGGGAACAGATAAGAAACGCATGCGTTACCAAAAGTGTTCTCATTTTGTATTTAAGGGGAAGCCAGTGCTGTTAAGAATAACATTTTAAACCTAACATTTATTATATATTTTATCTTTTAAGGAGCTCAAAAATTATACATAATCATTCGACAAAATACCCAGTAAGTTAACCAAAGTCACGCTCCAAAGTCTGCAAGTACTTGCGATAATTGTGAGAAAATGCTGCCCGAGAAATTGACTTCGACACGCAGTGCATTTGGAAAACATTTGCTTAAATGCCGCAAACCAAAACTCAGATAGCTTAAGAATGAAATAGGCACATATACTATCCCGTCATGGTGCAGCTGCGTTACGTGCACGTTTGTGCCACATTTGCAACCCACCCCGCCCCAAATTCCATCCACTCGCGGGCTCCAACTCAATGGTGCACCACAAAACGCGCAGCCAATACGCCCGCGGCTCCCTGGTAACTTGGGATCAGGGGGGTATTGGGATATGAGAATTGGTATCGTTGTTGGTACTCCACAGAGAAATGAGAATGTTCAAAGTTTGCATACATATTAAAAAATGTTTCAGGGAGAAAAGCTTTTTAAATTTTATAATATTTAATATTATAACACTATAAATTTGTAACGATATAATGTTTTAGGAATTTAGGATCAATACTAATTTTTCTCATTTTATTTCTTCATTTTCCACCAAAACTAATTTTGTGTTTTCAATCAGTGAAATAGTGTAAAGCATACAAAAAATTATAGAAACATATAAAATAAAATTAAAAGAATATATATGAAAATATGTTACGATAATATTTAAACGGTAATCCAATGTGCATTTCCTTATATACAAAATTATAAGACTCGAAATTTAATTTAATTTTAATTTTGTTATGCGAATAATATCTGTATGTTCCATTTAAATATATAAATCCTGCAAAGTCAATACATCTAAACTTAAGTGTATTAAATGAGTATAATTTCAATATTGTAAGAAAGAAAATATGATGATATTAATTAGGATGATTAGATTTTTTTTTTCTCTGTAGGGCAACGGTATTGGTATTGGAATGGATGCCAACTAGCACGCGAGATATTGATGTGCACAAAATATGCCAAATATCAGCGTAGAGGAAGGCCCATACATTATACAATACATACATGGGCACGAGTGTGAGCTGCCAAATCAAGCGCAAGCCCAAAAGTAGCAACAAATAAAATTTTATGCGCTGTGCGAAAAGTTTTCCTTTTGCATAACGCCCAGCAAATACGACGGCCACAACAGGAGCATCATTGGGGAAGGCAATGGCAATTTACATGTACAATGCAAAAGTTTCGATTTTATTGTGTGGGTTGTGCTGGGAAGGATAAGGGAAGGGGGACGGGGAGGGGTAGCGGATTGATTTTTTTGAAAATGGGTTGGTTGAGATGTCTGCTTGTTTTCACTCTGACAGTCATAGGAGATCGAAACGTTCTCCGCTCCACGAGCCACGATAAACACAAAGGGCGGCAACATCGAGCGATTGCCGCCGCTGGCGATGGCCAAAAAGTCAAAAATAGTTTCGAAACGCCATTTGTTGTACTTATTTTCGGGAATGGCAGTTAAGTGGAGGGACTTCATTTGCCAGCACATACTCGAACAGGAGCTGAACGAACTTTTCGTTTTCAGTTTTAAATGGTTAACCAACTTAAAGTGGAACATTTTCTGTGAAACTGCTGCTCTTTGGACATTAAATACTGATGCAGATAAAATATGGAGTTCTGAAATAATTATAATGCGTTATATAACAAATGATAATCTAAACCTGAGCTTGTATTTGCAATCTCCGTTTGCTATGAATTGAAACCTAATACACGATATGAACATTTATTAATTTCACTAAAATTTTGTAAGATATCCTAGTTGGATAAGTAATTTTCCATCCTGTATCTGAAAGTCACCCCTGGGCGAGTAGAATTTTTCCCTTGAAACAGATCGTGTGTCATTTTTAAGCGAATTACGTATCCTAAAATGGTTGCAAAGCACGTTTAAAAGACTTAGCTGGGATAAATTGTTGGCATATTCAATTGTGCCAGACATTGCTTTCTACTTATCCGCATTAACTCAACCCGAACAATGAATGAGATGGACGTATATACACATATATGCGCTCTAATGTAGTTTATACCCACAATTTAACATGACCAGCTACCGCAGATGCAAATGCAGATGCCGTGCAGTGCAGTGCTTGGCTATAGCTAATTTGCATATTGTGTGGGTCAATTGCATTACAGACGCAGGATTCCGGGCGAGTCCTAATCAATTGGACTGTTGTGTGTTCATAAACCGAAGACTAATAAGTCGGACTAGCCTTGGGATACTCAAAAATTAAGGAACTGGTTCCACTACGAAAACAAGATATTTGACAGAATATTTTGTGGGTAGCTGAGGCACACAAATCCTTGCAATCCTTTTCAAATCTGATTAGATGAAGCTGTGCGAAGCTGTAAGGCTCTGTTGAAGGGGAACGAGTCAAGGCCTCTAACGTATTAGCGCACCCATGACAGCTTAAATTTCCACAGGGCCATTTTTTGTGCAGCCTTTTTGTTGCATATTTCAGGGCGCCGTTGCCCATTGCACTTGTTCGCCAGGAAACACAACGAACTGCCAAATGGCCTGCACAAAGCGGAAGAAAAACTAAAACAAATGTCAGTCTTAGTTGACGCGTTGCCACCGAGCACCGGCCACCGGAGCGGTCCCAAAGCGCCCCCTTCTCGCCGGGAAAACCCCTGCCCCTGCCTCCATCTCCATCCCCATCCACATTCCCGCTGGCTGCCTGGGAAATGCAAATGTCATTTGCAGTTGACACTTGACTCAGCACTTCGCACTGTCCTAGGGCACTTTGGGGTTTTCACCTGCGTCTTCGCGCCCGCTTTCGCCACCCCACTCCACCCCATTTACTGCATTTGGTGGCACAATGGCTGCATCCCCCACACTCCCGCAGACACCCCGCAAATAAAAGAAAGTGGAATTAAACAAAAGTTGGGGGGGCAGCTACAAAAAAAAAAGTAGAGCTTAGCGCGAGGAAAAGGGGGGAAACTAATGCCAACTGTACATGAATAAAGTCGTGGCCCTTTGGGAAGCTGCTACCACTGCCATGTCGTCGTTAGTCTCGTGGTCGTCATTAGGAGGGCAGACGTCAAAGTATGCGCTTTGTTTTTGCTGCGTGCCATGCAGCGTGTTAATAGCCAGGACACCGGGCTCCGCCAGGCAATACACAGAGAGAAAAACGCCAAAGTTATGCAGCAATTATAGATGTTGCCTATCTAACAGATTGAAAATAACTCAACTATTTTTTGAACAATATAATTCTCAAGTTTCCTTAATTACTCTAGTAATACAAGCTTTTCTAAGCTAAAACTGGAAAGCTATTGCAAAAATTTAATATTATTGAAAACAATTCAATTTCGATTTATATGCGTATATGTTTAACAAGAAAGGAAGCAAACTTCGGCAAGCCGAAGTTCATATACCCTTGCACCTATTGCATAAATTAAATATTCTTGAAAACATTAAAATTATGATTTACTTGCATTTATGTTTAAAAACATTGAAGCAATGATGATTTGCAGCTCAGTTATCAGAAAGACAACTTCTGAAAAACTTTCATGCAGATAGCTTTAAAACTGAGAGACTAGTTTGCGTTTAAACTGACGGACGGGTGGACAAACGGACAGACGGACATGGCTAGGGTACACTTTTTGGTTGCAAATGGTTTTACTCAAAAAGCTGAAATGCAGAAAGTATAATATTTTATGATCAAACTTAACTTAACCAAGTAATAATGTGCAGATGACAAAGTTTGGTGATTTCAATACGCATTAAAAAATACCTGATTTTTGTTTGATTAACTATTAAAAAAAATATAAATAAAAATGTTTACAGAAAAATTGTCTGCTTTCAATAATAAAAACATTTTAAAATGTAACAAAATCTTTAAAAACTTCGAAATATATATTTTTCTAGAATTATTTGGCAAACTCTGTTATAACTTCTCTGTGTGCAGCACCGTGAGGCATGAAACCGCTTCCCGCTTAACAGCCAGAAGCCGAAGTTGACAGAATCTGGGAGGGGGCGTGGCGAAGGGCAGGGCGGCCCACGTGGACCTGGAGCCACGGCAAAGTCAAGTGCTGCAGTCGCCGTCGTGTGGCGAAAGTGAAGCTTACACAGCGTGCAGCGAGTGGCTGACATCTCGTGTGGCTGTTGGCTGAACGTTGAACACATTTAATTGATGCGCTTGATGCGGATTACAAAGAATATCGAGCTTAAAGTTAGAAAGTAATTGAGAAAAAAGTGTAAAACACAAATAGTTAAGCTCAAACAACATAGACCTTATTTTAATTAAATATATTTTGTAATTAATAAGATTATTAATTCTGAAGGCAATCAAATAAATGGGCAAGTCCAATGGTGCGTATGCGTTATTAAAACGCCATCTAAACGGATTTTTGGCGAACAATACGAAAGCTTTTTTATTAACTCACATTAAAAGCCACTAGATGGGGGTACTAAAGCTTTGTTTAAATTTTGAATTTAATGGGTTCCTTTCATAAAAATAGTAATTTAAATACTATAATGGCCTTATTATTGAAAATAATTACGATTTTTTGGAGTTTAAATTTCTTTATTATTTTGTTTTATTTTATATATTATTTTAGTATAACATAAATTATTTCATTAATTAGTTAATTTTTAAGTCCTCCAGCAAGTCCAATCGAATTTTTTCTTTCAAAGAAAAATCGCTATTAATATAAGAAAGGTTGCACTAAAAAATAAAAAGGCATTAAAACTATTATACAAATATCTATATTTTACAAAATTTTAAAAAAATTGGGAAAGTCGCCTTGGGATGACTTTAAAGTTGAGAAAAATGGCTTAAAATGTAGAAAAAATTTGCCCTTAAATAACTGGCCAATAGTTCAAATCCATTTAAAGGCGAAAATTTGTATCAGTGTAGGTAAGCCAACTTTCCCAAGAGAACAATTTTACGCTGAGTTAATATTCACCTAGAATATTTTAATGATTTTTTTTCAGATTAGCTACAGTACTGTTCCACAAATATTCCATTCTCTATGCAAATCAGTGCCAGTCATAGGCTTGCAATTAAATATCGAAATATGCATGATTAACTAAAAAATTTCCCCGTTCAACTGATTTTCATCCCATGACAATAAAAAGACCAACGCAAAACTTCTGCTCAGAGAGTGAGTGGCAATGGAATCGCAAACACTGTAGGGCCGAGCAAATAAGCCAAGAGAGAGGACTCGATATTTTTGTTTAATTTTCAAATCCATCCTCACCCGGGGGAATGCAACGTTGAGCAGTTCTCGTTTGGCTGGCATGCAAGCGGTACATAAAGCTTCGCACTCCGGAAACGATCGCGTACTTTCTCGGATTTGATCACCCACACTTATAGAGGAAATATATCCCTCAGATCATCACTCAAATCGGTAATCCTTTATTGCAAAACGAGTCATTATATATGACATTTACTAGGACTTTCAAAGTGTAATAATATTTGCACTTCAGCTTTTCTTTTGACCTATCTCAATAAATAAAATAGTCGGGCATATTCCAAACATTCAAATAACTTGTTGTTCTTAAAAAAGCGCTTTTAAAATTAACTGTACATGGTTTTGCATTTGGTAAGAAACAAACTTTTATCGCTTAACGATAACGATTAAAAGATTACTGTAATTAAAAAAGTACTTAAAAATTAATGTGTTCATGGTTTTGCATTTTTAAAACGCATTTGCATAAAGTGAGAAACCAATTTTATAACCATTAAGATTTAAAGGTTTCTGTGATTTTAGAATAAACGGAATGCAAAAATAAAATAATACGTTTTTAATAAAAAAAAATTGTTTTACATATTTGCTTAGAATTTGTTCTAATAATAAAGTTTTTTTATTTTCGAAGTAATATAAATAGTCATGGATAACAGCAACCCAACGACCGATAATGCGCTGTGGACACTTCAGGGTCGGGAAAGACCAAGTCCCGCCCAGAGGCTGCACAACCTTACCTCGGCCGCCGCATCGAACTCAACTGCCGGCCTGCCCCTGCCCCAGAATATCTTCACCAACCCAGCCATCCAGCCGTCCAGCGTTATCAACCTCAATCACTCCACCGACGTGGTGATCGGTCCCATGACCCAATACCAGGGACCGGTATCCATATACTATATGGACTATATGGAGGCACACGCCATGCAAACGGCGGCAGGTAAGTCCCCAATCCTGAATGTAGTCGGTAACAATAAATACAGTTGGCAATCGACAAACTCAATAAACAGTAAATTGATCATTCGAAATCTACAATTATTTTTGTGTAGCCGTTATGATTTTATAAACAATCATTATAAACAAAAGTATTTTATAAAATTTTTTAATTTGCTACATTATTGAAATTTACAAATATTTTTAACTTTTGTGTTACTTCCATTTTAAATGTAATTTTGTACTTTGAAATTATGTTTTAACTAGTCAAATAGTGCTGGTCGCGGTACCTTACCTAATTTTATGTACCAATAATAACTTTGAAATCACATTTTTCACAATTTACAATAGCATAGTTTATGGAATCCAGTAAATTTTGTATATATTTTCAGTTTTAATTTAATCGTTAGAATATTAATATTAATATAAAAAGTTTTGTATTTATATTATGTGTAAAAAGTGCATTTATCTCGAACATTTTTATTGACAATTGTAAATTCCTGGTCTGATCTGGTCTTAAACCAGCTTGGAGTGAAAGATTTCATGATGATTTAAGTTGGTGTGAAAACAGTTGGTGGCAATTAAATTCAAAACTCGATCCACTATGACATGGGGGATATGGGGTCAATAATTTATCGGGAAGAACAAAACAGATTAGTGAATAACCAAGCTAATTGAAATGCAAATCGTGTGTCGGGATTCGTGGAATCCCCATTAAAATGATTGCGGGAATTCGAGCAGAAAGAGAGCACTCGCTCAGTTGCACTCAAATATAGAGGGAGATACGGCTACGGCTATCCAGTGTTTTGTGGATCAATCTTTAGCTTTTGCGATGCATAGCGCATATTGCGCATACGTCACGTAGTACGGAAGAGAGAGGTAGAGAGAAATACGATAAGTAAGAGTGCAAAGCGTAAGTCTGTAAAATGTGATATGGCAAAAAAAAAAAAAAAACAACAATAACAATAAAAGGCCGGCGGTACCATGACGCACCCCCACCAACCCCCTCCCTCTGCCCCTCCCGCTGCCCCTTGGCCTTCCTTCCATCACACAAACAAACACGAAACATGTCAACCAAGGGTAGAGCGAGATGGCTGCTTTTCAGCGCTTTTGCCATTTCAGTTTCTGTTTCTGTTTCTGTTCCATCGACAGCTGCGCCGCATTTCAGTTGTTTGTGCGACGGGTTCAGGTGCGGTGGCGGTACTAGTGGCACTCCGTCCGATTATCGGTCAAACCCATTATAAAACAATAAATATCCAGACCGCTTCTGTTTCCAGTTTCCAGTTTTCAGTTTCCAGTGTCCAGTATTTGAGTATTTGTGCAGCGCCCATTTAGTTATGTCGATTCCGATGATTCAACAACGGATAATTACTCATGGCAGATAGCTCCCTTATAATGCCCAGTGTTACGAGTGCCAAGAAGTTGTGATAACCAAGTGTGTCCGCCACCGTGGAACAAAGTGCCATGAAACTGCTGCTGAAAGTGCACTCGGAGCGCACGGCGCGCAGGCGACGAACTCCAGAGCCCAATGTGACCCCCTCCCGGGACTCATCAAGTATATAAAAACAATCGATCACATCATATAATCACCGACTTTCAACTGCAAAAAATTATATTTAGTTGTAGCCATAAAGGGTGTCAGGCAAATCTTAATAATACCAAAAAAAAAAATTTTACCCAAGAAATTTTTTAGATAGATTTACCGTTTCTAAAAAGGAGTTTTTGAAATATTACAAATCTGTAAAAATATATATTAAACCGATAATTTTAAAATAAAAGAAATTATAATTTAAGCCAAGCAAATAAGCTAAATGACTTAAATATAATAATAATATAATGATATTTATATTATCTAAATTTTCATCTATATTTTTGTTAAAATAAAATTAGTCGAATCATTTATTATTTTAAACGATGAAACTTCAAGATTAAATGTAATAAGCAAAAGATATTAAAATATTTTATATTTAGAGGTTTAGACAATATCAATGCAGATGCATGACAGACAGATAACAATAACGAATTAAAACAACATGTTAATATATTTCTCAAAAGATTTACATACGTACTGTTCGACTTTAGATTAAATAATTAATATATTGTTATTTCTTAATATTAAAAAGATTCCCTCTTTTAATATGTAAATCCAAAATACTTTTTTAAATAAGTCATATCCATTGAATTGATGCCATTTTAACACTGTCTATACCAAATTTTAATTTATTGACTTTCGCTTATTTAGGAATCAATAGCCACAATGCCAATGGCAATGGCAACGTAAATCGCGGTCGCGATAAATCGCCATCGAAGCGCGTCACGCGGAACACCATCCTGCTGATCACGCTGATCCTGCTGGTCCTGGCCACCGCACTGGTGGTGCTCTACGTGGAGCTGAATCGCTCACGGACCGAGTTGCCCAGAAAAAAAAAAATCTACTTTGGCAACAACTACGACCACGACACGTGTAAGTGGGCCGGACTCGGATTGTCCTCTCAGCCAATTCATCAATTTTGCAGTTCCGAATCTAGGAAACGGCCACCTGGTCATCGACAGGAAGCAGTGGGGCGCCGCCAAGACCTCGCGAGACTTGACCATTCCGCTTAAGTCGCCCATTCCCTACGTCCTGATCACCCACATCGGAGTGCAATCGCTGCCCTGCGAAAACGTCTACAAGTGCTCCATTAAGATGCGCACCATCCAGGATTCCGCCGTTGCCGAGAAGCATTTGCCGGACATCCAGTCAAATTTTTATGTAAGTATTTTAACAAGGTATACGAGTTTAGGGTTATTTGTTCACTACTTTCACTTGGTCGATTAACAATGTTTTTTTTTAATGGAAAACCAATTGTATTTTCAATTTCCACTGATATTTTAGATTCAACCTTTAGATAAAAGTGAAATAAAAAATTTTTAGATAATAGTTTAAAGACTTTTATTTGCCAATACTCCCCTTGATATTTTAAAACACGCTCTTGGTGCGTATCGTTACTACAAGCAATAAACGTAAAAATTCTTCATTTAAATAAAAAGTTCCTATTTTCAATAATTAATTTAACCTTTGACAAATAAATTTTACACAAAGTAGTACAACCATTTTTTTTTTATTTTGGGAAACTAAAATAATTATTATTCAAGTGTGGTAGAAAAAAGAAATACCGGCGCGTGCATTTGTGTTCCCGGCACGTTCACGTGCCATTTTGGGCATTTTGCTTTCCGCTTACGCAAATTGTCAAATTTCCGAATTCGTTTCGACCAGGTTTCGGATGAGGGCAACATCTACGTAGGCCGCGGCTGGGACTGGGCCAACACGTATGCTAACCAGACGTTAGCCGTTACCTTTATGGGCGACTACGGCCGGTTTAGGCCCTCGGCCAAGCAATTGGAAGGTGTCCAGTTTCTGCTGGCCCATGCAGTGGCCAACGGAAATCTAGAGGTGGACTACAAACTAGTGGCCCAAAATCAGGTAAGAAAATAAACTGAAATGATACTCTTAAAATATAATTTTTAATTCATTAATTTTGTTGACTAACAGACCAAGTCGAGCAAAAGTCCGGGCGCCTATGTCTTTGAAGAGATCCGGAACTGGCCGCACTTCTACGGCTGCAACATGGACGGAGCACCGGCCTGCGGCATCGAACTGGGAATGAAACCGGAATCGTGGGATAGCAAGCAATAGCGACAGACTTCTTACCACCTATGTGTATCCAAGCACAAATTATATTTAATACTTATACTAAGGCGAAACGGGCTTTCTTTTAATCGGTTATGCTGGCTCGAAAACGCAGTAAACCGGTTGGGAGCGGGCGGTTTATTTATAGAGCACCTATCTCCCTCTCTTTCTCTGAAGCTGTTTGTTTGTTAAGTGTCGCTCAAAAAGCTGGAAATTTCCAAGCGGCAGTCAACCTATCAGTACCAGTACCGGTGCCAGTGCCAGTGCCAGTGCCAGAACCCCTCCGCATACCCCTATAGACGGGCTTTAACACTCAGCCTTTGTGCCCCAGTACAACATCATTATCGGTAGCCTCTCTTCACTTGAGTTAATGGTGTTGCGATCACTGGGGCTGCCTTTGTCATTTATCTGGTTTTTAAGTTAATTAATATGCAATAAAATAGAGAGATTGTTTCTCGTTTGGAATGAGTACTTTCTTTACTTAATGGGAAATTGCACAGAATCTTATTAATATATTGAATATTCCCGAGTTGTGGGTGTTAAGATATCATCACTGACCTTTAGTTTAAAGGCCTCAAGGAGTTGCGTGCATATGTACCCCCAACATTGTAGCACATGTACATTAAATTGAAAATAAAAATATTGGATATTTCCCAATTGTGGGTGTGTACTCTAACCCCCTTATCACCACCGACCGTCTGTTCAACCCCCTTCAAGAGTGACGTACATCCATTGACTAATTAAAACCACAACGCCTTGAGAAAAAGTTACACCTACTCTCCGTATCGTATTTTTGGCTATAAACAATGACAAGAGTGCGGCACGTGTAGCTACCAAAAAAAAAGGCGAAGATTGAACCAAGCAAAGAGAAATAATGAATAATAATTAAGGACGGAAAATGTATAAAGCTAGGTATATACAAATAGCTATGGTGATTGATTTTGCAGCCGATGCAAAGATATTGTTAACTGCTTCATCGGAAATGATTTACAATAATTACTGACGTTTTTCGCAATAAAATGGGTCAACAAAGAATAGATTGCCTGGCTACAAAGGGCATAAATCATTAGATGATGTTTAAGTAAGAACTTGAACTGCAGTCATAAAACAATAAATTTAACAGGTCTCTCAAAAGCTTATCAGTATTTCAAAAAACACTTAGAAATGAGACATTGTTTACATTTATTAGCGATACAATTTTGTCAAGCTTTCTATTTATTATTATATATTTTTTTATTTATAAAAAAAAGAGTATTTTGATATCGTTCCGCCAATTTATAGCTCTTTACGATTTATCCATTAACAGTTTCCCGGCGCCCTTTTTGGACTATCAACGATTTGTTCATAATTACATTAAATATTTTTCAACGCATGTACAATGGGTCAAGCTGGAGTTGGGAGAGAAAAGGCCTGTACCACAAAGTGAAATAGCCAAAACCGATTGCGGGCCACAAACAAAACAATTCTCGGAAATGGTAGCGCAATTTAAAATGTTCAAATTTTAGCCCTCATTGCACTGTCTGTGCCAAAAGTGTTCGGAGCCGGGAGAGAGCCGGAGATTTGTGTTGTTTATTGGTTGAACAAATAAAAAAGTATAATACATATACACCGCTAATATCTGTCGGTGTGGTGTGGACGACTAAACAAAAACAAACAGTCATCGTCAGGTGGAGAACTGGAGAGCCCGATCCCCAGCCAAGGGGCGTAGCTAGAAGTATCATTATAAATTTGACTAATATCTGGAATATATAAAAAAACCCGAAATAGAGAACAGGTTCCTCAACTTAGTGACGCACCGAAATACCGAAAAACGCAGCTCTGAAAATGCAGCTTCGGAATCGTTTCAGATTCTTAAGATCACTAACTTTCCGCTACAAACCCGTTTCGATCGGGGAAAAGCTCCTAAGTAACTCGATTGCACCAAATTCGAAGAACGAAATGAAAATCAATATCACTATCTGGCATATTAAGATCATTATTTTCATTGTTTATTGTTTAGCTCGTGCTTTTTAGTGAAACAATTTTTAAAGATTATTTAATACCGATAATTTTTTTTTAAACAAAACCATACGTCTTAAATAGCTAAAGTCTGCGGTTGAATTGCTAGCAGCAAAAACAACTTCCCCTTTTTGCCTCGTTTTTTTTTTTTTGAATTTATCTTTAAAACAAAAAAATTGACAAAATACAACAATTCACAAAATACCGGGCTAGAGAGGTGTATTGGCATAATTAAAATCATTTTTATTATGACTTTTTAACGCCTTTAATTGCAGTTCAACCATTTTTTATATACTCCATTAATGTTAATACAGATTTATTCTGAAAACTGCATCCATACTTTAATTTTTTTTAATTTTGTAGGACAAGGTTTTCCAGATGCTTTATGAAAATCTTTTCAAAAAACTTATATTAAAATGCAAATCTGTAGCGAGACGTGTTGGACTGCCTTAAAATCGGACTCAAATCAAACAACTTTGGTTAAATAATAAAAAGCGGATCGCTCTCCCGTTCTCACTCTCGTTTTTCTCAGCGCTCTACTCTCCCTATCGCGCTCCCACACGCAGCCATTATGGACGCTCCAGCTTTTCAGGCCGCTGCGATTTAATCGCCGCTCAGTTGATCAGAGTCACTCGAACGCGCCGCTGCTCAACGATTCCGAATTGGCGCGAAAACAAATACAAAAAAAATAAAGTTACAAGTTTTGTATATAGTATAAACGCTCAAATATTTACGTGCTGCATCGGATTCGTCGGCGATTGGAAGTGCGTAAAAAATAAAACATATATAGAGCATTATACACCTCAGAATATCCAAGTTTTATATGGTTAAAGCACTTAAAAATATGACCACAAATATAAATCATTATTATTAACCAATTAAAAATGTGCCAAAGTGTAAACTAGTTCATTTGAAATGTATGCAGTTTACAAAACGTGATTTTTCTTTGGAATGTTAATAACCCTTTCGTAAAACCCCAAAGGAAACGGAATATTTCCTGGGAAAAACAAGCTATCGAAACACCGATCAAAAATCAATTAATTTGCACATAGGCCATATTTAATGATAATTTTAAAAACACGTAAAACACCAGAGTTGTTAATTATTATCGATTCTCCAGGCAGAACGAATTCAAACAACAAAGAGACACCCATATTGCGCTGTTTTTGTGAGTGTATAAGTGGCAATGGCCGCCGCTCAAATGGCAGTGTATTGGTGCGCTCAGTAATGGCACTCAATGTGCCATACGGTTCCTCATTTTTGTAGCCGTTGTCGTTGCTCGGCATTCCATTCCGTGTTATCTCAAAAGTGCGCTCTGTGCCAACTCTGGCACATCGATACTAACATATAGTATACAGTCAATATTCTTTCGGGTTTATCAGAGTTCTGAGAGTTCTGGGAATTATATCAAAGAGAGTTACTGTCTTGCATTTGGGCAACCTCTTGGGGAAATTGAAAAACTTCCACCAAGACGTCTTGCCATAAATATGACGATCTTTGATCTATCGATAGACTTGCATATATCCCCGAATTGAGTAACAAGTGTGTTTTGTGTTTCGTATTTCTCGGAATCCACTTAAGTAAATTTACTACGTCAATGATTATAGCTAATTTGCATAAGCCTTGCTTTCGTGAGACCTTATTGACGAACTTTATGAATCGAATTGAGCGTTATACTATATTGTATTGTACCTATGTGTGCTGAGCAGTAAACTAAATATGGCCGTGCACTATTCGAAAACCCGCATGTCTGAATTACACAAACTTCATTGCTACACAGCAGCCACACAGCAGCCTCACAGCTTTTCATTCGCGTTTTATAAACTGTATAGACGGGCCCTCAGGCAATCGAGCTTATCAACAATCGTGTATACATGAACTGGAAGCGTTGATTATACGTATAAAGCACTAGGAAACTGGAAAATAGTATGCCCTAATGGACTGTGATAACAATAAAACAATTGTTTAAAGCATTTAAAGATCGTAAAACGAAATTACAAAAATCATATTTTATATATTTACATTAAAGAGATAAAAAAAACCAAAATTAATTTGATTAATAAATTAGTAATAAAATATATTTCATTCTGACTTTAATTCAGAAATGGTGTTTTCGAAAAATGTTATCAACCAAATATAACATAAGATAATGTTTGTTAAACTTCATAAATAAATTGTATTTAATATAAAACATTAGGTAAATTTAAAGTGAACCCAGAGTGAAGCCACAGTAAAACTCATTTAAACTCAGTACAAACAATGACTTTCTTCGAAATTTATCATTTGACTTGCTCATTATCAAGCAGTTAACCGGGAACAAAAAAAACGTATACTTATTTGCAGATGCTCACGATGTGATGTTTGCCCAGAGCTGCGCCCAGTCAGCCGATCTGCCATATAATAATCTAATCCCTGGCGAAAATGTTCTACCCAATCTGCTAAGTAGGAAGGCCAACACATAACACAGAGGAAATTGAAATCTGGTTACGTGACTGTTTCGATCGGTCGACATGCATTTAAGCAATGAAACGGAAATGAACCAATGTCCCAAGACGAAACGTAGACTCATAGATCCTTCTGCCCCCAAAAACTGCAGTACTTCGTCGACGGACTCGGGTGTTATACTGAACGATAATGCGGCAACATTCCGGCCGGAGAAGGAGACGAAGAAGGAGACCAAAGACGGGGGGTCGGACGAAGGGCAGTTCCAATCAAAATCGGATGCGAAAACGGAACCCAAGCGTATCAGCATCGAGCACACTGTGAATATAACAAAGGAAAATGCTGGAAAGTCATCTTCGCCGACGGTTTCCATACGGAGCACCACCATTTCCATTGTGTCCATCGATGAGAACTGCGATCGACTCCAGTTGTATTGATAGTGATTCGGAGGCCGACGATGCCGAGGATTACACGGTCCAGAAGCTGGGTCACCAGGTCACCTACCCGCCCAACAGTTCCCACCTGCGCGACCTCAATCAGGGTCTGACGGTGATCAGTCACCAGGTGGGTCCCGGCCAGGCGTCAGTCCCACCTCCGAATCCCATGGAGGCTGGTGTCGTGGCCAAGCAAATATTGAACGGCAGTCTGGCCGTGGCCACGCCCACTTCTCCGCCGGGCGGAGCAGCCCAGGGAATCGGGAGCATCGCGCTGACCAACTCCACGGACGTGACCTTCGGCGACAAGCATTTCTACGAGGGACCCGTCACGATACAGCAGTTTCTCATCGACAATCGGGACAAGTGGAAAGCGGGCGAGGGCCCAGGAGGCGGTCAGGATAATCCCGCCTTTAATGGTGGCGCTACAGTGAATGGGAGTGCGCCGGGTAAGTTATCATGTCACAATCAAACCAAACTAAATGTATACGAATGAATCAGTGAACTTAATAATATTATTTGATGATGATTTTGATAATACCAATGACTTTGTGAAACACGATATTTATATTTTTATAATTTTTGAATGGTAAAAAACGTTTTATATTAATACACCCAGACAAAAAACATGACAAATCCATATATTTTCACTTCGAAGTAAACATTTTCGGTAGTGACTTTTATTTTTAAGTGAGAAAAAATGTAGTTTTAAAATGAAAAAATACCATGTTTTTAGTTTATTTTAGTATATATTTTGAAAAACAATGCTAAATTCAAACATTTTAATGTTTAATTTTACTATTCCGTTTTTCTCTGGTTGTACAACAATAACAATCTTACATTAAATAAATATTAATTTTGATTCTTAGGAAAAATAATTCTTGAAATAAATTGAAGTGGTACGATGTTAATTTTATAATTACTTACTGCATATCAAATTCGACGAAATAATATTAATAATATTTTAACAAATGTGGAAAATTATTAGATTTAAATAGTTCCCATTTGATTAGGCTGAATTTTAATTGACATTAATTAACATGGTTTAATTTCAAACTAAATTTACATATTAATATCAATTCTGAAAATAGTCAAATGAAAAATGTTTAAAAATTTAGTACGCATTTTAATATTTAAAATCACTAAAAGCAACACCGGATAAAAATAAAAATTAAAAATATTTAAGTTTAGTGCAAAATATTTGTAATGTTATAAGAATATTAAAAATATTTTACTGAACACGTTTGCACATACATCTTGATACCTTTTCTTCGATGCATGTCCTTAATATATTATCGTTCCTATTTCCTGCTGCTTTTGTGAACATTCCTATTCTGTCTTCACTTTGCCTCGGTTTTATTTGCTTAATTGGGCGATACGAAGCGCATGTGGGGATTTGTTTACCCAACTCAGGCAGACAGTTGGCCTGGTCTAACGACCGTTCTGCGAATGGTAGATTAGCAGATGGCCCACAAATCGCTTGAATTTATGAGATACGCATAGAACAAATGCTACATTGTGCTAGAATAACAAAATAAGTGCATTTTAGTGCTCAAGTTCACAGAGTCCCAGAAATGTGCTCAGGAATTTTTTTAAGCAATAACAAAATAAATAAATTAAACCAGGGGTTAACTTCAAATATATTTTGAACTTATTAAGTAAACCAATTCCGCCATATCTTTAATATAAGGAAAATACCATTAAATTTATTTATAAAACTAGGATTCTCAATCCATTTTTTTGTCGAATCTGTTTTTTTTAAATTATTTTTTAAGTGGCTTTTAATTTTCCAAATATTTGTATGCAAGTTTTTTTATACATCAAATCGTTAAAATTAATTTAATTATTTAAAGTCAAACAACTCAAGCTTAATATTATGGCAACACACGAACTAAATCGTTCTCCCATATAATCTTCATATTCATGAGAAAAGTTTTGACAACAAGAGTATTGGAAATTGTTCAAGTTAACACACTTTTTGTTACCCCTGTAATAAAAAAATATAAGAATAAGCCAATTTAACCCGTTATGCTGTATTTATGCTAATGATTAGAATCTATTTACAATGAAGACGCAAAGAACAAATTCATTCACAAATAGAAAATGTATCTCAGTTGATCCAAGGTCCCTTAGGCCATAAATCAAAGCGGTGAAAACTCGCGATAAATACTAGAACAACAATAGCAGCTGCCCACATGCAATTGTTTACTTGAATGATTTTCACAATTACCATAATTAAAGCGGAAGAAAAAAATCAAAATCCCATTGGATTTTAACTAGGCGACTGCGTGTAAATTTAGTTAGCTGTATTTAGGTTCTGGTATTATATAGACGGGTTATTCCCCTGGATCTGGCAATAAATACGATCGTGCCTGTGTAGAGTAGGGGATTTTTTTTGTTGTCTACTTGTGTGCCTTAAATACTTGCTAAATGAAAAAATTAAAAAACAAGAATGAAACAAGCATACGCACGAGTCGGGAAAAGTACCCACCGATCGGCTTCAGTTGTTCATATGGAGCGATCGGACAATGTCGAGGAACGCGCTTGAAATTTGCCTAAAGTGTCACGAGATAATCGTGGATAATGGCAGTCGAATCGAGTGTGATAATGGGCTGTGCGGACGGTTTTGCCATCGCAAATGCTCGGAATTAAGTGAGGATCAGCTTAAAGTGCTTGATACGGTGTCCAATTTAAGGTGGAAGTGTGACTCCTGTCTGGGCAGGTTGAAAAATGGAGCGAAAATGAGCCAGTGGTTAGAGAACGCCTTGCGAGAGCACGAAAAACGATTGGAGATCCTAGAGCAAGGCCTAGAAAAGAGTAAGAAAAACCTTTTTATCTTTTCAAAATTTTTAAAATTTTTGTTTCCTTTAAAAACGATAATTTATTTTATTGAAACCAAATTTTGTACTTTTAAGTACAAAATATAGATATCCTTGCGATGATGTTTTAAAGATTTTTAGAAAAATGGTATTTTAAAATTATTGTTATTATTTTCTAGCCTTGCATATCAATTAAATAGTTACTTAAACGAATACTTGAAGGAAAGTTTTCCAAAGTACAATCCAAAAAAAAGGAAAAACCATAAAATAATAAAACATTTAGTTTAGTTTTTACCTTTTCGCAAAAATATCTTTATATAAAGAGTCCTTACTATTGAAAAATCTAATATCACCTTTTTTTACATTGAGCAAATGTTTGAGAAAAGGTTTATCGGAAAAAATTTTAAATTAAAGAACATGTAAGCAGAACTCATAGGAATCTTAAGGCATTTTATTATTTAATTTTTAAAGAGAGAAGACCTTTAACTTCCTCTAACGACCCTTTACTAACCCACATTTTCACGCGCATTTTGCAGGTTCCAAATTGGATGATCCGGCGCAGACGCCACCTCTCTGCCCCTTTCTACCCAACACTATTGGGCGCAAGGCCGTCACAATAACGGTGGTTTTCGTGCTATTGACCACTCTGCTGGGCATTGTTCTGGCCACAACAACCAACATCTTCGGCAAGACGTTGAACCAAAGTAAGATCGGCGATGTCGACGATTCCAGACCAAATATTCCAATCAATTCAACAATAGGTACAGTTTTGTCCCCCACTAAGTGTGCAAAAGTGCTTCCGACTTATCCAGAATCGAATTGGCGACTGTGCTCTAACATATCCTATCTCACCAACCCAACCAGCATGTAAATAACCCATCCTGTTGTCATCCTGTATATAACAAGTCATTGGGAAAATGTGTGTCTATGTGTGTCGGTGCATTATACATCTAGCTGTTCGAATTGCGCGTTTCTGATCGCTGGATCAGTGTTGTGAAGTGAAACATGAATCAAAAGTGTGGCCTACAGTTCAATTGAATGGAATATGCCAGTGAATCCAATTTTACCACCAAACAATGGTAGTTTGACCAAATTTTGAAAATGAAGAACTTTTTTTAATGTTGAGCGCAAAATGTTCTTGCAATGGGTAATTCTAAAGAGGTATTTTTGTAATACACTTCCGAAACAAAAGTGTAAGCTTTAACTTCTCATACTCACTTTAATTTACTTGCAGTTTAACGATGGCAGATTAGAGTTAGTTACAAAAAATATACTTTCTTAACACGAAAGTCTCGTAGATTTTGTTGATCAATCGTTTTAAAATTGTTTCTTTTAAATATGAACAGTATTTTAAAATAATAAATTGGTAACTTTCAAGCATTTAAAATCCCCAATATTTTGAAGTCAGCTAAAGTCTTATTAAAAGTCTTTGCTTTTGGAAAGGGTCACTACCATTGTTTTGACGGCTTCTGTGCCATGCTAATCCCAAACTTTAAATGCAGCCAACTCGGATGTCGTCGAAAATGGCACCTTGGAACTCTTGAAGGTGGCCCAGTGGGGCGGCAGGCCGGCCAAGAAAAAGCTCGATGAGCAGGCGCTGCCTGTAAGCCGGGTTGTCATCTTGCACACAGCCGCCGAGGGCTGCGAGTCGAGGGTAAGTTGGTCCCCCATCCCATGTCCCGCCCATTCATCCTGTTAATTATGTTAACACTCACATTCCCCATCGAAGGAAGTCTGCTCCGCGCGGGCTAAAGTAGTCCAGGACTTTCACATGGACAGCTGGAACTGGGATCATGTCGGCTACAACTTTCTGGTGGGCGGCGATGGCGTGTGTACGAGGGGCGTGGCTGGGACTATGTGGGCGCCCACACTAAGGGCTATAATGTTGGCAGCATTGGGATATCCTTTATTGGAACCTTCACAAAGCGGAAGCCCGACGAGCGGCAACTCAAGGCCTGTCAACTGCTGTTGGAGGAGGGTGTTCGGCTCAAGAAACTGGCACCCGACTACCGGCTCTATGGCCATCGCCAACTTAGCGCCACGGAAAGTCCCGGAGAGGAGCTCTACAAGATCATCCAAAAGTGGCCGCACTGGTCGCACACAATCTAATAAGTCATGTATTATATAATATGTATCAAGTAAATAGAGTCTGTAGAAATATGACCAACAGATGCACTTTATTTAATCTCATTCCCTCACCTATCCCCCTCAAAAATTTCAAAAGGAAGCAAATATGTTCTAGTGGTTGAGTTGAATGGAATATCGAGCTGTTCGTGATGCATTAACCTTTTTAGGAGACATATAAAGCAGGCATGCAAGCCATTAGGAAAATTACAAAAAAAAAATAGTTGTTATTTCCTATTTCATACTTAAAGTTTACAACTTCATCATTACTTTACTTTTATTTGATATACAAATAATTCAAAAGTTTCTAGTCTACTTTTTTCTAGAATGTAGATTTAACTGCGGATAAGATCGCCAGGAAATCTATTTTGTATGAGACATAAAGGTTTTATTATGTTTTTTTTTATTGATTAAGTTTTTTTTTTGTTTGCCGTTTTAAATTGTTATAGTTGTATTCTGGCATTAAGTGAATTCCTTATTAAAAACTGTTTCCTAAACGGTTTCGCATTCATTCCTTTGGAAAACTCCCAAGGCTAACTAAAACAGCTGATTTTTTTAAACCAGCCGATGATTCCGAAGTCCATGTTGACGGAAAACTAGTCGTGATCGGGATAAAGAGTTGGAATGGCTTGGCCACTAGGGGAACACTATCCCCTCTCAATCTCCCGGTCTCCAGGATTATAATCTCCGATACTCAGACCGAAATTTGTGAGACAAGGGTATGTAAATGGAATATACATATTTTATTTTAGGGAACCACTTAACAACCGAAGAACGTTCTTATTTTCCATTTAGGAGTCCTGCTCCTATTGGGCCCGAGTCACCCAGAGCAGGCACATGGACAACTTTAACTGGCCTCAATTGGGATACAACTTCCTAGTGGGCGGGGATGGACGTATTTACGAGGGGCGTGGCTGGAACTACGAGGGCGCCCATACGCGGGACAACAACAACAACAGCATCGGTATTAGCTTTATGGGAAAATTTCAACGCAACGAACCATCGCAGAAATCATTGGACGCCTGTCAGTTGCTCATTGATCAAGGTGTCCGCCTTAAAAAACTAAGTCTCGACTACCAACTTTTGGGACATCGGCAGATAACAGGCACCTTAATGCCTGGCGAGGCGCTCTACAGGATCATCCAGACTTGGCCGCACTGGCTCAACTTGACAAAGACGGGACCCGACCTACATATGACCCAGTAGATTAGATATTTAGATTTAATCAAATTAAGATTGAATAAAGGTGCCAAAAATTACACTTTCTGAACCTTTTTTATTCAACAAATTATTCATTGATTGGGCTTAGACTTTAATCTCTAACAATAGCACCAAACGACTCATAAAAACAAAAGTTTATGGCATAATTTAATTGTTACTAATAAAAATGTTCAAGATTATGCTGGGACAAGAATTAAAATATAAAGGGAAGCTCGATATTTATAACAAAAAGGGGGTTATTGGTCATAAAAGTTTTTGGAAGAATTGGTATAAGTTCAAAATAATACAAATAACTTGGTAAATGGCCTAATAAAATTCATATAACAAATATGTTTTAAATTATTTAATTATTATTATTATTATTATTATTTCCTTTTAACAAATGCCGCTTTAAATGACCTAACCAAAATTAAAAATTGATGTTAAATCAAAGATTATATAACTAAAAACTAAACATAGCCCTGAATAATCCACAGATCTGGACAACATTGGTGGCGGCTTGATACTGCGGTTTGTGGAGCGTCAACAATGGCTCGCCCAGCCGCCGCAGAGGACGGTACCGGATCTGGTGCAGCCGGTGAAAATGGTCATCGTCCTGCCCACCAACTCGGACAATTGCACCACCCAGGCGCAGTGTGTGTTCCGAGTGCGCCTGCGTCAGTCCTTCGACATTGAGTCGGTGCAGGAGGACGATATAGTCTTCAACTTCCTGATCGGCGGCGATGGCAATGTGTACGTGGGACGTGGCTGGGATCAGGTGGGCGCCCACATGCCCGGCTATAACTCGAAGAGTCTTAGCCTGGCCTTACATAGGATCGTTTCAGACCCTCAAGCCGTCGGACAAGCAGCTCAGCGTCACACGTCTTTTGTTGGCCAAGGGAGTGAAGCTGGGCAAACTCGACCCCAACTACCGACTCACAGCGGCCAGTAAGTTAGAGCCAAGTTTGACCCAGTACAAGGCGGATGCCCTCTACCAAAGCTTCGGCAATTGGACTCATTGGTCGTAAATAGTTTTCTATAGTACATATATGCGCAGCTTCAATTTATGGATGTTCTCATTCATTTTCGTCTTGATATTGTAGCATAGGTGTTCTCTCTTTAATGTGTGGCATATTTGATTTAGCTAGAATTACGATTCGTTTGAAAAAATGTGATATTAAATAAAGAAAAATAATAATCAAGTCACTGGGTCAAAATCTAGCTGATAACTGGAATCGGGGATTTTTCTTAGGTGCCGCCGTCTGAAGCTGTTCGAAACGGGAAAAGGTGACTTACAAACCACACATGTAAGATGCCGTGCTAACTAGGTTTTTGGTCTTTCATTTCGTTGATTAAGTATTTTCGGGGGACTCCCCACTTTTTTAAATTCTACCTGTTATCTATTATTTGCTGCTGCTCGTTTGCTTTGTGCGATTACGCCAAAAAAAAATTCTTTAGAGATTAAATAATATATAAAACCGTAAGTAAACAATTCTGAAATAAATGAAAACACTGATGCTGAATGAATATACATAGAAAATAAAGAAATGTAAAGCTTTTTGCAAGGTAAATACATATACATACATACATTATCAATTTACGGCAGACTGATCTCAGTGCGCATTCTGCTGTCGTTTTGAATAGGTTTCAGCCTGTTATTGCAATAATGGCAGATCTTGAGTTGAACGGCCTTGAAGAAAATCGGGAAAAGGGAGTGAAAATCAAGCGGCTTTACCTGGTAATTTTCCTGTTTCTTTTCATAACCATTCCAGTTGGCTACTACTTTTGAATAGAATAGAAGTAAGTGTGAATCAATAATTTAGTTTAGTATCACAAATACTTATCAGTTTAGCTTAGGTCACAGAAACGATCTTTATATGATCGATCGTGAAGAGTGGGGAGCTAAGGAACCCATATCCAGGGACTATTTAAATCTGCCAGCTCAAAACGTGGTTATTCATCACACAGCAACTGAGCAGTGCCAATCGAAGGTACTATGCATAGAAAGACAACTTCAAGTTGATAAAAATTCGATTACATATTATATATTCTGTTCCTAGGATGATTGCATACACCGCGTGCATACTCTGCAAGACTTCCACATAAGGATCAGGGATTGGCATGATATTGGCCTAAATTTCCTTGTGGGCGGCGATGGAGAGATTTATGAGGGGCGTGGCTGGGATGTACGAGGTCAGCCATTGAGGGGTTTCGAATCCGTATCCATTAGCATTGCATTTATTGGAACTTTTACAAATGTGGAGCCACCAGAGCAACAAGTGGAGGCTTTGAAACGACTCATGCACGACGGAGTTCGGCGAAAGAAGTTGCAGCCAAATTACATGATCTACGCTCAGCGTCAATTTGAGCCCACTGAAAGTCCTGGCCAGAAACTTTACGAGCTTATGAAGCAGTGGCCCCGCTGGTCAACCATTATGAAGCACATTCATTAAATGCCTAACTAACTTTAATATAATTGTTACTAAATTTTTAGAAAAAATTAAGAGAAACGCATTTTTGGTGTATTAAAAAAAATACATTCTTTTGGAAAAATTACTTTGCCTCCTGACAGGCAAATACAGTAACATTTAACAATTAAAGACACTAAAAATAAGATTAATTGCATAATATTTTCAGACTTAAAGATTTTCGCTGCCGGATTACATGTCAATACTGACCTTCAGAGGAATATCATTTTTTTTCAAATAAAATTGACATAAACATCATAAAGAAAGAATATATATCAGCTGCCATTAAACAATTTTCACTTTTATTTAAGAATTTAAGCCTGCTTCGAAAGGCGTTCAGGTCTCCTTCTTAAGATAAAGTTACTTAACATGTTTTCATTATTTCAGCAACCAAAATCAAATAATAGATTAAAAAAATACAAGATACAATCAAATGAATTTTAAAATAAACATAAATATGTGTTTGAAGGTTAAATACATAATAACCAGTGAATCTCAGCCACCAGAAATGATCTGTACTATTGTATTTACATATATATCGAGCGTGACGTGTGGGATGCAAAGGGTCCTAAGGCAAAGGACTTTCTGAATCAGCCACTCAAAACTGAGATTGTTTAGCATTAGATGTAGATCACTCGAATTCTTAAGCGACGTTTGTTCCTATAAACCGGAAAACAACAACAACAACCGTCTTTTAAGTCTGCTTAAGAGACCTAAAAGCAAGTATACGCCCCCTTGGCAAAAGATCTAAGAATCTCTTTTAATCTCAATTGGGCGCGTTTAGAGATCACCCACCCTGCTGGCAAAATAGGCACCCTGTATAAAGCTTTTAAAGCTCAAAAATATAAACTTATTTATAGGCATGAATATGTCTTATCGGAGAGCTTACGAACTGCGCTGCCACTGCGCAGTTTTGAGTGTCGGGGGATTTTTTTCAGACGCCAACAGAAATAAGCAACAATTAGGCCAGCTTTTTAATGGGTCCGGCTCAAATCAGTTGGCATCGGATTTTCGTCTGGAGAGGTTCGTTGGTAGCAGGGTTCAATCAATACAGTTCAAGATGCAGAAAACCGTGGTAAATGATCTCCCAGAAGAGCCGAGAATTAACGTGAAAAGATTCCCCCGCGAGCTTCTCTATCTCTGTGCAATTCTCCTGATTTTGGTGGCACTGGTAGCCGGATATTCCCTGTGGATGATGAGTGAGTTGTCTTAGTTGATCGGAAATGGATGGAAACTTAATTCCCAATTCAATTGTTAACCTGGCTTAGCCCAATCCACGAGTTCTTCGAACAAAGGTTTGCACATATTAGACCGCAGCGAATGGCAGGGGGAACCACCGAGCGGAAAATACCCGCACCTAAAGCTGCCCGTATCCAATGTGATTATCCACCACACGGCAACCGAAGGATGCGAACGGGAGGTGAGTCTGGAAGTCTGGTTTAATATTAATTTTAATTTTAACTGATTGAAACTTGTTATTATCCTTGGCTCACTACCATAATTCCCTATTTAACAAGATCATTTTTAAATACATACTCTTTAACTGATAATTTCTTTAAATTGAAAAGTTTCTTTAAAAATGTTCTCATCTGTATAAGTATTTAGTCAATATTCCACTGGGAAACCCCAATTAAAAAAGCTAAATTATTTAAGCTTAAAAAAACCCAGTTTGGTTAATTTTGTATGCCATGAGCCGACAGAGTTTTTCCCCTTTTCTCCCTTCTATCTTAAACTAATTCTCATATTTAAAGTGCTTTGGCAAATATTTACCAACCTAAAAAGCAAGTCATAGCCACTGACTTACATACTTATGTGTTTTTCATTATTTTATATTTTCTTAGGACGTTTGCATATACCGCATGCAGGTCATCCAGGCATTCCACATGAAATCCTTGGGCTGGGTCGACATCGGGTATAACTTCCTGGTGGGCGGAGATGGTCAGATCTACGTGGGTCGCGGCTGGCACATCCAAGGTCAGCACGTCAAGGGATATGGCGCCATATCGATCAGCATCGCCTTCATCGGAACTTTTGTGAATATGGAGCCACCTGCTCTTCAAATTGAAGCAGCCAAGCGACTGATGGACGAGGGTGTACGACTGCATAGGTTACAACCGGACTATCACATCTACGCCCATCGCCAAGTTAGTCCCACCGAGAGTCCTGGCCAGAAACTATTCGAGCTGATGAAGCACTGGCCCCGCTTTGCGCCCGATGTAACTTCATGTAAGGAAACTGAAAGATAGAAACGATTTGAAGGTGTTTAATTTTATATACTCTTTTTAGTGCGCCTCCTAAGCAATTCCAGCTTGAAGTTCGTTACCCGACCTTACTGGCTAGCCCAGCCACCCACGGTGCCACTCAATCCACTTCAACTGCCCGTTCAGAGCGTGAGATTCGTGGCCACCAATACTCAACCTTGCTCCACCCAAGCGGAGTGCATTTTTCGAGTACGCTTGCTGCAAAGTCTTCACATCGAGAGCATTGGATATAAGGATATTAACTATAATTTCGTGGCGGCTGGAGACGGCAACATCTACGAGGGCAGGGGCTGGGATCACAGCTGCCAATCCCCGAAAGATGCAGATCATCATCAGGATTCCAAAGAACTTGTCGTGGCCTTCGTTGGCCCTTCAGCTAGCAATAAAAAGCTAGCCCTAGAACTAATACAACAGGGCATTAAACTGGGCCACATAAGTAAGGATTATAGTCTAATAGACGACTCAGAAGAATCTTAGAAAAGCGGAAGCAGAGGGAAGAAGCTGAACCAGTGCCATCCCTGTGCCATCTTTCAAAGTGATACTAGTTTAAGAACAATTAAGGACTTCGAACATATCTCATATCGAATACGTCACAATTTATCCAGCATTAGAAATAAACATGCCTTTATTGAGTTTCAACAGCTGCTATCTTTTATATCTCATTTGAACGACTACGACTAACATTTTTGAAAACATATTGCGATTCGTTTTTGATTTAAAAAACCCTGACTGGCTTCTACTTAACGATATATACAGATGACACACTTTGTGCTTACAACAATTGGCTAAATGAAATTCGTAATTGGAAATTGGGAACGCGAACATGGCTACTACATAAAACTTAGAAAATTAGGCTACAGTTAGTGAGACGATCATCCAATTGCAGAGGATTTGGTTTAGTGGTCCAAGATGCGCATGTTGCCGGACACGATCTTGTTCTCCAGAATGGCACCGGCCGGGATATCGATACGGTCGCCATGGTTGGCAATGATGATCACAGTGCCCTGCGGAGTCGAGTTAATAAAGTAAATTAAAATAGAAGACATCAAATACAAGGCATTTGACACATACGCGCAGGGAAACACCACGACCGAAGGTCACATCTCCGCTCACGGTCAAGTGATCCAGCTCAATGATGTCCGGGATGTTGGCGAAGCGACCCAGGAACTCCTTCACCTTGGAGAAGTGGTTCTCGCCCAGCTTGACGAGCGGCGTGGTGGGGAACATGCGCTGCGGCGACATCACCAGGCTGCCGTTCTTCAGGGTGTACAGATTGGACATGACCAGCAGCAGATCAGACGATTTCTTAACGGGCAAGAAACGCGAGCGGGGCACATTGCAGCCGATGGCGCCGTCGAAGCACTTCATGGCCGCACCCACAGCAGTCTCCAACTGAATGACACGAGTTCCATTCTCGAGCGTCTTGTTGTTCACAATGATCTCCATGTTCAGGGTGCGCTCACGCAAAACGCGATCAATTGCTAAGGGAGGCAAAAGGAATGCGGAATTTTAGGCTTTTCCTTAGCATGAATTACATTACTCACCTGCCAGGTTGGCCCAAATGTTGTTGGTGTTGAAGAACTTGAAGGTCTTCACGGACTTGAAGTCATCCACATGCTCTGGGGGCACCTGGGCGATTTCCAGCAAGCGCAGCTTGTTCTCCATTTGGATGAGAGTACCACCCTGGATAGAGATAAACATAAATTTTTACAATAAACATAGTGCTTTCTAATGTTGTTTAGAGAATATGTACAATTTATTTAACAGCTAACAATATTTTGGTAATTAAAATATTTCTTTTGGTTTTCACTTTGAAATTTTTCACTCGATTTGGGTACCTGTTCCTGTTTTCACAATACGAATGACTTTTGGTGCTACTACGCAATTTCTTAAAAATAATTGTTGAGAAATTTATCTCACATTACATTTTACAATCAAAACTTGAACTCAAATCTAAGGTGAGTTTGGAATGTAATGAGACACAAAATTCTCCAACTTAATTCTTCCAGCTTTAATTAGTTCTAGATTTTCAGCTTCAGATAAAAAGAAATATATATATTTATATAGAGACAACTAAATTTGTATAAGAATCAATTTCTGGAGAAAAAAAGGAAATTATTTTGTAT
Organism: Drosophila gunungcola; assembly: GCF_025200985.1. Taxonomy (NCBI): domain Eukaryota; kingdom Metazoa; phylum Arthropoda; class Insecta; order Diptera; family Drosophilidae; genus Drosophila; species Drosophila gunungcola. The sequence goes on from NW_026453179.1 coordinate 6,930,302, forward strand.
GTTCTTCTCCGTTAACGCTATTACTTCATCTAATTTAATCATATCTCACCTTAACGTCAGCACGGGTCTTGTCGGTGACCTCCATGACAAACTCCACTGGAGTAGTGGCCCGCTCCTCGCCGACCAGTTTGTTGAGGATGCTCAGGTCGACGGTGGCGCCCAGGTTATCGATGTTGGACAAGAAGCAGTACTCGCGGCCCTCCTCGATGAACTTCTTCAGCAGACCAGAGTTGCGGAAGGTGTCGTAGAAGTCACCGTGACCAGGTGGATACCAACTAAGAGCAGGAATTTATATCATAAATTTAAGACATTAATCATTCCAAAGTTAGTAAGAACTCACGCCTCCATATCCTTTTCGATCTCAAAGTCCTTGGCCACCGGCAGGTAGTGCTCGCGACTGATGCGCGGGAAGCAGCTCTGGTTGAAGGTGTGAATCTGAACCCGGAAGCCCTTGTACTTGCGCACAATCTTCTCGGTATCCTCGTCGGTGTTGAAGGAGTTCATCAGGACCAGCGGCACATTGGCATCGTAGGTCTTGTTTAGGTGCTCAATTTGCTGCACGGTCAGATCGAGGAAGGTCAAATCCGATCGCACGGGAATCACACTCTTGGGACCATGGCAACCCATCGAGGTGCCCAGACCGCCATTCAGCTTGATGACCACCAACTTGTCCAGCATGTTGCGGATCTAAATTCAAATCGAAAGCATTAGTACATGTCCTTTAAACATTAAACGGGATGGTATGTTAGAGAGAAGAGGAATGGATTAAGCAGCAGTGATAGCCGAATTTCATTAGGGTTTTATACTACAGCGCAGTGCTTACAAACTAAGGCAAAACTAATAACAAAACAAGGTCCAAAATCTAAACAAAGCGTCCAAAGCCCAATTAGGTTAGATTCGAGCCATGTTCTCAAGAGACACAGAGCAGAAGCGAGAAATATACTGAGAGTGAGAGTAAGAGTGAGAGCCGTGAAGCATAGACGTTTAGGTAAGGGAAAACGCTTTACCTCATTCTAGGTGCGAGACACACGATTATGCATAGTATTTATAGGCAGACATAGCCATATTCAGTATTCAGTATTCAAATCAAAGAACATGAAAGTATGCAAAGTTGGTAAAACAAATTAAGAGAGTTGTAATATCATCAGGATGAGTTCGATTCGGTTTTTGATTCGGTATCGAGATGTGATTCTTTGGCGGGATAACTTGGAGTTTTGTTGGGGTCTGAAGACAGGCCCTCTGCATACCTGCTCGTTCTTGGGCGCCTTAAGGTTCGAGTAGTTCATCACGGCGTTTTCGGGCAGCTTCTGGATCTTGTTCCAGTCCAATGCGGGACCCTCTGCAATCGAGAAATACTTATTAGGTTGTGTCTGCCATGAATGTTATGCTCTAATAGGACTTACCCTCCTGGATAAAGCGTCCGAACAGATCGGCAAAGCGTCCCATCTCAGCCTTGAGAGCAGGCTGGCGGGCCAGCTCCGTGGTCTCCAGCAGACGGTCCACATCGTGCTCCAGCAGGCGCAGGGCATCTCGCTTGGTCACCTCGTGAAACTCCTTGGAGTCCGATGGTGCTCGCTGGTGGCCGCGCACCTGTAAAAATCATCACATCACACATAAATGCCATGAGTTACACTTGGAGAAACTTTAGAGCCGCATCGGCCATTAGCGTGGCCAGCAAAGCGCATCTGCCAGATGCACTCAAGTGACAAAATTAGTGGAGGAAACGCTGACAAAATTGTTGCTATTGCTTGAGCTGTCGTAAGTCCAATTACAAGCTTGGGCTGTCACCCAGACGAGGGCGTTTCCAAAACACCAACAAGACACTGGCGACGTCGGCGACAGTTTTTCCCCAAGCCTTGCGATGACAAGTCGCTGGCTGCTACTGAGTTTGCTACTCTATTTGGGTGGCCAAGAGGCCTCCACGGGTGTGGTTGAAAACTTCAGTGATGGCCTGAAAATGGCCGGACAAATGTTTGGCATCAATACGGCCGCAGGATGTGGCCAATCTGGTGGCCAAAGCCTTTGCCGGCAATTCGATGACTAAAGTACCCAATCTCGTGGGCTATGTACAGAAAACTTTTCAGGGTGCGCAGGAAAACAACGATGATGAGGACCAAGCGGAGGAATTGGAAACGGAAAGTGCCCAGGAAGAGCCACCGGTGGAGAACAGCACCCGCAGACCTCCTCCACTCTCCTTCGACTCCGGGCAAATATTCACGAATATGCTGAGGATGGTGGGATTTGACACCCGCAAAATTGGAGCTCTAGCTTTGAATGCCTTGATCATGATTGCCCAGGCGGTAAGCTTTGTCTTTCCAAATTCAATTGCTTAACTTTAACGATGATACTCTCTTTAGATTGGCGGCTCCCTAATGCAGGTCACCCGAGGAGGCGGTGGATCCTTGGTAGATGCCTCGGCATCGCTGTTCGAGCCCAGCGACCATCGACCGCGTTCTCTGTCCATGGGTTCGCCAATCGATTGGTTTATGCAACGCAATGACCGACATAGCAAAGGACTAATCAAGGATATCATGGATCGGGATCTGCCTGAATACATTGTGGACATGATCGAGGCAAAGGAGAAGCCGGAGGAGGGACAGAATGCTGGCTGTTTGAAGCTTCTCATGTGCAAGGGCAAACCCATAATTTGGGGAATGCAGGAATCGCTGAAGAAACGTCTGGCTGGTGAACCCGAACCACAAGAGGAATTCGATAGCTACTTAAACAAAAGAATTTTCTTTAAGTATCTGCCCAGCCTTGAGGATTTCAGGGTGCATAGTGCTAACTGTGAAACTAAATACCATGAGGAATGCCCTAAGAACGCAACGACCGGAAGTTTTTTTTAAAATAAATAAATAATTTGTTTTAATTTATCTTGGGGGAGGATAACAAAAAATAGAATAGTTTTTCGTTACCTCTACTATTTGGTATTCTATTTTAAATTTTTCTTTAATTGATTTGATACCAAAGAAGTTATCCACAAAAGTATTGCTTTTAATAGTTTCTTTGAAAATAAATATTGTGAAAAATTTTTACTTTTTATTCAACAAATATTTATAAAATACAGAAATCCTATGTATATTTAAGAATGTTTAAAATTAGTCAGAACGATTTTCCACTAATCACAATCAGTGAACCGAACAATCCCCGACTGTTTAACCGTTTAATGATGAATTTGACATTACAATGTAGTCAAGGATGATTATGGAGATAAGTTTCAATCCGATAATCAAATTCCAGCCTAATGTACCATGAAACGACCTCTAAAGATGCAACTGCCCTGGCAAGTTGTGTAATAATTTGCAAAATGGCAATGTTGACAACTACCGGCTCCTTTATTATCACCCTTGGCTGATAACTAATCTTGAGGCATTATAAAACCTCACCGCGGCTTTACTATTTCAAGTTCTAATCACTTAATCTGGGCGTTCCTACAGTCATGTACCAATAATTTCTATGTCACATTAATATCTCGAAAGCGTGCCCTGATAATCCAATTTAGATTTTACCATCAAGAAAGTACTGAGGGCGATGAAATATGGGTCAATCAACTTTGGTAACTTGCTAAAAAAAATACTGTTCTTGGACGTTTCGTAGTAAGGTACCTGCTTATCGATGATTGGCTTGGTAATAATGACTTGGTCAATATTCAATGATAAAAAAGGCTATTATTGTTGCGTAAATATTTACAATTTATGTATGGTTTTGACATTGAAATTCAGACAAGGTTGTGGCATAAGCATTTGCGGATGGCAAAGCCAACATTTTAGTGGTAAACAAAGCTAAAACCCAAACCAAAACATTGGGAAGCAAAGAGACTCCACAAGACAGGTGACGAAAAGCGCCACCTACCGTTCGGATTGGCTTCAAGCCTTGTCAATCAAGGCAGACAAATGCATTTGGCTTATGCAAAATAATTGCCGTAATCGCTTTTATTTTTGCTATTTACTTTTCGAAATCATTACGCAAAAGGCGGTATAATGAGCAGAGGGTAGAGTGAAAAACACGTGCCACGCCCACGGCGCCTACGACTATGCCAGACGATTGCATGTGGGTTATTTATAAAGCAACCGCACTTGCCGCCGATGAGCCATTCGAGCCCCATTCGAGATAAGCCAAAGTCAGAGGGCAGGTGTTTGAACTTCGGCAAGGTCAACATGCTCAAGATAATTTGCTAACTTTTCATTGATGCTTCTTTTGGCGCCGTTTTGTATTTTGGTAAAAGGCTTATGCAATTCATTATGAATTCATAACTGAGATATCTCAAAGATTTTATTTTTATACCATGTACTCGTAGTATGTACGGGTATATTGTGTTCCCACTGAAGTATGAAATAGGAAGCAAAAATAAATGGTAAGAGATAAAAGAATACTATTTTTCAAATCGCTATAGCTTGCCACATAATACATTTTATACAGATCGGATGACATTTAGTTATTTCCAAAAAGTTGAAATTTCTATACTTATTCCAAAACCATCGCAATTGTTCTTATATTTTGGAGTCTGTCTGAATCCGGTAATTAAAGAAAATTAAATAATTTTTGCCTGTGTTTTATTTGGTTTCTCAGATAAGATACGAATTCAGTTCCAGGTAAGGAAGTGCAGAACGATTGGCAGAACATCTCAAATTAATGAAATCTGATTGTTACAAATAAAAAAAATTTTCTTGGTGAAATCAGTTGTTCTTTCGAAACAAATGAAATTTTGTGATTACCGGACATTAGAAACACGTCTCAAAAGAGATAGAGCAAACACAAATATGTTTTTGTTTAATTGTAGGTCGCAAAAACTGATAACATTTCGAATTTACGCGTTAAATATATTACATGATACGAAGTTATATACAGACAGAGGTGTGTTTGGCATACATATTTTTTGGAAATCCAAAAATTTGCAATTACACTTCCTGGTTCAGTGGAATTGGTAGGAAGCAATTAGCTGGTTCTTAAAGAATTTTCCGATTTAAAACACATTGATTTTGCTGCAGTTTTTAGAGGCATAAAGTTAACCCATTGAACTTGGCCCAAATATCGTATTACGAAGGTAGTCTCGGTAGAATTTAGAGAACTTACGCCGGCGCGCTCCAGCAGCACATCGATGGGTCTTATACCGGAGGGCATTGTGAACTATGGAGCACTACTATAAAAATATATCTCACAGCAAAAATCGGAATCTTAACTTTTTAAGTGTTTCGCGAAGCACTCGCGGCAAGAACGAGAGAAAAGAACGCTAAGAGCGGAGAGACGCGAAACAAAAAACGAAGCTCGCTGGTCGAGTGTGCAATTGAAAATAAAGCTGGGATCCAAACGAATTTTGAATTTCAATACAACATTTTTCCAACACGCGGCGACGCCGACGTTGGCGTCGGCAGCGACAGAACAGCAATGAAAACGCGGCGACAAGTGAAGTGAAGCCAGCAGCAACAAGTGATAGCGAAATACAAAAAAAAACTAAAGAGGGAGCTTCTTAGCTTTGGCTAGCCGAAGATTAAATACCTTTGCTTAGTAAATATTTACATGAATATTTAATAAATGTCGAAGTTATGCTAAATCAATCTAGGTTTGATAATTATAAAAGTAAAAAAGCAATTCTTGAATCGCTTAAAACTACTATAACCTGCCAGTCACATACAATTATTTTCAAAAAATGTTGAGGAATTTCAATTTTAATTCTATTATTCCTAGATCATTTGTTCAAATAAATTTAGGAAAAAAATAAGGCTAGGTTTGTGTTCAGCGGAATTTAAAAGCAACAAAGTTACTGTTAATTTTTTTAATGTCCAAAATAATAACATCCTTTGATAGGGTATTTAAAATACAACGGCTGATGCGGCAGAGTGTTTGTGTAAGTGTTGAGCACAACAAAAATTAAACAAAAGAAACAAGTGGGAACAACAAGCGGCAGAGAGTCGCGGGTGCTTATCACTAAAATAAAAACAAACCGTTCACTGATTCCACAACTACATTTCTATGGGCATGTTCCAGTGATAAGAGCCCAGCAGATATATTCCATGATTATTCCAACTGACAACAAATACTAAGCTAATTTTTGGCTTCCCAAAAAGAAACACACGCACACTTACAAACACATCGCGATGAAGGCGACACACGCCCGTACTTAGAGGTCAAATGAAGGTTAGCGCTGAGCAAGTGCAATACATAAAGCAAAGAAAAAAGCAAAAAACCAGTCAAGAGGGCAACTATAACTAAGGAAATTGGCCAATAAACAGAGCCCGACTGGAACCGGCAAAATGCGTTGCATACAATACACTGGAATGTGCAAGCTGCACTCACACTAACGCAGCAAGAGAGACTTGGAATGAGAGACCGGAAGTTTTCTTTTTACACCAATTTATAACTGTAAACTAAAAAGCTCACCTTGGCTTCGTGTGGAACATCCAACATTTTTAAAGTTTTTTAATCAATTTGTAATTTGTCACTTAGTAGAAGTAGCTTAACAATTAAGCTTCACTAATTTTTCCGCACACACACACAGAGAGAGAAACCACACTAAGCCCGCAGTTGTATTTGATTAAATAGGATTTCCCAAGTTGATTTGGCACTGCCCCGAGCCCACGATACCAACAACAAGAACGCTACGATAATAATTTATTGGACCAATTTTGAAAGATCTCAGCGTTCTCGGCTGCTTCTTCTTCTTCGCCACTCAAAACAGCTGTTGTGTTGCGCCCAACAGCTCAGGAATTCAACATAACAGCACGCTGTTAACCAATCAGCTGTGACAGCAAAACAAAGGGTGAAACAGAGACCGACAAGCTACGAAAAATTCTAAAAGAAGCCCTACTTACTCTAAAAAAAAGTGAACAATATGGGTATCTGTCTATCCTGCTGCGGCCAAAGTGCCGAGGAAACCAACCTAATGCCATCGCCTGTAAGTTTGGATACCTCAAAAAAAACCCTCTGAAATAAGGAGCAAATCTTTGGAACACCCCTTTGATTTTTTCAGGATGAGCGCCGCCAGCAACAGTTGGATGCGGCGGAAAAGCGTCGCCAGGAGAATGAAAATCGGGGCATTAAAAATCCGGAGAGCGTAAGACGCCAGCAACAAAAAGCGGAGGAACTGCAGCGGCGGGAAGAGGAGGCCGCCCGCCAGGGTCAAGGACAATCCAATCTAAGGGTGATTCACCAAAAGACCTTAATATCAACAGTTCCCAATACTAACTAATCGTCTATTTTCAGTGGCAAACGAGCTAAAAGGAGGAGGATCCACATCCTGGTATTGCTTATAAAGCATATCCACCTATTTCCCTCTATGTTAACTGCCCTTTGTCCAGCCCTCTTTATACTACTCCGTATTTGTACTGTCTATATACCCCCCGTATTCCGATCTTTATATACACCTTCGTCCGAGAACTTTTAGCTGGCGACCAAAAATGTACAACCAAAAATAAAATTAAAACCAAATTGTTATCAGTGATTAGAAAATTTGAAAGAAAACTTGAATACTTTTTACACGGATTAGTTTGACTATGTCCGGAAAGAAATATAAATATTCCTTAATGGTTCAAGTCTATTTTGTCATTCCTGTTTTAAAAACTTTACTATTGTGTTGTACATAGCACTTAAATCTTGGAATAAACTCGTTTTACATATCAAAATCAAGAGTAAAATTTTAAATTCTTAAGAAACAAAATCAGAATTTGAAAATTTGTGTCACAGAAATGTTTTTCGTAGTATCAAGGTGTATCCTGTCTATATTTTCTTGTTTTTGACTATATTTGCTTTTAAAGGAATTTTTACTATAACATTGTCAATTTGTCGAAATGGCATTATTTTGGAAGTGCAATGTTTGTAATATTCAAAAGTAAGTCAAATCAGGCAATTCGAATTATGTTAGTAACTTTTGGTTTTTTAAATTAATTTATTTTTACCCCCATCTAAACTGATAGTATTATATATATAATAATTAATGTTATTTTTTGAGTGATTTTAACCAGTGACCAATCCAGATACATTTTCTGGCTAGGGCGATAGTTTTGTACGATGTTTTTTTCCCATTTGGTGGTTTCCATCTGGCTACCTGGTAACACTGCATCATGGGGGTGGCGATAAAAGGGGGTGTTGTAATGGATTTGATTGCATTCCAAGGCCGGCCAATGGCGACTTGTTAACCAATCTCTCTTATAATTTGTTTACGCGAAGTCATCCACTCCCTGTTTACACCCGTAATCCCCGCCCGAGAGTTTGGACCACTCATCGGATACCAGTTATCAGTTATCAGCTAGAGCTAGAGAAGCTATGAATTCCCGCTCCCTCGCTGATAACATGGTTACGCTTATCTCTGTGTGCGTGCGCGACTTGTAGGACCAGAGGTAGCTCCGTTCGCTCATTGATCGCCGGTCACTCGACGCGGAAAGTTCCACGGAAAAGCACTGAGAAAATGGCAGAGGCAGCTACTCCGGGACATCAAGCGGGTTCTATCCATCCAGAGCCATGTGGTCCACGGCTATGTGGGCAACAAAGTGGCCACCTATCCGCTGCAGGTCTGCCATCCAAATGAATTAACTACCGGAAAATTCCACTCACTTCTGCTAACTACTTTCTATCACTAGTTGCTGGGCTTCGATGTGGACCCGCTGAACTCGGTGCAGTTTTCCAATCATACCGGCTATAAGACCTTCAAGGGTCCCGTCTCCAACGAGAAAGAATTGGGTAAGGTCAAATATAGTCAGTGTATTTATACATACATACAACGGTTCAAATATATTTAAGGGATTTCTGAGAACTACCTTAAAAAACTCAAAATTTGTTTACCATAACTTCAAATAAAAATATGTCCTATCAAAATTACTTTTATCTTGATTATCCATGTATGAGTCAAATAAAATACTATCATGAAGTCTCTAAAGAGGCTTCCAACTTCAATTCTCCTTAAGTTCTTAAAGTTTGTTAGCTGATGGTGACTTGAGATTTATAAGTGTTATATACATATTTAAAAAAAGAAAATGTGTATTAAAACAATACATAGTGATACTTTTATCTGAATCAGACCCTTTTTAGCTTTACTGTATTATTAAAACCATAACTGTTACATCAATCTACGATCATTACTAACCTTAATCTCTTACAGCTACCATTTTCGAGGGTCTGGAGGAGAACGAGCTGCTGCCGTTGTACTCGCACCTGTTGACCGGTTATATCGGAAATCCCCTGTTCCTGCGACAGGTGGGCCACATTGTTAAGAGGCTGCGACAGGCGAATCCCAATCTGGTGTACGTCTGTGATCCTGTGATGGGTGACAACGGGGAGCTGTATGTGCCCAAGGAGCTGCTTCCCGTGTATCGGGACGAGATCATTCCCCTGGCGGACATCCTCACCCCCAACCAGTACGAGGTGGAGCTGCTCACGGAGAAGGAGGTTCGCAGCGAGGCGGCCGTTTGGGAGGCCATGGATTGGTTCCACAAGCGCGGCATCAAGACGGTGGTCATCTCCAGCAGTGACCTGGGCCAGCCAGGCGTTCTGCGGGCCTTCCTTAGCCAGCTGAATGGACCCCGCCTGGCCATCGATATACCGAAGCAGGGCGGCAAGGATCTGGTCTTCACCGGCACTGGGGATCTCTTCGCCTCGCTTTTTCTGGCCCACAGCCATGTCAGCAAGGACGTGGCCAGTGTCTTCGAGAAAACCATCGCCAGTCTGCAGGCGGTGATCAAGCGCACGGTGGCCGCCCTGCCAAATGGAGGAAACGGTCCCGTGAAGGCTGCCGAGCGGGAACTGAAGTTGGTGCAGTCCAAAGTGGAGATCGAAAAGCCTCAGGTGCTGCTGAAGGCGCAGCGACTAAACTAAACCTGGAGGGAAGCCAATCAGATCAACGATTACCTTAAATATATGTGCTCATTGTACTTGTTCACGGACAATAACCTTTTGATACCTTAAGATCGGCATTTGTATGCATTGTTATAACGATATATTATCATCTTAAACCGGGAGAGTGACAAGTTAAGTACCATAAACAATTGATAAACAGTTGAGAACAAATATATGCCTATTGTGCTCATGATGCGGACAAGCTTTGATACCTTAAGTTAAACATTTATATGCATTATTATAACTATCTATTAACTATACAAATATATATGTGTGTGACCATTGTAAAACTAAAACTGACAGTCTGTTGACATCTTAAAAATCCCAAATGATACGGTTGTTGCCCTTGGCGATCAACAAGTGCCTATATAAGATTGCAGTCGGCCGGCGAGAAAAACAAACCCGAACTAGCAAACAGAAGATATGTGGCTGCCGCTTATCTTTATTGCCTGTCTAGCCGGCGTGAGTGGATCCGTGGGTGGCGAGGGTAAGCCACCAGTGGAGCAGTCCTTTATGCCCCGCTACACGCCGGTGGCCGAGGGCAAGCGACAGGATCTGGATTTACCCGCTGAAGGAAGCCTTGACCAGCAGCAGAGACCTCCTGCGGGCGACAAGAAACCCTGGCGGAGAGTGGAGTACGGCTACGATGGCGTTTCTACGGCTTCCTGGGCGGCTCCCTCGCCTTCGGCGGCCATCCTGTCCATCCTGAATCCCCTGCTGGCACCGGGAATGCTGCTCTTGGGCGTTAACCTAGGAGCCCTTCTCTATATGCTGCTGGGCCTCCTGGGACTGGCTCCCCATCGAAGCGGCGGCTCCAGCCGGGTGGCCCCGCATCCGGATGCCAATAACCACTTCTGGCCCGACGATCCAAACTTCTACCGCCGAGACAGGCACAATCTGGGTGAGGGCAAGGAAACGGCTGTATATTTTTAGATATAGCGCGTAACGCAAAGCTTTCTTTCAACTTTCTTTATCAAAAAGTATATAGGAAACGTACATAAATAAATTCAAAGGTTAAGAACTGAAAGCGAACTGGCGTAAGGTTGGAGGGGTTAGTGTACTATCTATAAATATGGTTATAGCTATGGTTAACTTGGACATGAACATATGTCTCGGTCCTTCCAGAAGGAGTGGTAAATCAAGGCAAACGCAAGTTGCAACTAACTAAACGATTGGGTGTCCCTTCCTACTTCTTCAGGCGAAACGAGGCTGCCCGATTGAATTTTACCAGAGGCGGCTCCTTACTCGAAGATCCGAGCGGCTTTCGCGTCAGCGTAGAGGTGCCTGCAAGGGCTGTCAGAGAAGAGGAGGAGGGAGATTATTTTCATCATCGATTGAACCATTCACGTCTGTAAAACTCACCTTTGGCCATCAGCGCTCGAGGACTCTTGCGCACATAGTTGGTGTTGTATTTGACGTTCTCCTTGGCCAAAGAAGCCGCTGCCAGCGTTCTCTGAAGGCCTTGGGCGGTAAAGTGATTCGACTTGAGCAGAGCTGCAATAAAACAACATAGTTATAAAGTTGAAAGTATGAAAAAAATATATAAATATAACTTAACAAATTAATATTACTCGAAGATGTAGAGTTCTCAAATTACCAAGTAAAATAGTTTACCATCGACAAAATTATTATAACGAGCATAGAAATTTTAAAACTGTTATTTAATAAACTTGCCCTTTCAAAAAGAAAAATGGTTTTTAAAAAGTTTCCAAAATATTTTGAAACCAAAACTACCGAATTGGTAATGCAAAGTGAACAACAAGTTTTTGAATTTGTGTTAGTCATAAGAAGCCTTATTAAATCAGTTTTAGTCAAAATAAAATAAAGTTTTCCCAAAATGATTTATGAATACTTTCTAATACATTTAAAGAGCAAAACCCTACCCTTCTTGATCTTCTCGTTGCCGCCGCGAACATTCTGCTCGGATAGCAGATCGCTGACCAGGCGCTGGTGGCTGTTTTTCGGCTTGGTGACCGTCGCTGTGAGAGGTTTCCTGGCACTACTGCTGCTGGGGGGGGCCAAGGACCTGCGTCTCGTTTAGATTGCGCGGCCTCTTAAAGGTCAAGTGCAGATCCTCTGTGTCCGATTCGGTGTCCTGGCTGTCGAATTCCTCCATGCTCAAATGCAGATCGTCGTCGCTGTGGGCGGCCTGCCTCTGTCGCTTTTTGGCACTGGCCGTCAGGCTGCAGGATTGCTCCTCCTGCTCTTGGCCGCTGCACAGCTCCTGCGGCACCACCAGCGTATCCATCACGGCCATTTTAGTGTTGGCCTCCGAGTCGGCGAAGCGCATCTTCCGGTGCAACCTTTCGAACACCGCCTCAATCTCCGGCGTCAGCTTTTGTCCGTCCTCCAAACGGTCGTAGGTCTGATTGAGCACCTCACAGGCTGCTCGGAAGGACTTCCGCATCAGGTCCAAGTTCTCCACCAGTTCCTGGTTAATGGCGTTCACGTGGCTGTTGAAGATATTCTGCTTGGTCAGCTGCAGTTCGAGATCCTTGTACTTTACGTATACGATGAGGATCTGGTAGGCCTTCGACTTGTTAACCTCTCGCTTCAGACTCTCCAGATTCTGGTAGGCACTCTCCATTTTACTCAGCCAGGCGGGTAACTCCTCCTTGTACTTCTCCATCTGGCTGGTCAGCGTGCTTATGTAGTTCGCAAAGCGCCGATAGTCCTGGAAAATATATTTAAAATATTAAGCATAAAATATATTAAATATTAAATGTCCACTGCAATGTAGAATACAAAGTGAGACACAAATGCTCCAATTAAAAATGCCTTAAGTGAAAAATAAATTAATAAATAAATACACAATAAATAAAAACAATATAACATTTAAATATCAATTTTAATTATAACGGACATTTTTATTTGAAGTTCGATAAGTTCTTAAAAATTGATTTTCCTTAAAACTTTCGTTTTAATGCCTTTAAAGGTTGGGTTATATTTAATTCAAACTTACATAATTTTCAATTCACAAAAATAAATAAATCCAGAAATTGAGGTATGACACTTTATTCGAAATTAGGCATTTTAATACACTGTCAATAAAACACAAAAAATTACAACCGTAAGAAAATCTTGGTTTTCAAAAAAAATCTTTAAATTAAATAAACACATTTAAAAGAAATTTAATATAACATTGAAATAAACTTTTCGATTAGATTATTGATGACTTAATGACTTTTAAACAGCCCGCCAACGTAAGCCTTACGTAACGTAAGCAACACAACGTAATAGGCATTGATACGAGTATCAAAAACAGCTGATGCTGTCCCATCGAAAATCACTGCCGCATTTAATCCAAACAAAATAGCTTAAATTTAAATAAAATGCTGCGAAATGCGGTGCATTTAGCCACCCTAGGGGTGCGCCAGACGCGAGTGACGAACTGCTTGCCAAGATTACCACTAATCCTGCAGAATAATCCACAAAACGCGATAAATGTGCAAGTGGCGCGCGATTATGCAAAGGGCAAGGACAAAAAGAAGGAAAAAGGCGGCAAGGGAAAACCCGGTGGCAAGGTGGAAATCAACGAGCAGCAGCTGCGCGAGATCCTCAACCTGGATGGCCTGAACAGCCAGATGCAGAAGTCCGTGATGCAGATGAAGGACGACTTTGTGAAGCACCTGTCGCTGCGTTCCACCAGCGGCGCCATCGACACGCTGCGCATTAAAGTCGATGGCCAGGAGCACGAGCTGCAGGAACTGGCACAGATCTCACGGAAAAACCCCAAGACGATTATAGTTAACATGATTGGCTTCCCGCAAACGATTCCCGATGTCCTGAAGGCCATCGAAAAGAGCGGCATGAACCTGAATCCGCAGCAGGATGGCACCACTCTGTTCATACCCATCCCGAAGGTCACCAAGGAGCACAGGGAGAATCTGTCCAAGAATGCCAAGGCTCTGTTTGTCAAATACCGCGATGCCATTCGTGGCGTCCAGAACGAGCACATCCGCAAGCTGAAGAAGCAGCCAGAACTGGGCAAGGATGATGCATTTGCCGCCCAGGCTCAGGTCACCGCCATTGCGGATCGCTTCATCTCGGAGGCGGACAAGCTGCTGGCCAGCAAGCAGAAGGAGCTGCTGGGCGAATAGAACTAAGACCAAGACTGATCCTACTCCAAAAGCCTTAATAAATCTAAATACTTATGGAAACTGGCTCGTTTTGATTCTGAGAAACCGATCCCGCTTTTACTGACTAGAAACTTAACTTTCATGTTTAAATTGTCCTAGTTTTCTTAACACAAATCAGGGTGATACATGCATTAACTAGACAGTTTAAATTATAAACATATCTCATATTTTTTCTATGAACTTGAAAACTAAAGAAAACCTCTAAGGACCAGTTTAAATAGTTGTTAATTGTTAATAAATCACCAATATAAATCTGTTCTTCATGCTCAAACCGAAAATTCTAAATGTGAAGACGTTAACTCACCTCCTGACACACTCGCTGGTCCACGCACATCAGCTTCCTGAACTCCTCCAGTTCATTTTTCAGCGTCTGCCTGTAGTTGATGTTCTTGATCTTGCTGCGCATACCGAGGACGTGCTCCTGCAGCTGCCTGGCGGCCGCATATACAGCGTCTATCTTGCTGTACCACGACTTGAGCTCCTTGGGATCGAAGCCATTGCTGCCGGCGCGCTCCAGCTGGTTGGCCTTGGCCTCCAGCGCCTTGTTGCGCTCCTTGAGTCGCTCGTTTTCGGCCACCACCTCGTCGATCTTCTTCACATAGAACTCGGTGGGCATCTTGGACTTCAGGACATTCTGCTTCAGCGTGGTGCGTATCTTTTTGGCCCGACTGGCATACTTGAGGGTGTTGTAGGTGTCCTCGTAGGTCAGCGAGCTCATCGAGACATTGGCCACCATCAGGGTGCGGCAGTTGCCGCCCAGCGAGTCCTTCAGAATGCGTGTCAGGTTCGAGTCGCGGTAGGGAATGTGCTTCAGGCCATCGGCTAGCTTATTGATGCAGTTTCCCAGCGCCAGGAGACTTTTGTTGATGCTGGCGCCCTCCTTGAACCGCACTCCAATGCCCTTTGTGCTGGCTGCCCTTTCACTGCCCGCCAGATCGATCATGGAAAGTTTTACCGTCCTTTTTGTGTCCGTCTTGCGCTCTGTGATCCGGATGTGCACCTGGAAGATGGCATGTGACCGGGAGCTCTCTGCATTCGCATCTGTTGGGTGCTGGGTGCGATGGGAGTTGCCCAGCATCAGCATCTTTAGCAGCTCCTCGGCACTGTAGATGGGTGTCAGGCAAAGGCCACTCACTACCACACCATTGCTGTCCTCGCGAAGTTTCAAAGGACCCGTTTTGGTCAGCAGGTTCATAACATGCTCGTTGTAGACCTCTAGATACGTGACACCCACATCGAACTTGCGCACATCGCTCTGGGCCTGGATCTTGTCGAAGAGATCTCGCATGGTGAGGAAGGTCAGACCCGGATGAGCTTCGCTGCCCAGCATGGTGAAGGTTTTCCCGGCGCCTGTAGCTCCATAAACGAACACTGAACAGTTGTACCTAAGCACAGTTATCAAAGGATTAATGTGAGTTTAAACAGGTATAAAGTGTTACTAACCCATTTAGCACTGAGTCGACCAGCGGCGCGGTGCACTCCTCGAACAAATCCTGGTTGGAATTGTCTATGTCGAAGACTCTATCAAACTCCATGGTCAGCTTCTTGTTCATCCGCTTGGTGATGTCGCGATACGGCTGTTTGGCGCCCTGGAAGAAAAACTCGTCGTCCTCCTCGTCAGGATCGAAAAGTATTGCCGATCGATCCATCACCTTGATGATACTCCGCTGTTTTTGCTCCATTTCCCGGACATTATACGGCCGTACACGCACCGCCACTTTTATATTTGTATGCTGCTCCGAAGGCATTTTAATTTAATTCTCCCAGTCTGTTATTTTTCTCTGTCTTTTATTTATTTTTGTTTTCGTCTTTTATTCCGAGATTTGAGCCCTCGCACAAATAATTTTCTCGTACAGCCTGAAGTGATCGTTGTTGTTTGAATCGGGGCTATTGGCGCTTGCGCTTTAGGGGCATCTTTATCAAATTTGCTTTGCGCGTTCGTTCTCGACTTCGAACTGTATTTCCAGGGTTGCTTGGCGGTAATCGATAGTCTTGGCAGGGCTGCAATATTAGTTATGAATGGGGAATTTCTTCAAATGGTTTTCAACCGTCGTATGCGACACACTGAGCTTCTCTGACATCTGAAAGCCTGAATTTGTTCGTCACAAACGGCCGATGGTCGACCAGAACATGGGGCGTCTTTAACTCCAAAATCTCCAAGCCTGAATTTGGAAAACCAGCGCTGACATTGGCGATCACTTTTGGCATCTTTACCATACACTTCGCACAATTTTTCGCGAGCTTCGACCGCTTTTTTCCCTTTTCGGAAGTAAAAAAAGCAAAATATCCCGAAAATGCTCACATTGGTCTTCCATGTTTAATTTGCTATAGCTTCCACAAATGTTATCGAATAATTACCAAATTTTCGTCGGTAGTACCTAAGACAATAAATAACTTATAAATAGAAAATTACATACATAAATTAATGTATTTGCATTTATATATATGATTTTATGAACAAGCTAGTTTATAAGTGAGTTGAAAGCAACTAATTTAAGCTCACATATTTATTTAATTTTACAAATAAAGCAATGATTGAATGCTTATCAACAAAATGGAAACAATTTCAAATTAGGTAGACTTCCCTGAAAGTGCAGCAAAGGTAACGATTGCTAAGCTACTCAATCGTTATCGATATGATGCCTATCGCTTCGACCATTGCCTCCCCTACCATCTCTAGCAAAAAGAACCATTTTATTTAAAGCAGCAGAAACAACAAGTTTTTTTAGGATCCAGCACAAAATAGAAACAGCCAGAATCGAAAACAAAGCCGCCGAACGCCCAACAGAATGAGTGCAAAAGTATTATTCGCCTGCTCCAAATGTTTTTCGCGCCATCCGTACGAGGAGCTCTCCTCCGGCCAACAACTATGCAAGGTTCGCATTTCACCCAAAGAAAATAAAATAAACTAAAAGAATGTACACCATTCCAAGCCGACGCCAAACAAAGTGCAATGTCAGCATTCAGTTCAGTGTGTGTTTTTGTTGGTTTGTTTGTTTGTCAGCGAGAAAAATGACGCGGCGTTGGCCAACAAAAATTGCTGCGCAAAACCAGGGAAAATGCAAAAGGCAAGAAGAAGCAGCCAGGCGTCGCGTCTAAAAATGAGTTAAACAACAAACAAACAGAGAAAAGCATATAAAAACAATCAATTAACCCACGGATAACCTTGATTTTTTTCAGGGCTGCCGCGGTTCTACCTCAGTCGGTAAATGTACTTACTGCCGCTCGGAGTTTCAACCCGCCACGTAAGTACGATAATGCTGGAGGCTATAGCTAATGCCAAACCTTATACCCTATATACATATATATATTTATATATATTCCGCAGCAAATCACAGAGTGCCTGCAAGAAGTGCGAACATTATCTGGGGAAGTACGGAAAGCCCAGTGCCTGCGAGTGCTGCAAGATTGTGGCCGCCTTCGGGGGCTCCAAATGCATGCGGTGAGTTGTGCCGACATCGGCAGATCAGGTTCTATATAATCCGTAAGCAGATCGAATAGACATTTCCCATGGTAGTCTTTTCCGCCGAACCACAACGGCCGTGTAACTTGAATGCACAATGGAAGAGCTTCGTTATTTGATTACTCTCAAATGGAAAAACAACAAACAGCTACCCCAAACCCAAATTGTGCCTTCAAAGTACATGACTCCGCAGATACTGCGGCCCGATCTCTATCCTCGGAACACCAAGCAATTCAACCGTCTCTTATGAACGCAAAACATTTCTCTTCTTCTCTTTTCTGCCTGCCAAACAAATACAAACCATAACCCTATCGCATCGAAATATAGATGCGCCAGCTACGAGGCAAAGTACGGACCGCCGGTGCAGTGCGATGAATGCAAGCTGCGATCAGCCTTTGACAGGCGCGACGAGAACAAAAAGGTCAGCTCACAGCTCAAAGACAAGCTAACTGGAGAGGATTGCTCGCCACGGAAGCAGCCCCTAATGTTAAAACCCTAAAATTAAGCCAAACGAATGTAGAAACTTGAGCATGGGTGAACTGTACCCGAGAATCATGTACTTGCGTTCATAAGAGACCGTGTTTAGTCTAAGATTGTACTACCTAAGCCTTTGCTGTGACCGCTCGTAAAATTGAAAATTTTGATTTACCTTTTGTCGCCGGCAGGTCAATGGCAAACTCCTTTGCTGGCTGTGTACCTGCGCCTACAAGCGAGCGCTGCTCAAGGCCCAGCAGGAGGGCAGAATACCCATGTCTAAGAAAAGGCCACACGAGAAGACCTCGTCCTCGCACAGAGACAGTGCCGCGGCCAAGAAGCCATCGCGCAGCGAGCTGGGCAAGAGTGGCAGTGGTGCCAATAGCTCCGGCGTGAACCCGGTCAGCGGAGCCGGACTGGATCTACCCGACAAGATATCGCGCGGAAATGGGGGGAACGGGACCATCGCAGCTCCCGCTGCCATCACCGTGGACACCAACTCGTCCGATCATGTGGTAGCCATCACATACTTAAAGGAGCGCATCGCCAGCCTGGAGAAACGCCTGAATCAAAAAGACAAAGAGCTGCTCGAGAAGGATAAGCAGGTGGGTGTTGCAAAGGAAGGGTGTGACAAAGGTTCTGGAAAGTTTTTCACCCTATGAACTTAATTCCTACAATCTTAAACTGGATTTTTTTTTAATCTGAAAAATGCCATCTGCCATTTTCAGTAATCACTTTGCTAGATTTAAGCAAATTTTCTACTATTGTTCGTTATTATTGGAGCAGTTGAATGTGAAAGCTTCTTGTACGTATTAAAGATACAAGAGGTTTTTACTTGACTTAACTACATTTCAAGTCAGGCTTCTTTGAAGAAAAAGACAAAATAATGTTTACAATAACTTATACTCTCTTCCCCAGCTGACCGAACTGAAGGGCAAGAACTTCGAGAAGGAGAATGACATGCGCAACCGGCTGAAGGAGGTGGAGCGCCTGCACGACATGAAGGTGGACAACTTGAACCGCAAGATTGCCAGTGTGCTTAAGGAATTGGCGGTACTCAAGAAGAGCAGCAACAAGAAGAGCGCTGCCCTCACCAAGGCCGAGAAGGAAGCCATCAAGCGGGAGAACCTGTCGCCCAAAGAGGAGATCCTCGCGGCGGCGGTGCCAGAGAAACTGAGCAAGGCGGAGCCGGCCGATCTGGACAAGGACGAGAAGAGTCGCGATCGCGACGAGGAGCGCAGCGAGCAGGAGGATCGGGCCAGTGTGCGTTCTCGTTCCGGCTCCAGCAGCCCCACGCCCTCGTCCAACTGAGAGGCAACGACTTCCAGCTGCAGAAGCGGCAGGCCAGGATTCAGGATCTAGGGAGTCTGGATGCCGCGCCCTTTTAGTTTTTCGCTATACAAATTAATATTTTTGTACTTCTGCTTTAATTGTAATATAGTTTTACAAGATTGTTTCATATCACACCTTTTTTATGAAGCTCATCCCTGCCGCCCGAGCCCTGTCCTTCCCCTTCAAATGTACCCCCAATCATCAGTTAGAAAATGTAATTTGATAGGCTCAACTTAACGAATTCTTCTTAGTTTAATTCACGATGGAACAACAAAAAAACCGAAGCATTGTTTATATCTTAAGAAATATACAAGTTGGGAAAGAACCAAGTGGTATTTCAACAGTCGTTAGAACTAATAATATGTGATAACAATGGTGTTAGTGGGGCTTGGGCTTGTGCCCATCGACGTAGAAATTCCTGGTGGCCTTGGGCAGCTCCAGTTCCATGCCCTCCATGCTCTTGTCCAGTAGAATCTGGCAACCGAGGCGGGAGTTCTCGCGCAAAAAAGGCGCCATGTCCAGCAGGTCGTCCTCCTTTTCCTCTGCCTCATTTAGCTTCTGGAGGAAATCGTAGTGGACATAAACGTGGCAGGTGGTGCAGGCCAGCGAAGCCTCACAGGCGCCCTCCATTTCGATGCCATGGCGATGGGCCAAGTACAAGACATTGTCGCCCACTTTGCCCTGCACCCTGGTGCGTTTTCCATCCTTGTCCACATACGTGATGTTTACGCTGGGTTTTTAGAGTATTCTCTGGTTATTGGGTGTACACTTAATAACTTTAAAGGACTCACATTTCCTCCGGGGATTTGGGATCCTGCCATTCGAACTCGCCATGCCGCCGTGCTGCAAAGTCATACGAATTTCATAATCTCAGTGGAGGTTTTAATATCAAAACAACAATGATTCTACGGGTTTATAGGCTCTACTTACGTATTGTGGTGTGAAGAGCATTTCGGGGTGTGTAAAACGCGGGCTTGGCTATCTGTTTACTAATTAATTTGCAGGAATTATGAACTGCGGATCGCCGCAAAAGTAAACAAAACATTTTTTGAGGTTACAGTGCCAGTGGAGATGGGCAACTTGCGATATGTCACGGGTTCTTATAAAGTAGATTATAATCAGATCAGTCAAAAATTTAGATGTTTTGCAACCCAATAAATTTTATTGAGTATATTAACTTTATTTCATAGGTTTTTTTATACAACACATTATACTAGAGACTTTTTAATTTTTTTTAACTGTGACTGTTATAATCGTTTTTGGGGAACTGTGACTAAAACCTATCGAACAATCGTTATCGGAGCTTTTGGCGGGCTTTAATTTAGAATTCAAGACGTTTATCTGATTACACCTGGGAAAAGTCAAGCCAAAGCTTTATTAAATAGGATTAACATCTGGGGACCTAATTTAAATATGCACAGCTTTTAATGCCCGCATAATTGAACAAAAGAAGTTGAAGGATAACAATATTTTCTTTATGCCATTTAAAATAATGTCTCAATGATACTCCAATAAATAAATAAAAGACGTTTAATAACTGATACATTCATATTCCTTTATTAGTACTGGTTTTGGTAAGTCTAAAAATTGAATTGGACTTTTAAAATGTAGCTATTAATAAATAAATTAATAAATATAGTAGGATGCGTGCGTAATTTACGTGACTTTTTTTAGTGCAACGATGAACGAGAGTCTTGGGAAATCACTTGGCTGCTAATGCTGCTATTTTTAGGGGATCTTTACTTGGCTTCCGGAACTGGAGCGGAAGCTGGAGCGGCTGGCTCCTTGTGGCCATTTCCGTTCTGGAAGAGATCCGATGGACCCACATGCTTGATGGGTATAATCCGCTCCTTGAGCTCCTCCTTGGCAACCAATGGGGGAACTGTTATATTGAGCACTCCATCCTCCGACAAACTGGAGACGATGGCATCCGAATCGTACTCCTTGGACAGCGGATAACGGCGGACAAAGTGCCGGGAGACATGACCATGGTCGTCCTCTCGCTCCTCGTGCTTTCCCTCGACCACGATGCAATCGTTCACCAGTTTGACCGTCAATTCACCTGGTTGAAAGAGACCCACGTCTAGGTGAATCTCGAAGTTTCCCTTCTTATCACGGGCACCAGCACCACCCAAAGCAGCCAGGTCGCCAATCCTCTTATTGGCCACCAGGTGATGAGCATGGGCACCCATACGGGCAATTAAGCCCAGGGTGTGCAAATCCAAATCATGGTGCTGCCGGGAATGCAATCGTCTGTACATACGATTCGGGAACATGTCGTGTCCATAGTATATGGAGTCCGGCGAGTCCAAATTTAAGACAAAGGGAATATCTGGCATTTTTCCTTGTAGCTTCTCTGTGTATCTGGCGGAAGTTCGATGAACCGACGACCTGTTTTCCTTTTCAAAAAGTGCCCAAGGGTTAGTTTGCCAGCGGGGGGTAGAATCTACTGTTTCTGCTGCAATTTGGCGCACAATTCACCTTGACTTTTCCGACTCGAATGTGGAGTTTTAAGGGTTCGCTGCACCCTTTTATAGGAGCAGGAAGAGCTTTCTCCACCGTCGCCGAGCTTTTCTGGAGCAGCAACTGGATGTTTCGGTGATTTGATTCTGGGGCGACATCTGGGAACCTTCTGGTGGCCAAGCTTTCGGATGTGTCGCGGGCCAAACCGCAGACAGCATTCGAATTTGATCTGCCATAGCGTATACGCTCCTACAGTGGAACGCCTGTATATTAAACCCTTTGGGGACAAAGCCAAAAGACATTGTTTGATTTATTTTATCCATAAATTTTGGTATAGGTTGTTTGATATTTTTCCTAGCTTCTTTGCTATTTGGGTTACATAAATATATTGCATAGGTAAAATAAGTAATATTAAAAAAAAATTAATTTATTAAACTAAACCCGAATATAATTAAATAAAATAAAAATAGTGCTGAAATTATTATTTTTTTAACTAAACTCGAATAAAAATTTTTTTGGTTCCACGTTTGATACACTTTTTTAAATATTTTACGGTATGCTTAATTATTAATAAACGATTCCCTTTTTTTGTATATGAAAAGTACCAAAAAATCATAAAACATTCGGGGATTTTGATTTTTTTTAACCATTTTATGTTTATAACAATATATGGATAATTTTAATGACATAAGAAATTTAATTTTTGTTTGACAAAAGAAAAAAGTATTTACTCTTGCAATTTTCACAAAATTTAGTTTGCTGTAGAGCAATTCCAGATAGCAAGCTCCGTCTGGGGGACTATCCCAACCGATTTGAATTTGAAATTCAAAGTGAAATCGGATCGAGAGACCCGACCGGCGCCGCATCCAGCGGAGAATTAGCGGCACCTCCAGTGGCGACGTCAAGAAAACTAACTAAATAAACAAGGCGACACCACAATAATCAGACAGCGATAAGCCGGCGTGGGCAAATACACCCGAATCGCGAATCTCGCGCCCCATAAATGGATCTTCTGGGGCCGGCTGGCAAGTCAGTTGTTATTCAGCTGGCGAACCGGATGAAATTCGTGCTGCGTCCCATAACCACTATGGCCACCTACGAGCAGGTTAAGGATGTGCCCAACCATCCCGAAATCTATCTGATCGACGTTCGACGCAAGGAGGAGCTCCAGCAGACGGGTTGCATTCCAGCCAGTATCAATATACCCTGTAATCCATCACTTTCATCTTATTTTTAGAAAATTATAAACAATTCATGTCTTTTTTAGTGGATGAGCTAGACAAAGCCCTAAATCTGGATGGTGCTGCATTCAAGAACAAATACGGCCGATCCAAGCCGGAAAAGGAATCTAAGATCATATTCTCCTGCCGGTCGGGAATCGTGTTTTGGAAGCTGAGAAAATTGCCAAGGGCCAGGGATATTGCAAGTGAGTTTTCACAACACATTACAGTTGAAGTGTTCTAAATGGTTTAACTATCGAATTATTTTCAGCGTGGTAATCTACAAAGGATCCTGGAATGAGTGGGCCCAGAAGGAAGGACTTTGAACTCGTCCGTTTTTATTACATTTTGGATTTTAAATTATTGCGTAAACGAAATAGCACATGAGAAATAGGTTTGGGAATAAAGACACATTAGCCAACTTTCTAAGATCATTTTTATTTAAGTAGAATTTACTTAAAGATTTATTAAAAAAATTTTGAATGGATATTTAAAGATTCGAGGATTTTTAAACACTTGTTTATTGTTTTTTGTAGTGTTCAATTAATTATATAATTCCTAAAAATCTAACAAGTTATTTATTTATTTCAATCATCCAAATTTTATAAAGACACATTTGCCAGCTTTCTAAGATAATTTTTATTTATTCTTTGTTTATTATAATCAAAATATATATGATTTCTAATAGCCTAACACTCTTACAAATAATTAGGGATTATTTATTTCAATAAGCTACTTTTTAAACATTCCAAATAAAATACTAAATTTTCAGCTTTGTGCTAGTGAGTCTTAAACTCTGCAAAACCTTTCCAATCTAGGTATAACCTTTTTGACTACACCCATGGCCATGCTTTAATAACACATATAAACGTACAAATACACCAGCACTAGAAAGCTAGACACTCTCCGAAAATTGCTCTCTTTTGGAGCTCTCTCCATCTCTTTCTTTCTCCCGTCATAAAAACTGACCTTCCCCAAGGCGCCAACGGGAGAGAACTTCGTTAAGCGTTAAAAAAAAATGTAAATACTGAATACCCAGAGTACCCGAAACTTCTACCATGTTCTCTAAATGCCAAACAACCACCCCTGTTTAAATGCCATTGGCCGATTTCAGGCAAAGCGGAAAATTGCATCAGCAAAGGGCGAAGAAAATTCGAGAGAGTGCCGGTGGTTTCTAGATTATGTGGACTCGCTCACTGCCGAGAGTATAAATAGCAACCGGTGGAGCGCCTATCTTCTCAGTTCAAAAAAACCAAATCAAAAGTAAACACCTCGCAAAAAAAAAAAAACAAAATTAAATTTCATCAGCTAAAAAACGGATTGCAAAGTAAAAAATTAAAAATTTTCGATATTTGGAAAGATAATACATCAAATTCAAAGAATATTTTAAATAATATATTTTTATAAATAAGTGAATATTTTAAAACACAAAAAGTGCATTAAAAATAAAAAAAGTCAAAACTTTATCACTTAAATTCAATAATGCGTTCCCTACCGATGTTCTTGCGTATGGCCGAGGAAATGACCCGGATGCCACGCCTCACCTCGCCCTTTCAAGCCTTCTTCCACGAGCCGCAGGTTTGGAGTGTGGCCCTTCCGAGGAACTGGCAGCAAATCGCCCGCTGGCAGGAGCAGGAGTTCGCCCCACCGGCAACCGTTAGCAAGGATGGCTACAAACTCACCCTGGACGTCAAGGACTACAGCGAGCTGAAGGTGAAAGTGCTGGACGAGAGCGTCGTCCTGGTGGAGGGTAAATCGGAGCAGCAGGAGGGCGACCAAGGAGGCTATTCGTCCAGGCACTTTCTCCGACGCTTCGTCCTGCCTGAGGGATACGAGGCCGACAAGGTGACCTCCAGCCTGAGCAGCGATGGCGTCCTGACCATCAGTGTACCCAATCCTCCGGCTGTGCAGGAGACACTCAAGGAGCGAGTGGTGCCCATTGAGCAGACTGGCGAACCGTCAAAAAAACCTGCAGATGAGCCCAAGAACGAGACCAGTCAGCAATAATACCCTTACTTGCGAATGGAAAAAAATAAATGCTAGTGAAACCCTTATGTTTAGATTTCCCCATCCTTACCAAATTCAAAGACTTAAATAATAAGTTTATTCCTAAAAGTTTTAGAAATTTAATCCCCTAGTTTTTATTTAGAAGAAAATAAATGTTACATGATTTGTAAACAAAGTATTCGAATTTTTTTTAGATATTGTATTCCAAACGATGATGCACAAAAATAAAATATGTTGCTTTAAAAATTAGACAGTTTTGTATATTAAGTTTAAGCACCTGCGTGTGAGCAGATACAAAAACAATTTTTTTAATAAATACAAATTAAAAAAACTATTCCTTAGATGGAAATACTTTTAATAAGCGCCAAAAATACTTTCTGTTTTCTTTTGGCACCTTGGACCCATGCATTGGCCATTTCGCCTACCTTTTTCCGCTTCCTTCGTTGATTCCGGTGACGTAGCCACTTGACGCGGGTCCAACTGGCCATAGTATTGGCGTGTGCACCTCGTTGGCCTCGCCTTCGCCGCTGCACTTGGCCAATCCGATTCGTTTCGATCCCGTCCGATGCGCCTCGTCCGTGCAGCATGAGTCATCCATCGTCTCCGCCATCCGCAATCCGCATCCGGCGAGGCCAGCCGACCATCTATAAAAGAACTGACGGCGGCGGCGACAATTTTATAAGAATTTCGGACTCGAACGCAAGCGAATCGTTGCCCTAATCCCGGCGAGAAATGTCTCTGGTGCCCACCACATATCGCGATCTGGCGCGCGAATTTGATCGACCACGACCGCGCTACCAGCCACCGTATGATTTCCAACTTTATCCGTATTTGTGGGACGATCCGCGAGTCTGGTGGCCAGCACATCATACCAACAGGAGTGAGTTTTTCCGACCCCTGGATGAACTGGTGACGAGACGCGTGAAGAATCAGTTGATCCAATCGACGCCCTACGAATGGGCCCATCCCATGAGGTGGGATAACTACTATTCCGGCGAGCGAGTCCACGTGGATGAGAAGGGTTTCCGGATTGACATAGATGTCCGGCAGTTTCATCCCCACGAAATTGTGGTCAAGACCAACGACGACTATGTCATCGTCCAGGGCAATCACAATCGCCGGGACGAAGGCTCCAATGGACTGGTGGAAAGGCACTTTGTGAGAAAGTACCTCCTACCCCGCGGTTACAACGCCAACGAGGTCATTTCGGATATATCCAGCGATGGAATCCTCACCATCAAGGCTCCACCTCCTCCGCCAGCCAAGTATTATACTCCCGGGGAGCGATTGGTCCGAGTCCATGAAACCGGAAAGCTGGCCCTGCCCTGGAAATAGATAATCTGTTCAAAACCAGGAAACCAAACAGTGAATGTTTAGCAAACCAAAAACGCCACCCATCACAAGCGCCTTACTCAAGGTGAACTATTTTCGGACGGCAAGCAAGTGCAGCCGAACATTGGATTTAAATTGGATTCAAACATAAATAAAATACAAATTGTACTCGTAGGTAATATATAAAATGCGCAATAAATATTTAGTAGAAACATTGGGGTGAGCGGAGGGGTCTTGGTCTGGTCGCGCCCAAATGCAAGCGTCAATGTTATAGATGGTGGAAAAATATTTTCTCATTACCCATTGCCACTGTTCTTTAATTTATTTTGTTAAAAATTCTATGACTGAAACTGAATCCATGGCAGTATACAAAAGAACATTTTTAATTAAAGAAGTGTAATCCTCAACAAGTAAAACACTTGCTACCCACATACTTTCCATATTGATATAAAACCTTCTGTTTTTTTGTTTTACAAAAAATATTCCTAAATAAGAAATATTTGGGGTTGCTTAACCACACAAGTTTCTTAAAATATTCCCCTCAGCCCAACATCCAGCAATCAAAAGACACAAAAATCGTTTAAATTTTTCACACCAGGTGTACAAATGGTTTAATAAGTTTTCTTCAAGTCTTTAGCTCGTTACAAATGCAATGCAATAAATAAGGAACATACATATATGTGGGGGAATGATGGGTGACTTGGAGAGTACAATGCTAAGATGATCCTGGCAAAGGTTCCTCTATTTCTTGGCTGCTCCGTTCTCCTTGGCGGCTCCATTTTCCTTGCCCTTCGTCTCGCTGTCATTCGACTTTACATTGAGATGAGCGGGACCCACTTGCTGGATCTGAATGACCCGCTCCTTGGACTTATCTTCGATGGCCTGCGGTTTGGGAATGCTGACGGTCAGGACGCCATCGGAGGAGAGCTGGGAGACCACCTGGTCCGGCTTGTAGCCCTCGGGAACCTTGTAGCGCCGGACAAAGTGGCGCATGATATGGCCATGGTCATCCTGGCGCTCCTCGTGCTTGCCCTCGACCAGAATCGAGTCGTCCACCACCTTGACGTTAAGTTCACTCGGCTTGAACTGGGCCACGTCCATGCACACCTGGAAGCCATCCTTGCCCACATGGGCGGTGGCTGGCCAGTGTATGTCGTTGTGCTTGGACATCTCGCGACGCAGGGCCATCACCTGGCCGGCGGGCGACGAAGGGCAAATGGGCGAGGCGCAAGGACACCCGTTGATCGAGCGGCGATGTTGATGTCCATGCGGCAGGAGCAAGCTGGACTGCGGATGCATTCCCAATCCAAATTCGTAGATGGGGGTGCGTGACTCCTGGAGTTCGTCCACCAGCGAAAGAAGTGTGGATAGCGCCATTTTGACTTTGACTTTTTAGGTTAGATTTTCGACAGGGTTAAAATATTTCTTTCTTTTGGTTAGGTTGAATGAACTTGTGTGTCTTGCAAAGGTCTTCCTTTTCTTTATTCCTTTTCTTTTTTTAAGTTCTGCCTTTAAGGCTGACTTGCGACATAGAGTAAGAAATGTATAGAGGCACCATTTGCTCTGCCGGACCTCTGCCCAAGCTCTGCTGAGAGCCATGTTCGAAGCTAACCTTGATTTCCCACCCCACTTTTCAGTTTTTGGATCGAACTTGCAATTCGGTCCCATGGTGAATTTGCAACTGCACTGCTCGCACCAGCCCTTGGCAATGGGAGCGAGCAGTTCAGATGCAGAAACTCACCGCGGGACCGAATTACAAGTTCGAATCGAACCGTGAGAGACTGAAAATTTCCCCTGTTTTAGTCTAGGTGGCATCACTGGAAAAGTCACTCGAGAGAGCGGCAGAGCAAATGGTGCCTCTATACATTTCTTACTCTATGCTTGCGATGCGACTCTGTTGACTTTTAAATTCGATCTGTGCTCCCTTTGCAAAGCAGCGCTGCTTTTATAGGCGCTGAGCTTTTCTAGAAGAGTCCAGAAAGCGGTGGAGAGAGCACAGGAGAGCAAAAGATAGAGAGATAGAAAATACGATAGGCGAGAGAGAGAAGAAAGAGAACACCCAATATGAAAAGTGTATACACAGAAAACAAATACTTTTGTATTATCGGCCCTTTTCCAGTTTTTACTTCCGAAAAATTCGAACGGATTCCAACATTCCAGACTTGTTTCAAGTTTTCAATTTCGCCAGCAAAGAAATCAATTGTTTTAAAATAAGTTAAGTCCCCTCTGTTCATTTTCATGGTACGAAATAAAGTATTTTCCCTTTCCCTACCAGAAGTTTACAGCACTGGTTAAGTAGCGACTGATTACATTACAAATGTTTGAAAATTTATATTTCTGGCAGCCTTAAGGCAACAATACTCTGACAAATATCGGACAACTGCCAGTCAGCTGATTTTGTGTTTGAACAAAAGGGGCCAAAAGGGAAATTGAGTGGCAAACCCCCAAATGGGAAGGGGAATTCGATAACGTAAAGGGAAATCCAAAAATATTATCAAATTAACTTCCGAATGAAATCTGGAACAGGCCTGTTTGTATAATTTGCATTTCAAAATTCGACAACTAGAAAATTTGAAATTTGTTTGTTACCATTTGTTGTGATACGTGTGAACGTGAGCGTAAAAAATGAGTGAGATATAAAAAGTGAGAGAAATAAACTTCTAGAAGAGTCTAGAAAATGTGAGACAATCATCAACCACGAACTAAAGAGAAAGTCCAAGAGAGCTGTCATTTCCTATGTCGATTAAAGAGAGAGCTCTAAAGAGAATCTAAAGAGGGGCAATGAAGACAAAACGCCAATTTCTTTTATTTTGTTTTTCCTCTTTATTGTTAAGTACATTATTTTGTGTTTCTGTCTTTAAGTTTTACTGGAATACTTGTAGTTGTTGTCACATATGTTTTTAGGAAATCATATATCGTTCGCTATCTTCCACGCATAGTAATTGAGTGCTTTCCCATCAGCTTTTCTCTAGCTCAAAAAAACAAGAAACATTTATGGAATAAAACGCACGCGTACTCGTGCAGGTTATTATTTGTTCTTAGTTATTATATTTTTTTTATTCAGTCTTCACTTGGCCAGTTCCTCGGTTTTGGCAGCAGTGGCACCGTTTTCGCCCTGGTTTTTGGCCATGAGTATGGCGGCATCCACGGCGGCCAGCTCCTCGCCGCCTTTCTCCTCAACCTTCTCTACTTTTTCCACCTTCTCCGCCTTCTCCACTTTGCTGTCTTCTGTGGGAGCTTCGGGTTTTTTGACCAGCGGCATTTCCACATCCTCGGGGGCTATGACAGCTCCATTACCGTTATTGGAGGCTATGGCCACTTCGTTGGCATTGGCATCCTCTGTTTTCTGCTCGCCTTCGTTGCTCTCTACGGGATCGGGTGTGGGGTCCTCCTCCTTGGCAGGCTCTTCGTTTTTGGCAACCACTTCCATGGACTCCGGCTCTGGAACGCCATTGTTGGCGCTGGAAGTGTTTACTGCAGTGGAAGGGGTTTCCACTGCAACAGCGGCAGTGGCAGCAGCCTCGTTGGAAATAGAGGGAGAGAGAGCAGTTGTTTCTATCTCCTCCTGACCATTACCGTTGCTCTCGACGAGAGTGAGCGAGAGCGTGGCAGTGGGAGTGAGAGTGGGAGTGGGTGCAGCAGCATTGGGAGTGGGAGCACTAGCTGCCGTCTGCTGCTCTGCCTCTGCTGGTTTCGGCGGCTGCGCATCCTTTTGCTGCTGCGACGATATCTGCTGGATGTCCACGATGCGCTCCTGTCGTTCCAGGCCGCCTTTGGAAACGGGAAGCGGAGGCGGCGCCTTGACCGTTAGAATCCCGTCCGAGGAAAGAGTGGAGTGCACCTCGTTGGGATCATAGCCCTTGGGCAGGATGTACTTGCGGATGAAGTGGCGCGAGATCACCCCGTGGCCATCCTCCTTCTCGTCGTGCTGTCCCTCGACCACGATGCAGTTGTCGATGGTCTTGACGGTCAGCTCTCTGGCCGCGAATTGCTTCACATTCATGCTCACCTGGAAGCCATTCCTGTTGACCACGGAGTAGGCCGATTTGCTGGCCGTCGGCTGGCTGCCACTGCCGGAACTTCCGCCGGAAGTGCCCTTATCGCCCAGCTCCTTTTCCAGTTCCAGCAGCGACTTATTGCAGCACATGGTTTTGGCTCCAGCCACACGATTGTACGGATGATGACGATGCTGCTGCTGCTGCACCGGGGACTGACCCT
The DNA here is from genome assembly GCF_025200985.1 of Drosophila gunungcola. NCBI lineage: Eukaryota > Metazoa > Arthropoda > Insecta > Diptera > Drosophilidae > Drosophila > Drosophila gunungcola. The sequence goes on from NW_026453179.1 coordinate 6,960,775, forward strand.
TAATGGGCACCCACATCATGGCATTTCCACGCCCCAGGCCACGACTTATCTGTGGCGTATGTGTAGTGGCATCCAGAGGATACAGCCCAAATCCTGCCGAGTCGTCTATATCCATGGCCAGACTGCGATTAAAGTCATGCAGCTCCTCGGCCAAATCGAGTATGAACGGTATCAGCGACATTCTCACTTTTATCTTCACTGTCTTTCAGAGGTTTAAATACAATTTTTTATGTTTTTTAGGGGATTAGTTTCTTCTGGGAACCGGCGGCGATCCGTTCTGGCCTCCAACTGGACTGCGTTTGAGCCCTTATGGCTGAATGCCGGCGCTTTTAAGCGGCCGTGCAGCGCTGAATGGAAAACCTGGTCGCCGCTTCCAGTCAGTCCAGCCTTCCAACCCAGCTCCCAGGCGAAAAACTATAAAACTTCTCCAGAGAACTCGAGAAGGGGGAGGGATACCCATAAAAACAGTCAGGCAAACCATGTACTATTCCATTTTCTGGTATATAAACCGAAATAAGAGATACTTTTACTATATCACAGATAGCCAGAGAACAAAGAAAGTACTCGTATTCCAGGGCGAAACCAGATAAACTGCAGCGCTGCAAAAAATAAAAGAGGCAAACCGGCTTGTAACCGAGGGATATATGCACGAAAAACCCCCCAAGAGATGCCATCTCCCTTATAGTATATAAAACTGTATATATATATATATATATATGTATGTACGGATGGGGTGTATGTAAAGTGGTCGTGTTGCAGCTGAATTCCCATTGCCGGCATGGAGCGAACAGCTGAGAGTCTCGTGCCGGTTGCCGAGTCGCCGGCTATAAACAACTACAACAACAGCTGAGGCCGGCTGGAAGCGTAAAATCCGCTGGAGTCGCTGGAGCTGGAGAATTGGCAATCGCAAACCGGCGTCGCGTAAACATGCGCAGTGTCAGCGTCTGGAGGAATACATATGGTCTGGCCGCATATACATACATATATACCCTGCCACACAGATGATGATATGCTGGATTGTATTCGTTACATACAACCGGTTGAAAAGCTCCAAAGAGCAACAACATCATCCAGACGAGGGCCAGACAGTGGAGACTTGCTAAATTTTGGTGGGGCCCCGAACTTAACTCTTGGGATACATGTACATATCCCAGCTGCAGTTGGAAAAGAGCAAAAACCTTCTGGGATTGCTGCGTATGAGATGTGCCCCTCGATATGATATACCTACATATTACATACCACACAATCCCGCAATGTACTTGCTTTCATTTACTCAAACGAGGGGAAGAAATCCGCCAGACGAGCATTCTGGTACATTATGTGACCACCTTTCGAATAGACAACTTCCATTGCGTTGGCGTTGGATTGTGTAAACCCCGGGCACATACCACACGTACTTCTGGGATGAACACAAACAGAACAAAAAAAATGGGGCCATAAATTAAAACTTGAATGATATAACAAACAAGGATCGGGTTTTGTAGGAATCCATATATATATATATTAAGGCTCAATAAGCTCGTTATATTAATAATTTTACATAGGTAATGCACCGTAGTAGACCTAAGTAAACAAATAGTAAACAAAGTAAAATATCTGGATAAAAGTATGTGGACATCAAACCAATAGATAAACTGTTCTTATTTTAACTTAATTACTTCCATTTAATTTATTGAATTGAGACTATAATAGCGGTACAAGTACATCACTTAAATTTTACTGTGATATGCATTTCTAATAAAGTGATTAATAATCAGATTAAAACCTATTCAAGAAAATGCAATTATCTTGAAGATTTTAGAAATTTGTAAATTGCTACAAACATTTTCTTCTTTTAATTCGTAACTTAACTTATAACATTTATTTACTATCACATCACATGTTTATAAACTAATTGTAATAAATTAGTAGGGACATTAATCAACAACTGCGTTAAATTCTATTTGAAATAAAATATATTTTAAAACTTAAAAAACCCCAATCTTCTTTCTTTAAATGTTGTAAATGTTAAATTTAAACTTTATACAAATAAGAAAACTTATTTACACTGGCACTAATAATATATTCATGTCTTTTAATTACTTACCCCTGCCTTTAGAAATAACTTCATTAAATGTCATTAATTAAAGTAAATAGCTTGCCATAAAAGTACTGCTATGCAGTCTCGATGTTTCGCGAATATTCTCCATCCTCCGAGGTCTATTCTCCCATTTATCTGGTATACATACATATACACACAATATTTGTTTGTGCCGCCGAATTATCACTCCACCTCGGCCCACCCATCCCACTCTCCTCCAGTTTCCTCATTTTCCGTAGCGATACTCTCACTTTCAATGGCAGATAATGCGTAATTCCTGCAAATTCGAGAACTTTTTGCGATATTTTCAGCCCGAGAAGTTTCGTGGCTCTTCTAGATGTTTGTGCCCCAATGCACACAGATACGACACACACACACACACACACACACACCAGTGACGACACTAGCACAGATACAAAAATCACGCACACAGCCAGAGCGGGTGGTTGTATAAATAGCCGGCACTTTCATTCAACCGGCGTCAGTTGAATTCAAAAAGCCAAAGCGATAACAGCTAAAGCAAAAGTTCTACATCAAAAAGAAACATTTACAAAAGTAATCTTAAAGTGTTTAAAAATGGCAAACCTACCATTGTTGTTGAGCCTGGCCGACGATTTGGGCCGCATGTCGGTGGTGCCCTTCTACGAGCCGTATTACTGCCAGCGCCAGAGGAATCCCTACTTTGCCCTCGCCGGTCCCATGGAGCAGCAGTTGCGCCAGCTGGAGAAACAGGTGGGCTGTTCGTCGGGAGCCTCGGGGGCCGTTTCGAAAATTGGAAAGGATGGCTTCCAGGTCTGCATGGATGTGTCGCACTTTAAGCCCAGCGAACTGTCCGTCAAGGTGCAGGATAATTCCGTGCTGGTAGAGGGTACTCATGAGGAACGCGAAGATGACCACGGCTTTATTACCCGGCACTTCATACGGCGCTACGCACTTCCCGAGGGCTACGAAGCGGATAAGGTGGCCTCCACTTTGTCCTCGGACGGAGTCCTTACTGTGAAGGTTCCCAAGCCGCCGGCCATCGAGGACAAGGCCAACGAGCGCATCGTTCAGATCCAACAGGTGGGTCCCGCCCACCTCAATGTCAAGGAAAATCCTAAGGAGCAGCTGGAGAAGGATAATGGCAACGAGAAGTAGGACCATTCGTTGCTAAGGAGACACTGTATTTAACCATTATCAAAGTCATATATCTGTTTTATAAAAAGTAGTTAACCAGGGGCACTCTACCCATACATACATATAAGACTTAAGGGAGTGTCCTGCTTTAATCATAGTTTGAAATATGCATTCTGTAATTGGCTGATTAAATATAAATAATAATAATAATAAATTAAAAACATACATTTTTGACGTGTTTTTTTAAATTGAATTGGGGGCTGTTGAGATTACGGATTTCTTAAACTGAATTAAGAATGCTACGGCCGTTTTCAGTACATTATCCAATTTTTGTTATACTTCTTCTTCCAGAAATAGAAAAAAACGACCAGAAAAGTACTTTGCGTAGGAAATATTTTTTAAAAATTTTGCTTGTTGGATTAAGTGTTTTTTTGCTTTCATGAAAAATAAATATATTGTTGTATATATACATAGTTGTATATAGATATGTAGTTATATATAACATTTTTTCCTAAACTTTTTTTTGGTCTTTTTGATCTGATCTGATCCTTTCTTAAAATATTTATGCCAGAGACGAAAAATCCTCAATCATTTAATTTTAGCTTAAATTAAAACCAATTCTTTGTGTTCCACAAATGACGTCTTAAAGCGTTTGCCCTTACTGACCATAATTTCAAATATTTTTTTAATGGTTTGTGTTGAACATTTTGTTGTGCTTCTGCACACCTCCCTTTAAGCTACCTACATACATATGTACATATGTATATTTGGTAATTCCATAAAACTGAACCTTTTGATAAGAGATTTATGTCAGAGTAGAAAAAATAAAGAATATACATATATCCTGATTCATTTAACTCTAGCCTAAAAATGTTTGTAGCAAACAAAAGAGCGGCAAACATGGAAACAGCACAAAACAGACCAGGCAAAACGAAAGTTCAATGCACCTTGCCAATGAAATATCAGCTTGGTTGCACTCCGAACAGAAGTCCGATAAGAGAAGAAAATGCTTTAAATAAATATTGCACTGCTGTTTTACTTTTTTTTTTTTTTTGCAGAGGAACTCCGAATGCGTTAAGAACTTTCGAGCTCTTTCTTGCTCTCTCTATAAAATGCCGGCTGTGCTAGAAAGAGCGAGAAGATGCGAGAGAGTGTGCTTTGAATTCAGGGGCGTATTAAAAGGGTATCAGTTGATATGTAGTTCCCTCACAAGGTTTTCGTAGCACAGGCTATAATTTAGCATATCACTTCTGTCGAAACATATTTTATATTTATGTTTTTGTTTTTTGTTAGATCTAATAATATTTAATTAATTAAATGCTGTACGAGAAGAACGAATAAATAAAAGGGCAAAAAAATGAACCCCCTTTAACGTTGCTTTTGACCCGCCCCTGATTGCGTTACTCTAGGTGTGTGACCCGGCGTCGGTATAAAAAGCGTGCGTCGACGTCGACAGAGCACAGTCGAAATTCGGAAGTTAATTTGATAATATTTTTGGATTTCCCTTTAACGTTATCGAATTCCCCTTCCCATTTGGGGGTTTGCCACTCAATTTCCCTTTTGGCCCCTTTTGTTCAAACACAAAATCAGCTGACTGGCAGTTGTCCGATATTTGTCAGAGTATTGTTGCCTTAAGGCTGCCAGAAATATAAATTTTCAAACATTTGTAATGTAATCAGTCGCTACTTAACCAGTGCTGTAAACTTCTGGTAGGGAAAGGGAAAATACTTTATTTCGTACCATGAAAATGAACAGAGGGGACTTAACTATTTAAAACAATTGATTTCTTTGCTGGCGAAATTGAAAACTTGAAACAAGTCTGGAATGTTGGAATCCGTTCGAATTTTTCGGAAGTAAAAACTGGAAAAGGGCCGATAATACAAAAGTATTTGTTTTCTGTGTATACACTTTTCATATTGGGTGTTCTCTTTCTTCTCTCTCTCGCCTATCGTATTTTTCTATCTCTCTATCTTTTGCTCTCCTGTGCTCTCTCCACCGCTTTCTGGACTCTTCTAGAAAAGCTCAGCGCCTATAAAAGCAGCGCTGCTTTGCAAAGGGAGCACAGATCGAATTTAAAAGTCAACAGAGTCGCATCGCAAGCATAGAGTAAGAAATGTATAGAGGCACCATTTGCTCTGCCGCTCTTCGAGTGACTTTTCCAGTGATGCCACCTAGACTAAAACAGGGGAAATTTCAGTCTCTCACGGTTCGATTCGAACTTGTAATTCGGTCCCGCGGTGAGTTTCTGCATCTGAACTGCTCGCTCCCATTGCCAAGGGCTGGTCGAGCAGTGCAGTTGCAAATTCACCAGGGACCGAATTGCAAGTTCGATCCAAAAAACTGAAAAGTGGGGTGGGAAATCAAGGTTAGCTTCGAACATGGCTCTCACGCAGAGCTTGGGCAGAGGTCCGGCAGAGCAAATGGTGCCTCTATACATTTCTTACTCTATGGACAGGCTTGTGAACAAAAAAAAATAAAATAGTCGATTGTACCCTGTTGCACTTGGCCCGGGAGTTGGATCATGATTACCGCAGCGACTGGGAACATTTGCTGGAGGATGACTTTGGATTTGGCGTCCATGCCCACGATCTGTTTCATCCGCGTCGTCTGATGTTGCCCCACGGCTCGCTGGGTCGTCGTCGCTTTTTGCCCTATGAGCGGAGCCTTCATGGCCATGGCCACCATCATCAGTTGATGCCACGTCGTTCGTCGGGAGGTAAAAATTCCCTGCTTCCCGCGGTGGGCAAAGATGGCTTCCAGGTCTGCATGGATGTGTCCCAGTTAAGCCGAACGAACTGACGGTCAAGGTGGTGGACAAGACCGTTGTGGTGGAGGGCAAGCACGAGGAGCGCGAGGATGGACACGGGATGATCCAGCGCCACTTCGTGCGCAAGTATACCCTGCCCAAGGACTTTGACCCGAACTGATGTGGTCTCCACCGTCTCCTCCGACGGGGTGTTGACCCTCAAGGCTCCACCGCCGCCCAGCAAGGAGCAGGCCAAGTCGGAGCGCATTGTCCAGATCCAGCAAACTGGCCCTGCCCACCTGAGCGTCAAGGCTCCCGAAACTTCCGAGGGAAAAGCCGAAAATGGCGGCGGCGAGAAAATGGAGACTGGCAAGTAAGAGAGAGAGGGGTGCTGAAACCAAGATTCGCTGGCGAAGAATGAGAAGAAGAATTTAAAGGAGAAACGGGAGTGTTGCAGCGCTGCTCGGAGAGTGCAAGACTAAAAAGGAAACACCACAAACACACACCCATTGTATTACTCTCTCACAAACACACACACACATCATCACATCCTAGACTTAAGCGATTTTAAACTCCATTTATTATAAAGGAAAAAAAAATAACATTTTAGTCTGTATGATTAGGGTAAAAATTGGAGAATTCAATGCTCCCTTTTAGTTCATACTTTTTGTAACATGAACAGGCGCAACACTCGGAGGAATTATGCATTTCATTTGTGAATAAAAGAAAAAATATACAGAAAAAATCAGCTGGCAGTTTTTGATTGTTTTCCCCTTTGGCTGCTCGTTCATTTTCCCAATCTGCAAAATTTGCATATCAGGTAAACTGGTTTTACTGGGTGTTGTTCTTTTTACAGAGGGCCTTTGTTCTTGATTTGCAGTGAAGGAAAAATGAAATGGTTCTAGTCATTCTTGTGATTTTTTAAGTTTTCTTGAACCAATTACAAATGCAACTGCAATGCAAAATGGATTCAGTTGACAAACAATAAATAATACTTTGGCATTTTCTAAATTGCCTTATGCAAAAATGTCATAAGTTTGCGTTTTTCATTTATTTTATTTTTTTTGTTTTAATTTGTAAATCCCAGTAATAAATTATATTTAATTGTTTTTTAGATGTAAACCAACCCCTGGTAATTTATAAAAAAAACATTTTGAATTGGTCGCAAGTAAAGTCCTCGATAGTAGCAAGCCCCAATAAAAACACTTCTTTCAACTAATTTGATCAATTGTTTGCACATATTTATTTAAATATTTAATACATAATAAAAAATTTAGTTGCCCGTTTTTGTTTATGCTCGTAACTTGTAGCGATCATAAGTATGTTACTGTTTATGCTATGTCTATATCTAAAACGGCTTTCATTCATATTTCTCAGCGGGGTCTTGAGATACATATATATCCCGATTTCTTGGCTCCGTGGAGCTTTCGCTGTTAACCGCGAAAAGCTTTTAGTGGTTGTCATGTTGCTGTTGTTGGTTTTATCTTAATTGTTGTTAAGTAAAAATTTTATTTTTTTTCTACTGCTGCGGCTGCTGTCAATATGTTTTTGCTTGCATTTATGCATGTTATGTATGTATATTCAATGACGCTTAATCACAGATCAATTTTTTAAAATTTCATTTGACTTAGAAGTTAAGAAACAAAACACACATCCTACACTTGGACTAAATAATTAATGTCTCTGGTTGGTTTTTGGGCTTTTTGGTTTGGACAACTTAGTGGACATACACATGTGGGATCGGAGGCTGGATGATACACGAATACAGGATAAATTATACATCGATTTAGCGACTAAATCTAGATTCGCCAACTGCCTTGCTCTAAACATTACAATATTCATTTCTCTTAAGTTTTGTCGTTTGTGTTTTGTTTTAATCATTGCAGTCTCAAATTGTTTATGGGCTTTGCTTTATAAAGAGGAGAACATAGGGATTGTTTGGCCGCCGGCCACGATCTGGCTTTTGAAGCCCCTTGGTGTGCGGTATAAAAAATAGTATTTCGTTTTTACGTTCTATGTGGATCTGGGGTCTCCGTCGACCAGCGGTGAATACTTGAGAGCAGAGGGTCAAAGGTTAAGAGGGCAGAGAGAGAGCGCGCAGATCATAGTGGATCACATCAGACCAAGACTAGTCCCTCACTTCTGGATGAGACTTTCGCAACTGCTGCTGAGATTTGGCAACGACTTGAAACTGAGCCGCGATCGATCCATGTGCGCGTCCGAAGCACCATTTCCCCTGCTGCTCCTGCTGTTGCTAACCTTATTCACGCCTCTGTCGAAGGAGGAGGAGTTGACCAGCGGGTGCGGATGCGGATGCGAATGCTTCTGTTGACTGGCATAGGCGGCAGGTGGCGAGAGCGGCGATGTGGGCAGATCGATATCCAGTACGGTATCCGCCTCGCCGGGCTTCAGCTTGGGATCCGAGTAGCGGCGCAGCTCCTCCTTCGACTGCTGACCACCCAAACAGTCGGTGGTGCAGCAGCCAATGGGCAAGTCCACGCCCATCATGCCCGAATGGCGGTAGTCGATCTTTGGCGGTGTGCTGTAATCGTACGGATGCACGGCAGTGTCCGGACCCACGCTGGTCTGGTCGCTCAGCACATCGCGGTTCTCCAGAAAGATGGACGAGTTGGAGTAGCGCTTTGTCTGGTGCGGCTTGTACACGAATCCACCGAGTCCATTGGCCACCGCATGCGACACTCCGGAGCTGATCGAGGGCGCCTTGTGTTCGCCACTGCCTGCAAACAAATATTGCTGATGAGTGAAATGCAGGAATATAATATATATAATAATAGGCAGTCAGATCACTTAAAAGGTAGTACTGTGAAATGTATTTTTTTTTTTTTAGTGACTTGTAGGGCTGCCCATCGGTGATTCTCCACTCACCACTGAAGCTGCTTAGCTGCAGGGCATGCTCGCGACCTGTGTCCGTGGAGATGCCGCTGGCACTGAGATCCTGCCGTGATCCGGCACACAGATCCGTGGCCGAGCCGCGACTAGAGCCCTCCGAGTGCTCCAGCACGTTGTGTATGGAGTCGTGGAAGGGTGTCATGCTGCCCGATCCCTGGGGGCAGGGCCGGAATGAGGAGATCTGAGAGACGACGTCGTCGAGGGCCCAGTCACGATCGTAATTGTGCTGTGACTGCGAGCACTCGATGTTGGCGGCCACCGCCACCTGACCCAGTTGCTGGCCGCCTTGCTGCATCTGCTGGTGCCGCTGATGGCCATGGCCATCCTCTGTTTGCGTGCAGGCACTGCTACTGCTGTGGGGCACCTCCAGTTCAGCGGCCAATTGCAGCATATGATGCGGCGAGGCATTCAGCAGCCGCTGCATCTGCTGGTGTAGGCCCAAACCCGCACCGCCGCCTCCGTTCTCCATGGACGCACAGCTAGCTTCGTGGACACAGTGTCCTCCGGCCGCACCGCCGGCATTGATCTCCACCGCTCCGCTGGCCGATCCGGCATGGGCCAGCGGCTCGCTGAAGTGCTGATGATGGGCGGCCACTGGGGATGGAGGTGCCAAGGGATGGATCTTTTCCGGGGCATTCTGAATCAGCAGAATTCTGCAAAAGATAAAATAGATGGTCAGCATCATTTCCTGAATTCAAAATCAATTTTTAGTATGAAAACCCTAAGAATTCTTATTAAGAACCACTGACAAAATTCTATTGCTAATTCATTTTTTGGATTACTGTGGAATGCCAATTCTTAATGCAATTTAAACAAAGCATTAGATCATTCATTGCCACATTGCCTCTTAGTCAGATATAATTGATTATTTTTGATAAAATGCTTTAAAACCTATGATTTCATTATTTAATTTATTAGTGACTCAAAATTATTGTATTTCCCCCACAACTTAAATGGAGGAAAATTAAATCTCACTATAGAATAGCCTCTTAAAAGTTAAGTTTCTCTAATAAATGATAAAATACCTAATTTAAAAATGTTTATAAATTTAATATCAAAGTTTACTAATATAAACACGTAACTATAACATTAATCATTATTTAAATTGCATTTAATTACAGATTACTTGTTTACTACTTTAGTGAACATTGATTTACAACTTGTCGAAAAATGTTAAATCAAAAAGCGGAAAAGATTTTTAATTGTTTATGTGAGAGTGTTCACTATTTTAAGATTTACAAGGAACTAACAATGTTAGCAATCTAATAAATAAAATCCAAATCTGGCATATGAAAGCATCAGCTATATTAATCACGAACGCATACAAATACGTTTCCAATTAAATATTCGACTACTACTAACAAGACTTTAAACAATGGGCTCATTCAAATGGATAATTTGGATTTTGTAATAATTTATGATTGTCTCCGCTGAACAGAAATGCGATTTTTCTTTGTCTGTTGCACACAAAGCGACATAAAACATCAATCGTTTGTATGGGATAAAATAAGACAAAAAATAAGGAATTATTCCAGACTGTGAAATTGCATGTTGGTTATGATTTCGTTGAATTATATTAACTTCCCAAAGCGCATAACAGAATACTTTACACATTTTTAGGATTTGAAATAGAATAGTTTATAGAAAATGTATACATAATGTATAATTTTAACTAATGTTCGACTATAGTTTCTGAATATAAGGAATTTTATTATTAGTAAGACTTAATGTTCGACTATAGTTTCTGAATATAAGGAATTTTATTATTAGTAAGACTTATTGTTTGTATTATATAAGGGACATTATGTTACTAACTGCAATCTGACTATATTATCTAATTGCAATCCTTAGTTTAAGCATTCAATTATTTAATTCTTGTTCCCAACTAATTCGAATCTAAAATTTCTTCTGAATGAGCCGAATGATCCCATTTTTTAACATTTTCGAATATACAATCGTATAACCCATGATCTTAACCTGTTGCGTGCCTTCCAGCGGTGGCAAAGATGCAGATACGCCTTGCACTGGATGTACATAAAGACTATTCCGCCGGTAAGGCCCACGGTGACAACGGCCAGTTTCGTCCAGAAGGGCCAATCTGAAATGGCGAGGGAAGGGGTAATTAGAATCCGTTAAGAGTAAACAGTTGCTATAATAACAGCCCAGGTTCAGGCTGGTCAAGCAATTATATAATTACTATTTTCGCTGAGCGGTTATTTGACCTGCCCGAACCCGAGACTCGAGTACTAACACCCCGCACCTATTAGGCCACGTTGGACATCGTCGGCGGCCCGCTCGATAAGCACACACAGCGACCAGATGACGCACAGGGCGGCGGCACAATGGAACAGCACGGAGCAGCACAATCGCCGCCTTTCAATGCCGGAGATGTCAAGGCTGCGCCACTGCAATTGCCAATGCAATGCACAACCCACCCATCCCAATTCAATTCAATCCAATCCAATCCAATCCAATACAACCGCAATCCAATCGATTCCGAAGCCAAACAATGCAAAGACAAAATAAAATAAATTAGCTGAATTTCGACTTTCGGTTATGAAATGTGACAATGCAAAGTACCCACCTCGTTGAAGGGCTTGATCTTGGTGTGCATGATGAAGGGGAACTTGCAGAGCTCGCAGGAGTTCGTCTCGGAGGCGGTGAGCCATTGCTGCAGGCAGGCCTGGTGCACGTACTTCAGACTTCCGGAGCAGTAGCACGGCGTGAGCAGCGGGTTCTGCGGATCACTCTCGCAGTGGCAGATGCGGCAGATGTCGCCGCTGTTTTGGGAGGCCTGGCTGCTACCCGAACCGAACCTGGAAGAGATTAGGGGAGGATTAGACTCTTCTTAAAGCACATTAATAAATTTTTGACATTTTGATAATTTTTAACTAGATATTTTACAGCACAATAATTAAAATGCATTTAAAGCTCTATTTTGTTAAGTTATAGTACGGATCTGAAGTCCTCATTCGTTCACAAATGCACGAACATAAGTGATAAATCAAATCATTTGTTAAACATTATATTTAAGGTATGAATAAAATAATATAACATTTGGTCTTTCTATATTTCTTGAATGATTATAAATGCGATAATGTTTTAAAGAAGAGAAAAAAAAATAAACCCAAGATATCGCACAAATATTTTGACATCTACAATTCAGAATCACAGATTTGTAGATAAAGAAAGCAATTCAGACAAATAGTAATAAATGTCAATAAAAAATATGTGAAAATTAGGTCCTTGTGTTGTGTGACGTCTCTGTTTCGATCCCATAACTGAAATTTGAGGCTATTTGTGCGCGTTTAGGTATAATTGTGGCTTAGAATGTTAGCTCTTTCGTCAGCAACTCTGGAAGCATCACGAAAGCAGTAAATCAAATAAATTGTCAGAAATCAAATAGTAAAATAGAGAGCCTTTTCACCCAAATTTTGTATTTATTAAACCCATTAGTATCCATGCATGCTGAAAACCATTAATCAATTCCAATCGATGCAGATAATGAGATGTAATTGAATTATTACATCATTATTTATGGGAAAATCGATTGAAATTACTAACTAGCTAGCTAACAAACGCAGTCAATGAATATGTATTATTCGTCGTATTGACAATGCAATTATTCTTACTATTCCCGCTGTAATCAAAACACCAATTAAAAATGTAATCGAATTAGGCAAGTCATCAAATGTGTGATAATCGTGTAAGCTGAGTACTGCACTTATCCTAACGACATTTTTAATTTTCTTAAACTAATAGTTAATATACTTTGAGTCAGGAAGAAATCACATGATGCAAGATGCCATTCCACATTTTCCATTAATTATTAAGCATGAATTTAAATAAATGATAAGGCAGATGCAGTTGGATGCGAGTGAAATTTTAAAGAAGTCATTGACATTTGTTGATTTAATGGGATGTGAAGCGTGGGCGAAAATGAGTGTATACATTGAATCAATGATTCAGACGTATTTATCAGACTTTTTACAAACACCCAATCTCACGATCTTCTGTTGAATGTATGTACATATTGGGATTTATATGTTAAACACAATAAAAGTTAGTTCACTAATACACGTAGTAAAAAAAATCTTTGGAACGTTTTGTAAACAATTAGCTTACCAAATGGATGTTAACTATTTAAAATTATTAACTCGACTATTAATTTTAATTTAATTTAGGAAGTTATATCCTCAAATTAAGAGTTTTGATTTTGTGGTTTTAATACGTTTTTACGTTTTAGTTGAGAAATATTGTAAACATTTTTAAACGGATTTCTTTAATAAACGCTGCAGTTTTTTTTCGTTTGCCAGTTTTCAAATAGTGTTTTATTTTTTTTTAATTTAGAAATGAACAATTATAATTCTTGGTACATACAGTGTTTACTCGGTTTTATTAAAATAGATGGACACTTCCAAGAAAATAAACATTCAAGATTTTTGGGTTTTCAATGTGACTGGTAAACATTATAGAGCTGATACACTTTGGCCGCAAACAGTTATTCAGCTTTAAAAAATAAATCAATTTCTTAGAAAAATATAGTTTTGAAAATCCGGTTTGCGATTATCACTAAATGCCCACTGCATTTTGCAGCTATATCCAGCTGTGAGCAAATGCATATTTTTATGGAGAATGATTGGATGTATACTGTGAGAAACTAATTCTTTCGCCATAAAAAAGAGTATTCACTTTCGCACCCCTCCCCAAATAGTACACACATATCAATTAAGTTGTGATGTGGTTCCCTTTGGACTGCGGCAATCTGGTGCTGGTTTATGGCGCAGGCAATTAGCTCCGCTGGCCGCCCTATCATTATGGCTGGCGAACGCCCACTCAGCACCTGCGAGGGGTTTTTGGGGGAGGGGTCCGGAGGAGGGAGCCCGTGTTTCTAATCAAACTAGCGAGCAGTGGGTGGTGAAAAACTTTTACTTTCTACCACAATGCACGGGAGAAAACGTCGATATTTATAAAAGTGTGTCGAACAGAAATTACTTTCCAAAATATTACAAAAATAACATGCTCAATAAGCCAAAAATTAATTTAATAATGTTAAAATTAAAACTTTTATAACTTCAAATATAATATACAAATATATCTATAAAATATTAAAAACATAACATTTCAATCGTTTTTAAAAATTCTTTTTTAAATCTTACTGATTAAGTAGATTAATAATTATTTATTAAGTAGTAAATTTAATTTAAACATTGTGATTATGTGTCGTAAATAGGGTGTTTTTGTTGCCAAATTGATGATAAAGATTTTGAAATATTAATCTCGTTGTCTTAGGACAAAATGTATTGATGGCTTAAATCCGTAAATTAAGCTTCAGTGTACTATGGCTTTCCCCTGCCAATCTGCACTGTCTCGATTACCACTGTACTTGTGTGTGTCTGTCTGTCTCTGTGTCCTTTTTAGAGTTCAGGCAGTCAGTGCGTGATTGAGGCGAAGGACAGGCCAGTCAAAGGGTCTGCCAGCACATTTGTTGTGGCTGTCGGCATGGTCATGAACATGGACATGGAACTGGACACGTCCTCTCTTCTCCTGCCATGTTTTTTTGGGCCAATCGACTGGCCTTGGATCGATGGAGCGCGTTTGTGGCCTACACCGCAGAAAGAGGTTCATAAAGTACACAACCGCAAGTACACATGCTTGTCTATCCCCGGGATGGCGAACGTTATCCTTTCTTGGCGCTTCTAAGAAGTTAAGGACATGCGTAAGTCTCAAGTTCTACGACTTCATTAGACGGCAGACAGTCGCCGGTTGGCCATTTCCACACCTCTTGGAGCCACTCAAATGAAACAGCCTTATGACTTGTCATTTATGGATCTTTGGGGAAGGCAAGTTGCCTTTTTCGACATTGAACACAACAAATTTCAACTCAATTAGAACGGAAATGTCGATTCAAATCCATAAATTCACGCTGTACATATGTAAATTCCAGTCGATCACAAAAACAGAACCTCTCGCAAAGATCTCTCACATTATTGATCGGCCTTTTTGTTTGTTTTGTTTGTTTTTGCCCTCCACAATTTGATTAAGCGATATCAAAGGGTATATACTATATACACACACATACCAAACGCTATCGCATTACCAGGTGAAAGAGAGAACGCGAGACAGGTGCTTTATTTCAGCGAAACTAAAAATAAAAAACGTTTTCGCTCTCGAGTTTAGGGTTTCAAGTGCAAGCTGCAGTTAAGCATTCAGTGCTCATTATACCATTTTTTTAATGGCATTTGTTGCCCCTGATAAAGTGCTTCCGTTGGAAATCAGTAAGTTCCGCGAAATTAAACTTTTCGGAATCCAAATATTTTTGGTCGTTAATCTGGTCGTTAATGAGAATTTCCAAATTTCTTATCAATGAAAAATGTATTTAAATGATGACTAGTTCCCTGTTTTAATCTACGTATTAGAGCTAATAAAAAGCCCGAACAATAAAGAGGGGATTACTTCTTTCCGTGAATGAAAAATTTATTTTAATGATGACTAGTTCCCTCTTTTAATCTACGTATTAGAGCTACTTAAAAACCCGAACAATAAAAAGAGGATTACTTCTCTCCGTGAAATGGACTTTTAAAATCGTTGGGCTAAAATAAATTTAATCAAATGTACTTTAAAGTCAAAAAAGCTTTAAAAAATTTTTTTTTGGGCATTTAAAAAGACGTTTTGCTATAATACAACGAAGAAATAAATTGTATTTATGAATCACTAAATTCAAAACATTTGTTCCATTTTAAATTAAAAATTTAGAAATGATATAATTCAGAAAATCATGTTGATAAGTATTGACCTAAGTACTTCTGAATGATTACAAAAAACTAAGCTCATTATTCTATTGTGTCCAACATAAGGTTTGACCCAAAAAGAGAGCATTATATCACAATAATCCAAGGGTCGGTCGGTCGGGAATTCAGCTTTGAATCGTTTTATATATCAAGGGCTCTTCATGTTTTTTGCGAAAGATTTAAGTAATTTTGAGCACTTGATTCTCCGCCGTGCCCTCTTTTAATTACAACTAAATTAGCGTATTTTAATAAATTCCACAACAGCGCAACGAAACAGGGCACGCCTCTCTTTCTCAATGGGACCAGATGAAACAAGTAATCTTCACATGGCGCAAAGCACCGGGTGAGTCCGGCGGATTTGGAGGGGTACGGATGGAGAAATCAGAGTCAGCCGGGGTCCAATTCAACTGTTTTACGCTTTGTTTTCGCTGCTCCGCTTTGTTCCAAAGCTTTTTCGATATTTTGCGCATTATTTTTTGTGTGCTGTGTAAAACTTATTTTTAAGTCCCAACTGGTTTAAGTTCGAGGCAATAAATGCTTAAGTTACGATGGCGGCGCCAAATATGCACGTTTCGCCTTTGTTTGAAAAAACCTATGCGAACTGCGGGTTGCCAATACTTGGGAAAAACCACATCTTATCAGTGGTATATTTTCCGCCTCGCTCCATTTTACATTTTCATTATACTTGGCAAATATTTGATCGTAATTGCCCAAGCCGCCACACATAAACAGCAACAATGCCAATGTTTATTTAACAACGACACCTGAAATAACAAAAACACCATCCACAGACACATTTACACACTCCGATGACAGATTAGATTTGCAATGGTCGACGGATGATAAGCTTCATCAGGGTGTTATCTAGGGTGTTGACTGGTCCGTATAAGTTATATATAAGTACATTCACAAATATTTTTGAAGCATCGCAAACGTAAAACATATATTTGTGTACATTAAAAATACACATTTCATATTGGTGCACACGAAAGCAATTAATAACTGGTTATCAATTGGCAAAATTAAAATACATTGCTTGTTATAAATAAACATTTTAAATAGGATATAAAGAAACATGTTTTAAATATGTATTGGTCATTTGTTTATTTTGATCTGCGTATAAATACATTTAGAAATTATTTTTAGATATTAAAGCAATGGGTTTGTTTACTGAATAGAATGTCACAATCAAATAAACAATGATACTATTTAACAAAACATATTTATATTATTTTTCAAATGCAAAATCAAATTTTTAATATCGGACAGGAAGTTTAACTTTAGCATGCCCGATTTTTAATGAAGATTTAATTTGCCCTAATAAAATATTTAAAATCGAAGTCATTGCCCCGCAATCTTGTCGGATTTAATTATAAATAAATCGCGAGTAATTTATAAATTGTCAAACAGATAACAACAGGCGCCGGTGCTTTGTGTCAAGACCTGACACTTGCCCAGCATCGTTCAGCCCATATTTGCATTTTAATAGGCTTAGAACAAGTATGGTAAGTACAAGTCAATGTTGTTAAGTGATGCTTAATGGTTGTAATTAACTGGCGTTGAGTACGGATTATAAAGATAAAGATCGGAACTGCTTGTAGTGCGCATAAAATCAAAATGAAATATGTATTTTAATTGGAACAGACAAAAGTGGTATCGTCTTGGGATGAATCATTTTCAGCTTTAGAGAAGTGTTTTCGGTTTTGCTCAATGGCTTATCTTATCTGCTTTTGGCTCTTTCTTGGGGGTGTTGTGATCAAAGTATGGACAGCTGGATTTGGGTATTGTGAGCCAATAACAGACTCTACTTTTTAGCAATTACTTGTGCGTAGTCTGCGTTGCAAATTAAATTATTTTATTATTATTTTCCCCAAGCGACAGAGTATCAAACATTTAAATCATGTCCGTTTCCTGGCTATAAATAAACAATGTTGTCCATTGCCAAGAAGAATGGCAACCATCCCACGATTTTTCAATTGCGTGCTTTGCACTTGTTTTCTTTTTATTTTGTGTGGTGTACTTGAATAATTTATAGGGTTCTCTTTTTTTTTTTGGCCATGTCAAGGGCATTTAAGACCTCAATAAAACAAAACAAAAATTAAAACTCACCTGACATTTGCATAGTGCTGGCCCGAGTTCCAGTCCACATGCTCGATATCCGACGAGGTTTTGGCGTTGTCGCAAGGCATTTTGTTCGTAGCTCTCTCTCTCTCTGTGAACTAAATTTCAGGGTATTGCATAGTCGTTGCGATCCGGCATCCGCTATTCGAAGAGGGGTTTTCAACCCCAAAAAGGGGGGCCTTTGTCTTTTATGCTGGTAGTCTTGCGCTTTTGTTATGATTTCTCCGCTGGTTATTTGTTTATTTCCAACGATAAGCAGAGGCTGTCGCCCGTCTTTATTTTTAGAGACCCTGTTGGCAGGGGCTACTTCGATTTTTTGCACAATGTTAACCGAATCTATTGCACTTTTATTTTCCTTTCCTTTATTTTTCCTTTCAACGCCAACGAACTTCTGGCCGTGTGTTTGTTTGTGTTGGTAGGTCTATTATTATATATTTTTGCATATGAGCGACGAACGGCGACGTGAACGTTGTCGACTTATGTTTTTTACCCAGCACCGCGCCCAGTAACTACTCTACGCCTTATATATATACTTTTAAGAATTACACATATATTTTATGTATTTTAACAAATTAAACACGGAGACATATCCCTTCCCGACTTTCATTTTCCGACGCGACAAGCAGTGTGTAGGGGTGACAAAGCAGTGTGTAGGGATGGGAAAACATCGATGCCAACATCGATTGGTCGAGTGGTTGAAAACCTCGATGGTTGAGAACTTAGCTATTCGAAAGTTAGCCGATGTTTTTTCCCCCCACTCCATACCTAAAAAAACGTTGGGATTATGTGAAAATGTGAAACTAATATTTATACAAAGCACATACACCATCCGAAAACAGCTGACCTGAACAGCTGTGACGATTTAAAACCCATACAAAGTCAACATTTTTTGTATGTTTTGATGAGCCACAGCTGCTCAGATCACCTGTTATGGAATGGCGGATGTGCTCTGTGGGAATTGAACTTATCGGACTTATCGATACATCGATAACGTGAAACTTGTGGTCACGTTAGTAACGTATTTTTTGCAGGAAAAATAATTCCAAATTAGGATTCCTAATTTAGGAAGTATGGCAATATGAGCCTATTATAGGCTGACCAACGGCCCAAAAGGAATTTTTTCAAAACTAATAACACCACTTTTACACTGTATGAACATTGTCGAAGACAAAAATTACCTATTTTTAACATGAAATGAAAGTTTTAGCATATGTACGTTATTAACTGAACACCAGGTAGTTAAAGCACGATACATCGCTATTATATTTAGTATAGGTCACCCTGTAGTGATTAGAATTAAATTAAATATATATTGGCAGCCAATAGATTAACGATTCCAATTCAAAGACAATAATATCCGGTTTTATTATATGTTTTTTATTATACTTTTCCGTTAAATCCAATATTGACAATGACTACAAAAAGCAGATATTATGCTTGCCGATTTTTGATAACAAGGGGTCTATTCCGGATTCGTTACGCAAGTCTTGGACAAGAGTTACGATCATTCGCTGATGTTTATAACCATAAATAAAGGCGACACAAACTAAACTCTGAGGGATCGGATGGCGGGCGAGGTGCGGAAGCCTACAAGGTGTAGATCGATTTGACGTTGGAGCCCTGCTTGACCATTGTGTCCTTGTGCAACTGGTATTGCAGCGAGTTGTTGCGTCCCAGACGCAGGGCATCGCGCAATTTGTGGCCAATCTCCAGGGCAGCTTCCTCGTTGTTGCCGTTGGCAGTCCAGATGGCTGAAAAGCAGGAGACGTTGAAGAAAGGAATTTAAAAAAAAATTGGAGGTGTGGAAACGTACATATCTTGTTGCTCTTGGCGCGAATATTTACGACAGCACCACAAATCTGATCGGAGTGATCGAAGGCCTCGCCAATCAAGCAAAGCAGCTGCAAAAAAAATTCAGATAGTTAGTCATGCAGAACACAATAGTAACCTCCTTATTCTATTAAAATATGACTATTATCTCAAGCCATATTATTTTCTATACTTACCACATCAAGCCATAGGTTATCCAGGTCGCTCTTGGAGCTTTTGTTGAGGGTAATGACCCACCGACCGCCCTGCTTGTTGGCAGCATCCTCCCACATGGGACTGCATATAATAAAAGTCAATAATTAGACAATGACTATGACGACACTAAAGAGACAAACCCAAACCCACCGAATGTTCTTCTTAAAAAGCGAGTAGTCACTGCCCACTTTAATCTCTGATGGCGGCTTGATGTGGTTGTACAGACTCCAAAAGTCCTCGACGGTGTCGAAGCTGGTGATCTCGTTCTGCATATCTTCCCAGGACTTGGATCGATCGTTTTCGAGGTACCACAGGGTCCACACATTCATGAGCGGGTGTTTGAACAGGTGCTCGGTGCGCACGGCATCGTCGCCAGCTGGGGCGGTGGTCGATGCAGTGCCTCCAACGGCCGGCTCACCAGCCTCCTGCGGATCCTCCTTGGGCTTGACATCCTTAACCTCGGCGATCTTCGCGGGAGCAGCCGGAGTGGGTGGTTCCGGACGACCCTGCTCGGTGCTTGGGGCGCTGGTCTGCGGGGGAAGATAGCGGAAGAGACCGGGGGGATGTTCACGATTAGATTAGCTTGGCTTGGCGACAGGCGCACTGAGAGTATTACTTTGAACATGGACTTGGGATTGGCAAAGTTCTTCATTCTGTGAAAGTCGCTCTGCATGTTGGCGGCCGTGTTTTTGGATGCGTTTGATGGTAGGATCAGTTCCGGAGAGGATTCGGATTCGCCGTGATTCACTTGCCGCTCTCTCTGTCGTGGTGTTTGTGATAGTTGTGGTGGTGGTGGTGCGTGTGTGTGTGCGAGAGAGCGAAGCTTTTGATTTCTGTTCGAGTGTGTGTGGATTTTGGATTGTTTCTTGATATCTTCCCTGCAGTTCGCTTTTTCCTTGCGTATTATTAACCAAAAAACTAAGTAATGATAATACAAAAATCTCGTTAAACTTGTATGTTGAGTGGGGTGTTTAGTATAGTGAGTATGTGAAGTATCCTGTTTCACTTTGGGGACTACTGGTAAGTAAAAAAAGAACAACTGTCCCTAGCGAACTCCGAATCGAAAGTGACGATGGAATTACAGCACACACACACACGCGCACGTATTTGACATAAAAACACAGATTGCCTGTTGAAAGAATTGGAATTGTTGATTTATATTTGAATTAAAGAGTTTTTTCTTGTATTGTTGCGGCTAAAATTCGAGTCTGCGAGTGCGAGTTCAAAGCAGCGGCGCGTTTAACTGAAAAAATTGAAAGAAAGGAGGTGGAAAGTGGAGTAGGAGAGATTAACCAACGGTTCTCGGGCTGCAATGGCCGACAAAATTATGATTTAACTGTTGTTCGCGACTGCTTAATTGCAGTAATTCACTCTTTTTTAATTTTTCGTCTCTCTGCTTCGCCTATTTATGTAGCAAAAAGAAACAGAAACCCACACACACATCGAGCGATTTCTTGACAAATTCCAGCCACAGAGAGAAAGAGCGAGCGAGAGAGAGAGAGCAGTAAAAACGTGTGGTATGCAAATGCGAGAGAAGGATAGAGAGCGAGTGACCGCGAAAGCGAGATAGATTGACAGAGACAGAGAGAGCGATAGCTATGACGTAGACAACAGCGTGCAAGTATAATATTTAGCAATAATTGTGCGAGAAATTACGGCTGCTGATTTTGGGGAAAAACGGGTGAACAATAATGAGATGAAGCCACGCCAACTGCACACTTTTTTCTGCTCGACTGTCTTGTGCAACAACCCTGTTTTTGTTGTTCCTGCCACGGCTCAGTCGAAATCGAAATCGAATCGAAACCATGCGGCTCGATTTTTCTCCTTTTCGCCTTACCTTCTCCGTCTCCAACACTACCATGATTTCGCTGTCGCCGTGTGGAATCCTTTTCTCTGTTACGCACTCGCACTGCGTAGGTTATTCGGCTTAATTATTATAAGAATTATTTAATTCTTTAATTAAGTTTGGGCTTTTGGTGGCCAGACACGGTGTGACCAGAGCCAGAAGGGTTTAATTTACCAAATTAAACCGAAATCTAGTACTGACAGGCACAGAGCAGTTATCAAACAATCGGTAAAACAGCTCAGAGCTTGGCTGTCGCAGGCTGCTTGCTCTGAAACTTCGATGACCGTCAATTTAAAATAGTTGTCGTTGATTTAAAAAAATGTAAGAGTTTTAACAAATCCTCTGAAATGGAATTAATTTTTGATGTGGAACTCAAATAAATAAGACAAATATTTTCTGTTCAGAAATTACTTGGAAAGAATTCTATTAAAATGTGAAAATTTGTATAATAAAATTTTGTTTGTGTTTTTTATAGATTGTGTGATAGAATTTATAATTTTTTACAAATAAACAAATAAATTAATCTTGCCAATTATAGTATAGTTCACTTCCGAATATTATACAAGAAGTTAAGGCAAACAATTTTATGTTTCAGGGGTATAAAGCATGCTTCCACACCACGGTGTAGAATTTATTTTTAAAAAGATACAGAACCATTTATTATAAATATAATCCTGAAAATATTATTCAGAAAAACAATGATAATTTAAAAAATTGATAAAACTTCAAGACAGGTTTGGTATTAAAATAAAAATAAAAGCGCATAATTTAAATAGAAAAAAATTAAAAATAACAGTAAAATCTTAATCTTGAACTTTTATTGGTCATATAAAACCCGAAGGGAATTTTAGTTTAAATAAACGTTAAATTTTATTTCTTCTTGTTGTGCCTTTGGCTAAGACATTTAAATTACTAGGTTTAATAATTTCTAAGTCAATTATACCATTTTAATGAAGCGGTTTGGAAGAACTTCTTACTTCTTATTGTTCACACATAACTTTCAAAAACTAAATAAATTGCTTCCATAGACACTCTTTGATTTATTAATTTAAAAACCATAAGGAAGTTAGATAGTCTGATAAAATTTATCTTGGAGTTTATCTCAAAAATATTAATGCAAATTAAATTGACATTTCATCTGTTACCAACATCACGATCGCCATCAACAACAGCGTCAGCGTCATTTATCAAACGCAATTATTTGATATTTTAAAGGCAGCAAAAAATAACAATGTATTATAAATAATTATCAACCAAATTTAAGGCGGAGAGGCCCAAAAACCTGATTCTTGGTTGGAAATTAGGTCTTCGTTTTTATTTAGACTTGGCATCATCATTTGGAATTCAATAACAAAATAACAAACTTAAGAATGAATCAATGAGTTTTCCATATAATAAGATGCTAGTTTGTTTATTTGTTTTTAAAGCGGATTCCAGAAATTGCCAGAATAATAAAGTAAATTTATGAAGTGACAAAGTAACCAAATTACTTTAGCTAGAACTTTTACGTCAGAGTTTATGATTTTGCCACATAACGTATACTAACCTGTTAGTGAATCATAAATAAGCTAGAACCTTAGTTGTTTCTAAAGTTGTTTAGTATTTGGAACCACCTAAATTCTTCCTCGATATTGGCTCGCCTTTGTCTGCTTTAAAAATAGCCAAAAGACCCCAAAACAGTGGGAAACACTCGGCAATGGATGATGATGATATGATACTACTTATGAGGATGGATGATGGCGATGATACTACCGAGATGATGTGGCGCTTTGGATACGCTTGACTTTCAAAATAGACTGTTGCAGTAGTCGCCATCCGTAGATTCAAGATGTTTACGGACCCAGCCTGGAACGTGAAGCGGGCTTATTATTTAAATAGTTAAGTCATTTTGTAAGCGAACAACTGCGCAGTTGCCCTTGTAAGCGCCTAATAAACGCCTTTCAAGAGTTTGGCACGATCGCTGCTTCGAAAACCCTTCCCAAAACCCAAGATCCATGGTCTCTAATTACACTTGAGCCGGGCTTATTGAACTGACATTTGATCGCCTGGCCGAGTGACGTGTATAGCCATCGCATCCTCTATTGAACTCGCATCGCATCTAATTATGCAGCAGTCAATTGGACTTCAAGTGCTTGGCGCATGTCTAAACAAAAAACTTCCGCCGATCTACAGGAAACCCGGAGCCAAAGTTAAACCTAAAGCGGTAAAATTTGCATTAATTCAAAGTAAAAAGTGATTGGGGCGCTCAAAGATGCTTAATTGTAAATAAATCATAGCCAAGCGGTTGGAGTAAAAAGGTAAAAATGTACGGCTTCGACGACTGGGTACCTTGTACATTTTTAAATCTCTCTAAAATAACAAAATAAGTAATAATTAAATTGCTTTGGTTTTTAAAACATTCAAATTAGCAGCACGACTCTTATACACAGATATAATAATTATAAATGATATCATAAAATATTTACAAACTCAT
This sequence comes from Drosophila gunungcola, assembly GCF_025200985.1. Lineage (NCBI taxonomy): Eukaryota > Metazoa > Arthropoda > Insecta > Diptera > Drosophilidae > Drosophila > Drosophila gunungcola. The sequence goes on from NW_026453179.1 coordinate 6,984,883, forward strand.
CAAAAATGTTTAATTCAAAGTTGGCACCCATAAAATGTAGATTTCTTGCGAATTTAATAACAAACATGAGCTAAACAATCAAGATAAGGTAGGCCAAACCAGATTTGAAACATTCAACCACCTTATATGCCTGCCAGATCAATTTCTAGAGGCAAAAACAAGAGTATCTTTGCGATACTCGCCACCGACAGCCAATGAGGTCTGAAAATGCCACTTGAATCGCGGCTAAAAGGGTTCTGAAAATGCCAACAAAAGATGGGTAAGCCACATAGCTATTAGATAACTAATTGACCAAGCGGCATACTTACAATTGATGATGTTTTCATAGTTGTTGTTCCAGCATCTCTCTGAATATATCCGTAGTTTGAGTGTGAGAAGTGCGAATTTGAGCGACGTTGATAATGAACTTCAAATTGCCGCCACTGGCTGTGGGATGCGAGATTCTAAGTAAGCTGAGTAAGAAACCGGACAGATGAAGCTCAGTCTGCTGGTCAGTGAAACACACCAGCACATCTTCATTCAGACTTATGCAAAACGCAAAAAACAACAATACCGCGTTGCCAAGTTAAAAGTTAGTATATAAGCAGTGGCTTTCGATATTCAGTTATTAGTAGCCCGCCAACTGCAGAACAGCGAAAACGTAGTGATACCTGGATATATATAACTCAAAATTCGATCGGAATCCATAATGAAGTGCTTCATCTTGGCTGCCCTGTTGCTGGTAAATGCAGAGAATTTGCATAATTAAGCTGATATTTACGGTCATCTCTGAATAGATCCATCCGAACCATTCAATTAAAATCCGGGTTGTGACTCTATAAATGTCAACTTGAACGGTGTGCGGATTGCAAAGTGCAAATACGAAAAGATATACAATGTGCAAAAGTTAAGCAAACCCTGGGTTACATGCCAGATGAGACTTAACTTAAATCAATGATATGACATCATCATCTTTTTTTGTGATCTCCTCCTCCAGAATTGTGTAGCGTGTTAAATTGGCCATAAAGTCTGCCTTAATTGTATGCTTATCTTAGTTTTTTTTTTGCTAATTATTTTATCGCTTGACTTATAATTTTAGGCCACCCTCGCCAGCGGCGAGAACATCTTCAAGATCAACATAACCCCCGAGGAAGCTCAGCAGTTTTTGAATAGCGCCCAACTGCGCGGCATTGGCGACATCGAGTATGCACCCAAGACCGGAGAGAACCCGCTGCCCGAGGCCCGCAACGAGCAGGGACAATTCGTGTACATGGGTCGGGTGATCGAGCACCCAGAGGATTATGTGGAGGAGCACTACGATGCCCATCAGTACCATGGCCAGGACGGATTGGGTCAGTTCGCCTATGGCTACAAGGACTGGAACCAGGGCAAGAACGAGAGGCGCGATGAGACGGGCAAGGTCACTGGATCGTACAAGTACGTTCAGCCACATGGCCGTGACTTTGTGGCCAACTACTATGCGGATAAGACCGGTTTCCATGTGGAGGACAACCGGCCAGCGCACCTGAAACTGCCGGCGACCAAAACTCCGGCTGTACTGAAGGCCGAGGAGGAGCATTTCAAGCTGTGGGGTGAACTGGCCGCCGCCGCTGGTCACAATCCCGATCCCTATGCCGCCGAGTACCAGCAGGAGGGTCGCTATCAGCCCGCTGAGCCAGAGTACCAGCCCTACGTCCACGAGGAGCAGCCATATGTTCCCGGACCGGAGGAGACCGGTGAGCCCAAGGGCTTCTTCTACGCCTTCGACTACAATGTCCCATTGTTGCGCAACAAGGAGGAGCGCGCCGAGCTGGAACGTCTGCGGGCCGTCAACAACAAGGATGAGTAGGATGATCCAGATCCTTGCGGATTTAGGAGATCCATCGCATCCATGGATCGCGTTGTATAGTAGGTCGTTCTGTAGAAAGTAGCTAAAAAACATTCCACATATTTATTGAATACTTCGCAAAATAAATCGCAGCTTCGAATACACTTTTGTCAAATACGATCTTTTATTATTACATACATATACATATAAAAATGTGTGTTTTTTGTGTGTTGGCTTTTTATCTGCAAACGCGTGTTTGTTTGTTTGCTTGTAGAAGTTTTTCCGGGGTGATCCGGAAAACACTAGATATTTCAGAGGCTAGGATAACCAAAATTGGTAAAATTGGTAGGTAAAGATTACTAAATAAATATATAAAGTATTTGAAGACACATCTCTACAACTCAAAATTCTAGAGTGTTCCAGTACCACCCCTATTGCTGTCAACTCGCCACACGCATTTTCATTATAATTTTCTTGCCCAGTTTCTCTTTTCAAGTAAAATTATTGCTTTTTGTTCTTCGCTTAGAAGACTTGAATCTTAAACTAGTTTAATTTGTAATTATAGTGTTATGTTGTTGCCGTTTTTGTTGTTGGTTTCGTGCTTTAAATTAATACAAATTTTACACGAGCATTTATCATTTACAACCAGTTAAAAACTAGTATTTACTTTAGGGTTTTCGATACTCATTTCAACTTTCAATTAAGGAAACTCGGGGCTTATATATAATACCAATTGGATGCAATCAATTTTGATTAATTCTCATACACTCCTGCTGTATGGCACCTTAAAAAAAAACAAAACACAAAAAGAAAGTTCCTTATGTTGGGATTTCCACGTACGTGGGGTTTTTCCTAGCAAACAAAATTATATTTTATTCGGTATACGTTGTGTATGTGTTTTCAGATCTTCAATAAAATTCTTCGATGTGGAAACAAAATTAGATTTTCGATTGAATCACAATTGAAATTTCGTTCTTTTATGGAAATATGTAGCTAACTTTATATACAAAGTCATTACATGTATATACTTTTATATGGCAGCATTGTTCAGTCCGATATTGCAGTTGAAACTATTTGTTTTCCCTTTTTTTTTCTAAGGAGTTTCCCGAATATTTATTCGAATTCTAAGTGATTTACTCGCTTTAATATATATGATTCGTGAGTGATATCGTTTGAAGTTGAGGGAATTGGGTTAGCACAAACAATAAACACAGTATAAGGTTAAACATTCCAACAGTATCAATTACAACACAACAAGCACGCACGGAAAATAAATAGAAGGAGAAGTAGGTTTCCCATTCGGTATTCAATAAGAGGAACTAAAAGTTAAACTTTAAAAAATAAAATATAATAGCGACATTGCGGATTTGTATACTGTTTTCGCATTCGGGTATACTAAGGTACATAAGTTAGTTGTGGCACTACAGAGCCGGCTTCAAAACACACCCATTTGTACTGCCCCTCAACTTCAAAGCGTGGAGATCAATCGATCCAGGGTCAGGGTGCTTGGATCAGCGAAGATTTGTAATACTTTTTCACGGATATGGACTGGGAAATGTATGGTGGGTGGTTGCCGATGAAGTGATAGGACAATTTGGGAATGGAGCTAGTAGTTAGTCTACGATGTGGGTGAGTGCTGGGATGTTCATTTGGCGCATGAGTTTCATTCGACGATTGGGTGTTAAATACATTAATTCTCGAGCTTATCAACTGGTTCTTGCTAGGTTCTTGTCGCTTGGGCTTCTTGTTGTATATAAGGCAAACTGTATGCGAATCATACATATATTGAACTATGTAAATACGTTTATCAGTGTGTCAGTTAAATGCCGGGGAAGATCCTGGGAGAAGCGCTGTCGTCTATGAATGTCAATGAGCTGGAGCATGGCACAACTGTTAGTTCATCTAGTCCTGACTTTGAGTGGCTATCCAAAAAATTGACCAACGGTGTAAACGGGTGTGTGAGTGTATATATATTCTGTATATATAAATCTTGTATATGCTACACGAGTCTATCCACGACTCTAAGCCCTAAATGCTGACTCAGTGACTCACTGGTTCACTGGCGAGTGCCGCCTCCTAATCTTTCGTTCTACCTCTCACTTACCTACGAGATTTTTGTGTGTGTAAATTCAGGATTATCTCTACTTGGCCGCCGCTGCCGCTGCTGTGGCATTGGCCGGCGACACTTTCAGCTTGATAAACATGCTGTTGTCGCCATTGCTGCCGCTGTTCAGATCCAGCTTTTGCACCTCGCACTCCAGATTGTTGATGCAGTTCTTCTCGTACTGCGTGGTTCCATTGTCCGAGACGGCTGCCTTCTCTGGGGGCTGCTCACTGGGCGCCACCTTCTTCTCCTTGCTCTTTTTCAGTGCGTTCAGAAGGGTCTTCTCTTTGCTCTTGCCCTCTTTGTGGCTGCTATCCTTGTCTTTATTCTTGTTGTTCTTAAAGCGCGGGAAGATGCAGCCATTGGGCAAGAAACCACCCAGTTTTTCCTTCTTGGCGGGAGCAGCAGGTGGAGGAGTTGGTGTAGCAACAGGAGCAGGAGCTGGAGTTGGACTGGAAGTGGATGTGGCTGTTGCGGGAGGAGTTGAGTTGCTGGATGTGGGCGTGCTGGCTCCATTGGTGGCTGCCGGTGAAGCAACCTTCGCCTCTGATTCGGTCTCCACCACCGTTTGATTGTCCAGCACCGACGCTGATCCATTCGCTGAGTTGCCCGCATCCGTTTGATCCACACAGGCTTCCTCCAGTAATGCTGATTGCTCCTGCTGTTCTGCATGCTCGCTGGCCACCTTGTTGTCCAGTTGCTGCGCAAATACGGCCAAAGTGATACCATTCCCGTTCCCATTAGCGTTTCCGTGCTCTGCCAGCAGCGGCTCAGACAGGTGAGCCGGTGGCGGGCTGGCCTCGTTCATGGCAGCACCACCACTAGCTGCCCGCACTGCATCTGGCGACTTGGGAAACATCTGTTGGGTGGTGATGTTCTGGTAGTGCTGTTGCTGGCGCTGCTGCATCATCTGCTCCTCTCGCTCACGATCGCGCTGCGCCTGCACTGCGTTCCACACGTCCTTCAGTTCGCCTGAAATGTCGCGATCCTTGAGTATTACGGCGTTTCTGGGGATTAAAAGTAAAGTATTAGTTGCCAGATTATTTAATCATTGTTTAGCTCAAACATATTCAGTAACTGCATAAATTTAAATTACAGACATGTGTACAAATAATACCTGACTAGTTTCACGCCTGGATTCATAGCCTCCACAAAGTCACACATAAGCTCCACCATGGCACGTCGCTCCTCGGGATCTTTGCTATGGCGACCGGAGTCCTTGAGCACTTCCGGATTAGCCATGACGGCAAAGACGATGGGAGGACTCCTGGGGCTGCCAGGCGGAACCTGGAAGAAAGATTCGGTTAATTTAATGTGTTTAGTTCGTTTTCCCTTAAGGGGTTATACCTATAAAGTTATAGGTACGAAAAAAATTTAATTGGACTGGATCCTCCGAAATTAAAAAATCAAAAAAATGTCGTTAAAGTATAGTCTTATCTTAGTAATCGAAGGAATAAACAAAATTAAATGTTTTGACAAAACGGCGGTTTCTCTTAAAACCAAAAATTGCTTTTTGAGCAAAATTTCGGTCTTAAACTGCTTAAAAAAATATATATGTACATTAACAAAATAAAATAATAATAATAATAACAATAATAATAATAATAATAATAATAATAATAATAATAATAATAATAATAATAATAATAATAATAATAATAATAATAATAATAATAATAATAATAATAATAATAATAATAATAATAATAAAATTTTTTTTTTAATTCTAACTGTTTAACCCCCTTAGACAAGATTTTAGAATTTGAAAGTTTTTTACGTAAAATGTGCAATCAATTTCTCTAGTAAGCTAAACAAATTTAGTTCCTTTTTTAGAATATAAATTACAGAGAGTTGAGACAAATTGCCCTTAAATATTAAAAAAAAAACATTTAAAATTGGTAAAAATTAAAATTAAACCAGAATTTGTCAATAAATATCGCTTAACTTTAGTAAAAAATCCTGTCTAATATAATATATTTCTTATTATTTTGGGAAAAATTTATAAAAACTTACCCGCATACCCCCGTAAAGAGGGATGGGATCACTGGGCTCCTGCGGTATCACAATGCGCGTCCAGCTTAGGACGTTGATGAAAAGCTCCTCGCCGGATTCTGTGGTGGTGCGGATGCACATGTGCGGCTGGGGAGGATTCTTGAAGTGGCGATAGGCCCGCGAGTGCCGGTAGCTGTGCGGCGGCGGTGAGGAGTTCATCAGGCTGATTCCGAGTCCTGAGAGCCCATTGTTGCTGTTGCCCTCGATTTCCAGTTGCTGCGGTTCGTGGTGCATTTGTAGCTGGGTTTCCGTATCCAGATTATTGTTGTAATTGTTTGTTGTGGTTGTGTTTTCATCGATGGCAGTGGAGTTTGTATTTGTTTCTTCGCCCTGCGATTGTTGTTGTTGTTGGGGTTGTTGCTCCTGGGCGGCAGCCTCTGCCTCAAGTTCCGCAGCAGACATAGTTTCGGATTATATATAGCTTAGCAGTCTTTATTTTTAATCAGTTTTAAAAGGATATCCTTTTGTTTTTCTTTCAATTTCTGCCGGCGAATTCGTGTTGCGGCGAATTCGTTTAGCCGTGTTTTTCGTCCTCTTTGTTCTACCACGCACTCACACCAAAACACCAGACCTCTCTCTTTCTCTCTTATACAGGCTCGCCGCCTTCTTACAACATTATTATTGCTCCTTAGGTCCTGGCTGCGGGCCTAACTTTGACCTCTGGCATAACTAATGGACTTGCCTGCATATTAGGGGCTTTTGCCGTGCTTATACCACTCGGATGACACTATAGTATCCTCCAGAAAGTCAAAGTCTTTTATCTGGCACGCACACCCAGGCAAAACACCCTTTTGCCGTTACACACGTACAAGTGGGAGTTGGTTGTCTGCGGGAGAGAGGGAGGGGGAGAACAAAAAACGAGGTGAAAACATGAAAATGGAAAAGTTCAAAGCGTTTGCAGTGCCACACTTACACATTTCACTGCTTTTCATTTATAATAATCACTTTTCCATTGCACCATGCACACAAAAACACACACACGTACACGGGCACAATTACATACTTATATATATATACACACACAAGATGCGTTTTTCTGACTCGCACTCACATAATTTTCCATTAAAATGGGAAAACAATGCAGCCAGCCAACGTATGCGCTGCGCTGATTTTTATATTTAGCTTTTTAGCAGCTTTTCATAGCAGACGGACACACGGAAAAACAGCCGATTTTTCCGACAACGTCCCAACATAAACAAAAAACTAATGGACAGGTGTGGCCAGATGGTTTTGAAAGAAAATGTCAGCATTGCCAGATGACAACAAAAAAAACCAGGGCAGTTATTACTTACAAAGTATATTTAGTTTTTAAAGGAGATAAAACATATGTTAAAAAAAAATATGTTATAAAAATTCAACACAGAACAATTATCTTAAACTTAATTTTATTAGAAAAAGTCACAAATCGATAGATTCCATGAACCAGTTCCGTCGATAAGAACTTAATCAATACATTTGCAGCCCTGGTCCAGCCGGTTAATTTTTTGCAGAAGCGCTGGACAGAAAACTGAAAGAAAACGGCCTAAAGCAAAGTTTAATTAATAACTACAATTGTAAATAATCAGTTAAACTCAGAACCATTGTTGAAAAATCAGCTTTCAACGTGTAAACAACAGATTTGGGAGATTGGATAGTCGACCAGATTTCTCTCGGGCTGTGTGTATAACAAAATGGCGTCCTCGCAAGTCTCAAACAAATCGGGCTCCGGATGGCCGCGCCGCGGAAGCCAAGGCCAAGCGGATGCAGTCAGCAGCAACAACAACGGCACCCAAAAGTACACCAACCAGGCGCTGACCATCAATCGCACCATCAACCTGTGGGTATAACCATATACATGGAAGATATAATAGATTATTGGTGGATCGTTCTTTCTAGATATCCCTTGACCAACTACACATTCGGCACCAAGGAGCCGCTCTTCGAGAAGGACCCATCGGTGCCATCGCGATTCCAGCGAATGCGAGAGGAGTTTGATCGGATCGGAATGCGCCGATCCGTCGAGGGAGTGCTTCTTGTCCACGAGCACGGACTGCCACATGTCCTGCTCCTACAGCTGGGCACCACATTCTTCAAACTGCCCGGTGGAGAGCTAAACGCTGGAGAGGATGAGGTCGAGGGTCTAAAGCGACTGCTCTCCGAGGTGAGCGGAATATATAATTACCTAATAGAGTCCCCAAATGTGTATTAAGAATGGGTTATTCAGAAGGGCTTGAACAAAATTCGGTTTATTAAGCAAGTGTTTAACAGTACGACCAAAATTAAGTTAAGACAAATAAGTAATTTGCTATATTTTAAGGGTTTTATGAGTACTGTTTTTTTTTTTTGTAACTAACATTTCGCATTACGTTTACTGCTTTTAGTTTCAGAAGTTTATTTATTAGAAATCTAAAATGAATTTAGCACATAACTTATTACAGTGCTCAATTGTTTTTTATAGACGCTGGGTCGTCAGGACGGCGTGAAGCAGGAGTGGATTGTCGAGGACACCATTGGGAACTGGTGGCGGCCGAACTTTGAGCCACCGCAATATCCGTACATTCCGCCGCACATCACCAAGCCCAAGGAGCACAAGCGGCTCTTCCTTGTCCAGCTACATGAAAAGGGTAAATATCCGCAAGGGGTTTCTATGCCCTACGCGCAGGTATATCGAGCACACCGTGTATCCAGAATATCCATCTCTTCATGTATTTTATATAACCTATAGAATTTTTTTGTTTGCCAAAGACGAATACGCTAACAAACCTCATGTCATATCTTTTCAATGCTGTTTAGATACGGACGGGAACGCCAGTTACGATGTACCCTGAGCTGTTCCATTAGCGCCGTGTGTGTCGTATCTACCCAACTCAACTCTCAAGAGTGCAATGCCATAGAACAACAATCGAGCAAACAGAACATATCAAACAGAAAAGAAACAAGCAGATCGCAAAGCGGGCGCAGGCGACCATCTTAGATAGTTTTGATTCTAGTCCAATTGTACAACATGTCTCAAGTTTAAATTCAAATTGTATTTTTGCTCAGGACTGCGTGTTGGCATATTTTGTTGTTTCCGACTCTTGTCATTCGAAATTCTATGATTGTTCTTGTATTTAATTTTGTAAATATGTCGACATTATTGTGAGACTGAGCGCAGACATGTTATCCTTCTATTTACATATTTATTTATCTCCTAGCTTCTACTCTTACTTTTGTCAAGTGTCATGTGTTGTTCATCTTAAGGTTGTTGTGTATTTACTCAATTCAATCCTCCGGGCAGGCAGCAGAGAGCATTGTAACGTTGCTGGCTGTCGCAGTTATGCGCCCAAATCTCGCGTGTTTTGCAGATTTGCGTGCATGAAGGACAGCCAAGTCGCCAGACGGTACTTAAATTAAGCACTCGTTTATGTAAACACAAGCAAAATACTCTGTTTATACTTTCCATTGGCCCATATTTCCTAATGCTTACCTCTTTGTTGTGCGTTGAACTGAATTGAAGCATTTCAGCGCACAAATCAAACCGCACATATCATGTATAATGTTGCTCTTAATTGAAATTATGTTCATATCTGAAATTAGGAGACTTCGCTGGTCCAGCAAAGTCAAGTTTTCTTTGCAGGTCGCAGCGAACTCTAGTAATTAGTCTAACGAATCCAACTATGAATGTATAACATAACGCATACGTCTCTTTTTATAACATACGACAGCGAAATGATTTTGAATATGTAATTTGTACAACCGATTGTAATACCCTTAGATAATATATTCTAAGAACTTGAATGCTTGTTGCTATATCTACATACATGAATTCTGTCTCTATCGTTTTCTGTAATCTAGCACTATTTGCTGTACCCAAAAATTATAAACTTGTTGCTGCGCCATTGTTCGAGCTATACGACAACTCGCAAGGCTACGGACCGATCATCTCATCCCTGCCGCAGGCCCTCTGCAGGTAAGTCCAGCGCTTTCGGTTCTCTGTTCCCAGTTCTCCCATTAATATATTCATTCCCCTATAGATTCAACTTCATCTACATGTAAAGGCAAACAGACGGAGGGATCCACGTCCAGCAATAATTAAGCAACAGCAGCAGCGTCACCAACGATAGCTCTACCTTATAGATTTCAGCACCCCAGATCAGCCCGTAGATTTCCATTTCATGTGTGTGTGTGTAAACGTACATAATTGTATTGCAGATAAAATGGAAAGCCAGGCCCTTATACTTGGCAAATAGAGTCGACAAAAAATGTGCTTTATTTGTATATCTTCATCTTTAATCTATTTGCTTTTGGGGAGTGTGTTATAGAAACTAAATGTTAGACAATGTTTGAGAAATATTTAGTATAGTTATGAAGTTGGGTTCTGGCCAACTGGCCCTGTCCCTATAGCATGTACTCGCCGTAGATTTGTTCGAAATATTCGCGTTTTCTGTAATTGGAAGATACATACGGTTTGGGTTACAATAAGGTGTTTTGAGATTCCACGGTACAAAGCAAAATCGTAAAATAAAAGGATTTGCTTAACCCAAATTAAAAGTTTTGAAAATTAACTAGCTCAGTACCGACGGTAATTACTCTACGTACATTTTAATTAGCTATTGTTAACATTACTTCGTGAGGCTCTACGTTTACAGTTGCTCTTCGGAGTGCGTGGCTTGTAACAAATGAACGAATTAACAAAAGTCTGAGAAGAAGCTCACAACAAAACCATCGAACTGAAGTACAGGAACCGTTTGGTGTGTGGTTTTGATTGGGTAATACATTCTTAGTGTCTAGATTAATTTTGTTAATTATGCTTATGCCACACGTACAAAAGATGCTAGCAAATATTGCGTGCTTGTCGGTTTGTGGTCTTTACCACAACTTATTATGATAGAATTTGAGATCGTAGTAGCCCTGATCAGTGAGCCCGCCACCACCGCCGCCGGAGGAAGCGGTGGACATGGCATCCGTGTTGTCCTGGCCGGGCGAGGTAACGTCATGACCGGGTGGACGGTTGATCTTTACCACGCCGAAATCTTCGCGCTCCATCTGGTCGAACTCCATTTTGCTGCTGGGCATTACGGCCATTCCGACGCCGAACGAGCGATTCTTCATGCCCGTGTGCTGCTTGCTCAGTTGGAAAGCCGGAGCTCTTCGGTTGTCCCCCACGATGCTCTCGGCCACCTCCGGGGATCGCACGGAAGGAGGTGTCGGGGTGTGGCTCTTTGGCGGCGGTGATGGGGGAGTAATGACCTCCGGTTCGGGTTCGGGCACAATCTCCGGCTCGATTTCAGGCTCCGGTTCAAAGCTGTTGGCCTCCAAGTCGTCCAAACTCTGCCGCTGCAGTTGCTCGGCAATCTCTGCAAGATCATGGTTACCATTTCCGCTGTTGGGAGAGTTTTTTAAAGCGGTTAAAACTAGACTATATTATAGATACTACGAAAACAACAACACTCAATTATATCATTGATTTTATTGCTCGAGAAAAACAACGAAAATAAGTTACGACCAACAATTATGTAGTTAAATGATAAGTTAATATGTTGTAATCACAATTTGTCAGGTATTTTTGAATGTTTTGTGTAACATTTCCGATTTAGAGGGTTGATACTCTTTTCAGGTTTTTTGTTTTCTTGTGTTGTGGGTGGTGGTGTTGGTTTTGGTGGTGGGTGGTGGCATGCGGCAAGTGCAGCTTCTTCTGCTTGTACTCGTACATTAAGTAAATTCATCGATTGTATAAATTAACTAGGCGAAAATATAAATAATTTGCTAAAATCAAAGCTTTGTACAATGGTTGTAAATGTTAATATTTCAGTTTATCTAGTTTTAATTTATATTTCTTTTGTATGTGAAGCAGCCGTGTGCAATTTTTGTGGGTTGGCTTTTTCTATTTGATTCTGAAAGACAAACGAAAAGAACAAAATGATACCCAAATGAAGACCATACATAAAATGATATTGCTTGGACAGTTGGTATTAGGTGTAAATGGTTGGTGTTATACCTGTTCGATTCTGCACTGCCGTTGCCCTTGCCGCCCTTCGAGCTGCCAGCATGAATTATCTGAAAATAGAGAAATTTATTAGGCCAAATTCGGGGTGAAAATAATTAGAGATAAGATCGGTCTATTAACTTATATTAATAGCCACTTCGTGGGCCATACAATTCAATGAATTTCTCTATTAATTGCCAGCTACACAACTTAATACAAGCCTAGGTACAAAACGCAAACTAGTTTATGTTCCCCCAAAAAACAACCACTTGGCACGCAGCCAAAACACCACGATTTTGGGTTGGATTTCACCCCTGTTGACCCACTGGAAGTGAAATCCAAAGTATTACTTTCGATTTTCCTTTATTTTGATACAATTTAGAGATTTGGCCACAAGACGATTGTGTGAAGACTAGTAGGTTTTAACCAGGTCTTAAAAACATTTAAACATTGACGTCGCTACGTTAAAACTAAACATGGAAGAGTAATGCACTCGAAATTTGGTGCATTTCACTCGGTCTTGATTTTATATTTTACTGAACAGGCATGCCGGCATCTCCGTGTCCAAGCTCTGCGGTTCGCACTAGATAAATGGTGGTCTGGCAGTTGGGGCAAGTGGTGCACATCTCGGCATCCGGTGGTGCTGCGCCACCACCGTTTTCTCTTGGCACATTGCCACCGGCTGCTCCACCTGGAGTTGCTGCTACTCCTCCGGCTGCTGGTGGAGCTGCATGCGGAGCACCGGTTGCTGGTGGCTGCGTGGGCTGTGGGTCAGGTCGGTGTTAAATATCTTCAAAAGGTTCTCCATAACCCTAGTCATATTTACATATCCATGCTGGGGCATTTGATGTTGCGGTTGCAACTGATGCTGCTGCTGGGTTGCATATTTATTCTGCATTTGAGCATCTGGCTGGGCTACTTGCTGCTGCTGCTGCTGATCGTAGCCCCCTTGTTGTGGCATTTGCTGCTGTTGCTGCATCTGCTGTTGCATCTGCTGCTGATGGACATGAGCTCGTCCCGAGGGTGCTGGCTCCAGACGAGTTGGCTGTCCAGCAGCCGGTTGCATGTATTGCTGCGATGGTACAGCCCCGGGCGAAGGCATTTGCTGCTGTTGCCCAGCATCCGGTGGAGGCATTTGCTGATACTGCTGCTGGTTAATAATGGGAGCCCCTGCTGCCAAACCTGGCTGCCCTGCAGATGCTCCTCCGGCAGCTGCCTGCGCCATGTTTTCTTTATCCAGGCCGGAGTGACGAACCCTGAGCGGCCGGGCAAAGGCATTCGAAGCCAGGAATGCATCGTCCACATCCTGCAAGCCAGAACGACGCTGGAAGGGATTTTGGTTGCGTACAATGCCGCTTCGACTTAAAGCATCCAATGGACTCTTGCGAGGCTGTGATTGGGTTTATCATTCGGATTTAACACGCCTTATCAGCAAGGTGTCTTACATTTTCCGGATTCCTGGCCTGGCTGGGCGTCAGACTGACCTGACTAGGCTGCTTGTGACCCACGGCTACGCCTCCACCACCACCTCCATGGCGTGACTATAAACCAAGCTAGTCAGTCATCATTTTAAGGAGAGTATTATTTGACCAACTTACAGCCACGCTCGTCTTGGAGGCATGATAGCCACCACCACCACCTTGGCGTGCCCCGGAGGCATTACCACGTTTGGGATCCATAAATTAAATCACTGGAAATTAGTAAGCCGCACGAAAAACTTGGCACAAATCGCGACGAAACTAGTTGATGATTTCTTTCGGTTAAAAAAAAAAGGTATAAAATACAAATATATTTTTGTACACAGGAAGTCGAAAAAGATATCCGACTAGTATCGAGTATAAATTTGAACTGAAGTAAGGCTGGAGCTATGTGGGGCTTTACAATCGACCATTTGAGAACTTCAACCCAGCCAACTAGGGCTGTGATTTTATAAATTCCGATTTAACACAATATGTTTGAACTTTTGTTTAAGGTGTTCAATGGCTTTAAATTAGTCCCTGTATATTATAACAATTTTTGGATATCTAATTTTTACAAGGTATATTCATCCAAAATGCTATTGAACAAGTCAATAATATCAATTTAAAACCCCCATTGCTCAAGAAAATGGGTCTTGAATCTTGGCAGTCAATAAAAGTGTTTCAGTACCTCGGCCATGCTGCAGGTGGGACGAGGGGCTCCATATCGTCCGGACGGAGAGATCTGTGTTATCTGCTGAATCAGCGAGTTTGGGGTTGTCTGCTGCTGGGAACCACGCCGCCGGTTAGAATCCTCGCCCAGGTAAGTAGCACCAAAGAGCTGTGTGTTAGGACTGTTGACGATGTGTTGTGATCGTTAGTTATCATTGGTTAGCAATTAGCGCATCATGTGGAAAAAGATTAAAGCGTCATTAATGACTTAGTATAAGCAATGATATAAGTAATTTTAAATATCTGTATTCTTTGGAAGCATTTTCAGTTAATGAGTTATTTTATTTTGGTGTCTTAAGAAAAAAGAGCTAAGCTTTTCCAAACAAGTTTTCTTAAGTAACCAAACATGTATCTGACAGGGATTAAAAAAGCAAAGCAAGCAACAGGCCACCATTAAAGTTATTAATCAACTCGGACCGAGTTTTATCGATCAGCGGGCTTCCTTTGGCAAACAAACAAACAAATCTAGGGTCCGATTTGCATACGATATGCAAATGGGGCCAAAAGAAATGGCCAACAGAGGCCGAAAGTGAAATGTTTCCTGCAGCGGCGAAAGCAACGCCTTAATTGCCACGGACTGCGCCAGGTGGGGAAATCAGAAAAAAGCGACGCCTCCTCACCTGTTTGTGATGTGCAGGCCATTCTGGGTGCGCTGCGGCGACTGGGCGTGGCCGTGGGCATTACCATGTCCATTTGCGGAGGCCGCATCGTTAAAGAATCCCTCGTAGAGTACAAAATTGTTCGCCTGCGGAATGATGCGCTGCAAGCCGTAATGCTTGCTGAGGAAACCCAGAAGCTTTTCCGACGGCCTGTCCACGGAGCACTTGAGTGGCGTCCACTGCTCTTCGCTTAGCATTGTCTGGAAAAGACGCTTTCCCAAGCCGGCGCGTTGGCGGGACTCGTGGACATAGAAGTCTAGAATGGATGGAGCCTGCTCCACCTTGCGCGTCTGCCCGGACTCGTCGAACAAATAGAGATCCTTGGTGCCCACTTTAAGCAGACCCGTCACGGCACCACTGAAAAAGGTTATATTTTTTTTTTAATTAACATTTATCGGGTTTATTGTGTTTATACAAAAAATAGATTAAACTAAAATCATAACATTTCAGTAAGAATGGTAATACCTTAGTTTCATTAAATGCAATAGAGAATAAAAAGCTATTTGATGAATAAATTATTTGTTTATTGTGTTAAAATGCCTTTATAAAAAACGATTTGATGAACATTGCTTAAAAATGGGTTTATTTGAAAAGGGTTTTTAACTACAAGTAAAAGAATCCCAACAGATACAAAATATTAGCTTTAGTAGCTTTAGTATAAGGTATGTTTGATATTAGTGATCCTCGATCAGGACTACTTACTTGTGACCCGCTTCACTATCCGCCAGCAGATAGATGGTCTGGTTGTCGGACATCCGCAGACGTTGAGCCGTGGTCACCGGCTTGCTGAGACCCTGCGAGGTGGCCGAGAGCTGGCCCAGCCGGTCGATGATCTCCGACATCTTGGAGGTGGCATCTCTGCGCGCGTGGGTGAGTGTGGAAAGCGTATCGGTTAGTCGGATCGGGAAATTTAGATCACACTCCGCGTACAATTTCAATACTCACAAACACTGACGCCGATCACCGCGAAATGTGTGCGGCAGGAGGTTCGATGTCACCTTGATAATTGGCTGCGGAAACAGCGGCTTGATATCGAAGCGGAACTCCACCATTATGTTGCCCCTCGATTGCTCTTTTAGTCTCTAGTTGGTGTACTAAATGTGTGTGTCTCTGTGCACAGCCCCTGCAATTGAGAAATGAGAATTGCGAATTTAATGGAGCGTTGCGAAAGCGGTGCGCAAACAATTTGATTATCAGATGCCGCACGAATCAGCCCGACCCGGCTCACAGCTTTGTCTATTTCGCTGTGGGAAACGCTGCACATGCAATCAATCCAATCATTGTTGCTTTTGCCCGCGTCCCGCCTTCATCAATGATTCAGCAGATGCAAGCAAGCCCACACGTGTACACTAAGGAAAAACACAAAAATCAAATTTGTAAAAGTGCCTTAAAATCAAACAAGAGATAGTTTTAATACAAAAAAATCGTTTTTGGATGCTCCGTAAATTTTATTGAGGAGTTTAAGCGGAATAACTGAAAATTAATTAGGAAATTAGGAGATTTTAAAAATAAATATTTAAATAATTATTAACGTGGCTTAACACAATTAATTATTATTATTTTTTAAAGGTCATTAGAAAACTAAGAACTCCTAAACGTTTTAACACTGATACAAGTTTTTTTTTATAAATAAAAAGAGCTAGGAAGGTAAAGAGAACTTAACTAGAAATGTTATTTGTAAATAAGTAAAGGAAGAATTTTTTAATACATAATTTCCATTTTATTGCGATATTCCTCACCGTGTTTTGACCTAAATCTAAAACTTTAAATAACAACCTTATTTATCCCTAACTTTTTAGGTTACAATTTAATTCTTAGGTCATACTGTAGACCCACAATGAAGAACCAAGACTTTAACCAATTTGTAAAATTTAAAAATGTAAAAAAAAATATATCTCTGACTATATTTCGCGAGTGTAAATTTGGGGGCAAAGCCTTAAAATCAGCATTTATTTTGTTTAGGTTACCGACTCCGCCTGTTGACCCAAATCATCGCATTAGGCTCGGATTACTATAGAAACTGTTGCGTTCGGCGGGGATTCCTTTGCGACAGGACTAGGGATATATTTAGCTTCCGTTTCGGGGGCGTGTCTGTCAGGACGAAACGTTAGTCGCTTGCATGCCACTACCGCCTTTGTTAATATGCGGAGTGCAACGAACCCTGAGAACTCAGAGAATGACGATAACGCAGAGCAAGAGCTTTCAATTGTAATTACCTTTGATGGGGCGGGCAGCAAAACTTTTTCCCTTTGTTACCGTTTTGTCAGGGGAAAAGTTAAACAACTCTCTGCCAGCTTCGCAGCAAGCAGCGCTGCCCGAGTTTCCAAAGCGATAGCAACAGAAAAGCCGTTCTCGACAAATGACGTGTTTTCATTTCATTTCTACATATCAACAACACCCACAGCTGTGTTTATAGTAATAGTACTACAGAAGTTTTAAACCGTTTGTGATAAGTCACTGAAATCATAAACATTAATACATAAACACACAAACAGAAAATCCTAGCTTAAAAAAATTCCTGCAAATGTTTGTTCGAGAGAACCCCCTGAAAATATTGTTAAGAACATTAAGTTAAAAGTAATTTAATATTTTTCACTAAGGAAGAATTTGGAATACTGATTTTTTGACCTCGGCTGTGAGTTGCACATCTATGTATGTATATGGCCCCCAGCAAAGGGGACTACCTTGTTGTTGTTATTGCAAAGGCTGTTTATTTTCCAGTGCATAACCGTTGACGTTGCCATACACAAAATCAGCCCACTTTGTAACTGTTTATAAGCATTCAGCAAGCGATGCAATAAAAAAAAAAAAAAACGACAAAAAACGAGAACAACAAAGAAAATCCACGCACCGCATAAGGAGTGAGAGCGAGAGCAATTCTTGAGCTCCCCTTTTTGCTCCACTTGTAAATGTGTCAAGTGAGCATGTCTCTCTCTGGCTTACATACATGAAGGTGTATAGTTAATGTGAGAGCGTGAGAGATTTAATCAGCGGAATTAAAATCGCGTGCAGCCGTAAACAAGTCGAGTGTTAGAAAGGAAAGGGGGATCGTCACCTGCAATCTTACGGTTAATCAGTAGACGGCACAAAAACAACTCGGCATGGAAACAACAGCTGAAAAACAAATCAATCGAGAGGTGTAGACAATTGGCAACCAAATATAAAAATAGTAATTTCTCTATTAATCTGCCTGGTGATGAAAATTAATACATCAATTTCACACAGCCTTCTGTCTAGAGCTATAGCTATTAGCCTAGCCTATCAGCTTTCGGCTGGAAAAACAATCCCTCAAAATGTCGTGTCATTATGCAAGCCTCGAGCGTTCCGATTCAAAGTGGGCGGTAACAGTTGAGGGTGTGGCCTGGGGGCACAATTACGGGACAGCTGACAGCTGCCTCACTAAATTTCATGTTGCTGTTAATGGATGAGCAGTAGACATTCTATAAACGTAACTTCTACAAGAAGTTTTTTTAAACATAATAATTTACTGGCTTGTTTTCTTAAAACCAATTATCTTTATATCATATATCATAGGTTTGAACATAGTTTAAAAGATATTTATATATTTGGTTGACATATTCTCCAAAAATCTTCCAAATAAAAAAATGTCTTTCTTTAAAATTATTATATGTAAATATCTTTGAAATATAATTTTTGAAAACATCTTTGATATAAGACTTTTAACAGAAAGTTAATTCTGAATTGTCAGACGAAATAACTTTTTCATATCCTTATAACTCTGTTGTTGTCTAAAATCCACTCTTTCTAAGAAACAAATTGTTTAAAATGGTATTAAAGGGCCTGACTTAATAATAAATGGAATCCTCAATGAATTTTTCGTAAATTAGAAACCATTATCGCGTCAGGCACTCGATGGGCATAATAAATTAGCCAGCTCAGGTACTTTGCCATGCGTTTCGGATCAGGTGACGAGCCTACCTCTATACTTTGAATGCCCATGGAAAGTATACAAAATGGAAACGGACTTGGTTGAAAATTTATGCAGCAACAAGGTCAATCAATAAATGCAGACCCAAGGAACACCCAAAACCCAAGACGAGTTGCCAAGGCAAGGAAAACCTTAGACTTAAAATAAAAACAAAATAACGGTAAACGACAGGTGCCGCAGCCGCTGACAGGCTCAGGTAAAGGTACAGGTGTGGTTTCTTCCGCTCTTGCCCCGCGTTTTCTTTTTCCTTTTAGGGTCTTTGGTCGCTCAAGGCAACGGCAATTAAAAACAGTCAACTGTATACGGTTTTGTTTAGTGTAAGTCGTTGGCCGAAGTAAGCTTTAAATATGCATGAGTACATGCTCAGGCATGCACATGCACGCACAGCACGCAATAAATTGTTTATCGTTATCGATAACATGTCATCGCTGGCAATGAAATACTTTTTGCGGTCTCGCTGCCTGATATAATGTTGTTTTTGCCCTGTTTACCACAAACGAACGATCGCGAACGGTCAAAACAACTTGTTATTCTACAATTGCAAAAAAAAAAAATTACCATAGCAACGATAATAACAACAATAAACCGCAGGGGGAATTGCATTTTCAGAAGTTTTTGTTGTTTTTGTCGCTTGCATTGCAGGCTTCTTTGTTGTTGATTTGTATCTAATTACTGGAGACCAAAACAAGAATCGTGAGTTTTTATGAAAGAACAAATTAGAGAAGATTCTCCATCTTGCGTTACAGCTTACATATGTATGACGTTGCAATACTAGCTTTAAATTGCATCAGAATGTCAGACAGTTTAAATATAATTCCCGCCGTTTTAAAAATACTGAGAGTTTATACCAGCTTTAATCTGCTGAGATTTCGGTTATTTTCCACATCAATGATTAAGCATAAATGCAAAAAGAAAGTATTGAAAACAGGGGGATCAACCTGACAAAAAAGTACACTGCCCCTTAAAACTGATAAGCGCCATTAAAAATACAGACGAATTCCGAGAACTACCGATTAAATAACTATTTTTTTTATGATAAGCCTGATAATACAATTTGTATTAAGGGATAAATAAATTGGAATTTGTTTTACATGATACTTGTTTGCTATTTTAGTGCACTTTAACCAAACTTTTAAAAAATTAATACAAAATTGGAAGTTAATGAAGGGATGTGTAATGAAAAAGGAGTTCGGATTGGGAAGGTTCGTGCTAGAAAGGTCCAACCGTGATTACAATTTTGCAAGACCAATTTCAAGAATCAGGGTCATAAATGCCACACTTGTTATTTGTTTTCCGACAATTTTTGAGGTAGTCTTCCGATGCGTAGTCTTAATACCCGTCTCCTGCCAATCGCCCAGTGTTAAATGGTGCCAGAAAAGATAAGGCATGATGGTCTGCTGCTGGAAAATCCAGTTCTAGGCGGCTCTCCTAAGCACTCGAGTGTCGCGAGTTTAATGACAGCTAAATCATAATTGTTTCTATAGTTTCATTTTTTTGTGATAAGCAGACATTGTCGCATTCATGCAGCACATGTTGGGTTCAAAGGTTCATGTCTACCCAAAGCTATTCTCTTTCAATTGAAACTGATTAAATAAGAATTGAGCGTAATTCGAGGATAAAAAACGAAAAAAGTGTAATCTAAAAGTCGTGGTGAAAATAAAAAGTTGTAAATTCGTTACATACAAACATGTGTCACGCACACTTGTAAGCTTATCGTTCGATCGTTGCACACAAAAAAATAATACAAATTTAAATCAATTTCATGTTGATATTACAAAAGTAATTGAAACTATTGTATAACATTTTGAGATGCAAATTTCTTGCAAAGGATAATTTAATCGACCGAAATCAGATTAGATGCTTTTGTTAAAAGAAGACCGAGTATTTTGAATCAAATTTTTATGGGTATATACTAAAGCTGGACTTCATCATGAAACTGACCGCCTTATCATGTCAATTTTCTTTCTGTGTGGTCAGTGAGAAAAGAGAGAACGACAGAGAGAGAAACCTGCTTTTGTGTGCGTTGAGCGGGTTTTCTTAAAAGGGCGATCGAGTGTTTTTGAGTCACTTGTGAAAAATCAGTCATCGTGAGCAGTTCGACTAAGAAAAACTCCGCTAGCAAGCAAAGCAAAACCACTTATCAAACAAAAACAAATAACAGCTGGGCAGCAACGCGAAGCGCGTGTGCAAAAAGAAACGAGAAAACATACACAAAAAAAGCACAAGATATAGAGATACACAAAAAAAGAAGCAGCGGAAAATTTTGGGGCCCAAACAAAGCCGAAGCTTTTACGTCGAGCGGTATATACAAATACAAGAAATTCCCAAAAATCACAACGTGTTCGCCGGTCAAGATGAGCGGTTCCGTTTTGAGTTTGGCGCGTCCTGCAGCAGCCACAAATGGCCACCATCTTCTAGGCCAAACAGATAAATTGCAATGGCAATGGCACCTCGGGAGGAGCGGCCAAAACCACTGTGGCCTCGGCCATAACACCACCCAAACAGCCCCAATTGGCGGCCAAGGTCATCCAGCAGTCGCAGATCGTCTGTTTCGATGTGGATTCCACGGTGATTTGTGAGGAAGGCATCGACGAGCTGGCCGAATATTGCGGCAAGGGAAGCGAGGTGGCACGTGTCACAAAGGAGGCGATGGGTGGCGCCATGACCTTTCAGGATGCCCTCAAAATAAGATTGAATATCATACGGCCCACTCAACAGCAAGTAAGGGATTTTATCCATGAACGACCCAGTACACTGAGCAAAAATGTGAAGCGTTTCGTGGCCCACTTAAAGGCGGAGGGCAAGCAGGTGTACTTGATCTCCGGCGGATTCGATTGCCTCATAGCTCCAGTGGCCAACGAACTGGGAATTCCCCTCAACAATGTCTATGCCAACAAGATGCTGTTCGATTATTTGGGCGAATACGATAGCTTTGACATTACTCAGCCCACTTCGCGTTCCGGAGGAAAAGCAGAAGCCATCGCCCTGATAAAGAAGGAGAATAGTGAGGGTTCTATCATCACAATGATCGGCGATGGAGCCACCGATCTGGAGGCCGTGCCGCCAGCCAACTATTTTATTGGTTTTGGTGGCAATGTCGTTCGACCAGAGGTCTATCGCCGGGCCCAGTATTACGTAACGGACTTTGAGCAGCTGATGGGGCAATGAGATATAACGACAGCGGTGGAGTGGCGAATTTAGTATTTGAAATCAACGTGTTATAGCTCTTAGTGATGCACATGCTATAGTCAAAGTATGAGAATGTGTATAATATATGTACTATAGTTTGTAATTAAATAACAATAAAAAGCGATAGTAAAAATAATGGAAAACGAATGAGTGAAATCGCACGAGGTGAATTTGTTACAGAAAATGTTAGCCGTGCGCTGTTAATGACGCAGCACAAGTTGTAAAAATACAGGGTGTGCCATAATCTAAGCAATTTTTATCGTAAAAACAAAATTTAAGTTTTTAAGAATTAGCAAATATTTAGAATGAAAAAATTTCAAGCAAATAAAATATATATAAAATAGTTTTATTGTTTTTTGGTGAATGAAGTATTGTTTTTTATTTAAAGGGATTAAAAAAATTAAAAAAGTTTTTAAAGAACTATCAAAAAAGTTTTATTTCGATTTTAAATGTTTCATTTAAAAATGTTAGTGTTATGGCAACACAACAAATAAGTCATAAAATAGAACAAAATAAAAAAGGTTACATGTAGAAAAAAAAAATATTTTATTAAAGTTTTTTTTGCTGGAATTTAGTTTATTGTCCTTTCTGTTATTTATGACTAGAAAGGGGTTTGACTAATTACGTACGTATACGAATGTTATACCAAATATGCACTAAATGCTAAAAGCTGTTAACGCTTGTTATGAACGTTCAGTAGGTTAAAAAAATAAAACCAGCATTTTGTTGTTTTGTGGCTCAATGGTTTTAGAAAGCAGTTTTTTCTTGTAAACAAAGTTAAACCATAAAATCGATAAAGCATAGATCACTCAAGTCTATTAAAAACGGGAAGCCCTTTTAATCCTAGTCTTTAATTATACGCCCTTTAATCACAAATAGAAAAGTTAGAAAACAGGGTGATGTTGAAGATCTATCATAGGAACACAAAAGCGAGGGAAAGTCTTCATAAAGAAAAATTATAAAGGTCACTGCTACCCAGAGAAATTTCTACAGCTAAACATAAACTGTAATGTCTTTTGGTTCGCCTATGTCACAATAGTGCTAGCACTTTATTTTTAATTACTTTAAACTGTTTTTCTAAAGTCGAACTAATGAATTTTGTGGATAAATAAGCCGATAATGTGGATTTTCAGTTGAGAGATTCGCACATAAAATTAAACTTATAGTATTGTCCCTCATCATTGACCCATTGCATAAACAGCTTATTTCTTCATTTACCATTAAAGACCAAGCCCTTAATTGTCCAAGCTTAATTTCCTTTCGACTTTAGCACGAAGGTGTTAGCAATTGGCGGCTCAAAGGCCGTAAAAACCAGAAAACTACACCTTCTGCAGCAATTATCAATTGCTGTAATCGACGCCCGCAGAGTTGAAACAGTTGGTTAGCTAAAAAAAAAAAAGCAAGGCCGAAACGTGGGTGTCAGCAGCGAGCAGTAAACCATGAATGGAACGGGTGGTTTGGCGGTCAACGTCATCGTGTTTAATTGGCGGCGGGAAACGCTTTGAGCCAGTTGAAATGTGGACCATATTAGGCGTGATTGGACTGCCGTTTGAACGGCATAGGGGCGTGAGTTTAGGCCAGGCTGCAGTCGGACGCAGAACGGGAAGAAAGCAGCCGCCGATGAGATCACCTACCTAATGAATGCGGCTTAAATGGGATCTGTTATGCCCTGCAGCCCTAATGAATCAACTTTTTTGGAAACTACAGTAAAATATCTGTAAAGAAGACTTCAAGAAGTTACAACTTTTTTATGCTTCACATTTTTTCGAAAGGATCGTGGTTTTAAAAAGGCAAAACTTATAATTATAAAATTCTTGATGTCAGGTCATAAACTAACCATTTTTTGTGAAGATTTTCTTTGAAATAGGTTTTAGATCTGTTTCATCATCTATAAACTTGTAGTGTCATAAAGGATATATTTGATTTGAAGTCAGGTCCTTAACGAGTTGGTTAACGACTTTTTATCTCTATGACTTCTGCTTTTGTTTAAGTAACGACCAAACAACTTCAAGATTATTCAAATTCAAGAAACCAAAATAGAATGTTGTGAGATTTATTGAAGGTAACGCCACTGCAGATACTTTTATAGAAATTTCGTAGTATTTTGGTATTGACATCAGAAGCTCCAAACAGAGCACAATACATATTCAAAATTCCCACCAAATAGTGGTTTCACTTGCAGAATTTCCACTGTGGATGCAAATGACGCACTTTTTACCCCAACTTCAGTGTCCGTTAATGTGTCTTTTAGTTATGACATTTTAGAAGTAACTTAGTGGATTGATTGATTTATCTAAGCTCTACTGTAGATGCCATGCAAATGAAACACTTTATGCTCATATCGGAGTGGCCGCTGCTGTCTTTTGGTAATGACTTCAGAGCTCCGTCGCATGACGTAAAGATGTTTTATTTATGTGCCCACTGAGCCACAAGGCAGCGGCACGAACGCGAAAGCGGTGGGCAGCGGAATGGAAATGGATTTGAAAATGGCATAAACGTAAACAGAAAGCTTGACGAAGGCAGACTTACCGCAACGGTGAAACAGTAAAACAGCAACCTCGGAGGGATTGGGCTTGAAAATCTGTCTCACGGCTATACGAATGCTCGTTCCAGTTTCCAGTGGGGCTATGGATGCACTGCTCCGGCTTTTCTGGTGCACTTTTCGCTTACGGATGCTGCGCGTTGAGATGCGGGCGTATCTGTGTATCTCTCTGTTACCCACACACTTGCGTTGGAGAAGGGGTCTTATATTGATTTTGAATTTTGTTTCAATCCGGCCAAAAAATGTACACAAGGGCTGTGTCTCTTGTATTTTCGTATTTGTTTTGCTCTAACACATAATTCCACACCTGGTGATTCGCCGCTGGTTTGTTGCTTTTGTTTGTTTGTGTATGTATACGCGGCGTGGTAACTCGGGAAATCAGAGCAAAGAGCCGGATGGCCGTAGCGTGGAAATTGCACGAAAGTCGGTTAAAAACTGAGCAGCGTTTGCGGCGAGCACAGATTTTTGGGGGTGAAGTACTTTGGAGCCAGATGCGAAGCTTTGGCTTGCCACACAGAGATGGCAAGCTGTTGATCGACCAATCGATAGTTTGGCGATGGGAGTTTTGGAATTTGTTTTATTATTTTTTTCATTGGCAAATTTAAATAAAAAATAATACAAAACAAAAGTCATTAATTAGCGTTTATTTACAGTATAGCTATAAAATGTATTGAAAGTCAGTTTTTTGAGTACCCAGAATGAGTCTGCAGTCTATTTTTTTAAATCTGTAATATGTTTAATCCAACCAAATTAGCTGTGAAATATCTTTGTTTTTCTTAATCTGGCTTCAAAAACCAGCGTAAAAAGTTTATTCTTTCTAGTGTGATTGATTTTAGTCTTACGGTCTTACTTTCAGTTTGCAAATATCTTTAATCAAAACAGAAAAAAAAATCTAGCATATAAATGGATTGGGAATATCTTGTCGTAAGCTTTGTATTACTTTAGTACATTTTTCTGATTTTTTTGGGGTGCTCCGTCTATTATTTAGTCCGACAAATACTTAGCTTTGCCAACTCCAGCCTCCAAAGATTAAATATTTTATTCTTAACGCATGGGCCTGGCGTTCGTTCACCCAGAGAAATCTGCCAACGCCTGTTATTTGCCTCTCGCTTTCTCTCATAGCTGGCGTACCGATTTCGCCGATCTGAGCACTAGGATTTAACAGAGACTTTAACTGTCCGACAAATTTCAACAAACACAACAAATAAGCTCAATGGTGCTTAAAAACTAATGTATAACAGTTTACAGTATATTAATATATAACATTTTTAATTTGAGTAAAGTTAATTTATAATGTTTTGTTTTCGTTCACGACCGAAATTTCTCATACACTGGAAAACGCTTTTCATAAAACCCTGGCTGTTAAGGCCCCCACAAAAACATTTTCCAGCTCCACCTCTGATTAACTATCGATATGCATGCATCAGCGGTCACACTTCGCCAATACGGTCCCACCTTGAGTAATATACGAATTACTAATAACAAAGGCTGCTTCCGCGGAAAAAGGACCATCGAGGACGCCCGATCGCTGCCACACGCCGAGAGCCTCCGCACAAATGCCGAAGAATGGTGACGCCGGCAACCGGAGCGGTTCCGGGACAACCAGCGACGGCTGCATCTACCAGGACGACGTCATTATGGGCGTGGGTGTTGCTTTCAACGTCAGATACACGGGCTGCGTGGAGGTCAAGACCTCTATGAAATCGCTGGATTTTGAAACCCGAACGCAGCTGGCCCGGTAAGTAAGCCTATCCATGAATCACCATCGGAATTATCATGTGTTTTCCACGATCAAACAGGGAGTGCATCAATCGGGTTTGCGAGGCGGCTGGCTTAAAGTCTGCTGGCAAGCGGAGATTAACCAGCTTCATATCGGACCGCCCCAGCATGCAGCACGCCGGCACCAACATCATCATCAATGTTTCCAGTCGAGCTTTGACCCTCAGCAATGTGGAATCGGGCGAGGTTATAGCCAATCACAACATGCCGCGTATATCATTTGCCTCAGGCGGTGATAATGATACCCTCGACTTTCTGGCCTACATAGCCAAGAACGAGGATGAGTGGCGGGCCTGTTATGTTCTGGAATGTGCTGGTGGCCAGAGCGAGGATCTAATAGTGACCATTGGCAAGGCCTTTGCCTTGCGCTTCAACGCTCTCAGTCGGCTGAATGATGCTTCAGGGGATTGCAACACCAACCAGAGCTGCAAGGAGAATGTGAAGGAGTACTACAACGATTTGCCCAACAAGTTGCCGCCAGAATTGCCGGAACAACAGCCGGTGCATCAGCATCGTGTAGCACAGCTGAACCTAAAGAAGCCACGCGATCGCTTGAGCAGCAACCTCATCGACCTCAACTCCCCGCCTCCCGATCAGACGACCAATAAGCTGGGCCACTTTGATCCCCTCCAAGCGACCTCGGCTGCCAGCTCCGTTTTGGCCACAGTGCGCGATGTGTTCGATGGACCACAGTGTCCACTCACGGCGGAGGTGTGGTTCCATGCGGGCATTTCCAGACCAATTTCGGAGCGCTTGCTGCAGCAGGATGGTGACTTCCTGGTGCGCGAGTCACAGGGAAAGCGGGGCCAGTACGTGCTTACTGGACTGGAGGGCAAGACGCCCAAGCATCTGCTGCTCATCGATCCCGAGGGCGTAGTCCGTACCAAAGATCGCATCTTCGACAGCATAAGCCACCTGATAAACTACCACTGGGCGCATGCACTGCCCATCATATCTGAGGATTCCGAGCTGGTCTTGCGTAACCCGGTGCGAAGACCTCAGCAAGATCCAGTTGTGGGCCCCATTACAACAGCATCTTCCTGAACAATCATACGTATACTTACCACAATTCATATACCTAACATAAAAATATATATACTGGCATCTGCATACACACTTAGATTTAAATATTGTGCACTCGTAGAGAATATCTTTTATATATCGTCTGTATAGCAACGAACCCATATACTTATGAATCGAATCTTAGATATTTACAAATATGTGCATGTCTACAGTATTTTCCATTCGAATGTGAATAAAGAAGAGAAACTGAAACCGAAGCTTGGGGTTCTTAAAATTCTTAAAATACGACTAAAAAGATTTCCTCTACTCCAATTGGAAATGATTTTGGCAAAGAAGTTTAATGAAATACTTTTAAGTCTAATTTGGTCTGTGCTCACTTATGCTGTTCACCAATATTTCTCGCTTTTTAGGCTTTTACTAATTAGGCTTACAAATCGACCAAGTCCTCCAGGGATTCAACCTTGATTTCCCGTGCAGTTGGACTCCCTGATTTAGAAAATAACACTCCAAATTTTTTGGAACTAGTGTCACTTCTGATGTTATTAAAGATATACAACCAAGACTTGAAAGTTTTTGGATCACGTGTTTGGTTTGGGCCCTCATATAGGGCCTGAGAAACCCCATCTGCTCCACAAGGTCTCCACTCGAATTTTGTCGCCTGATTGTTCGCAAAAACCTCGCCCGCAATGACTTCCACTTTGAAATGCAATCTACAACTGTATAATTTCATATTGAGATTGCTTCTAATTTATTTATTTCCTGACCCTTCCTCACATCTGCGATCAATTTAACTTCTCCCATGTTTAACTAAAGATGTGTTGATGATCGGGGTAAGTAAGGCGAACAGCTGACAAACGCTGTCTTTGTCGGGTCAAAGCCTTTTAATTAGCCTTTTAATATAATTAACTCGCAGGTAAGCGCAAGCACAACCCCTTAGGTTTTTATGCTTTTTTCGTATTTTTGTAAACCTTTGTGGGTCAATTTTCAATATCAGACTTATCATATTGATTAACAAGAAAGGAAGAAAACCAAATATTCTTTTAAAAAAATCAACATTTGAAAGTGTTTAACAACATTATTGAGAAGCTATGATGACTTTTTGATAAATATTCAATCGTTATTTTAGCAATATTAATACCGTCATTCGGAATAATATTTCTATGTATCGAAGTATATTTAAATTCATTGAAAAATAGTCGTCCAATTTTAACAAATTTTATAACGCAATTTTAAAATTTTTTCAGTATTTATTGTTTAGATGGGAGCTTTATGATTTAGTCGTCCGATCCAGTTCGTTATAATAATAACAGCGGCACAAAGACAACTTTGGGTAAGTTTTTTGAAAAATAGCTTTAAAACTAAGAGACAAACGGACATAACTAGGTGGGCTTTCCTGGTGAGAGCATATATATATGTTATAGCGTGGGAAATGTCTTCTGCACTGATTGCAAAGCTTTGACTGAAATTATAATAGCCACTGCAAGAGTATAAAACGGAGCCCTAACAATAGTAAAACACTGTTTAGAAGCTCATCTTTTTGTGCGCAGGGATAAATTTATAATCTTCTATTCATATCCTACACTGAGAAGTTTAAGAATGTCCTTTTTAGTAAATATATCTGAATAACTGCAGATTACTTTGATAACGACACTACATTGAAAAAAAACTGCGAGTGGTTTTGTATATTCTTCTTATAAACGTATCACCTACTTATGAAACGAAAAATGTCACCCAATATTAAGTTTACTAAGGGGAGGAGCTCTACTTTTATCATTCAATAGGAACCGATATTAAGGGATAACACACATATGCACACTTCAAATGCACTTCACACAAGCTGGTTTATTGTGATTCCATGCAAATAAGAACATCATCGTCTACGCGCTATAAAAAATCTTAGTTGCGACGTCCAAAGTTGTTGGTGTTGGGCTGGGTGAGCTGCAGGCCACGGATGTTGTGGAAGTCCAGCAGCTTCAACATCTCCTTGGTGTCGGCGTCGACCTCGATGATGTCCTGCTCCAGAGCGGAGACGGCCGGGACGTAGTTGTCGCGACGCTCACGCTCCTCCTCCTGCAGCTTGATGGAGATGCCACGCACCTGGGAGTGACGCAGACGGCCCATCAAATGGGTGACATAGCTGAAAAGGAATCAAAGGGTCATTAGCTACTCATTAATTATTCCTCTTCTAGCCAGTGATGTAATGTAAAAAAAAAAAACCTAGCGGAAGACAAAAGCTTAATTCTTTTATGCAAACCATTAACAGAATGTGGATATAAAGCAATATTGAGATATAATTCAGTTATATTAGCTTAAAACTATCCATAGAACTAAGAGTCTCTTATTTATGCTAGGCAAAAGAGTAAATTTAAGCCTACTTCTAGCTCTCAATTCAAGACAAGCCACTAGCCACTTAGACACTTGAACCAATTATACAATTTAAAATTTTAAAAAAATATTTCAGAAAATTTGTTTGGAACTTAATAAAATCATAATTTTTAAATTCTAGAATGTACAATCGGCAGCATAAGCATTATTTTGATAAGCATTCACATCACTGAGCTTAGATTTTCGCTGCGAAACTCACCCGGCAATCTTGTTGCGGAGGGGCTTGGTGGGGATGATGGCCACCTCCTCGCAGATTCGCTTGTTGGTGTGGAAGTCCAACGTCAGGCGAGTGTAGTACTTCTCGATGATGACCTTAGCGGCCTTCTTCACCGTTTTGGTTCGTACGCGACCCTGTTTGCGGAGGTAAACAATAAGGGTTAATCCTTGAAATCATATTTGGTTTGTCCCTTATTTGATGCCAGAAATAAAGCGTTCGCTCTTCACTTTTTTCCGGCATCTTTCTGTGCACTTTCACTTGGCAACAACTTGTTAGTTGCTTGCAAACGATTTTTCTTAATTATTGCTGCGATCCGATGGGAATACAGAAGTCACAGACAGACACCGCACACAAATTTTTGTTTTTAGGGTAGTAATATTTTTTAATGCACGTGGGCTGCTGCTGCCGCAGTTGATGTTTTTGGTTATTTCCCGGTTCTCCAAAATATTTTTTCCCGATGTCTTGTTGAAACCTACCATTATGTTGCTTGATGGTTATTTTAATCACCGCTAAAATGAGAAATTATCAATTATTTTCTAGAAAAACGTGGATAAACGAAATTTGTGCACATACCTCGCCGGAAACGAAAGAAAAAGAAGGATGCAGTGTGACCGGGATTGGGGTGTGAAAAATATACTAAAATATACCGCAAATATACCATACGTGTAAAAATCCCAAAGTTTTATAACTGCGATACTGGGGAACATAACTGGATAACTCGGAACTTAAAATGATTCTTATAGATAACAATAAAAATATATGTATATATATGAAAAAAATAGCAAAACCTAGAGTATCCCAAGTGTAGACGGTCGGTCATTGCGTTAGCTCTGATATCGATTGGCGTAAGTGTGAATAGAATGTGATGGATCAGTTATCAGTGATCAAGTTTGTTCTGCTGAACGCTTTAATTAATTAATTTTTGCTTGTTTTGTTTGTTTTTTATTTTTGAATTGCTTACACTCTGATTTTTCTGTGTATTCTAATTGATATTTACACAATCGATATAGGCCAGCAATAAAAGGTAGCGTACTATTTGTTGTTTTTTGCTGATCATAATGGAATAATTTTTGCAACATGCTGAATACGACCAATGTTACCGACGCCATTAAGTCGCACATATAAAAATATATTTTCGTTCATATTTAAGATGTTCTTTCCTCTTTTTTTTTATTTAATTCACTACAAATTTTTTTTTTCGTATTGTAATCGAAACATAAGCAGCTCATGCTTAACTCGATATATCAAGTTTGCCAAGTGTGAACATTTATTCGGAACTGTGAAATGTTCATGCACCAAAAACTGTACGGTCCATCTCTATTAAAAATAGAAACAAAATGAACGAGGAATTGGAATTAATTAACAGCAACCTAAACAATGCCCTGGCCAAGTTGAAAAACAGCAATGGCGAAGGTCCTCAGGACCGCAAGGAGAAGATGGCCCAGCTGATTCGCTTGCACCTGAAACACGTACAAAGCACGGTGGTCACCCACAGGCGGAGGGCGCAGCAAAGGACCAGGAGGCAATTCCGGAAGTTGCGCTCCTTTTTCATGCAGCAGATGATGGAGATGCACTCGAACTACCTGCAGATGTACGCCATGCTGCGCCTGAAGCATGCCCGCTCCGAGGACACGGACTCCGAGCCCAGTGATGTGGATGTGGAGGAAGAGCCGCAGGAGGAGGTGGGCATGCCGACGGACTTCTTCAACTTCGATTCGCATTTTTTCGAGCATGTGATCCCAGAGCTGAGCGAGGAGGAGTTTCTCAACACGCTCCACGTGACCCGGGGCACCTTCGATACACTGTGCAAGCAGTTGGCCCCCACTCTGCGGACAGCGGATGAACTGGCTCGACGATTGCCAGCCATCTCGCCCGAGAAGTGTGTGGCCTTGGCCCTTTACTTCCTGGCCAGCGGCGAGCGGCTATCCTTGATCGCCGAGCGGTTTTCCCTGCCCCGTCCAAGGACCATCAAATGCCTGAAAGTAAGTGGATCCCCCAAAAACTGCTAGAAAAGGCAACTTTACACAACAACAACTATGATTCGATTCGAAGGTATTCTGCAACGCCGTGATGTCCACTTTGGGACGAGCCCTGCGCCAGTTGCCGCAGCATCCGGTGGACTGCAATAGTGTAGCGGAGGGCTTTCAGCGCGAGAGTAACATGCCCGCCGCCCTTGTAGGCGTCCTGGGAGTCTGCTCCATTCCCATCCGTGCCAATGGCGATGTCAAGCACTCGGTGCTACGCATGGAGTATCTCCTAGACGACCGGATGCTCTTTCGAGAGCTACAATTGGGTTGTGGCCAGCGGGCCACGCTGATGCCCATGTTTTCGCACACACCCAATACCCTCTCCTCGCTGCCCAAATTCCGCATCAATTCCCGCCCAGTCCCGGCATTCGTCTTGGCCCCGGTGTACCAGAACTATCCACTGCGTCCTTGGCTGCTGCAGCGCTACGCCGATCCGATTGCCCCGCACGAGCACGACTTCAACGAGGTGGCCGAGCACCTGCAGGAGTTGAGTGACTGCGCCCTGCATCGCCTCATGTCCCGCTGGAGTTTCCTTAGCCAGCCGTTGGACATTAGCTTCCAGACAGCATCCTGCATCATCACAGCCGCTGCCGTGCTGCACAATCTGCTCGAGGAACTGAGCGAACCACACATGTTAGAATGGGGCAACTCGGTGGATGTTGCCAAGTTCAGAGCAGAACCGCTGGAAGATATGCCCAATGATGAGACACCGTCCCATTCTGCACTTGAGGTGCGCGATTTTCTAGCCAGAACTATCAGCTCCACTGAAATATAATTCCAATAGTTTGTAACAGATTAACCTTAACCAAAACAATACGCTCGTACCGAATAGCAATCACAATAAAAATAACAGACAAATAAGTTACACTATGAAAATGTAAGGTCTCATTTATTTCAAGATGTTAAAAAAGATAAGCAGCCGCATTTAGTAGAGGCGCTGGGGTGGGCCCATGGAGGACTTGACGTGCAGGGAACGCACGTTCTGCCAGTTCTTCTTCAGCAGGGACACCAAGAAGTTGATCGACAGGTTAACGTTCTGGGCCAGCTCGTCGGACTTCATGCCAACGTGGCCAACGGCGACGGACAGGCAGAGCACCTTCTTCATCTGGAACTTGATGGTCGACTTGACCTCCTCGATCTTGCCGATCATGGACTCCTGATGCGACAGCAGGGCAGGGAACTTGCCGGCCTTGTTCAGACCAGGGCCGAGCAGACGGGGAATCTGCTTGATCAGGGACTCGGAGGCCAGGAAGGCATCATAGGACTTGGCCAGCTTCTTCACCAGCTTCTTGTTCTTGTTCAGCTTCTTCAGAGCCTCGGCATCCATGAAGTCGACGTTGTTGGCCTTGGCCTCGTCGCAATGCTGCTGATCGCCAAGGATGCACACCTTCATCTTGGGACGGGGGATGTGCTTCAACCTGCGGATTGCAAGAAAGTAACCTTTAGTTAGCCTAGGTTTCAATAGTTCAAATGGAAGTCGAGAATGGTTGGGGGCAGGGGGAAAACTTACAAAGCTCACGGGGGAGCACGTTTTCAATTTGTTTTAAAAAGGGGGACGGTGTCCATTGCTGGAGACCTACTCAAATTTTAAAGACCCTGAGTGCAGGTCCGCCGAGATGTGTCAGCCACAGATGCTCGACTACCTGATGCCGTGGTGGACGACTCCACTCCCGGGGGAGTTGGTCTCCAAAACACGTGCGCAGGTGATTTAGCCAACGTACTTGACGGTGCCGGAGAAACGCTTGTCCTTCTGGGGATCGTAGTTCTTCAGGCCGATCTGCAATTCCACCGTCTCGAGGAAGCCGCGCTTCTTCTTGGCCGAAGCGTCCAGGAGTCCATTGACGCCCTCGTAAAGCGTATCACGCGAAACTTTCGATCTGCAAGTTGGAATACATTGTTAGCCATTTTACGGAAATTTCACTTCACAACTATTTTGACTGGCTGTTTTAAATGTCGAACTAATGCGCAAATGATGACAGCCCACATATTAGTTGCATATTTAGCACAAGAATCACGTTTTCTTTTGCAA
Organism: Drosophila gunungcola; assembly: GCF_025200985.1. Lineage (NCBI taxonomy): Eukaryota > Metazoa > Arthropoda > Insecta > Diptera > Drosophilidae > Drosophila > Drosophila gunungcola. The sequence continues at coordinate 7,018,778 of NW_026453179.1, forward strand.
TCATTTCCAAACTGATATGGACATGGAAAGGTCTAAAAAGCTGGTTTCTGATTGCAAATAATAAGAGCTGACTTAATGAACAATTAAGGTTTTGATTTAAATTACAAAATAAAATAAAACTTTTGAGATGCCTAGTAATTTCGAGGATTAACACTTACGCCATCTCAACTGTTCAACGTGCAATTTTAGAAAGAAAGAAAGAAGAGGAAGAGGAACGGGGGTTATAGGGATGACACGCCTGTCACGATAGTGCCGATATGCTGGTGATGTGTTTTCAGTATTGAGGTGCTTTCGATAGTAGAGGTAGAGGTATTCTTGAAACTAATAAGGGGACCCTTAAAAATAATTTTAGACATTTGGGTATTTCCTAAACGACGTTATCTCTGAATTGTTGAAATTAAGTAAGTAAGCTGTTACATAGAAATGAAAATTTCGTTGGGGTAGTCACTATTAAACTTGGAAAGCATCCCACAACTGACTGACAGCAGTTTAAACGGAAAAATCTTAATAAGCATAGAATACTTTTAATCTCTAAGTTTAAACTTTTAAGCAAGAGAGTTTAAGTTTAAACAAGCTAGAATGACGATTAAAATTTTCACTACAAAAACTTTTGCATTGAATTTCTTACAATATAATATTTACTTATGTTAGTTTTTAAAAATCAAACTTTTTTAGATGGGTTTAGCCCCCCTAACTAGTACAACAGAACAAGTTAGGTAAAAATATATTAGTAAACATTTTTATTACTCATATACAATTATTGGTTTGAGATCTTAAACTATGTAAATAGGAAGTGTTTTTGAAGAAGAAACTATAAAAGGTTAAAATAAATTGACCAACTAAAATAAACAAAGTTTTGACTTCCCCTACTAAATCTAACAGCTGTTAGGTTTGTTGCGATGTTTTCTGTGCTGCCAACTTGTATTTATATCATTTAGTATAGCAGCCCTGGAATTGCGGCTTTGTTTGGAGCTGAGAAAATTGTTAATAAGTATTATTATTTAAAAGTGCCCTACTTACGGCTCACGTGCCTGTGAAAGCACAACGACTGGTGCTGCACAATCGGTGGGTAAATATCTTGATCTCTACTTTTAAGTAGCTCGTGAAAATAACGTATTTTCTTTCAGCAAAGAGAGGGTAAAGAGGCCCAAAGAGAGTATTTTCGACGACAGAGAGCTCAATTTTACGCTCTCATCAACTGAGAGTGCGTGGAAATAAAAACATTGCTTTCACTATCTCCGCGATTTAGTCTGCATATTAGTTTAGTCGGCGTTTCTGGTAGATATTAAATAAGTGCGTGCTGCCGTTGCAATTGACGGATTATATAAGGCGTTTGAGCCGCGGCTGCATTGATTTTCCATTGACAAATGGCGCGTCTCGTCGAGAGCAATGTAAGTTAATTGCAATCTATTCGCTTCACTGCTGTTTTTACATAACTCCTGTTTCGCATCTGCTGCCCCGCCCCCATCTTTCTCCACTTTCTTCTGTTCTTCTCGCCTTCTGCCATTTCATAATTGTCAGCGGAAGATCTTTTGCTATTCTCTTGGCCAAATGCCTCGGTGGTTTTGCATTGCCGTTCATCGTTGGTCAACAGTGATGGATACTATTTATTCATGTTCTTAGGTATTATATGTGAGAAACATTTTATTTCTGTTTGGTCTAAATTGGTACATTTTCATGGACAAAAAAATGTTCTAAGTATTAGGTGAATGTTATCTTAGTACTTTCTGTCAGTATTAGGGAGTTGTACACAGATTAATATAAAAATCTTTTCATTTTATAGTTGTACCAAATTTACATACTATTATGTACATAAAAACTCTGTAAAACAGAGGGAAAGTAGGCCAATACATTTTTTCAATAGTTTCGAGTTTGACTATTCACTCTTTACAGAGAGCTCTGAATATGGCAAGTACCTTTCCACAGCAAAGATGTGGCGTACATTTTACTAGCAGCATTTGTACCTTGCCTAGTTATAGCCAAAACTTGTATCATTCCCATCACTGTTGGCCAGTGACGTCGACGGTTTAAGAATAGAGATGATGTCGGCCTGGTGACTGAAGAAGATGAGTGATGCGGATCGTCTGGTGGCCAATCTGCGCCGGGTGCCCGTCCGTCTGCCGAAGGAAATGGAGGTTCGCCAGCTGTGCCGCTCCCTGAGTGACTTGCTTGCCGGAGAGTCCAATCTGCTGAGCCTGCAGAGTCCGCAGATCGTGTGCGGCGACATCCACGGACAGTTCCAAGATCTGCTGCACCTGCTGGATCTGGGCGGTTCGGTTGGCGAACATAGCTACTTGTTCCTGGGTGATCTGGTGGATCGAGGCAAGAACAGCGTGGAGACCTTCCTGCTGCTGGCTGCCCTCAAAGTCAAAAATCCCGGGCAAGTGAGCCTGCTAAGGGGCAACCACGAGTGCCGCAGTGCCACTCGGTCCTACGGATTCTACGAGGAGTGCCTGGCCCAGTATGGTTCTGCAAATGTCTGGAGGATGTGCTGCCGAGTCTTCGATCTCTTGCCCCTGGCGGCGATTATCGATGGGAAAATCTTTTGCGTACATGGCGGACTGTCGCCCCAAATCCAGCAGTTGGATGAGTTTCACAAGCTGGATCGCTTTCACGAGATCCCCGAAAGCGGCTGTATAGCGGATCTTCTTTGGAGCGATCCCCATGAAGCATCCGGGTGGACTGCATCGCCACGCGGACATGGACAGCTCTTTGGCAGGGATGTGGTGGAGGAGTTTAACCGGAGGAATGGAATCTCTCTCATATGCAGGGCACATCAGTTGGCAGCTGAAGGCTTTCGCTGGCATTTTGGCCAACAGCTGGTTACCATCTGGTCGGCACCCAACTATTGCTATCGCTGCGGCAACAAGGCGGCCATTCTGCGTCTCAATTCAGTCGGGGATTACGGTTTTGTAGGTGTTCGAGGCGCAGGCGCTGCACACCAAACCGCAGCCAAAGAGACCGAAAAAGCGGTGCCGTCAGTTTTTCCTATGATGCAATCTACCCGTGAATCTTATCCCAAGATACAATACAATGTCAAGTTCGCAGAGAGGGAGAATCAGCTAGTTGCAACTAGTCGTACTCGTACACCCCATCTCTCCCTTAAAAAAACTCTGCCATTCCACATTACTCTTAAGCTCATAATCAATAAATAAATACTCAGTAAAACATTCAGGTAGATTTCCCTTAACCGTAGTTGGCTCTGGCAATGGGTCTCTTAAGCTATTTATCTTATCTATACTCTTTTTTAACCCTGTAGCTTTATCTGGCCGACAGCAGCGCTTAAAATTATAGCACTTTTTGGTTAGCTATGAATTTATCTTTAGCTTTATCTGGAAGATTTTTTTTCAAACTAATCTTTTGAGAAAATATAATGAAGGGGTTTGACCAACGGCTTGCTTGTCATAAATTTTTTAAAAAGTTAAATTAGTTTTTATTACCAGCTACTTTCTAAGTACTGAACCAATACTTTTTGCAACCACAGTGCTGACTCGAGCTGACTCTGCATTTTAATCTGAGAGAGAAAGAGATTGGAAGGGAGATTGTTTTGTATCGGCGGCTCTTCCACGCGACGACTTCACTTCATTTCAATTGGAAATTGGAATCGGCAGCACGCGGTCACACGTTTTCGCTCGCTTTCAAGTTCGGTGTGCAATTCAAATAGCAAATTAGCCAGTTTACAACAAGTGTTTTGTATTTAAATGACGGAATTCGATGTAAGTTCAGGTGAAAGCTTTCTCTCTGTACCCCAATTCGCTCTCCAGTTTTTTTATGGGCCGGCTCTCTGTTTATCTAGGCAGTGGTTGTGACGTCATGGATAATTCGTTTCGCATATGTTTGCCAAAGCAAAAATATATAAATATGTATAACCCAAGGTCGACTGTGATATGGGGCCAAAGTTTGATGTCACAAGCTAGTAACCCCAATTAGCTGCCGGTTTTTAAGGGGCTTCGCAAACCAAACTAAAATCTGTCTGAAATACGAGTGGTTTGGTATTACTTATTTTCTTATCACCACAGCTGACTGGTGGAGGTTTCCGCTCGTCATCGTGACCTTTTATTAGGAATCAGCCCATCAAAAGACCAACAATAATATCAAGTGCTTACTCCTTTTTTAAAATTAGTTTGGATGGCAAATATCTCAAATATCTCGGCCAAGTTAAATGTGTTAGCTTATGAAAAGTACATTACGATAAGTAACGATTTATATATGTTCATTCGTGGGTTATCATTTAGCCGATTATTAATTGAATTAGGATGTTCATTAACTTAACATTATAAAAGTGTAGTGCTTTTACGTGACAACGTTTAAATAATATATTTGTTCATACGCTTTAATTTTCTAACCGTGCATTTACCTTTTTCTCACGGTAGTGTTTTTTATTGCCCCTTTAAAAATTCAACTACTGTGCATTTATATTTTACTTGCGTAACATACATGATTATTTTTAGTAAAAATCAAAGATTAAGCGATTAACAAGCTTTTTCACAATCAATTTGCCATTTGCTTAGAATGAAATTATAATCAGATAAAGGTAAACCTTCAATTTAAAGTCTTCCTGGTTTAATCTACTTATTACTATAATATTGGGAGTTATTTAACAATGTAAACAGTAATTCTGATTTCATTTTTAAATCTGATTTGGAAAAGGAGTTGCTATTTATTTGTTGATCAAAGTCACTTACTTATCTCATTTCTGCTCTATACTTTTTCAGTTTGTTCCCATCGCCGTGGGCGTAGTTGCAGTGGTTGCCGGCGCCCTGATCGTTCACTATCTGCTGAACAAGAAGTCGACAAAGCCACGGAGGGAACCCAATCGCACCGCCCGCCTAAGGACACTGGTGGACCCCAATGACAAGTATCTGCTGCCACTCATCGAAAAGGAAAATCTCAGCCACGACACCAGGCGACTACGGTTCGGGTTGCCCTCCAAGCAGCATGTCCTTGGTCTGCCCGTTGGTCAGCACATCCACCTGATCGCCACCATCGATAATGAGCTCGTCATTCGGCCGTACACGCCGATTTCATCTGACGAAGATGTGGGCTACGTGGACCTGGTGGTCAAGGTGTACTTCAAGGACTCGCATCCCAAGTTCCCCGCCGGCGGCAAGATGACCCAGCACCTGGAGCAGCTCGAATTGGGCGACAAGATCTCGTTCCGCGGCCCATCTGGCCGCCTTCAGTATCTCGGCAACGGCACATTCTCCATCAAGAAGCTGCGCAAGGATCCGCCCAAGCACGTGTCCGCCAAGCGGGTGAACATGATTGCCGGCGGTACTGGCATCACTCCCATGCTTCAACTGGCCAGAGAAGTGCTCAAGCGCAGCGACAAGGACAAGACCGAACTGGCGCTGCTGTTCGCCAACCAGGTGGGTTATTCATCAACATTCTTGCTAACCAAGTTTTTAATTTCGAAATTTATATTATTTGTTTTATTCCTTCACAGAGTGAGAAGGACATTCTACTGCGCACTGAGCTTGACGAACTGGCCCAGAAGCATCCCGATCAATTCAAGGTCTGGTACACCGTCGATAAGGCCGGCGAAGGTGAGTTGCAGTCTTAATGGAGCAGAGGCAGCCTAAACCACATGATCGTGCTCATCAGATCGCATCATTTGTTCATACAAGTTTCTTTTAAAGTTATACAATTTTGTGTAGAAAATGATTATTAATCAGAACAGTGATCAAATGAGTTTGAGTAAGGCAAAGATATATTTAATTCAGATATTAAGATAATTAAAATTTAATAATAGGAAGAACATTATTGCAAATGTGTGTGAGTGAGTGTATTCAAAATGCTTAAAGAGCTAACAAAAAAATAACAAAATTAATATTAAATTGATCTGGACAAATTGAACTATAAAGAACAAAATTCACATCTAAGATGAGTTGAGATGTTAAAAATTGCCTGAGAAAAAAAGAAATTGCTTCGCTTTACGCGACAACAAAAACTAAAGCCAAATCATAACTTAGACTATAACATAAATACTTAGACCAGAATATACTCTTTTAGACTGCACCAATCTTTCCCTTGACTCGAAAATTGACAGCCACCTTAGATAGCATCATTCGCATGCAGCATCTTCATCCGCATCCAACACCAACTGTTAGGCGATCCACTAAGCCATGTGCCAAGCATCTATTATGTTAAGAATCTTGTGTCTGCCCCTTTGTCCATGCTGCTCATAAACGGATGCCGCGAACGGGGAACGCGCGGTTTGTAGCCTGGTCCTACAACACCGGACACGTTAACGACGACATGATGCAGCAGCATCTGTATCCGCCGGATGTGGATACGTTGTGCCTGCTGTGTGGTCCTCCACCCATGGTCAACTACACGTGTATTCCGGGCCTGGAGCGACTTGGTCACCGGGCCGAACAGCGTTTCAGCTATTAAGATTAGCAGCTTCAGCTGGCAAACTAGAATCTATCCCTGAGTTTTGCTTTCATTTCACAATGCCAAGCCAGTGGGAAAGATTGCGTGCAGCAGGTCTCACACTCTGAGTATTATTCCGTGAAAATTAAGGCTAATTATATATTTTTGTTTAAAACTCTTCTTCTAGGATGGCCGTACAGCGTTGGCTTCATCAATGAGGACATGATCGCCGCCCACCTGATTCCTGCCAAGGACGATACCATCGTGCTGCTCTGCGGCCCACCGCCCATGATCAACTTTGCCTGCAATCCGGCGCTGGACAAGCTTGGCTATCATCCGGACACCCGATTTGCCTACTAGAAACGATCGCCCGGGGCGTATTCCTGCGAAGCGGAACAAAAATTGCATTTCGGTTTTGTCATTTTCCATATTTATCTGTTGCCCCATACCAGCTCATCCGAATCCTACGAAATTCTACGAAATCGCGGCCTGAGATCGATGGGAGTGAACGCAAAGCGAATGAAAATAACATCGATGCTAATTGTTGAAATTCTTTTTTATGATTTGTGAATAAATAAGTGTTCAAGAAAAGTAAGCGGGTTGAAATTCCATTAATGCTTGAGCAATTTGCTGGAATTCACCTTTTTGATCCCTTAGCTACCATTTTGGTTCAAATCGATGAATGGGTATTTATGGTAATCCTACTAATTATACATTATACACATTGTCGCGAACTCAACAATTACCGCCCTGTGTTAACGAAAGAAAAAATTGATGAGATGATTAAATCCTAAAGTAAAATTAAAGTATTTGAAATATAATTTAACAGACCAGCAAACTTGAATGAGTATGTTAATTTCTATAAGCTAAGCTACTTGTCTCAGCAATGCTTTCAAGTTTATAATGTTAAACTTTTTTTGTTTATATTGGCTCCATGAATGAGCACTAAAATGTCATTTCTGTTCTATTATCCACGAATTATTCGGTAGAAGCGGGTAAAAATGTTTTTTAACCTATTGTGCGGTGTTACTTCAATAGTAAAGCAATAATAAATTTGTGTTTCAGTTATTTATTATTATTATTAGAATCTTAATGCTTAGTTCTTCCTGTGGGTCAATTTTACGACAGTCTTGTGGCACCTTTTCGGATACTTCAGGAACTACCTATCTAAGTGATTTGAATCCATGTCGAGTTATGTTTTGCTAGAACAATAGCACCTTATTTTATAGTAATCCGCTAGGTTCAGCACCAAATACGTTCCTCATTGGGTTTCATTGGGCACATTTGCCAAACAATAATTCTCGAAAAGATTTCCTCAATGTAGGGGGAATACGGTTATTAAACATGTATCAATATAAGATTGCTGCCGAACAATCGAATATTTGCCATACACAAATAACGCCATATTGTATACTTAATTTTAAAACCTTATATACATTGACTGGCCCACATTGAATTAAAACACCCAAATAAGCAACAATATCTACATTAAGCAATTTAATTTTTTTAATCAAAAATTTAAATTGAAAAATACTTTTACTTGTAGTGACTTGTTTCTAACAACTTTATCGCATGACTTTTACTGGGAAGACTTGAACGTAGTTTCATATAATGGTTTGAGTATTCGCTAATGCGTAAAGTAAAATATGAGTGCATGTAGAATGTATGTATTGTTGAAAGTATTGAAAATAAAAAAAAATAAATCTGTAGATAGAAATAAAAAAAAAGGAATGGAAACTTTTTAACTCAGTTTTTTTTTTTACAAATGTAATACAAAATTAAGATTAAATAGTCGCAAAGTTGATTTTTTAAAAACAAGTTAAAAGTAGTATTTTAATACTACAAAGTTTATGTATTATTTCTATCTACAGAATTAAACTTATTTTGTTTTTCAATATATTCTTGAATGATTTTCTAAATCTTCTGGTTCATTTAGTTTGAAATCCAATTTATTCAATAGTCTGGCAAGCAAATACAAAACCCTCAATAACTCCAAATAACAATTAAACCAAATCAGCAATTTTTTGTTGTGCATGTCTTTCACAATTTTATTAAATACAATAGGTATATGGAATATACGGCTTGCGAGCACGACGCACTCGGCAATGCTATATCGAATTACATTGAGTAGTTAGTACAATCATATAAATTATATTAGCGTAGAACCTCGTCAACTCGGTTTTTGCATTAAGCTATCGCTCTGTTTATGCTCTCAGCAACATCAATCCACCTACCGACCAGGAAGATTAGACTAAGTTTAGTAAACATTTAGTAAGCGTCATTAGATTAACATGAATACGAGTTAGGCAGCAATTCAGGGCTGCCATTTGAACCAGATCGGCACGATTGACGGTGCTGCTGTTGGGGTGTTTGTGTGCGTTTTGTAGGCGGCTTAAGTAAGTGTCTTTTGTAAAATTTACGATTGTATTTGTTTCGTGGTTCACAGAACATTCATGGCCTAATAGTTAGTATATAAATATGTTTATGTAAAATAATTCTTCAAGCTAGCTGTTTCTGCTAAAGACACATTGTATACATCCACATGATTCAATTTATAAATACATAGAGAACAGAGATTGATGAAGCGGTAACGTAAAATATAAAATATCGGTAGCCTTAGCAGAACCACACTAGGTTCGGTGTGTGACTGCTGGGGGGTCTTCTGCTTTTTAGTTTGGCTCGTTGTTGGTCGGTTGGTTTTCCAAGACTGCCGCAGTTCCTTCTGCTCACGCTTGGCGTGGCAAGCTCTCACCGTGGACAGACGTGAATGTTGATGGTGGAAAGTGTGCGTACTTGTTGGCAACTAATCTTCTATATGGCGCGCATATAGAATTGTCCAGTACTTGTTACTTGTTACGGGAGCTTGCCAATCGGCCAACCAATGCAGAGCTTGGATGCAACTGGTTTTGTGGCACCGAACTGCGATTCGATTCCTCCATTGTGTATACTTAAATCTAAAACTACGAAATGGTACATGGAAACACTAAACTAAAATAAAATTTGACCATGGCAGCGGCACTAAACACTTAAAACTTATAAAACAAATTCACGTTCGATTTGGAATTGACCTCCTGTTGCTGTTGCTGCTGCTGCTTCTCATTTTGCTTGGCATTGTAGGCCTGGCTGAGCTGATCAAAGTCCTCCTTGGTCAGCTCAATTGATTCGATCATAGCTACCTTATTGTACCTGGTAAGAAATGCGATAGTTAGGAAATGCTTATGCATGTGTTTTAAAGTTCTCTGGCATACTTGTCTCTATTGTACTTTTCCCGCATGGCCTGCGTGTTGAGCTCCTTCGCCGATTTGTGGGTTTGACAAAGCTGCAGGACCACAATTTTCATGTCCTCCAGTTTGTAGGTAGTGATCTCCTCCAGCCGCGGCGTCCACATCTCCATGCCCAGAATGTGACGAGCCAATGCGAGTGATGCGGACGACATCAGTGAGGGCAAATATTGCAAGTACGTTTCTCCCTCCATCAGCGACAGTTCGGATATGTACTGCAGATGGAAAATGAGTTGGACAATCTTTCGATAACTTGTATTTGCCAAAAAACCTACCAGCGTCAGGAACCTCAGCCTCTCGGGCATGTCGCACAGCACCGCGTACGTGTTGATAAAGACATAGGCAGTTGGTGTGCACAGATCAAAGGAGAGAATCTTCAGGATGACCTGCTCCATGCGCAGCACTTGGGCCTTGGTGTAGCTATCGTCAGTGAGGAACACAAACTCACCGACATCTGGAGGATAGATCTCCTCGTATTTACTAGAAAAATAAATTATGAATTATTAATGGAATAATTAAATCATATCAACATTAACTAACAACCAAAAGCCACCACTTCTGCCTACTTTGGGTACCTAAATGACTACTTACGAGGCAATGTACATGGCTGCTGTGCCCACCAGCTGCAATTTTGAGCGAACCACCGCCATCAGGCTCAAGAAGCGATCCAGATAGAAGACGGATAGATAGAGCGTCTCAGTGTCCAGCTTGTACTCCTCGGAAACTTCCACCAGCCAATCAATCAGGATGGAGCGCATATTGTGACTAATGTCTTTCTGCCTGCGCATATAGAGTGGCTTCGGGCGATGATTCTTCTGCAAAATTCAAACAAAAGATGGGGCCGATTAGTAGGGTCAACAAATTAGCAAGCAGCCGCCCATAATTTGTAATTACTAAAGCAAACTTTGTTTAGCCATGGATACTAACACTTTCGGTTGGGCATTAAAAGATTCTAATCGTTAACATATTTCGCACAAATTTTCGTAATGTTTGAGATGCCGCGCGCAAACAGCGTATTTATTTCCATAAAATTGTTTAGTTTGCAGCAAAAAACTGTGGTCTACACTTTACCAGCAACGAATCGACAAATCTATACCTCTTAAACAAAACGTCTTTAATGTTTTGTAAAAACTTAGTTTTAGTTAGTTTTAGAGACTTATATTTTGTAAATAAGTCAATTACTTTCAATATGCCATAGTATATAAATACATAACTTAATTTTTCCGGTTAGGGGGTACCATAAATGTCCAAATTCTATGGTCCTACCTGGGAACCAAATTCAGTTTAGTCAACCCAAGCGAATCCCATGGGAGGAGTGGCCAGCATACGCGAGCGGATCGAATTTACCAATTTTTATTTGTTTATTGGTTATTTCGTGGTACGTGAGCCGCATTCAAATTCCCAGGTCAAACGTGAAAATCTTTGCCAAAACGCCTATGTGGGCAATATGTACATTAGGTGTTTATTTAATGGCCGCTTTAACGATTATTGGACACGTCAAGCGCCACGGTCTGTACAAATGGAGGAAATGTTTAGACCATTTTGCTTTCAATTGGAATGGAATCGTACGGTTGGTTTTATATTTATATATATATATATATATTCGAAAATTTATTTATATCAAGAAAAGAAAGTTAAATAAAAATCACGTGAAATCAGACCAAAAAACATAGATAAATATTATAGTTCTGACAGTGTAACATGTCCATTAATTTGTAATGTCCTTATTGGCTAAGATCCATTAACATATCCAGAAATGTTATATACGAAAAGTTTCCAACCCAGAAAGGCTGACTGTACAAGCTGTATTAGGCAGAGGCAAACAATAAACAAAGCACCCGGCAACCGGGCAAACAAACTCAACCGGAATTCAAATAAAATACACATTTTTTCTTCCAGGGAAAGGCAGACATTATTCAGACCTTACTGATCGAACAATATAGCCACTAAATACATATAGCTGTGTATATTTTGTACAATACCGACAGGATGACGCTCAAAATCGGAATATGCACCAAGCAGGATCTCGACGAGGCGATGAAGCTGCAGAAGCGGGAACAGTACGAGGATGAGCGCAAGCGACGCATCTTTAATGCCAAGCAGCGCCTCTATGGGGTGAGTAATCCGCAGAAGTCTTGATGAACCAAATCCTCGAAAGAGTTAAATCGTCCAATAGCTCGACATCGAAATGCTGGATCGCCAAATCCTCGAGAAAAAGAAACAGCAAACCGCGCAGATGGAGTGCGACAAGAAGTTCGAAGAGCAGGAGCAGCTGCAGAAGCGCCTGATCTCCGCCCAGGAGAAGGAGCTAGAGAAGAAGCAGCGCGTGGTGGACTCGGATCTCAACTACTATCGCTGCCGCTATCAGCGCAAGGAGCAGCGACGCGAATTCGACTTGAATGACCCGGACTTCCTGAAGAAGGCACGTCCAACACGAGTGGCCGACGATGATATTGCGCTGGGCGTGTCCAGTGCCCAGATCTTTCTGGGCGAGGATCTCTACAACGTTGAGCGAAAGGTGCGGCAGCGGGAACAGCAACGTGCTTGGCTGGATCAGCAGGTGCAGGAGCGCAAACGGGCGGAGGAAGCTCGCAAAAAGGCCGACACACTGCAGATGGAGGACGTCGGATGCAGGGACAGACATCTCCAGGAGATGGCCAAGTCCGATCACCAGATGCGCAATCAGGTGATCCAGCGCGTGCGCCAGTTCAACATTAACATGGCCAAGCAAAAGCAACTGGATCGCGAGCGGGAGAAACGCGAGAAACACGAGGATGACATGGCCGAAATCTACAACATGCTGTCCAGCGATATGCTCACCGAAAATCCGGATGTGGCCCAATCGCGTACCGATCCGAACAAGAAGATTGCCTTCATGTATCGCGGCATGACGCCGGAGGAACTTCGCGTGTTCCGCTTGGGCCAAGAGCAGCAGCTCCGCTTGGCCACGCAGCGCAAAACGGAGGCCCAGATGATGGACAAGCAGTGGGAGCAGTATGCCATCAACATGGACCGCACCCTGGTGCTCCATCAGATCGAGGATGATCGCCGTCGTAAGGCGGAATTCGATGAACTGATGCGAGCCAATTCCAAGTTGGCCGTGGAGCAAGATAAACAGCGCAAGGAAGCCCTGGTCGGTTTGAGCAATGCCGTCTCCGACGATTTTTACGATCAGTTCAACAAGAATTCACGTTAGTTATTATGACAAAGAGTTCCCAACCAATAAAAAGCATATCAAGAATCGGAATATGGTGGCCTGGATGCGATTGGAGAGCTGCCTCGCAACTTGGATGTGGGACACTTTTCCACTCGTGTCCAGGACACATCAATTTTGAAAGGAAAATTCTAATGTTCATGTTCAAAGCGTATGACTTCAAATAAATACAAATTATCAAAACGTATTTAACTATCTTAAATATCACAGGATTTCGTGTAACAGAAAATATCTGAACAACCGAACAATTACAAAAAAAAGTTGTATTTTATTATTTACAAAATAAGACATTATAATAATAAAACATCAAAAATAACTCACACAATTTTTCGCAAAACGCAAGATAAGTTATATTAAATTAGTTCGGTTAATTCCCAGCAAATATAATGCAAATGTAGTAATAAACGATGAGTTTCAGTTATTTAGCAATTGACCAGAAGCAGATTTATAAATTAAACTTATTCTATGTTAATACTTAAGTTATAAACAACAATATACGATTTATGTATTCTTAATTTTATAAAGCCAAAAAACTCCTTAACTAAAACCCTATTATTTTAATAAACTTTTGTTACTGCTATGCAAACTATTTAAAGCCAAGTTGCTAAACAAGTATATTCTTAACGTTGGCCAATTTAGCCACAAAAGAACCCAAGTAAAACGTGTCAACAACAATTATGACTATTTTCACTTTTCGCTACCAGGAAAAACATGGCATGGCCACAAGAAAACAACATCAATTAGCTGCAAGTCAAATTCCATTAGTTCCGAGTGTTCCACGTCTGTTCTCGGAAATAGTAAGCAATGCAATGCACAGCGTCGAAACGAGCAAGCGAAGAGGAGTCAATAATACCGCCGAAGGATGAGACGCTGGCGAGCGTTTCCCGCCCGATAAACATGTGACGGCGTTTGGTGTAAAAGAGGGAAGAGGGAACGGGAACCCACGGACTTACGGACCCACGAACCAGAAACACAGGCAGCGTTGCGTGAAGTGAAGGGAATGCCAATGCCACATTAGGGTGCGACAGGGTCCGTCTTCCTGTTCGGCTACCCCCCTCTCCTCATGAATAGAGAAATTACGTCTGCCTGCGTCTGCACACAAATATGAAATGCACATGGCCAAGGAATAGACAGGGGATAATAAAAAGAAAACAACGAAAAACCAAGGCTCTCAAGGGGACAATCCTTACCAGACGACATTTCTTTCTTGTGATATCAAGATTTTTTCCTATCTTAACAATCTTGTCTGCATAATGCTTTAAAAAAACTAAGTTAAATGACGGGACTTATTAAAATCAAAACGTATTACTTTTTATTAATTCCCCTCAGCTTTATATATATCCCTGTTTTTCATTACTTTTTAATTAGATGTCCTCTTTTACTGTCAAAAAGTCATTGCTGGTGGTGTGTTCTTTAAACACATTTTCTATAATTTCATTTATATTCTCCAACGAATTGCTTGTGAATTTTTGCAAATGTTAAATTTAACAAAAGATGACGTAATATACGTACAGCCTAGGGAATTGAAACTCTCGCAATAGTCTTTTTGATCGGTCAACTTTATCGGATGCGTGTTCGAGCATTGGTCGACTCGATTTTGTTGTTACAAATTTACTTGCAATTGAAATTAACATATAAATATAAAAGAGTAAAAACATCATATTTCTTTATCAAAAACAATGATTCAATAAAAATCCATTAAGTTAAAAATGGTAGGAGCTTAAACCTCCAAGATATTATAGTAAGTTGTCACATATTTCATTCCCTTCATATTTTACACACATTTCTTAGTTTTCATAGTGCTGACAGGTAAGTTGATTTAAAGTTATAAAGTAATGAAATAAATAAATTCGTTACTTCGTAGAAGTACGAGGATTAATTAAGTAATGATAGATGTCAAATTAATTTCGATGAAAATGAGAATTATGAAGACACTGATATTGATACCGTTTATCCAAAATAGTTTTAAGGGTCTTTAACAGAATGGCATTTAAAATAAAAGTCTGACGGACTTACCTCGCTCTCCCGGAAATTCTGGAGTATATCCATTTGGTACTGGACCACTTCGAAGAACCGTTCGCGATCATTGCGTGGTGGCAGCTCCTTGACTTGTTCACCTGGCGTGGCCCCCGATGCGATGTCGTCGGTTGGCTGTATGCTACCAAGAACCGAGCGATCCACGGACATGGGTGACATTAAATCCGTGACGGACATGGGCGTGCCATCCAGATCGCAGTCAACTAACTCCTTTTCCACCCCATCGCTATAGTAAGTTTGAAAACAGTCAAGTATGCATAATATAAACAGTAACATCAATTAAAACTTACATCTTTACGGCGTATTGGTTTTCTTTATCGGCCATGGAGGCCAATGATTTGCCGGGTGGCGCCACCTGAGTGTCGCAGTTATCCTCGTATACGGAGAAGGTCTTGAACTGCTCCACCACGGGCACCACATTTGATTTCTTGGCGGCATATTCCACGTTTTCATCGACATTGAGGTTCCTTACGTCACGGAAGACCTGCTAAAAGGAGCGTAAGATAAATAGATTAAATTATGATTAAAATTAAGATTAAATTGAAGGTTTTCAAGTGTTTGATATTACTTAACAAAAAATATTACAAATTTCTAAGCAGCTTCGGTATGTGAACCGGAATTTTGTTACCAGGGCACATGGCCTATGCTCTCAGCTTATTGAGTCATCCGAGATTAACGAGTTAAAAATTGATCCCGACTTAATATTATTCAAATAATAAAATGGAAAAATTGAAATAACTGTTTTAGCCTGCGCATTTATAGAGCTGCAAGAACAAGACTTCTTGATTCCCCTTTCCCCTTGGAAAGATCCTGTTATTTAGTTGCGCGCCTTTCCCTGGCTTCTGATGGTGCGCTTATGTGTGCGTGAGATTGCGGGGGTAATTGCATTTGCTATTGCTTTCCCCTTTGCTCCCCTGATTTGCTGTTGCAGTTTGAAAAAGGCGCGCATTTGCAATGCATTGTGCTACTTTCTAGGTTAGTTTTTAGTTTAGGCGCGGAAATTAGCAAAGGTTATCTCAAAAGAGCAATTGATAAATAAGGAAGAGAGTAGGGGGAGGAGAGCGGGGAAAAGGAGAGCGAACCACCACCACACACACACACACCCAGGCGCACTTATGTGAAGATCCCACCACCATAAAACATAAACGGCAGCTGCATAGGAATTAAAGGGAAACGGGAACAGTACTTACCACTTTCCCGGTCGGACGCGGCTTGTTGTTGCCATTGAGCACGGCGAAATTCGCCCGCGGCGCAAGCGCATTTTTCTCCGATTTCGCAGCGATTACACCCAGCGGTTGCTTGGCGTTTTTCACTCCGGCCGGAATCGTAACGCCCGGATTCTCCTTGTTGCTAATGTCTTGGTGGATATGGAAACTGGCCATCGTGTGCTCCTTTTTGTTCCTTTCTTCGTCTGCTAAGATGGAGTCTTGTCTCGCCTTCTCTTTGTTCCTCTCTTTCGCTAAGCGTCGCTGTTGTTGTTTTTCTTATGCTCGGCGCTCACACCAACACACACTATCACAGGCTCATATGCTCAACGACGCACACATGTATAAGCGAAGGCAAATTTTATCATCAAAAAATTGACGCTTGAATTACACGCACACACACAGTTTTGTACAGAATTCATTTGACTTTCAATTTCTACAGCATTTTGCGTCACGGGAGCGTTGGAATTTGTTTCCTCGTTTTAAATACGCTCGCACAGACTCTTCTATTACTCACTATTTTTAAGCTCCGTACTTGTTGTGTGGATCGCGGCTGAAATTCAATTGCTGGCTTCGTTTGATTTTTTCCCGGTCAACACGTCTTACGAGGGAGATGGCAATATTAGGTTATCGATTAGAAGAGGAGAAACATCGATGCCGTCATCGATGCTTTTAAAATATCGGTTTCATCGATGTTCGGGGGGGCAACATCGATGTTTTGCCAGCACTGTCTACTCATCATCATTTGGAAATTTATGATCTAAATGTTAGGAAATTTATGATCTAACATAAAAATGTTAGGAAAACGACTAATTAACATTGCCGTTACAAAATCGACGATTTTGAATTTCGAACTTTGAACAAAACTGAGCAAAGCTTTGGACACCGATTCCGGTCAGTTCTAGAGATGCACCCTGGACATCGTCCAAGGGCAACATCGATGTTTTTCAATCTCCCACTGCGGGCAAGAACCATGTAAATTGAAAGTATATTTAATATTTTCACTTGAAAATTATATTTTGTTCAAATTTAATGTTTGTCGATGGTGTTGGATAAATTTCTGAAAAGTAAGTTGTATTTATACAAACTGTCTTTACATTTGTACATTTACATGGAATCGCAGCTTTAAATATAATTTTTTATAGGAACGTCAAATTTAAATGAAAATTATGAGGATTCGGTATCAAAAAAAAGCAGGAAGATTCGATTGTTTGGGACTATTTTAAAAACAAATCTTTTCGATCATATACAAAGTTCAACTGCAATGACTATGCTCGCAAACGCTAATGGAAATGATAGCTTTTGATGTCTAACCATTCAGTTGTGTAGAGGATGATGGGTTGTTAGAATTTTATTGAGGGGATCTCGGTGGAAAAGCATGGCTTTGTTTAATTGTTCCCGGTCAACACGTCTTAGGATCAGCTTATCGATTGTTGTCGGTGCCTATCGATGTGTGCGCTAGTGTGATCATCCAGACGTTAGGGATTTTTATCGCTCGTGCCAGTGTTAATAACTTACACAGGGCGGAATAATTAAAACTACTTTAAATAGCACTTAGCTTACAAATTGCGAAATTTAATCGACAATTTCCATCGGCTGTCCGTACGTTTAGTTCTACGCAAACAATTCCCATAGTTGTAAAACTATTTGGATGAAACTTTGCAAGAAATCATCTTTTTTTCGCAGGTAGTATGAGATGGAAGGCGCCGGATTGCCCTAGTATATCATATAGCTCCCATAGGAACAATCAGGGAAAAAAGGGGAAACAAAATTTAACTTAACTGTTTTTTTAACATAAATCCATACACTCCGCAGTATAACACTTTTTAGCGTTTTAAAAATTACGGTTATAACTTTATTGTAACAATCAGAAAAAAAAAAAAATATATATATATATATATGTATATATATATATATATATACGTATACGTATAGAAACATTGGCGTCTTAATGAATATTTAACTATTTTAATATCTGCAGGGGTATATAAACTTCTGTTTGCCGAAGTTTGACCTTTTTATGTATTGTTAAAGTTTTGTCGGTCTCTAGCATATACTATAAAAGGCGAATCCTTTAAAAAAGTATGCGTAAGTTGAAAAAGTTGCAGTTAAATGATTTAACAAAATTAAATCAATTGTTCAATGCTAAAGTTTATTAGTTTTAGCTGCTAAGACATTCGACTCATTATGACGCAACAAAAATAGTATTAACAATGGTAGCTATTTTAAAATTCTAGTGTCTTGCCTTTCCTTTAATCCTATATCTTTAATGCCCATAGAAAGTGCTATTACGGTGGTGTTTTTTTTTTGCAATTTAGGGACATCTTCGGCTTGTCCTTGGGTTGAATAGTCGAATTTTCCAAAGGTTATGCTCTTTAAGCGCCTTTTCTGGACATAAACGCCTCGAAAGGACACTCGTTCGCCGGCGCTGCAGATGCTTATAGCTTGCGCACAGGACAAACCGCCGCAGGACTCCTGGTTTTGGCATTGTCATGGTATCAAGACCGTAGACTGCAGAGGAAAACGGCAGGCGACTGATGGACATCACCGTTCGTTGACCCAGTTGCAATCTGGGATGAGAAAGGCATAACAATTGTTGTACCTAGATAACTAATAAATTGGTTGACGACAGTCGAAAATTAATTTTACAAACTTAAAAATATCATTTAAAAAAACTTTGTATTATTCTATAAAATCCATACATATTTCTATTTTGATGGGCACGTATTTTAAGCTAACAAAGCTATATGATTGTTGTTTAAATAAAGTATTAAATTGGAAATCAGTTTAAAATGATATATTTTCGAAGGTCTAAATACATAAAACTTAATTAAAACTATTAAGAAAAATGTTCTTCCTAACATAAAAGTATCTTTTTAGAAAAACCTTGTATTATTCTATCAAACCACTACATGTTTCTATCCATCTATAAGGTTATATTTTTGTTCAATAATTTAAATATTGTTCCTATGACAAATATATTGCCCATTTGTACCTATATATTTACCCAAAATAGAAAAAAAAATAGATTTTTGAGTCTAGTCTGTTACACCATTATTAAATGTAAGTATTCAAAATATATTTTTAATATAAAATTAAGACTAGTTGAGTAGGTACCAGGTACATTAGCAATGTGCCTATATAGAGTATAGGTACCATATTTTGCCCTCCACTAGTTGCAGTTGCTTGCAGCTAGGACTCGCGCTCTAAATGCAATTTATATGTATGACTGTGAGTCCATTGTCCTTCTACCTGGACTCCAGGACCCTGGAGGTCGGTTTGCATTTGTGTTGACTCTCCTTGCGAGAAGCGGTTGTGCAAAACGCATGGAATGTTGGCCAAGACTGCGGATACGTGAGCTGTTTTCCATTATTTGTAGGGATTTTTTTGCCTTACTCACACATGGATGTCCACAACGCTCATTGTTTTCGCATTTCAGTAGTTTTCTGATGCAACAAAGTTAGTTTCCGGGGCGGCATTTGCAAGATGTCTTGTGCAGGACAATGCAAAATCTCATACACCTTTCACTCACTGTCTTAAGGCTATTCAGCTGCTCCAGAAAATTGATTTTTTTCACCCCACAAACAAATTCTACAGATAAATAATAAAATTATAATTGCAAATCGTTTCTTTTTTGGTACATTTTCCATGAATTTATTCGCTCAATATCATTTTATATATTAAGGGGAATATACATAACCAACATTGATTAGTTACAATAAACTTGTATTAAGTGTTAAGGTTTTTAGATTAAATGACCCCTAATAAAATGTGTATCAACAAAAAATATGGAATCAAACAGCACGCACACTTATTAATTTAAATTACTTATATGAAATATTATGAAAATTAAATAAAATAGTCAGATACACATGCATCAACATTCTTTTTATTATGTTAAAATGAAAATCAATAAAAAATTTGCATCTATATAAGTACGTTTAATTTTTTTTTTCAATTTAAACCGTTTTTTTTTCTTAAAAAAAGCACGAAATGATTTTAATAGATTTATTTAATATAAGCTAATATTAATTATATATGTTGAAAAATACATAAAAGAGTCACAAAAGACAAATTATCGTTTTGATTACATACATTAAAAAAGTCTCTTTTTTATGGCTTTAATGAGTTATACAAATTTTTAAATACTTGTTCGTCAGCCATTAAATCATTAAATAAGCGAATTAAGTTCTTTCTGTCTGGCCACGAAGAATTTTGGGACTTAAATGTGAACATATACGGGTAAGTGGGAAAGCAGACAGACCAGACATTCTCTTTTTTTTGGGTGGGACACATTTATTCCGGCGGGAAAAGTTACCAGCTCCATTTGCTACAGAACTATTGATTGACATCTCACTTGTTGTGGCCAGGATGGGAAATTCGACAGAGGGACAGACTGGCGCCAGTTGGTTTTGAGGCTTTCGGTTAAACAATCGCACCCAGCAAAAATAAAAACGAATTAACCGCAGAGCAGAAACTTTTGAATCGGCCAACTGTTTCTGGGCTTGTAGAAGTCATGGCCAGAAACTGAAAATGAAACTTAAACAGGGGCAGCCGCAGAAAGTTTTAATCGCCGGGCAGACCATGGCCACCAGGGGGTTTGATCCCGACACCGGATTGGGGACCATCTAATGGGGATTAAAGTGTTTCTGTTTGTCAGGGAAAAGAAAATTTCTATGCTAGTTGGTTGATTTTTAAAGCAACTTAAACTGTTGCCTCTTTAATTATACTATTTAGAATTAGCTTGCTATGTAAGGGCAATGTTTCAGTGAAACTTAGAGATATATAATTAGTTTAATCACTGGCTAAATTAACACATTTTTAAACACCTTTTATATCTTGTAGTATATTTTCTTATTTTAACGAAAATAAATTTAATCGTTTGAATACTTTTTTTGATCTAGTACTTTATTACAGGACTTTAATACTCTCTTGGCAGGATCAAAAACATTGATATTCCAATATTGGATATAGTTTTAAGTACATACAAAATTTAATTATCAAACCAAATTGTTTTTTGACTATTCAAATTATGTTTTTCATATAAAAAGTAAAGAAAATTGAACTGAATTTATGTATGTATTAATATGAATGAACAAATTATTTTAAATTAAATGATTGAGATAAAACTATTAAATTTATCGCCAATCTACCTGTCAAGATTGGCAATTTTTATTCGCTTAGCTGGTTTTTCCATACACTTATTTTAAATTCACTACGTGTATGTTAATATTCTGGACTCAGTGAACCGTGCTCAGTGCGTGTCGAAGTGTGAAAATGTGGCCATAAACCATCGCAAATCCCATCACTCTCCCTCGAAGACCAATTCAAACCGATGAAATTGTGCCAGGCAAGTTAAAATAATTACTTATTAATGTGAGTAATAGCGCCGAACCGTGGGGAACACTGCGAAACAGGCTGTGGGCCGTTTCTGATTTCAGTTCGAAATAATCGTGATTAATGGCCGTGATTGCCGGCAGGTGACAGCAGTTAGCGGACTGGGTCCTTCCGGGGTCCCCCATTCGCAGGACCTCGCAGGGCAACGCAAAATAACTTAAAAGTCTATTAAACATTTCCCAAGGACACTCTGCTTGGCTTTGCCCCTCCTGTTGCCTTATATTTTTCACAATTCACGCCACTCCAGCGAAGCGCAATAAAAATTTATGCTCAATTAATCTCGGCAAGCTGAGTTTTGAGGAAGGGACAAAAATCGATCATCTATTCCCCGGTCAATGGTAATTCATTGCTACGCCCCACCAAGCAGTGGACCCTATTCGACTGAAATCTCTGCAAAATTAGCGACAATTGATGGGTTGTAATTACATTAAGTCCGGAAAATTCGGGACCCGGATTTGGGATACTAAAAGCCAAACTGTAAACGAGTGTTTTAAAACGTTGATGATTCTAAACAGAAATTGTAAATGTTTATACTTCTGTCCGGATCGTAATTGGTTAGTTTTGAAAATCATATTTAATTCCACCTATAAGTAGTAAACATAAATTCTAGTGAAGTGCGAGTATACAACACCGATAAAAAATGAAATAGTAAAAATTATTTTCTGACTATTGAATTCAAAGTTGTTTACCTTATATTTAAACAAAATATTGAATCAGGATTTTAAATGTACTGCGCATTAAGTTGCCAAATTTAATATTCAATACTTTGATTAATGTTGAAAATATTATATTTAAAATAGTTCCCATTGGACTTAAATAAATTTTGATTAATCTAAATATGGTTTAAATATAAATTTAATTTTCAGATATTAAAATTAATTCCAAAAAAAATAGTCAAATAAAAATTTTTTATATATTTTTTTTTTTTTTTTAAATAGCTGAATACCGCAATGGATGGAAATCAACGGGGAAAATAGCAGGTTTTTTAAACCAGTGAAACTTTTGGTTTACGGTAGCGTTTTGCAAATAAATGAAAAAAAATTATAACTTTTCTGTTTTTTATTTTTTTGTTTAGTTCTTCGACATTTTGTAATGGTTAAATATTTCCGATTTACGGATTAAATTTCATCAAAGTCGGACGACTATATCATATAGCTCTCATAGGAACAATCGGAAAAATAAATGAAAAAAATTATAACTTTTCTGTTTTTTAATTTTTTGTTTAGTTTTCGACATATAGCAATGGTTAAATATTTCAGAATTATGGTTTAAATTTTATCAAAATCGGACGTCTATATCATATAGCTCCCTTAGAAATAATAAAAATATATAAAATAACTATCAAATAATTGAGCTGCAAATCATCATAGCTTCAATGTTTTTAAACATATACGAAAGTAAATCATAATTTTAATGTTTTCAAAAATGTTTAATTCTTGCAATAGCTGCAAGGGTATATGAACTTCGGCTTGCCGAAGTTTGCTTTCTTTCTTGTTTTTATTTATATTAAATTGTTGTTTTATTTTTATTATTTTAGAAAAAGGTAAACAGACATGAAAACGACTTGGAAAGGTAACTCTAAATTTAAAAGCCTTGC
The DNA here is from genome assembly GCF_025200985.1 of Drosophila gunungcola. NCBI lineage: Eukaryota > Metazoa > Arthropoda > Insecta > Diptera > Drosophilidae > Drosophila > Drosophila gunungcola. Next base: position 7,041,884 of record NW_026453179.1, read on the forward strand.
GATAATAACTTCACAATAAATTAATATTATGTTTTTTAATTAGCCAAAGATAAATTGTTTTGCAACATACTAAATATCGAACTTACAAACTTAAGTATTTTAATAATATTGAATACATTTCCTCCGTGTGCACTTACATATGTCTTCCTTTGATCACAGCTTTCACTGACTAATCCACCCATGACATTAAGTGGGCAGCTTTGCAGGTGTGAAGTTATTTACTTAGCGTATTAATTTCCTCTGCCACTGTACTTGACTGAATCCCTGGATTATGGAATTGTCAGAGTGCGAATTTGAGCATTAAGCTCCTTGTCCATCGCTGATGCACTTTCCCCTCCAGTAAAAGCGCAAAGAAAACGCTGCAAAAGCGCATGGGACAACAAAAAAGAACTTCATTTAATTGGATTTTTTATTTTGGCCCTGCTGCCAAGGACTTGCAGAGCGTATCAACGGCAAGGAGCATCAGTTGTCCTGCCCAACGCTTCTCAAAAGAAAATATTTGGCAGCGAAAAGTCCGCGGAGTGCGAGCGTGTCCCTTCGAGTCCTTCGACGCAGGACGCAGGACAAAAGCGCCGCCCGAAGCGCATTTTCCGCTCTTCCCCACATCGGCTTTTAAGTTGAGCTAGGAATTTCTTAAAGCAATGCGGTCGAATTTCACGAATCCTTGGGATTACTAAAAGATAGAAAGACCCCAGTCTAAAAATGGTAAAATAAAAAAAGGCACTTTTTTTTAGTATTTGCTTAAAAAAATTTAAATTGTGAAAACTTAAGAATAAACCAAACTATTACATTAACTTTTTAATAGCAATTTAAAATTTCAAAAAAGATAGCTACTAACTAGTTACTCTGCTTAAAGTTATATATGTTTAATAATTTATTTCTATATTTCCATTTGTTGGGCAGGCAAAGAAAATGATAAAAAATTTTCAAATATCATTATTAGGCAAATTAATACCTGCATGTTAGATATTTACACTAATCGCTATCAAAGGAAGAGAATAGAATGGTGTCCTTTTTTGGACCCGTTTTCCGGTAGTCCAATTACAAACGGGGTCAAAATCCTGTGGAGTGAAGTTCGAGAACTGTTTCAGCGAAATAAAAAACCAAAAGTTTCGCCCAACTTTTGAGGGGGGACCGCCACAGAAAGGGTGAAATTGTTACGAGTGGATGGCAGGCAAATAATAATAATAATAATAATAGCAATAACCGAAATAAAGCTCCGAATAAAAGTTGCTTAGGGTTTTGTTGGCCATTTTTTTTTGCGGGCTGCCTCTTGAAATTGTCGCCGAGATTATTGTTGTTATTTGTGATGTTTCTGTTGCATATAGTTGATAATTTGTTCAGAAGTTCGAGTTGCCACTTTGTTGGCCAGAACGAAAATGGCAGGAAGGCGAAGTCCCTTTTACTCTTGCCGTCCTGCAGATTTGAGCTTGGGTCCATTCTGTTTCTGGGGCAAAACAAAATGTTGATGCCTTTTTTTTATCGACTCACCTGCAGAAGCCGTTTTTCTTCATCTGGCTTTCATTTCGAGCCACTCGAGTCCTGCTTTTCCATTTTCTTATCCTAAACAGTCCTTTTGCTTTCTAGCCATTTCTCCACTTGAGTCCTGAACGTTGTTCAAAAGTCCTTAAACCGTTGATGAACTGAACACCTGAACGAGGAGCAGGTGGCTTAGAGTTGCTTCTGACCATAAACGAATTGCATTCTTGGACTATTTATTCGGTGCTGCTACTTTGTTAAACATTTTAATTGAAAGCTGCATTTGTACATTTGTTCAATTGATTTGATTGCTCTTTTACTTATTGGAAGCAGATGCTTCAAAGTGAAAGAAATGTTTTAAATTGTGAATTTACATACATATTAATTCGTTCGAGGGTGTCCCCTTGATAAATTGCTAAGAAACGTATATTTGTGCTAAGCAATTGAGGGAAATAACTTAGTATCAAGTATTGTATTGGTAAAGTAAGTTTTAAGGAAAACATTTTTTTTTTTTTGAGTTATTTATTTTTTTTAATTTTTTAATTCAATAAATAGTGTTTGTATAATAGTGTACTGTATAAAATAATAATAATAATTTTATATTGTGAAAAGAAATGTAACAAGACACCATTAAGTTCACTATAGGCTCGTTATCTATCTTTTTGAATTTAAAAGTGGTAGTCTTTTAATGGGTTTGTTATACCAGAAAACAAAAGTACCATATTTTAAAAAAGCCCTCGTATTATTGAGCCCTATTTAAACATCCTTGTAATGCTCAAGTTAGTAGTGCCGATTAATGCTCGGTGGAACTAAAGTGTCAAACTTTCGTTGACTTAAACATATTAACAGCCGTGTGGATGGCGTTCTAACAGCGTAAGAGAAACTAACAGCGAGCTTTTGGGTCAACATTACTCCCCCTCATAATTTAAAAACACGCCAAATTGCGAAGATGTTTTATCGCCGAATGATATGCGTTCGTCACCACGCATTCATCATAAACAATACGTATGTATGCGTACACCACCCAACTGCCGTGTTGCTTGTAAATTTATGACATCATTTGCAAATCGTCATGTTTTCTTATCGGGGCGCTAAAAATAACGCCCCCAGATTTATATTTGCGCAGGGATTTGCTTGGATGTCTTCAATCTCCTGCGCAAATAAGCCAAGGCAAGCAGACCTCTAATAAACAAACAAAAATAGGCTAAAAGGCGTCAAACGTTGTGCAAACGAATCCCACTAGCGCTTATTTGTTGTTTTTCAAGCTCTTAACTTTTAATCAAAGATACACCTCTCCATCGCCCATTTCCACTTCTCGGTTAGTATTCTATACGTATTGAGAAAATCCGAGGCAGTCGAATCGAAAGTTTAGCTTTTTGTATACAATTCCATTTAACTGCTTGATGCATTCGAAACTTAAACTAGTTGGCAAACAAATGCAACGTTAGCGTTTTTGAAGGGGTATTAAATTCTTCTTGCCGTGACTGGCGGAAACTACTTATTTGACTGTAATTAAAGAACAACAATTAGTGCCAAACTTTACAACTTTTTAACGAGACTTTTGTCAGCTTATAAACTTCGCAGTAAAAATTCCAAATTTTGTTTAGTTTCCAAGCTAATTTATAGATATTAAATAATATCTTTTTAAAGAAAATCTAAAAAATTTGAAAATTTTAGTTATTAATAGTAAATAAGTTGTCGAAATTGGTTAAATATTTGAAACAACAAAATTTGGAAGATTTCTGAAAAGTTTATTCCTTATGTATCTTTATGAATATAATCTCCAGATCTAACAATATCAACCTCAAAAAAACCAAAATTAAATAAACTTGGACAGAAATTTAATAAAAATAAATAAGTAATCAATTTAAATTAACTTTAGGATAGCAACTAAAATTACTGTACATGCTTTGGATTTATTTATCGTTTTTTAAAAGTTCCCTTACCCGAATTATTAAGTATTATGTACAATTTATATAAATATAGTCTGCGAAAATAACCTTTGGATAAGTTCAAATGTCTAAAAAAAATAAATATAAATCTAGACTTCAGCTGCACCGAAATACATTCTCCGACAACAATAGATGATAGTCTTAGGGTTCGTTGCGACAAATGATGGAAATGCGACGTGTCTTCGGCACCAGCGTGCCCTGGAACTCGGATTGCTCCTTGGCCAGTATCTCGTGCGTGAAATTGTAGCGAGCCGTGTGGCTCATTATGTACAAGGAGCGACGTGGCAGCAGCAGATCTGCGTAGAAGTTGTTCTCCAGCGACGCCTTCGGCTGATGGCGATAAGCTGCATCGGGTTCTGACCCCTTGGATTCCGATTCCGATTCCGGCTCTGTTGCAGCAGTGCCCGATGATTTCTGCTGGTAACGCTGGGCATCCGTGCGCACAAGTCGCATGACACTGTCACTCAGCAAGCTTATCCCAGAGATTGTGGTGCCACAGTACTAACAAGGGAAAAAGATTGCATTGCATATTAGTTTGTGACATAAATTATTCAATGGTTTGCTTTGTTGCTAAAAGGCTGACAGAAGCTAGAAAATAGGGGTATGCTATCTACAAATTTTAGGCTGGTGTGATTTGCCTTACATTTTTTTCAGTTCTGTCTAATTTCTAGGGAAAGGTTTCTTGCGAAAGAAAATTTAAGGGCCAAAGTCAAGTCGTTTAATGCTAGCTCATAATAATTAATTAACTATACAATTAGTAAACAAAACATGTCTTTAAATAGAAAACACCAAAGTTTAAGTTCTTTTTTACAAATAAGGGTTTAACAAATAAATATCTTTTTTTACCTTTACCAAGAAATTGGGGGATGGTGTTCTATTTTCTTTACCAACTTATTCAATTTTAACATAGCTACTTATTCAAATGACATTTATTCTTGTATGGAAGGTCTTAAAGACCAAGAAAGATATGTAAGTCTTATATGCTCTCAAAAAAGCGAATATCTAGATAATCTTATCTGTAGATTAATTTTATAAAAAATTTGTATGATACATGAAAATGATGTTTCTCAACTTACACGGGTGCTATCTACGTGGGCCTTTATAACGCCATCAGGCGCCAAATCCAGGATGTGGACGTAGGGCATAATGGCACCATCGAAGGCGACTTGGCGCACGCGTTCCAGTATTTCTCGGTTTTGGGGGAACCACTTCTTGCGCTCCGTCTCCCGGAATCCGTGAATGGCCTGCAAGTTAGTAAATCTCATCTTGAACACTATATATATATCAATATATAATCTCTACCCACATCGTCCCAGTGATCGAATTCGTAGCGCAGCCGGCTTATATAGGGTTCGATTTCCTCATGAAGCTGCTGCTCCTCCGTCTCACTGATGAAGTCCGTGATGATGCGCATGTGCTGCCGGAATTCCTGCTGCTCTTTTTCGGGCCATTTCCCCAAATATGCGGTTAAATTTGCCTTGTTGCTGCTGTTTTCAACCGCTAAAAGTGGTTTATTTACAAAAAAATGCTCTATTTACCATTTAATCAAGTTTTTATTATTTCTACTTACCCTGTCGATGACAGCGTCTCAAAATCTGTCTTATAGGCGAGCATCTACACAGGATTATCATTTCTCAGGTAATATTAATGTTTTGAAAGTTACGTGCAATTGCAAAAAATTCCGACAAACAGCTGTTTGATAATGGCCAGGCGTTGCCACCCCGTCGACTGTCATTAGCTGTCACTGATATCTGTTATCAGTTATCGGCCGTTAATTTCAAAAATTACCTTGGGCAATAAATTATTCTGCCACTCAGCAATGCAATTACTTTTAATTGTCATTTAATTTTATCTTGTTTCTAGATATTTTTCCACTCCTTTGGCTAAATAGATATATGCTTTTTTGTGCATGCGCTGCGCCATAGGCGCTTTTGAATTTTTTTATTTTCTTTTGCTTTAACAGTGGCCTGCACACATAAACACCTTTGTGGAAGATGTGTAATAAAACCATCAACCATTCTTTTGCTTTTGTTTTCAAGCTTTTTCAACGCGTATTCGTACAGTTTCACAATTGTTTGAAAGCCTGTTGCCGACAGCATGGAACTGGAGTGAATGAATCCAGTTGGTTTCCATTCAAGGATGCGCCGGAATGGAATTCAAATTAATCCGGCTATTCTACATCCTTGACATAATGCATGCGTCCGCAAAATGGTTCCATTTAATATTTGTTGATTTGATTAAAAACTTTAACATAATATACCTCTTAAAATATAACAATTTTTTTTGGTACAAATACGTAAACGTAGAATCAAAATTGATGGAACAAACGTTGCAATTTTATCACTTTCGCTTGGGAACCAATTACATTTTCACTTTCCCCTCTGAGCACTGAAAAATTCACGAACCAAAATCCACATTGCCATCAGAGGAAATTTATTGGAAATATGGGTACACAACGTGCCACCAGAAATGAATAGAAATTCGGGTAAAAAAAAAAGTCGAACGAAAAACAAAGGAAATTTGTGAGAGACCCAAAAAAGAAGGACGCCAGCAAAGTGCATAAAAACAGAGGGGCGAGCAACAATTGAGCGGAAAGTTGGTTGGGGATTTTAAAACCATTTGCCGAACCGACCGCAAAGTGATTTAATCAATGCAAATGACGGGACCGATGTGCCCATGCGCCGACATAAAGCGTTAATGGAATTTCTACCGCGGGGGCTCGGCACTAGAATCCCAATCCCATCCACCCCCCAACAAAACAACCCATCATTTGGCCATGTTCAGACTGTTTTCCCGTGCGTTGGTGTGTAAATGATAAATGAGGCCACTGTCGGTGGCTCCGCGTGCAACTGTTCCGGCCGGAATAACCGGCAACAACACCAGCCCAGGACCAGGTCCAGGTCCACCGACACCCGACACCACAACGGACCATTAGGTGCTGGCAGTGTCCTTTTTTGTCCGTCCTTTTTTTTGCAGCCCCAAAAAGTGCCTCCTTAACCATGGCATCGCCAGGATAACAGCGACTATTGTTCTGTCCTGGCCCATCTATTGTTGCCACGCCCGTCCTTTGAAGTCACAAGATGAATATTGCCCGGCATTCAGGAGACATCAGTTATATAGACTCCCATTACAACTGAAGTACGTGGAGTGCTTCGCTCACGACTTTTATTATTAGCTTTGCGATATTTAAGACGACCCTTGAATTGGACAATAAAACATGCAAACAATTTGGGAGGAAAGTTGATCGAAATGAACACAATTATTTAAATTAAACACATTTAATGGAACTGTTTACGTAAATTAATTTGATCAAATTTAAGAACAAATTTAAAACTAATAAAAAGTTTACCTGTTTTGCAGGAAAGCGTAATCCTCGTAAGATGTAAGAAAACAAAATAGGTAAAACTTAATTTAGGATTTAATTTAATTTAAGCAAAATATAAAAATAAAAAAATGTTTTGAACTTTAACCGGAAAACTTCCCATAGCAATATTTAACTTTTATTCAAGTTCGAGCCCTGACCCGAACAATTGTCAGAATTGTTTCGGCTCACATATATAATTTAAGTGAGATTTTACATTTAAATTTTAAATAAAATGTCAAAATATTTAATGTTTACTGAGTTTATTTATTATTAATAATATAACTATATATTTTATAAATTCTTAACGCACAATACTTCTATACTAAAATTTTTGCGTTCGTCATAGTTCGAAATATTTCATTTTTTTAATTATACAATATTATAACTGGTGCTATATTATTTAGTTCGATGTATTTTTATTATTAATTTTAATAACTAATTTTTTTTCTTTTTAATAATTTCTTTTCTCTTTTTCTTCTATTTCTATGAACTGTACCGCTGATAATTAATAAATAAATAACTACCCGATATAACATTTTTGACTCAATTAGAAGTTTTCTTAAACCAGACCAAAATTAAATTTCTCTGATTTCTTTGCGAGAAACTAAATGTTGAAGTAAAACCGAGAGACAGGAAAACGCAAGGCATAGCCTCTAAATATGCTTGAGCTGAAAGCCAACTTTAGATTTGGCCAAGGAAGAGCTTATGATGAGATTTTAGCTGCATCTGTTTTGGCCGTTACCCATTGCCGTCCAAGATTTGTTGCGTATTCTGGTTGCTTTAGCAGTGCCAAAGCCTTTTGAGGATTATGAAGCTCCTTCGGCAGACCCTTTTGTGGTCAAAAGTTTTCTTGCCAGGCCAAAGAGCTTTAAAGTTGACGGAGGATATTGCAAAACAGGAGGAAAACAAAAGTTGGCAGTTGAGGAGCCTCAAAAGCTGTGCAGAACAGATCTATGAAACGTAAGGACTAACTTTGTCTACATACATATATGTTTTCTTACATACAATGTATGTATGTAGGTTTTTAGTGAAATCAAAAGGCATATTGTAATGTTTCGAAACAACTGAAGAAAATTAACATTTAAACCACTCGATAAATTCCAATTTCTTCATTTACTTGCTGCGATGCTTAATTGAAATGGACACAGTTTCCCATAAATTTGGCACGTTTGTGAGTGATCAATATGTGAATAATTAAATAGTAATGAATTTATTTACGCACATGGTTGAACAGAACTCAGCCGCAGCCGTACACTATCAATCATATTTACTGCCAAAACACAGCATTGAGCCTGGGTTGACAGCTGTGCCTGCTCGGGTCGTAAATTGGGGTTTCCCATTAATTACCGGTCATCAGAGGTCACAACATGGTAGTTTCAAGCGCTAAACACAAGAAACCATTAAATAAATTCACTGATCTTAGTAGAAAGCAGGTGTTAATTGTGACTAATTTGTACTAAATGTTGCTAGTTGGAATTGATTAAAATAAGTAAAGAGTTAATTATTTTATTTATTATCTCAAATTATTAGGATTACATCTTAGCAAAACCAATACTCTAGACCTCAATTTGAATTCGATAAATGAATAAAAAACCAACGATCGATAAGTTTCTATCGAAATCACAGTATTACCACTAAATATTTTTTTCCGACTTTATATACTCTGGTAACACTACTAATCAAGAAGCCGCAATTTCTGGCATCAAAACAAACAAATAATAAAAAAACGCAAAACATATTATTCACATGTGATGGAGGCCATTAATTTCAATGATTTCACGCCCAAGGAGCGCTATGAGATAATCAAAGACTTTCTGGTGAAAATGCGTAGATCCGATTCAATGCCAAGCAAGGATTTACATGTACAACGATTCTTCGACCACTATTTGCGAAAATTCTACAAACTGCCAAAGAAGTTGGTTAACGATATTGCCTACTGCCAAAGGGCCATGAAAACCCATCTGGCGATCCATCAGGTATGTGAATCATATATTTATGCACCATAACATCCTTCTTTTAAATATACATTTTCGATTCTTGCAGACAATCGTTAGTGTTTTCGGAACACAGGCGGATGCAGTAAGTAATTGTTTGTTATCCTGTGAGAACGTATTTCACAGTATATGTATGAAATGAACACATTTTAAACCAATATAACTAAGCGATTGCATATAGAAATAACTGTATGTTCCTCTGATTCATAGGCTATAATGTTGTAGTCCTTTCTGAAATGATATGTAAAAGTTAAAGTTTTGTAATAGAATTATCCCATCTCACAGGATCCCGTGATCAAAAACAACTACATCAATGAACTGGAGGAGATGCTGTACGAAATGAATGCGGAATGTAACTACTTGGTGCTCCGCCTCCAGGACGACATAGATCGTTTTTGCTTGGCCTTCACGGAGCAGGACCTTAAGCCCAACGAACTGGTGATTAGGGAAATCGTAAGTGAAGCCATTGTGCCGCTCATCATTGACCCGGAAATTTCCATAAGACCGCAATTCGTAATGGAGCGACCCACTGAGAGCCAGTTGCTTAAGAAGTATTTCATAATAGACGGTATAGAACCCGGCGTAGATGTTCAAACACCTGCTATTGAGCCTCCGAAACCACCGCCCCCTTCAAACACCAATCCGGAGGTGAAGAAAAGTCGTCTCAACCTGCAAGCAGCTCTTAAACGGGCTCGTTCCAATACCAAGCCAACAGAGAAGAACCAAGAAGAGGAACATCCTCAACATTCCAAGGATTTCTTTATGCAATCCGTAGGTCTGTGTACGCATTTAGAGCATGAACGCCAGAAGTTATCGATGGTTTTGCACCAGAAACGTAAGCCTAAGCCAACTGAGAAAACCAAATAGTTTCCGCCATCACTTAAAATGAAAACGCCACTTTTGTTTTGTTTCCAAAAATTATTATAAGAAGATTATAAGGCTTGTGTGACGAAATCACAGGGTAAAATGAATAAACCTGTAGAACAATTAGGGTTAATCAATCGATGATAACTAATGTGCCATCTTACAAACTTCCAATAATATTCGAGAATTATAAAATTATATTTTTAGTTACTTTGGCCATTCAATTTTAAAAATGTATGAATATATGTTCAGATACTGAAGTGGGTTTGCACAATATAATACAAAAAAGGCATAACCCCATTTAACTTTTTATTTTTTTTGCGCTCAACCCTAATTTGTGTTTTGTTAAGTTTTAACCCCTGCTGAAAATATTTAAAAGTGTAAGCTAGGAAAAGAAAAAACTAGACTTACATTGAACCGAAAGGAACTGAATTTTATTGAGATAATTTTAAAATGTTTATACAAAAGACTGAAAGTATCTAATGAATATTGTACTGCGACGTGTGAACTATTCTCGTTGGGGATTGCTACAGTTGGTTGGTTCAATGTGAAGAAGAATGGCTTGGCCAGTCTCAAGTAGAGTTTTAAGTCCGTATTCATTGTAAATATAAAATCTTTGGATACCTCAAATCTTTTCGGTTCCTGATTTCTGTACCTGAAAATTAGCTGCACACTTCATCGAAACTTTTTGCTTGCGACTCTCCTCCTTGCTGTTGATGTTAAAGGCCAGAACCTGCTCGACCAGCTTGTCGTAATCATCACCATCGCTGTCGCACCGGCGCTTTGCTGGAGCCGACTTCCTTAGGAAAGTGCTCCAAACCTTGAACTTGTCCATGTCAAAATCCTTGCCATGCAGCTTGTACATTTTGATGGTCTTTTTGACGATGGAGGCCCGCATCTTTAGATCCGAAACGGTCTTGATGAGGGCCACCAAAGCGATGTGGCAGCGACTGTGCTCCAGATAGTAGCCATCCGTTTGGCAGCTGCTGATGACGGCCACCACGACTTCGTCAAGTGGTTCGCCCAGAGCCTTGGCCAGCTGGGGCATCTCGAATTTGGAGAACACGGCTCCAGCCAGAGGAGTGAGCACCAGTTCGCCCCGCTTCACCTGGTGGGGAACCAATTGGCAATACTTCTCGACCGCCAGCAGACTGGCCTGCTTGAAGGACAACAGCAGGAGACCCCGCATCACGAACGGCTGGTTTTGCGGCGGTTCGCGGACCCAGTGCGTCTGGATCTTTACCTCGCTGCGAATGGTAGTCCCGCTTTCATTTTCCACATCCAAACGCATCGACCAGGACACGTCCTTTTTTTTGGATTTGGCTGCAGCGGCCTCCTTGCTGTAGGTGAAAATCACCTCCTGGGCAAAGCGACGACTAACAGTGGCCCTCTCGTAATCGGGCTCCTCCTTGAAATCCGGACAGAGCTCGCCGAACGTCTGCTTCAACTTCTCGAAGTCGAAGACGAATTTTAACTTGGGCTCAGACATAGTTCTGCAAGGAAGTATATTGTTTAAAGGTAAGTATTTTTATATACAGTCCAATTTTCTTAAACTGACCGTTGTCCATAGATAAGATAACTTCGAACTGTAGATATTCGACTTAATTATCAAAAGAGTTAGAAATATTATTGCACATAAGTAATTGAGCTTAATTTAATAGAATTTATCTATGCAAAAGGCTTTGAATAAACTTAAAAAAAATTAAATGATGGAAATATATAAACATATTTTAATACTAAAATTTTATTATCTTTTACAGCTCGTTCGGTAATTGTAAATACAAAAGTGAAAAATAGACACGTTCAGTTTGTAGGAAACAGTGCTCAAGTTTCTTTTCTACACACAAATTTCCTTTTGTTTCAGCAACGTTATTTCAAAACTAAATTAGATCACATTTAATTGGAATATTATTACAGAAATATCATTAAATAAATTAAATAATTAAATATCCACAAAACAAGGAGGAAAATCATTAAATCATTACATATATTCCTAAGCTAAACAATATTGGATTTTGGTATTATTTCGTAATCTTTATAGACATTCCGACTGCTATTATATGTACATTGTACTTATATAGACATGCACATAAGTCAGCGTTTTGCCTCAAATTGTTTACTTGCCGGTTTTCTCTTTCAGGCGTATCGAATTATTATTGCGTGCCGAAACGCTTATCAACTTTAACTTTGCTTGCATATAGCACTGTGTTTACAGAATTCAATGAAGAACAATAAAGAGTCGCACATGAAGTCTTCAAGCATCTATACCAAATAATATAATTGTAATGGGACACTACTTAAACGAATTATTTAAATTAATAATTTAGAGTAAAATTCATATTCATCACTTTAATGATATTAATATATTTAATAAATCTATCGAGGGCGTAAAATATAATACTTTTAAAACGCACTTTTATTTGTGTGAACGCAGCACTGTGTGTATATTTATCTTACAGATATATTTTGGAGTAACAAAAACAACTCAGCGCTAGGTCGAGTTTGCAAAAGACTCAAAAACTGACTGAGTTCTGATCGGGGCAGCGAACAAAGCCGTATGCAATCTCACAACCCCAACCCTAGAATCACACCCACAACCAAATGCAACCACACATGAATGTATCCGATACTTCACAGTCGTTCATTTGTATTTGTAATTCAAACAGGGCTGGAAAAATAGCTAAATAAATATACAATTTATACAAAGCAAATCAAAACAGTTCCCAAATAGATATAATTTTTATTAAAGTTTAGAGTATTAAGTGCGATCTCTGAATAGGGGAACCACCGTCATTTAGAGTTCTTAGCTGGAGTTAAGGTCTGATTTCCAAATTAGATGTAATTTAATTGTACCTTTTTGCTTTACTATCGTACAGAACAACTAGATTCTATTATAAAATTGTAAAAACATTTGATTTTGCCTTTGGGTTCGGTTCATTTTAAAATTTATCATTACTTTAACGATTGGTTTGTTTTTTTTAATTTGAGAGAACAGCTGTAGCTTCGTTCCCAATATATATTTTTACTAATACTAGGTCTTAAAATACAATTAAAATAGAGTGTACTATGTGAAAAAAATTTTAAATCAATCAATTGAAATTTTCTCAAAAATATTCTGTCAAATCTTTTTTTTTGCTTCTTACTTAAAAGTCTAAATAAGTTAATTTATTTCCAGAAAAAAATCAATTAAGCTTATTTATTATTTATTTAATTTTAAAATCTTATTGGAATTTTATAGAAATTTATATTATAAAATTAAATAAATATAATAAATAATAAATAATAAATATATAAATAAATAAATATAATATATAAATAAAATTAAATAAATATAAAATAAATATAAATAAAGATAAAATGAAAATTAACTTGTTTTAAGAATATTTCTGGTAACCAAAAAAACAAATTTAAGTTTATATAACGAAATAACTCATACCAGTAAAAAAAAAACTCTTTTTCAAAGGTATTTGAAAGTACGACTAATTTGGTTGCTCCATAGATGGATTACAATTGTACGTTTAAACATTGTTTGACTAAAAATAGTGTTAGCACTATAGATTACAAGGTGCATAAATCTTGATTGTTAAACAACCGATTATTTAATATTTAGATGAAATGGAATAAGCTGAAGATTGTACCTCTGCTGGATGTGGGCAGTGTGGGCGTGGCGTTATTTGCATATGTATATGTACATGTATATGTGGATTGCGGCATGGGTGGTCGTCTTTTTTTATTATTGACTTGCCAGTCTCAGACTTGCGAGCAATTTGCATACGAAATGTATCTGCACATCCCCGCATCGCCTGCCCTATTTCGTGGTATTGATATATCGAAACCAAAAAATGCACAGCATGGGTGGAAAACAGCAAGAGCAACACAATGGACTGTGACCAACTGACAAGTGACACTTTTTCAAATTGAATTTCCCCCAACCAAACCCCACTCGGTGGTGATGTGGAAACCCGACAAGATATTGAGAAGTAGCCCTGCAGGGCTTGTCAGCCGAGATGTCATAAATACACATGAGTACAACAGAGATCGAGAATTCCAAATTGAGCACTAGTGTTTTATTTTCTTAAATTTCCAATACCCAGCTGCAGGCGGATGAAGTACAATGGACGGGTGCTACAACGACATTTTAGCACCCCTAATCCTGGCCATAATGGTGGCCAATGGACATCCACTCACCCTGGACGAGATCGTTGACTCACTGATGGACGTGATCAACTCTCAAACTGATTTCGCTGGTGTTTCTGAAAATCTAGGCCACAAGATGTTTGATTCTAGAAGGGGCCACTAAGAGAAGCTACATTTTGGAATTGGACATCCAGTGAATTTAAATAAAATAAATTTTCCATCAAAAATTTGAACAGCTTTACATGAAGCAGCTTTCAGTTAATTTTATTTATTATCTTAAATTTGTTTTCCTTTTGACGCTATTTTTGACCAATGGTTCTTTGATTGTAATCTAAGGCTTTAAGTTAAGTTCTTTATGAACAAAAAGTTTTGGTGCTAATTGTTAGCTGAGAAATAAAAAGAATATTTTGCCAAGTTGTTTTTTTCATAAAAATAAACTGATTGAGAATTGAAAGAATGAAATGTAATTTCAAAAAATTATTTCCTACACTCTGCTGAGTATAATATTTCAGCATAACATTATTTTCTTCTCATATTTGTCACGTATCATTTATAACTTAACAAAGCAAAGTCTAGCCGTGTTCTGAAATTTTAGAATTGCGATCGAAATTATAAATTATTTTCACACTCAAATATAAGTTTATTTGCATCCATATAATATTTCAGCTATAAAGCCTTAACTTTAAGCTTCACCTATTACTTCTTAAAGGAATTTCTGTGTTTCAAGCTCAAAAGAAGATGTTGTTTATATTTTTTCTACCTTGATGGCGTTTATTTATGTAGGTGGAGGTAACCGATGCAGAAACACGTGTGGAAAATGTACGGACCGAGCGAGTTAAAAGTTTTTCAGCGTCGCGAAAAATTGTTTATGTTTCGCCTTAAAAGGAGCTGGGTAAAAATTTTGAATATGTGTAGATGTGCGGTAGACGGCTGGCAAACAACGGAATCGCACCCATGTGGCCATGTCGGTGCGCCATTGTGGATGCGGATGCGATGTGGTTAAGTCGGCGAAGGAGAGCACTTTTCCGGGCGTGTGTTCGGGGAATTGTCAGCACCTGTAACCAGCCGGAAAGGAAATTTCGGTAAAGAATCCTACACGTACGCCCGTTCGCCTAATAATCACGTGCCGTGGAAGCTCATTAAATTCGAAGGTGAAAAGCAGCCTCGTCCTGTCGCCCGTCGCCTGTCGCCAAGTTATTGCACACATGGCCACATAATATACCCCCAGGCAGGTAAGTAAAAGCTGTGAAGCTCGATTACATTGCTTACTCTTCTTAATACCCAGTGTGGCAACGAACACATTTCACCATTAAACTTTATTTATTTTTATAAAAGAATTTTTACTACACTGAGGCTGTTCAAAAATAAAAAATGGAAATCAGAAAAGCTGTTATAGTTATTAAACTGTAAATGTCAAACAACAATTGTAAATCCAAATCAATAAAAATAAGCGAAGGTGCAAAATTTGGCAATGCGACGACTATATTCCCTTGCAGATATAACAAATATATAATATTCTATAAAACGACTATATTTTTACGTCCCTTTATGTATAAAAGCAATGAAGTAGTAGCTTAAATACAAAATGGAATAGTAAAGATAAACATCTATTGAACTAAAAATTGTATAATGCTTATTTAAATTAAATATTAAACTAATGTGTACAAAATTAGATACTAGTTCTTATTTGATTTAAATGCATTTTATTTACGTTAAATATGTTTAAAATGTAAATTAAAAGCTTAGCTATTATACTAAATTCCAAATAAAATTAACATAACCAAGATCCGCAATCAAAGCGAAAAAATAATTAAATTAAGTAAAAAATATTTAGATTTCCTATGTTTTTTGACCAGTGTGTGTCGATTTTTCGCTGAATTTTTCATTGTTTCTCTTGGTGATGCTGATCAAGAATATAGAGTCGCATGTCTCTCTCACTGCGTTGCAAGCTTTTCACTGAAATTATTACACCCTCTGCAATTTGTTAATTTTTATGTAATCTGTGTGAATAAAAAAAAGGGACATACGATTTTTAATTTAACTTTTTTGTATACACATTAATCGATTTATATAAATTATTTTCGATAACGTTCTCGATCAGTTTCCATCCAAATATCAAGTTCGGTTGAGTAGCAACCCAACAGTTGCAATCAGTTTTTATCCGAGAGTCAAACGTTTTGGAGCTGCGCAATATTTCATTTCTTGCTTGTATAAAGCACGTTACCAGAAGTGTTTACTGAAATCAGAAACCAAGTCTCTTTGTAAACAGAGTTTCAACTTATATTCATATTTACAAACAAGGATTTCTGCGAGATCAGCAGTACCCAGAAAAAATCTGTTTAACACCGTTTGAAAATTCAATTTTCAATTTGATTTATAGTGTAGTGTATAAAATAATTAACTGCAATTTGTTTCAAAAATTATTTTGTTTTACCTCTGCATTTAAGAAGTTGGTGGCATATAACCGATTTGGTTTTTTCCGTGATTTTCCTTTAAAAACATCAAATTTTATGTACAAAATTTATTATATTATTACGTTGAAACTTCTTTACTTTGAATCTTTGATAAACAATTAAATTTAGGTTTCTAAAATATATTATTGATATATTTTATGAAATTTTCTATCTGTGTACAACAAATACAAGGCCGATTCAAATTATTCTCTGACTCGTTCGTTTTTAGATAATAATGGCTAGCGGCTCCCGAAGAAGTACAAAAGAATTCGACTTTAATTTACTGTGCGAAACCTTTGCCGAGATTTGCCCCGACTTTCGAGATGGCCCGGGAACGTATATGACGGAGAGCCTGGACTTTGCCAATCGGGTGATTTTTGAGTTGGGTCCCAGGATGCGGCAGCTGAAGCAGAGCGGCAGGGATCAGATGTGGCGCCTGGTCTTCAACGGCGGCGGATGTGTCTATATCTACACGTACACTTTCCAGAAACCGATCAGCGGACAGCCTCGATTGGGTGGGGGCAAGCTGTATTTGACTCTTAAGCAGGCGGGTTTGCTGGCGGTTAGGAAGATTTGTGCCCTGTTGCCAGTTTACCATGATCCGCGCCACAAGATTCTGCTGACTCCGCTCGCCAGAGTCGTGTTTGATCCCCCGAATATTCAGAAGATTGCCTCTGCGCTGTCTAATCTGCTTGGGACCAGAGTGGACTGTTCCGAGGTGGTGCGGGCTGTGATCAGCAGCTGCCAGAGCGATGGCTTCCACTTGGAGCACAGCCAGAGCCACATCGCCCTGGTGGCAGTGGGTGCGACTACCCGAGACTTTGGCGAACGCAAAAAGCAGCGAAGAAAGACCGTTAAACAGTGCACCAATCAAGGGAAGATCTTCGATCTCAATCAGTACAAGATTTACGCCAGATTCTCCAAGATGTCTGATCAAATCGCAGCGGAGCCACCACTTCCCGATCCAGATCCACCCAAAGAGAAACCACCCGCACGTATACGCAATGTGAGTGAGGTGTTGCGTTCCATTGCCAAGTCCATCGATGATCCACTGAGTGGCGAAACCATCAACATGAAATTCAAAGCTCCATCGAATCCGGAAAAGAAAGAAGAGGTGCAGGATATGCCAATCTCTATGGATGTCCGTTTGCAGGGCACCAGCATGGATCGCATGAGATCTAAATTAATGGCACCAGGTCAAGGCCAATCATCTGGTTGGTCAGCTGGGGGCTTGTAAAAAAAAGAACATAGATTTTGGAAACAAGCTAGCAACAAACACTTTGTTTTTATATGCCATACCATATCATATGTTCAAGTTTGTTCAGTGCAAAAAGTAATAAGTGAAGTCAAGAATATGGTATATCAACTAACAAGCAAATAAATAGGAAGAAATGTCGCCATGTTCATAAAATATTAAGGTTTTCATATAAAGTTTTTGAAGAACTTTTTACATACAATTCCGTAGGACTGCAAAAAAAAGATCATTAAACAAATTATTTGGGAAATTGCACGGTTAACCTTCTAGTAATTTTTAAAACTTGAATTCGATAATATGGTTTGGTCAAATATTGCTTTTACAAGAGTTTCAAAACTCAAAAGTACCATTTTGTATTTTAAATACACATGTAGTTTTAACCTTTTTTATTTTCCCAGCTTTTTGTAGACAACATTTAAAGGTTTTAATAATTAAATAAAAATGTGTTTTTTTTTTAATAAAAAAATATAATAAGCTCTAAAAGTTTTAAGTCTCCGTAAATTTAAGAAAAAAAAAAGAAAATATATAATATATAGTATAATATATAGCTCCTTGTGGCTACTCGATTCGATCGTACTATTAAAATAGAACCAAGTACACAATATAAGTTTTATGCTTTCCCATAATGTCATAAAAGGAGTGTTGCGCTGAAAATGAATGCTTTGAAGTATCCACAAGAACCACATAAAGTGTTAAATTTTGTAATTTCCGCCGTGTCCTCGCTGCGCTTTGATGGTGTCAATCAGGCATTAGTTTCAAGTGTTCAACAATATATGGAACTCGATGGCGATACCGATACCGCCTCGCAGTCCTAAGGAGCCCGTAAAATTTTATGGGCGCAGCCTTGTTTTTATCATCGAAGGGAAGCTAAACCTCCGCCATTTCGCTGCCAAAATAAAGGCAAGTGCTGAAAAAGGGCGAAGGCGGATGACAAGTTCGCAGTTCATAAAACGGCAGACGGGCTGCCGCGACAACAAAGCAAATTGGTGGACATGGCCAGCCAGGACATGGAACTTCAGCTCCGATGAAGGATATCCGCATGTAGCGAATGTTCTCCACCGCAGAGTCGCTGCTGCGGGCGCTCGTTTTTACGGTCATCGGGTCACCAGTAAAAATAATCTTATGACCGCTTGTCTGCCCTTCCGAGTCCTTTGGCCTGCCATCTGCACAGTCCTTTCAGCGCGAAACTCGAGTGTTAAATCTCTTCCGCCTCCCTTTTATTCATAACTTTAAAGAGACGCCTAAATCATAATATTTGATAATAAACAAGTAATTATAAAGTAAGTTTTGAATTGAATTGCAGCAACAACAGATATTGGGGGTGTTATATGAGTATGCAAAATATTTTTTTTTGTATTTTGGAACTCCGATAGATTTATAACGCTTCTATTTTAATTCTATGCTTGTTAAATTATTTAAAAGCCCTATTGATTGCTGTCGTATGCCAGTTAAAAACATTTTCGTAAATAAAAATTCTTTGAGCAATGGGTAAGATTTGTTATATAATTTCAGTATGTGTCTTAGATTCCGAAACGCTCAAATTAATACTTGGAAAAATAATTCGAACAAAACTCAAACCAATACACGTTATTTCTGTTTAAATGTTTTACTTGAAAACTTCTTTCGCAATAGGAAAAATATTGAGCACAAATAGGGAAACAAAAATAAAAATGGTTCAAAACTCCCTTGTTTTATTAATATCTTTGAAGTGAGTGTACAGTTTATTGCGTGCACTAACATTGTCAGTCTATATCTAAATCTGCACGGGATGCAAGCTGACTCCTCCATTTCCCCATCAAATGTTTCACTTTGTATGTGCACAGGTATGGATGATGGAGGCGAATCCCAGTTTGCCGACCAAGAACATAACGTACTTTTGAAAACACAAACCAAGTTTGCAATGTACACATGTATCTATGCGATTGGGTTTCACTTTGGCCCGTTCTGAGAGTGAATGGGTCCCGTGGGTGTATTTTGGAGGATTCTCAACGTGGCCCACGATGTGCTGACATAGCCTTGGGCGTGCTAGCGATACAATTTCTCAAATTTTAATTGATTCCCTGTACCTTGATTCACACTTTGCCTACCCCAATGTGTCAGCATGCGAAGGACTATTTATTTCACAAAGAACCATTAAACGTGTGCCATAGTCATTTAGATAATTGAGGCATCAATTCATTTGGACAAATGTTCGGTGTTTTACTGGCACAGCAAGGAAAATGTATTTAAATGCATGAATTCATTTAAATGAAAAGGCATTCTGGAATTCTCAGATTAAATTGTTTGCTGTTCTTAAGGCTTTATTGGTTAATTATGGGGATAAGCACTGGATTTTAATCATTATCATAGAAACACCTGATAATTTAAAATGAGGGGGTGCTTTAACAAAAATCCAACCAGTATCTCCTTTTTTCCCAAGATATTTATTGATTTGCCTTCGCCTTCGCCAATTGACCCACTCTCACAGCAACTTGGATTTTCGTTTTTCCCATTTAATTTTATTGGTTTTCGGCGTGCTGCCTGTTTTTTATTTGTTTAAAGGGAACAATCTGCGAGTTCGCCATTAAACCGTATATACATATATGCTGGTACATTTATTGGCGTATCTGCATCTGTGTATCATTTACAATTTCAATGGTTTTTTCTGCTTTGTGTATCACTGATTTCAGCTTTTCATTTCAACTGTCTCGCCATCTGCAATAAAAACGTTGATAGAAGTGAATTTCAGGGCAAGAATTTCATTAGACAACGCCATTGCACAAGCAAAGAAAATACAAAAAAAAAAAAAACAGTACTAAATGTTATGGATATATTAAACCAATTTTTTAGTTTAATTGATATTTAAGCAATATTTTTTTTAAGAAAATGAAATTTAGTAATGGTAAATAGAAAAACTAAAAAAGTTTAAAAGAATGATCAAAATATAGTAACTTTTACGGCTTAAATCAATTCAAGATTGTTTTAAGATATGATTTATAGTCGAGAGCATGTTAAAAATAATCTGTGGGTATATTTTCTTAATCGGTTTTTCTGAAGTGTAAAAAATCGTATTTTGAAAGGCAAACCACACTTACATAAAATGGCGGTTCACGCTCGTAAATCGCCCAAAAACACGCCCCATGCATAACCAGACCAAGAGGTTTCGCCTCGATTCGGGGCCAAACACGAAAATCAATCGAAATGTAATTGAATTGCAGGCACTTGAGAAAGAAAACCGCCGAGGAAACGCATGCATATTTTACGTGAGCGATTTGCTGAGGCGCTGTGGAAAAAGGGAGCCGCTCTATGGGAAAACGAAAGCCACAAAGTTGGAGACGTCGTTGCAGGGTGTGGAAATCCTTTTACCCAAATTGCCCGCAAAATATGCAAAAGCGAAAAACAAATATCGCCCTGGGAGCTGGAAGGCTGGTGCTCTTCAAGTTCAAAATATTTCGCGGACGTGTAAGCTGGGATGCCGGGCGAGTCCTACGGTGCGTATGAGTAACGTCGGCGGCACGTACACAACGTATTCGTCATACGCCGACGGGACACAGTCTCGGGCAATTGGCAAAAAATCGAATCGAAAATGTTGCCTTTTTCCGGACTCCAAGGGCCCCCCAAAGCGTCATCGAGTTGCCAAAGAAGGAAGCGGAAATGTAAGCGATGCACACTGGGCCTAAAACATATTTTGAGGGAATTTGTGATAGTTTTTTTAAACAACTTTTTTAATTTACATTTTTTTAAGTAACAAACTAGAATATTAAAATTGATAATGCTGAACAGATAAAACATTAAAAAAATATTCAAAACAAATGTACTTTATAAATTATTTAAAGGTAGATAATGACACAAAAAAAAAAATTAATTCATAAATTTTAGTCCTTTTTGTTTATCCTAAAGTATGAAATACCAGTTTTTTGGCCAAAAAATTATTTTTCTGGCCCATTGTGCAATGGCAGCTATATAACCGAATGGAAAGCGAAAACATTGGCGTGGTCATGCATGAACGGCAAAGGACTACGGCCGTATACAATTCCGCCGGATGCGCAGCGAGTGCACGAACGCGCCAAGGAGAAGATGAGCAAATTAACCGTCTTCACGGGGATGAGTTTTTGTATAAGCGCCTCCCTATTTCCTTTACTGTTTCTTTGGCTTTGTAGAAAATCATTGATGTTCGCCTAATTGAAAATGCAAAGCTTTTGACTGATAAAAGGAAATCCAAAACATTAAATTTGATTTGGCATCATTCTTAAAGTCACATATTTGTGCCTTCCTCATTTGCCAAAATTTTGGGAATGTCGAAACAAAATATAAATAATAGTCATATGATAAGTGTGGTTTCAATGTTAAAATAACTTTCTTCTTAATTCGTTAATAAAAGACTTATCACAAAGACTTGCATATAAAAAATAATTTTGATCGGTTCAATATTCTAAATTGTCTTAAATGTTTGCAATCTACCATATTGCTTAAATATGATATGAAAAACTATTTTTCTCACTAAAGTTAAATTTAAACACAAATTCAAATAAATATGTAAAACAAATTTTTTTAAAAAATGTTGACAGAAATTCGCATTTAAATTTTTTGTACCTATGTAAATTCAAATGAAAATATGTTTCGTTGTGAAATTTGCATTTTGCGTTTTTAAAAGAGTAACAACAAGAAAGGAAGCAAACATCTGCAAGCCGAAGTTTATATACCATTGCAGCTATTGCAAAAATTAAATACTTTTTAAAATTTTCGATTGATATGCATATAGGTTTCAAAGCATTGAAGCTATGATGATTTTAAGCTTAATTATTCGATCGTTCCTATTGCAGATATATCAGTTAACCGATTTGAATAAAATTAAAATCGTAGTTCTGAACTATCAAATTAATTATACGTGAAAAAAATTTTATAAAAATAAAAAATTGAGTAGTTAAATATTTTTTAAGTTTACTTTGTTTTAAATTTTGATTGTTCCCATGATATGATATGATAATTCTGGAATATTTAACAACTAATATTGCTCGAGTGATGCTGATCAAGAATGTATTTACTTTATAGGGTCGGAAATGTAGCCTTCACTGCGTTGCAATCTTCTGACTAAAATTATAATACCCTCTGCAAGGGAATAAAAATAGACAAACAAGTTAAGTTTAAAAGTTTCGCCTTTAAATTTGAAAACAGTTTAAAACCCCTTTAAAGATCAACGCGACGAAGAGTTAACTGGCAAACAACGTTGGGCTCAGATTACACACAAGCACTTTTGAGTACTACATAATCATACACACTTTGCCTACTATGTAGAATTTCTCATTGCAGTTGAGTGGGTGGGATTGGGTTGCTCCCAACCTCGCGAAGTGTCACTGGGAATTTGCGCTTGTTTGCGTATGTCAGAGTTGGTAATTCATTTTTAATATTTTCCTTATGAATACTTGCATGAGCTTGTCTCGCACCAAAGCCTCAATCCTTTCTCTCCCTCGTGGGTGTTATATTTTGCCCAACTCGATTCCGCCATTATGTTGTCCACAGACGTGCGCACCTGAGTGCCGGAGTCCTTCAGCCCGGCTTCCTTCCACCCACATTTTAACTTCGTCGCAGATTGTCATATTTCTCTATGTAACGACCAAGAAGATGGACAAGTCGACAGCTAGACAGCTATATGTGTACGGGGAAAAAACAGAACGTCAAATTTTTATCTCTTTAATATTTGGGATTTTCTATTTTGCCTAATTTTATATTATTGAATTTTTATTGATTTGTTGCTCAAATACGTTGTTCAATAATATACAGTGCACACCACCTTTAACGCAACATCCAATTTTTTTTGTATTAAAATATCAATAGGAGTGAAATACTTTGGTATTACGAATTTTGTGACAAATTTGCGGATATTTTTTTCTCTCTGCACCTACACCATTGCTTACATGGTGATAATGGGCGGCTCCTGTAGCATCTTTTCCTTGCCGAATGCACTTTGGAGGCGGAAAAACAACAAAAAATTGTTGATGGTGCAGTTTCCCCCCAACAAAAATCAGCCCATCTTCTTCTCAACACAATGTCATTCCTATTCTCGAAAGAAAAGTGTGTAAGAGCGTTGTCTTCAAGTTCTTAACCGTAACAAAAATTACCACCGTGATGTGGTGACTCTTATGGGGAAATTGTCAGAACTGATATGTCCTCCAGTTTAAGGAGAAATAAAAACGATGTGGAATGTGATATTTCAAACTTCAAGCGGTGAATAATGCTGCCAAAGGCCATATTTTGTATAATGTTTAGTTTTTAAGATGAGCCAACACAACTGTAGGCCTCTTATAACCAGTCAATTAAAGTCAACTGGATTTGTTGGTTATTGCAGCAAAGAAAAGCTTACTCAAAATATAATTTATTTAAGTTGCTTGTTGTTTTCACAACAAAAATCCATATCCCAAACTTTTCTCATCAAATTACATGAATTAAAATTAAACTCATATGTCTTGACCAAAATGGCGAAATATTCTTTTAAGCTAGGTTCAAAGAACCTTTGGCCAAGTCGGTACCTAATTGATTATGAAAACGCCTTGAGCTAGCTGCTCTCAACCCACAATACTCCTTTTCACCTGACAAATGCAGCTTCCACCCGTAAATAACCCAATTCACAGACATTGGAACACAGACAAAAGTCAAATTTATGGCACCACAGAATTAACTACACTCCGGGGACGCTTAATTACGAGCGTGTTCTGTTGGCCAACTCTTACAAGCCAAGTCATTGGCTGGCCAAATGAGCGTGCCAAATTGGCCTGCAGCAAAAGTAAATCAATTTCAAGTAGTACGCACACAGAACACACATGCCCAAAACATTGGGCCAATAACTTATTGGCGGTCTCAAATCTATGAGGCTGGGCATTCGGTATCCATTTACGCACACCGATACGATACGTGTTAATTTTGAATTCGTTATGTCTATAGCCTACTTTTATTTACTCAATAATTAAACTAAAGATTTAAAATATTTAGTTTCTTAAAAAAAAAATGGCGTCAAATTTGTTTGGTTTTAATAAAGATATTTCTACTGTTAGCTGGTGCTAATGGTAAATCCCCAAATTATATGCAGCATACATAGCGCCCAGTTTAGCAAACGAATAATTTGTAATCCTACACCCAAATGCTATCGGTAAATATCGAAGACCATGGTCAAATATCAATATCAAGTGTGTAATGGCTGACCAAGATGAATTATTATAAACGGATAAAGGACGAGTTGTGTGATAATTAACTGCTATTTGTCTTGCAAACACAGTCCTTGGCGAAGTGTTCGATGGGAAATGAGAATCGTCTGTGTGCATAATGCGGTTTCGGTTTCCAACGTCGGGATGCGAGGACTGGCAGCAAGGACAACGACAACGACAACGTCAGATTTGCAGATTCATGTCCGGCAAATGGAACATTTTGCAAATTTCCTAATTACTTACAGCTGGGTGGGCGGTGACCGTCTAACAATGGAGTTGGTCAATTGTCTAGGACCGGGGCAGGACCACAAAATTTACTACCGGATTTCCCAGGACACAGTACGAATTGATGTCTTTGACATACCATGGAATGGGCAGTGTTGACCACCAAGTGGTCCACTGAAGCAAACATATTTGCGATAATTTATATTTGAGTTGACCAAACAGCCAACACTCGTTGCGAATTTCACATATGTCTCTTGCGCGGTGGAATCTGTTTGAATATTTGAGCCCACTCAAAGAATTTGAAAATACATTAGAATTAAAAATTAAATGTTTAAAATTGTTTGTAGAACAATAGGGCTATATTTTGAATTTCAATCACAAAATAATTTATTTAGTAGTTGCATATTTACAGGAAAATGGGATTACATAAAAAACTGGTACGTAAACTTTTATTCCATTAAAAATATATCTTCCACAATAAAAAGCTGCGTTTTAAAAAGATGCTATGAATGCAATTTCTGCATAAGCATTCAATAAAGGGCTGGAGTACTCCGCACTGTTGGAAACTAATACTGACCGACATCCAAATAAACAAACTATTTATGGTTGTATATTGATGCGTAAGCAGAAACCTATACGTGGGTGACACAGATATCTCTTTGGCTTTAAATTCGGGTAAACTTTATATGTATGTATGTACATATCTAAATTAATATAGGCTGCAAATTTTAAACAACTACCAAATTTCTAAGTTTGTCCAAACATATTTTAATTTAATTTATTTATTGAAACCACCCAAAATTGTTCCTGGTGAATCATAAAAAATTTTAATACCGTAACTGATTTATTTTTAAATTTTTTTGATATAAGAACATGATTCATTTTCCTTTTTGTTTATTAATTTTTTAAACTAATCGTAGCCAAAAAATAAGTTATTTATGCTCCCTTACTTTATATAACATTCTGCGACACTAGTACACTACAGGGTTGTAAGATCTTTTAGTGAACAAATTTTTCAGCCATTCAACAACCATAAGGTTTTTGAATTACTGAAATTATTAAATTTGTATTCCCGTTTAGGGAATACCCTAACCATGGAAAATACCCAACGTGTAAATCGTCTCTCAAAGATATCGAACTAAAAAATAAAAAAATATCGATGAATCGATTCAAGAGTCGATGTTGCTTTCTTCTCTAGCTTGAAAGTTCCGCGTGGTTTTAGTTGGGAATATTCCAGTGAATCGGAAGGTCGAGATCAAGATCGCATAAAAAAGGTATGAAAAACTATTTAAATATTCAGTTGCTGCTTTGATCATTCGAACAAGAGACTTCCCTGAAATAAATTTCCTTGAAGTCGTGGAAACAAGACAATTGTTTACGGCGAAACTAAGCTTATCATTCTTTAAATTCATACATGCATACATATCCATGCATAAATATGTACAACTACCAAATTTGTAAGTTTGTCCAAACATATTTTAATTTAATTTATTTATTGAAACCACCCAAAATTGTTCCTGGTGAATCATAAAAAATTTTAATACCGTTACTGATTTATTTTTAAATTTTTTTTATATAAAAACATGATTCATTTTCCTTTTTGTTTATTAATTTTTTAAACTAATCGTAGCCAAAAAATAAGTTATTTATGCTCCCTTACTTTATATAACATTCTGCGACACTAGTATACTACAGGGTTGTAAGGTCTTTTAGTGAACAAATTTTTCAACCATTCAACAACCGTAAGGTTTTTGAATTACTGAAATTTTTAAATTTGTATTCCCGTTTAGGGAATACCCTAACCATGGAAAATACCCAACGTGTAAATCGTCCCTCAAAGATATCGAACTAAAAAATAAAAAAATATCGATGAATCGATTCAAGAGTCGATGTTGCTTTCTTCTCTAGCTTGAAAGTTCCGCGTGGTTTTAATTGGGAATATTCCAGTGAATCGGAAGGTCGAGATCAAGATCGCATAAAAAAAGGTATGGAAAACTATTTTAATATTCAGTTGCTGCTTTGATCATTCGAAAAAAAGACTTCCCTGAAATAAATTTCCTTGAAATCGTGGAAACAAGACAGTTGTTTAAGGCGAAACTAAGCTTATCATTCTTTAAATTCATACATGCATACATATCCATGCATAAATATGTACAGCCATGGACGCATAAAAAGTGCTAGGTTCGCATAGAACTGTGGCAACCTTTGTGTTAATTATCTGTGCATGTCTGTAAATATGTACATATGAATGTATATATTTATATATAAATACATTTTCATCTTGAGGTATTAATTATCTAAGTTTGCTTTTGCAGTTTTCAGTGCACTTCCTAAAATCAAATCAAAAAAATGGATAAATGGTAAGAGTGAAAAAGTGCATGTAAGAATCTAAGAACTTTAAGAATTCTTACGAATTCCATCTTATGTTTCAGGCTTCAACCTTTTTTTGCCAATCTTATAGAGAACAAAAAGTTTTGCGACTGCCATATTTTGGTGCAGAACCAATCTTTCGAGTGCCACAAGGTAATTTTGGCCAGTGCATCGGATTTTTTCGAGCGCATGTTTTTAAGTGAGTTCAAGGAGTCCAAATCAGGGAAATTCCATTTGAGCGAGGTGAAGCCGGAAACGTTTGCCAAGTTCCTCCAATATTTGTACACCTACAACAAGAAGAATTTGGAGGAGAGCACCAACTCGATGTTAATAGAGCTTCTCAGCTGCGGATCCACCTGGCTGGTGAAATCGATCATCGCCGACTGTGTGGCCATCTTTCAGGCACGGGCGCCCAATATGGTGATCGGTGATCTTGTCGAGCTCTTCCAGCATGCCCATAACATAGACCATAGTGGGCTCATCAATATTTCTGTGCAGGTGGGTTAGCTATGATTTATTGTACAAACTCATCTGCAAAAATACTTATTTTATGAGTATTTATGAGTATCTGTTGCACACAAGTGTAATAGAATATTTAATTTCTCTGCCTGTGATCAATATTGAAACAGTTACAACAAATTAATCGTATATTTCAACATTACAGAGAAATTTCTTAAACAAAAAAAAATTGATTTCAATATAATTAAGCTAATGTTTGCTTTATGTTCGATGTAGTATTGAAATCTCCTGAATTGTTAATATAATATTAAACTATTTACTAATTTCATATTGTAATTTTTTTAGCACCTAAGAGGCCGTTTTGGAACAACCATGAACTGCTACGACGTCTTGGTCCTGACTTCAGATGTCTTCGAAAAGTACGTCATTATGTCAGAGGGCTACTTGCCGGAGGTAGAGAGGTTCAAGATGATCGAGACTTACGTTACCGTCAATGGATTGATCAGCGATGAGACGGTCGAGGATGTGGATGATGATTCTAAAGAAGGAGGTGATAGTGGCGTCGGTGATATGGAGGAAGCAAAAACTTCTTCCGAAGACAACGAGGCAGAGCCCTCAGAATCTGATGGTATGCCTGGTACTTCTACGGCGATTTGCGAAAGAAACGATGAGAAGGGATCTGTTGGCCAAATGGGTAGTCTTCGTCCAAATGAGCGAAATGATGGCAAGATGAAAAACATTCGCCATAAATATATAAAAACATTGTTGAGCTACGTCAAGTTCAATAATATGACTAAGAAAGATTTTTACGAAGTAGTTGGCATGTCTGTTTTGTTAAGCTACAAAGAAAAATACGAAAGTCTATTCTTAACCCGCTAATCCAGTTTCAAAATGTCTTTCGAAGCGGCAGTATTTAATCATTTCTGAGCAAAAGGTTTCACAAAAATGTATGAAAAACATTTGATAATTAAGAGTTACGTTCCAGAATCTGTTTCATTTAATTGTTTTCCTTAATAATGCTAATGACAGTGTACAATTTCATTAAATATGCTGAACATATTTCCGTTAAGTTAAGCCTTCATATGTGGCAACAGTACTATTAAAGAAGTAATGTTATTTTTCGATAAGACCTAAAGGAAAATAAAATAGTCGGTTTCTATAGTTTCTTCTCTTCTTTTCTTTAGAAAATAATTTAATTTAAAGTCAATTGTTGCCAGTGTTTAAACTGCCATCCAAGCTTCTGTAATAATGTCTTTAAAAAATAATAAAGCTTTTTGGGGAAGAAAAAAAATGTTAGTGGCAGTGGGGCAAGTGGAAGTGCACAGATTTATGATGCCATGAAGCGCAAATTTTGGCCACATGAAGCGAATTTCCACTTATCAACAGCTACAGCGATACAACATGGGCGAAAAGCAACAACATTTTGCTCATTATAAATGTCATCAGGCATTATTTTGTCCATCAACTCGTCGCAGTTGTCGGAGCGCATTGTTTATGGCTTTTTGCCTTGTGGGGCAAAAAGCCGGAGTTGGTAGCAGAATCTGCTGGCACCGGCTTTTCGGGCCATGCAGACAGCCATTTTTAATGAAAAGAAAAATTAAACAGGAAATTGAAACCGGACTGGCGTGTTAATGAGAATGCGATTCCATGCCGCTCGTCTCGTTAACGCCCAGTTCTTAATTCTCGCCTGGGGACGCACATTGTGTCCTTTAACGGCCGCCAACTTTTAGTGGATTGTCGTGCCTGTTTACGTTGAGGTGTCCGTGAAATTGGGTAATTACTTTTTATGGCCAGTGTTACCGTAAACGAAGTAATGACGATGTCCTCAAGTTCCGAGTTCTTAACTTCACGCTCAATTGGGCCGTATAAAAATCGGTTGTTCTATCTTGGTGTACCCTTGTGTTCCCAAAAAATAAAAATACCTATGTTTTCTGAAATATTTATAATTTGTAGAGTAATGACCGAACTATCTGAATTATGTGAAATTATCAATATGCGCAAAAAAGATTGTTAGATTTTAAAAAGAGTTTTCAAATTAATAACTTGAGAATTAATAAATCATTATTTCCATCATAAAATTTGATTTTGAGGATTTTAAAAATGTTTTTCATTTTTTGTTTAAGATAGTATTTTTTAAATGTTATTTTAGAATAACAAATAATAATAATTTACAATAAAGTTATTGCATTCATTTTGAAAAGTGTGAAGTGTATTGAGTTCCTACGACGAATCTGTAAACATTTTCCCGCAGACCAGACAATGTTCGCTTATTTTCGTGAGATTGCTAGAAAGCTTTATCCAGCAGTCCCCTTGTCTGTACACAACAATTAGTGACTCTATTAAGTCGTCGCAAAATCAACAAAATTGAACAAAGCCCAGCGGAATGCTCGGCGAGGGGGTCCGAAGCCAAGCAAAAGCAATCAAAACATAAACTTGTAAACAAAAAAAAAATTATGAGAAAGAAAGCTGATATTAAAACTGGATGGCGTCGCAGCCGACAAACGAAGATGTGGGGTGCTGTCTGGCCCACGAAAATGATTGGGATAGGTTTTTTCGGATGGAAGGCGAACGCTTAGTTTCATTAAAATTTAAGCAAAACTCAATGGACTGCAAATGCCCGAAATTGGATTGACCCACTGCGAGGATGAGAATGAGGATGCTCCGCTCCAACTGCTCCCGCCGCCAATTTCCGGATCTTTTGGGAGTTCCTTTCTGTTCGCCCAAGAGTATCTGGAAATAAATACCAGGGAGAGGACAATAAGACCGAATAGGCGAAGGGACTCGGTGTCGTCGCAAAGTAGTAAAAGAAAAACTTTGCGAACTTTCCCGTTCTTGCACAATTTTGATTTACGACCACTTAACGTTTTTTATGGTCCCAGTCTTGGCGATGGTGTAAGAATTCGCGTGTGCATGTCAGATTTTCCTAATAGCTAAGCTAAAGTCTACATTCCGGCCCTTAGGAACTTTCCAATGTACATATAAAAACTAAAGTATACAATGCCATTGATTGATTAGGCATAAAATTAAGTAGTTGAGTCTGCAAAACTATACGACTTAAGATAATATTACAGGACCAAAATGTTAAGAATAATTAAGTTTTAAAATGTACTATCAAGTCTTACAAAATAGTTTTAATGCTTATTTGATGTCATTGAAATAAATGCTATTAAACTATCTTTAAAAAACCCCATATATTTAACTTTAATTTTCAATGGCAAATTTGGATTCTCTTTAAAAGTAATATTGAGTTTCTATACACAGTTAAATCTATTTTAATATATTCTGTTCCCAGAATGGAAAAAAAGCACAAAAACCCCAGAATAGGAAAGAAAAACACACAGCACGATTTTTTTACTTTCGATTTATTTTTATGGAAATGCGTTTCTCTCTATTCGATTACACGCTTTGCTTTTGCTGGAATTTTAATTTTATTTCTTTTTTTGTGTGGTATATATGTAGCTATGCATATACGAACAACAATTCGTGTATTGTTTTTTTTTTTTAATTTTGTTTTTTCTTTGTAACTAACCTAGTACAGAAATTAAGATGGATTCACATGCAACCAGGGTGAAAATGTATTTTTAATTGCATTCGCCAGGAGGCTGTGCTTTCGACCGATTATGTAGTGCGTTTTGTTTGACTTTTGAGCCTAACGTTAATGCCAACTGTGGGAAATCTGCTGCAATTAATTAATTTTGATGATTTATACTCGAGTGTCTTTGTGATGTTTTTAATTAAATATATTGCGCTTAATTGCGACTATTAGCGTGAATCATTGATGTGTGTGCCCTACATATTAATATATAATACAGTCACAGACAAGCCAAGAAATGTTTTGGTTTGCGGTTCGGTTCGCAGTTCAGAGTTAGCTGCGTCGCGCATACGCCCTGTGGTACAGCAACATCAATAAGTATCCGCACTGTGCATAAATAATGCATAGCCACAACACCAATAAGTATAGCTGTAAACAATTATGGGCTAAATACTAGTATATTTATTATTATTATTATTTATTCATACGCCTATCAATGCATCCTTTGGAAGTATATTACGAGTACACACTAATTATTCACGAGGGTCGACACGACAGTTGTTTACTATTTCAGCTGAGAGCGAGTAATGGCGACAAGAGGTTCAGGCAGGCTAACTTCTTAGCTAAAAACATCTTACTCTACAGTTGCACGAAACAATACAAAAATGTATATACATGTTTAGTTATTTATTGATGGTAAAAAACCACCATCTTTATTTGCCACACACTAAGCAATTTTTAAGAAAATTAAATAATTTTGCCTTTTACTTTAAGCTTTTTCATAAAAAACATTTTAAGATATTGAAAATAAAGAATACAAATATATAATATCTGATTTTAAGTTTATTTATTCCTATCGGATGCGAATAAAAATTATCTCTTTGACATAGACTCTCAAAAGTATCAATTTATTGGTTTCAAATTAATATTATTGTGTAATTTAAATGACATTTGGATTTTTAAATACTTCAGCTTTAAATGTTGCCCTGCACTTGATCGATATTTTGATTAATGATCATTGATTTATTACCCGCTCTCTATCCCCTGCAAACCGAACCGCCAGCAACCAAAATCCCTTACATTGAATTGCCATCCAAAGCATTTCACTGGAGCAGTTCGCTGACCGTAAAACTGGTGGCCGAGGCCGCGATGACCGCAGGATTCGAGTGGTTGGAGGCGGAGTCCTTCGATTCGGGACTGCGGTTCCAGAAGTCCGCCCCCGCCAGCGATGCGGTGGTGCGATTGGCCCGCTCCGTGGGCGGCTCATCCCGCCGCTGCCTCACCGCCTGCGCCTGCGGTCACGAGGACATGTAGGTGCACTGCGTCTTGGGCTGCGGCTCCGTCTGTTCGATGGGCTGGATGGCCGCCCGCTTCCAGTAGTCCCGCACCGTCTCCACCGTCTCCATGATGCGCAGGAAGTTCCTGCCCGCCAGCATGGCCACATCCTCTTCGCTCCAGTTGTGATCCTCCAGCAGGGCGGCCAGCAGCTCCGGGTATTTGGACACATCCTCGAGTCCCAGGGGCGGCAGCTCGATGCCATCGTATCCGGCGCCCAGGCCAATGTGTTGGATGCCGGCAATGGCCCGCACATACTTGATGTGCTCGATCACGTCCTGGAGGCGGGCCTGTCGTCCGCAAGCCACGTCCTCGGAGTCGAAGCTCAGCATGATCAGGCCGCCGTTCTCGGCCACCAGGCGCAGGATGTCGTCCGGCACGTTCCGTGTCGAGTTGCACAGCTGGCGGGCGGCGGAGTGGGAGAAAATGACCGGGGCCCGGGTCACCTGGAGCACATCCCTGGCGGTGGCATCCGAGCTGTGCGACAGGTCGATCATCATGCCCAGCCGGTTCATCTCACGCACAATGGCCTTGCCGAAGGGCGTGAGTCCCTGCTCCGCCGACGAGGCACTCGATCCCGCCCACGACACGTCGCAGCGATGGGTCAGGCTGAGATAGCGTGCTCCCAGGGAGTAGAAGGAGCGAAGGACCCCCAAGGAGGACCCAATGGTGTGGCCCCCCTCCACCCCAATCAGCGAGGCCAGCAGGCCCCGGCGGTGAGCCTCCACAATGTCCTGCGAGGAGGTGGCCAACACCGTCTCCCGGGCATACATGTCCGACAGGCGCCGCACTATGTCGATCTGCTCCAGCGCCAGCTGGACCGCGTCCAAACCCTGCGCCTCGCACGGCACATATGCTGACCTGCAAAAGGACAACAAAGGTGTAAGGGTTAGGGCAATGCCAATGCACAAAGAAACCAGTTGCCAAAACTTTAAATGCTTTGTAGCCTTACAATATTCCTAAGCGCTTTAAATTGTTATACAAGCGTTTTTAATACACCTTAAAAAGAAGTAAACGTTTAGTTTTGAAACACTAAAAGCATTATTAATGTATAAGTATTAAATAATATAACCACTCTTTTTTTTAATTTAATTTCTATACCAAAGGTTTAAAAAAAAGGCCACAGACGAAAGTTTATCTTAGTCCTTTTTTTTAAACCACATAGGTTTTATTTTGATACTCTCGCGGTAGTTATTTAATACTCATCCTATTATCATCTTATTTTTTTACGAACGCTACTAACAACTTAAAAATTTGATTAGGAATTAATTTTTTTTTTAATAATAAGAAATATGTTTTGCCTTTAAATTTTTTGAAGTTAAGCCGCTTTTTTCAGTTGTCGTTAAAAATTATCCTTAGCATTCTCTAAAAATGATTATATTTTCCAAAAATCGTAAAAATGGTTAAATTTTCCAAAATTTGATTTAACATGAAAACAAATTTACTATAACTCATTAAACAAAGTTCTAGTCCATGTAGCACCGACAACTACAATTTTAAGCACACCACGAATGCCGTTTAATGGGGAAATGCAAATTGAAAGTGCCAAAGTGGTTAGTTAGCAGCGCCGTTTCGTTTTGCCCCATAGTTGCCATTTGATATGGCAATAACCGAGCCAGGGGGCATCGGAAACTTCGCAGAGAGCGGAAAAACCAGAGACCCTGTTGGTTTGGCCCAAACTCCAAACGAAGTTCGGCAAGGCCATCCAGCGAATTGAAATGCGAAATTGGTGAAAAGTTACACTTGCGCAATCTGGCGGTCACAGCAATGGGCGGTGGGCTGTGGGTGGAGTAGTTTCCTTCCAAAATGAAGTCAAGTCGAATGCCCATCAGCGTTTTTCCCAAACTGCAGCTGTCTGCCGCCTGTCAGATTGTGCTCCTCCCCTTTTTCTCTAACCAAATTCGAAAAAAGGTGTAGAGTGGGTGTGTTCAGCTTACACAGAAAATGGAAAAACGGTCTAAAACAACTTGTTAATTTTTCAAAATATTTTGCATACCACAAAGGCGTAGGCTAGCTTGCGAATACAAACATTTAATAATTAAATAAAAATTTTACGTCACTTTAAATGCTACATTTAAATAAATTAAATAAATTATTATTATTTCGCAATGCATGTTAAGGTCTAGCAATGCGTTCAATTGCTGTTTTGGAATCATTTCCTATCTTAATTTCATGTTAAAGATTTTGGTTTAAATTGATCGGGGGTCAAAACGAAAATTACAAAGAAGAACAGATTTGTGCGTCAACAAAGATTGTAAAGATTTATCCTCAAATTGTGAAAGGAAATATGTGCTGTTGAACAATTTGACTGTAGGTTAACTTTCCTTACAGTACGCAAAC
Source organism: Drosophila gunungcola (assembly GCF_025200985.1). Taxonomy (NCBI): domain Eukaryota; kingdom Metazoa; phylum Arthropoda; class Insecta; order Diptera; family Drosophilidae; genus Drosophila; species Drosophila gunungcola. Next base: position 7,076,821 of record NW_026453179.1, read on the forward strand.
TAGAAACTTAACAGGAAGTTAAAAAATCGGACCTGAGAGGTCTAAAAAAGTAATAAGCAATATAATTATGTATTATAAATTTAGTTTTGCCTAAATAAAACAACATTTGTTATTTAAAGCATATCAAGAACATAACTTATACGATTTGCATATTATTTTCTCTTAGTGTAAGCATTGTGTAGGGAAAGGCTGAGAAGGACCAACAGCAGACAGGTTGGCTGCTTGTCCTGGGGCTTCCAGCCGGTTGCCAAATTTTATTTTGCAGTCAAATTGTTGGCAGCATTTTATTGCCGCACGGGGGAAACGGCGCAGGTCAGGAGTGGGCGTATGTTTGGATGCCTCTTTGGTGGGCGTGGCAGCTTGCTGTATGTTGCCATGTTTTGGCCAGCACTCGAATGCATGGTAGATGGGTCAAATCTCTGACCCGGGTAGATGTCGCATCGGCCTGATTGCAGTTTTATGTGACTTTTCAATTTTCATGACTTCGCCTGGCCGCTGGTGGGCGAATTTTCATTGCGTATTCGCACCATTGAACATTGTAATTCCAGTTAAGCATCAAAATATGCTCAATTGGATTTATATATGCTTTACATAAAATTAAAATTAAAAAAATCAAAACAAAATAAGGCAACATAACTTCAGGCTTTTTAAAAGTTTTAAAACGGAAATCTTAAATACAAATGTAAAAAATTAGGCATGCAAGTAAGAACTCTGCCTTCTTTTTGAAAAGATATTATAATAACTTTTGTCCTGTAGTTTACGCGTCCTTTTGACAACAAATTAAACCAGATATCCTTTCTTTTGTATGGAAAATGTATTATGAAAACCTTTAATTTAATTCACAAAAAAAATTATTTTCAAAAATCTAACTATTTTCAAAATAAGTCCAAATGACCAGTATTCCGAAAATTACAAGGAAATAGGTTTGTCTGCTGATAAAGACTTGATACATATGCATGTGCTTGTACTGTATGGGGTCGGAATATTTTTTCTACCGGTTGCAGGTTAAAAAAAAGAAATAATATAAAAATGTTATTGAAATTTAAAATAGGGCTTTTCCAAGGACTAACCACACTTGAACGCTGACCAGTCCCTGTTTCAGTCGCTCCATGTCCGTTTGCGCCCACGCCGGCCGCGCCCACAGCGACTTGTGGTCGACGTCGTGGCTGAGGTGCAGCTCCAGGCTGCTGTGGGCGTACTTCCGTACATTCCAGGCATAGTTGTTGTGCCCGTCGACCAGCGGCACCTCGCGCAGGATGCGCCGGACGATTCTCAGTCTTTGGGCGTGCGAATTTCGGCTCGGCGCCATGAGGAAGTGCTGGTAGGCCAGGGTGGCGGCGATGGCCAGCAGGCAGATGGCGCTGACCAGTGTGAGGGCCACCAGCCAGGAGCCCCTCCGCCCCTTCTGCCCGCCGTCCGCTCCGGCGTTCGCTTTTCTCGCGGCCTTTCCCTTCGCCTTCGCGGAGGCACCGGCTCCCGCCGCCGAACTGAGCGATGTGGGCGACTTGGCGTCCAGACCCACTATGTCGCCGCCCACAACCACGCCCCCCGCCAAAGGATTGCCAAAGTTTACCTTTGACTTCTGGATGCTGGCTATCTCGCCGCCGGAATCGCTGTTCGAGATCGAGTTCTGGCGGGACAGTGTGCGGCGGATGTTTGAGTGCTCGGTGACGTCGGGCAATCCCCCGAACCCAGTCGTCTGAAATGGGAAATTGTTTAAAAAACGTATTAATATTATTATATACTGTTATCCCTATCCTATCGAAAAAATATCTGTTATCTACGGAGTTGATTTTTATAAAACATTTAAACACATTTTGTTTTATAACTGCGTTGAAGATGACATTAAATATATTTTTTTTAAACTGGCTTGTTTATTTATACAAATTTTATAAAGCCTTAAAGCCGATCATTCAATTGTCAAAAGTCGTTTTTGTTTTTAATATATTATTTTGTTAACAGAGGTTTTTGTCCCCTTTTGGTTTGGTTTTGCCTTTCCGTAAAACAACAAATTTAAATAGAAAGAAAAATTGTATTTATTTATTGCTTTGACAAAGTATTGTATTCTTGTTATGGGTTTTAAGCCATTTATAACATTCCAAAAAATCACTAGGGTTTTGAAATTAGATAAATATATAAAAGTATGCAACCATAAAGACCATTAAACACTAAATTTTTATTGAATTTATTTCTTAAGGCGACTTCAATTTTTTTAGGGCATAGTTTTAGAAATTTTTAGAGGGACCCTAGTTATTTTTGGCATACCCTCAGTTATAATGTTTTCCAATTTTTACTACTTTTAACCAAGAATTTTAAAGTATTATATGCCGGTTCAGTTAGCGTTTTTCTTTGTCGGCTTGGTATGGTACCAAGCTGGCTTTCATTCCCGGCAAACACAATGGTTAACTTTGGAAGGGGTGGTGAGGCGTTGACTGCTGGGTGATACAACCGTTCGTCGAAAAGTTGCTTCATTAAAAGTGCGTCAAAGTTTCTTCGTTGATTTTGTGCCCTAATTAAAACTGCAGCAGAAGAAGCAAACTTCCAGGGCACGGCTATATTCATAACTTGCATGAAACATCAGCACGATGCGCAGGGAAACTTTTTAATGAACCGAATAACCATATCAGAATCAATATAATGGCCCGGCCACCAGGTTCCATCCACCCTATTTCCCGTACCTTGTGCCCAATCCCAGTGACGGAATCATGGCTGCCGGGCTAATCTTGGCCCGACATAATTAAGCCTTAGTCATAATTCATGGACTTGGGCCACATGTGTCCCCAGGTCCGAAGAGCTAACTTCTCCTCCGACCCTACTCGTTCCCTTGTGGGGGCGTGGCATACGCCCTCGCATACGTAGTAAGGACAAAAGCGAAACTTTGTCGTGTGAAAGTTGTGACATAAAGTTTGTCGAGGGCAGGCAATGATTTGTTTATATTGCGACTGCCTGAGGAATTATGCCAAACTGTGCAAAGTACAAATCAAATCTACATGCGCACGTTGTTCAGCACAACCCAGGGAATTCCAAGATGAAGACATTTTAGAGCATAAAATTAAATTAAAAAAAAACTTAAAACATTGCCCAGAGAAAGAGTCAACTACTCAATTGGATGGGTTGTTAAATAAATGGAATTTATGCATGAGAAAAAGATTCTGTCGGACGTAAAAGTTAATACATATTTGCTCAATTAAAGCAAAAAAATAAATAGTAATTTTAGATTTTTACTTAAGCCTGGGATTAGTCATTCGATTACATTTAAATGCTTTTTTTCAATGCATTTCAAATTGAGTTGCAAAGCTTGTTAAATATTTATGCTTTGAGTAGGTAATTTTCAACAAAACGCGTCACATGTCACGTGAATTAATAATACATAATTTAACACTAAACAAGCTCATTATACATGTGTATAATAAATTTGGTATTTTTATTTGTTTTCATCTGTACTTTGCACAATAACCAAGTTACATTTTAATAATTAATATTCTTCTATTAACGCAATGCTACATTTTTGGACAAAACGAAAGCCACTGAATGGCAGCCTTTTGTGAAAGACAGTGACTCACAGAGTTTTCACAATGTTTTTTTTGAGAGCACCCGGACGATGGCTAATTAGCCGAAAAATCCGGACCACACGGCGTATGAGCAACGAGCGTAATGAAAAATAAAGCTCTATATTTTTTTGGGCTTTAATGGAAGAAAAAATATTAATTAAATTAAATATGCCCAGTAAAGGACAAAGTGGTCATTGATAGCCTGCTACATTTTCAACTATTTTTGTAATTATGAATTTCAAACATCATGAAGCAGGCAACAGCGAAATTAACTTTCATAAAATGCTGCAAACTTTTGCGCTGCTCCGCGAAAGTAATAAAACGATAACCAGATGACTGAGGGGAGAACTTTTGGCAGCGAAAGAAATATTCATCTCAAGTTATTCAATTTTTAATAAAAATGCAAATATTTTACGTGCTTCCGCTATCGCTGGCACCCTCGCATTGCATTTTTTACAAAGTAGCATAATTTTTCCCTAGATTTTCGTGTTTGAAAAAACTGCACGCTAAAAGTTTTGTAGCCACCGTTCGCTGCTTAAAAGGCGCTCTTTCTACAGTGCACTGCGCTTTTCCGGTTTTTCGAAGGACAAGGCGGGGTTATTCCGGGACAGCTTGGTGTGACGCTGAAAGTTTGTTTGCCAACGGAGGTCGCATCATCGTCATCGTCGGCGGCATTTTAATCCGGGCCCCAGATTTGGCCACATTTCCCCAGACTTTTCTCGCAATTTGGCAGGCTCTGCAGCGGACCGAAAAATGCATGACCATGAGCTCCCGCAGCCGCAGGAGCAGGCCCACAGGTTTTCTCTAGTTTCGCCAAGTTTATAATTAGTTTAGACCGGGTCATGCCCACTGTTGACTTGCCACCAAGAGCAACATTTATGGCGGGAACTTGTTCGCCGTAGATGAGGCAGCTAATTACCCCCTAAATATCAGTCGTTTTGCACTTTAAAATCAATCAAGCGCCAAGTGCCAGAAAAATGAAGTTTATCGATGTAACCAAAATTGCAAAACTATTTTTAAGATTATATGCTAGGAAAATGTAATAATCTTTATTTCTTAAGAAGTCTACTGAACCAAAATAAAAACTAAGTTAATAAAGATAAAGTAAATAAGTTCTAGTACACAGATTTTTAGTCTCAAGTACATGACGGTAAGTTAAGTTTATTAAAATTAAAATTGTACATAAAATGTTTAACCTTCATTCAGTTTATACACCGAAATAGCCACTTTATCAGGTTTTTAACACTTTATTTATAAGCGTATGTGCTACCATTGATCATCACATGAAATAATTAAAATGCTTTAACAATTTAATAGGCAAATAATGCACTCCATTCATAAAATTGTATGCTGAAATCTTTAAAGAATGATTTTTTATTTTTTTAAGAAGATCTAAAAATCCCACTTAGCACTCTATTTTCACCCACATAAAGATGAGTTTTACCTCTAAACTGAGTGCGATAGAAACGGATGATGATGGCGTTTGTGCGTCAGGCGGACGGAGTACAAATTGGCTTCATTGTTGTTGCCTGTTGCCTGATCTCCGACGCAGGGCAGAAATTCGTCCAATTGAGTTTTAAATAAAAATGAGCAGACGATGCGGCAACAACAATGGCAACAGCAACTCCATTTTCCCATCAGCAACAGCAGCAACCTGCAGCACGTCAGCAGCAGCAGCAACATCGGCAGCAGCAGCAGCAACAGCAACAGCAACATCAGAGTCATTCAGCTCACACAAAAGGCGAAAGGAGGCGGCAACAGGACCAACGTCAACAAGGACAATAACAATGAAAACGGCAACGGGAAAAAAATAGAAACGGGAGCAAGAAAAAACTGTTACGGAATGCTTTATAGTTTCCGCCATTATTTTCCCTTTTGCAGCTGCAGTTTTTAGTAGAACCTCTACATATATTTTTTTGTGTTTTGTTGTTTTTTCTAGCAACACCCTGGCTACGAGAATTTAGTCCGAGACTAAAAACAACTAAAATCTGTGCCGCATGTGCAACAGCCAAAGGGGTTCGCAATGGGCGGTGGACAGGAAATGCTCTTTGCTGTATGCTGAAAAGTATTTGTCATGCTGTTTCTCATCCCCGCCACGGACATATATCATTTTATACGCGGCACTCGTGGGAAACAAAGCAAAGCAAATCCATTCCATAAATAATTCCCCCAGAATTTCGGAGGAGAGGAATGGAGATGTTAGCTAGTGCCAAAATATTCTCACATACTCGAGGGATAGAAAAAAAGGTAAATTGGAAGTGTAAAACTAATCTCTTCCCTTCGGTTAGCTTGATTTTGCGAAAACCGTTTCACTTTTAAACGGGTTAACATGTTAATACGGGTATTTTCAAAATTAACAATGTGCTTACCAAATGGTGCTTGTGAATATTGGATTTTAGAAGAAGACTTAAATTGGGAAAATTGTTAGTCCACCCGGAGATCTTAGTCTTCTAATAGAAAAACTCAACATGTCTTGCCCATTTCTCAATAGAAAATGTAGCTAAAAAGTGAGTGGTCTCAAATAGCTCCTAAAAATTTGAAAACCTAGTTCTTTCACTTTTATAAAATAAGTTAAGCCTTATTTGTCAGTCTAAAATTGTTTTACAAATTGATTTTGCTGAACAATTAATTTAACTATATAAGATGAACTGGGAGTTATAAAAAGTTAATTTATCTTTATGGTTATTTGACTCTCTTGTTTCCATCATAAAACAACTTTCTTGGAACATAATAACTTTCGCAGACAATGCAATGAACTTCACCATATCAATTTATCGAATGATTATGATTGATTCGACCGTAAGGAGAAAGCAATGTACAAAGAATTTGCGGTCAACTTTATCAAATCGCCCCCATTGTACGGCGGATGCGATGGAGAAGTCCGGGCCCGAGTCCGAGTCCGGGTCCGGGTACGGGTACGGGTACGAATCCGGATCTAAAGGACCCCGGAGAGTGCGCAGCAGGCATGTCGACAGCCCGTAGTTGTCGAGTGCGGTCGTTGCCAGCTGCTGTTCCTGCTGCTGTTTTTAGTTTTTCAAATGTCATTTGGCCATTTCACGCTGATGGACATCAGTCTCTGCCCATCTCGTCCCCTCGTCGCCTCGTCCCTTCAGCCCACAAATTGCCTTGTGGCTGCCACGTAATTTCTGCCTTCCGAACTGAGGTTGCTTCGGCAACAGCCACATTCAAATGCTGCAATGGTGGAAGGCAAAACCAAAAACCAAAAACCCAAACCAAACCCAAACACAATCCAAAAATGCACAAGGAAAAACTTAAATAAAACTAATTTTTATAATAATAAACTAATAATATTTAAAATATAATTATTATTTGTGTATTAAATGTTAAATCGAATTTTATAGCTTTAAAGTAAAAACGAATCAATTCTTTTGGCATTAATATAAGTTGTCGGGTTGTTGTTTTCAATAAGACTAAATAAAATCGGAAAGGACTCCTAAGATTTGATTTAGTAAGTCATTTTTATATTGTCTGAAAAAGCATTTACCGATAAATTAGTAATACGGAGGTAATAACATACTTTAAACTTTTTAAAATAAGACTTTTAGAACATAATACATTTTACTTTAAGATCAACATATTAGTAAGCAATAATTAATGAAAAATTACCCATTGTTTCTAAAAAAGTACTTGGCGCATAAAAGATGTCAAAAATAAGTTTTCTTTTTAAATATAATATTTCTTTTTTGCCGTGTAGGCCCAGGAGATTGGTCCGAAGGACGGCAGACTGTTGGCCGTCGGCGTTAGCCACAATGGCTGTGTTAGAGCTTCGCATTTTGTTTGTTTATTTTGCCGTCCCATTGCGACTTATGTGGGCGATGACCGACGAATGTCCGCACCCTCTGTCCATTTGCCACACTCCACTACACTCCTCTCGTCTTGTGTTTGTTTTGCGCCAACGGAATCGAAACGTTCTAAGTGTTCATTAAACAATTTAAAGTTGATTGGCCCTGCCTGGCACAGGAATGTGTTATATACCGTATGTCTCAATGGATTTGGCCTTAAAAGTAATTTGTCTCCTGATTGCGTTAAGCGGCTGAGCACTTTCCTAATTATAATGACTTGTGGCTAAATTAATGGCTTATCGGATACATATGTATGTGTCCTATCAGCAGGCAAGGAAGGAAATCTAATAATATTTGGATTGCTTGGATGCTTGATCTAAGATGTTATACTAAAGTACATTGAACAATAATAACTTTCTAATTTATATATTGAATAATTAATATTATACTATTTAAAAACATTAATTTGGAAGAAATTAAGCCAAACATAAATAAAAAAAAAAAATTATTTTTAAAGTAACGTCTCCCTATTTTTATATATATCTGTTTTAAGATATGCTCCAATTGAACCTTCAAAATCTTCTCTTTGTGTATTTCATAAAAGCGGTCGATTGGTTATCCTGCAATATTATTCCCAGGAGTCACGTGCAGACTCATAACAGAGTGTTTCATCAATTCCACACCGCATTCCTGGGTTCTGACAGCCCTCAACATCCGCGAACAGGTACAGAAAGCCGGAGTGCAGGACAATGGAGTTGGAGTGTCTGGTTTTGCCAAACTTGACACGCAGCCACCACGGCCATCAATCAAAACTCACTTGGAGCTGCGGTGGCACAGGCTCTGAAAAAAAACTTCTCGAATGAATGGCAGCTACTGGCCAGAAACTATTTGCACACGAAACATAGGCAGCGGAGTTAAAAATGTTTGACTACAACCGAAAGTGCGGACTGGACGTTTTTGGGCGGTGTCATTGGAAAAGGGGCGGGGTGTTAGGGATTTGGCAACTATTGGCAAACTCAATGATGGGGAGCATCGGAGCGAAGCAACCGATAGGGCACGAACAAAGCACACAGAAAAATTGAAGGAATTTAAGAGGCATATTGTCGTATTAATTTTCTTATAGAACGATAAGACAATACTCTAGGCGGTCAGAAAATACGTCTGTTTCAAAATTTGTTTGGCAAACGCAGTGAGTGATAAGCCAATTATTTTAAATTTTTATTATCGCTTTTGGTTTTTTAACTCAGTAAATAAAAAAACTAGATATCCCGGCAAAAAGCCGCTAAACTGAAGTTAAAAAGAAATAAACTGCCAATAGATTTCTTGAGATACATAAATTTTTTCCATTAAAACCTTGTGTTTTTACAAACTTTAAAAATTGTTCAAGCCATTATTTAATAACTCGGTAGTATGATCAAAGCAAAAACCATTAAGGAAACTCTATTTATATGAACACATAGTTTGAAAAAGTTTAATTTATTAATACAAAATAAAAGCTTGAAATCAGCTATAAATCTAACCTAACTTTTTTGACATAAATATTATGTTCTAAAATGCCAGAAACACAATGAAAAGGAAAATCGAATATATTTGATAACAAAGATTAAGCGATTAATAATATTTTTCTCTGTGTTTCAGTGGGTCCTGAAAGTGGACATGGCAACAAAGCGCGAAATGAAGACAAGAGGTATAAGGCATGTGGGGGAGCTGGAGAATAATGGCGATTTTTATGGCTTTGGCGGAACGCATAAAGAACCTTAGCGCCAAGGAGCAGGAGCTCGAGCTGGACAAATGCCCGGGATGGTGAAAGGCAACTGAAACTGAAAACTGAATCTGCAACTGCAACAGAACGACATTTGCAACATTTAATTTATTATTCAAATGTGAACAAATGGCGCCGGCGACCAAAGATGACAGCGTTCCCAGTGAGTAATGGTTCCGAAGGACGATTGCCCCGGCCCCAGACCTTTCTCCCCCTTTTTTTTTGGGTTCTTGAGCTTAAGTTTGCCAGTTTATTGTTGGTGGCTTTGGCAGTCGGATAGGGATCATGTCCTGGATTTGATTCGCCCTAGTCCGCAGTCCAAACAAATTGAGTTACATGCAAATAATCGTCTGTTCGATTTGGTCTCACGTTAGTGTAAATAAAATGGTTGGTATTTATCATGTTTGGTCTCCTCCGTAGTTTTTCTTTATCTGTCCAATTTCGACAGCCAAAAAATACTATTGCAAAGTACAATTGAACAGTTGAGACTTTGAATACATATATTTACGTAAAACTTTGAATCGTTTAAAGCTCAACTTCAAGGCCTTAAAATGTAATATATTCTAACCGTTTTTTTTTTGTAAAGCAACCAACGATTTTGTGAACTTTCTACCACATATCAGGAGTAGTAAAAATGGCCTTTTTTCCAACTAAATCAATGTAACCGCAAATAATTAAACATTCATCTGATTCTGGTGCGTTATATTCACTTCAGTTTACACAACTTTTTGACTCCACACCTCAAACTCAAATATAACATCTGACACAGGCAATTTGCATATTTCAGCATATCCTCGTCTAACTAAATAAACCACTCCAAGTGCACTAATCAATATATGTATGATAAACGTAGAATATAATTACATATATTTCAGCAATCTCTTGATTTCCTCACTTAAATATATGGTAATTTTGATTTAAATTCAAATTGTTTCCTGTTAAAGGTTTTGTTTATCTGCAGTTTAAGCCCCAATGTCCAATTGTACGCTTTAGTTATAGTAATTTTACTTAAAATCATAAAAATCCAAAACATACCAATATTTTTCTTTGCGCCAGACGTTCTAAAATTTAATAATCTCTAAGCCTCTTGTGTCGTCTCCAAATCAAATCAACTGTGGGGAATATCGTTTAATGAAGGTATACGGATATAGCGGATATGTGCGGCATAAAAATATACGAGCTTCTTTATGGCGGAATCTGCATAACGAATCCTATCTGGCTGAAATAAAACCGGCACATCTCCATTCAAGGCCAGGTCGTTCGATTGTGTGAAGGCAGTTCCTTCACTGTGAAAATGTGTGCTTAAAATTCGTTTACTACATTTTAAAGATCTTTTAAAATGAAGTTTATTTCGTCAACGCTTTTTTTTTATAAATTGTAATTGAAGTTTTCCTTTCTATTAAACTAGTTTACGAACATTATTTTTAAAACCTATCCTATTTCTTGATTGTAAAATCATATTTTTCTCAGTGGTTGTTTTGTGACAGGCGGTGTTGTCAGTGAAATCGCGGCACGAACACAAAGAACCGGCAGTAATCGTAAATGCTTCCCACTCCTCGTCCCAATTCTGTGGGATAAACGCCATGAATGCCAATTACAGAAGCGGCAACGGGTTATCACAGATCCACCCACCTTGCAATTGCAGGATTCGTATACTTTAGTTTGCACTAATGACAAGCACTTCTTAGATTTAATATTCGATTAAAACTTAGAGATGTGACAGTTATTAAAAGAAAGCTGTCTGCTACATTTATTTTAGGTGTACAAATTATTACACAAAAGTGTTTGATTGAGAGCAATCCCTCATTGGAGTCTTTATTGTTAAAAGCACTTTCTCGGTCTATAGAAATTTGTCGAATCTTATAGAGAAAAAAGGATAGGTTTAGGACAATCCCCAGAATTATTTCATAACACGGAAACTTATTTGGCTCTTATTAAGTCAAACAATTTGACTTTAAGTTTAATTTGTTTATTATTTGTAAGAAAACTACCATATACTAATGGTATAATGTGATTCTCATAGTTAAGATACCCCCCTTTTCTATTTCGTATTCCCTTGACCCATCCACCCACCCACCTGGTAGTCCATGTAGTTGTCGAAGTGCATGTAGGAGCAGCTGCCCGCATCTCCTGGCCCCGGAACAGGCATCCCATTCTCGTCCAGCTCGACGGCGGGAGGCGGAGGTGGCGACGGTGGCGGCAGGTTGTCGCCCTTGAAGGACACTCTCTTGGGCTTGCCCTGCCCCCCGCCCGCCAGCCTTCGCCCGCGGCCCAAGGTGCCGGAGCTCATCATGTAGGCGAGCGAACCGCAGCCCACCACTGCGTCCTGCTGATGCTGTTGTTGTTGCTGTGGGTGGTGCTGAAGGGACTGAAGGCCGCAGGCTCCGAAGCGGAAATGCGGCATGCAGGTGGTGGTCATCCCGCCCGCCCCGCATTCACTGCCCTCGAAATCCGACTCGACGTCCGTTACAAAAGCGGCGGGCTGGAAACCACGCGGCAAAGTAGCCGACACTGAGGGGTTTGGATTTGGATTTAGATTTGGATTTAGATTTGGATTTGGATTCATATTTTGAGCCGGCATCCTTTGGCGTCCCAGCGTCCCGGTGCACAGGATATTCATTTGCTGTGGATGCTGATGGTGGATGGTGTGTGGAATCTGTTCGCCTGCCAGGAGCGCCAATTCGCCGGGACCCGCTGTTGTTGCTGTCGGGGCTATTGGGGCTGTTGTTGTTGTTGCTGCTGGGTCGGCCGGCAGGAGGTGGTGCGTGGGCTGCAGCTGATAGTAGTGCTCCAGCATCGCACCGCCCGGAACTCCTCCGCCCACCGCCCCTGCCTCCGAGATGGGAGCCGGCAGCAGAGCCGTGGGTATCACCATGATGGGCATCATGGCCGGCGGAACCGTGGATGCCGACGGTCCACCGGCGGCAGCCTGCAGCATCTCCATTTGGCACATCTCCTCGTAGCTCAGCGGACGCAGGTGCTCCATTTTGGTTGTTTAAGGGCGTGGTTGCCTCGGTAGGTGCCCCCACTTCACTTTCGCTATGAAAATTATTCAACTCGTAGACGGCACTCTGGTTTTTCTGCGTTTTCCACCTGTACACACCCGCAGTACATTTATTTTCGAGGCTGAAGTGTGGAGTGGGTGGGAAGTTTTCGCGCGCGTTCTCTAGGTTTTGCTCACATCGCGCCCGAAAAAAAACTCGTGCGCTTTCGTCCTTTCGGCAAACTTTATTCCGCGACGGTCCTGCAGCAACTGAGCAACTGAGCAACTGTCGTCTGCCAATCTCTGGAGATTGTTGAGCCGCCAATTCGCCGGAGTCTGTGCAGAAATGGCGCCTGCGCCGCCCGGAGTCCGCTGGCCAGGCTCGGCTCTTCGCCGGAGACGCTCCCCTTTACCCCCACTTGACGCGTTTTGTTTTGATTCCGTTTCGTACACAGAGAACAAAATGTACACTAGCAATGTCACATTCTAGCAATGTCTGGGACCGCTGCTAATATTTATTCATGAAATCGCCTTCATTCCAGAAAAAGTGGCTTTATAGTTTGCATGTATTGAAGAATTCAAGAAATATATAACACAAACATGGCAACAGAGTAAACAAAAATATTATCAAAAATTGTGGGATTTTATTTGAATAAACTCATAAAGCGCATACATGGTATATTAACAACTATATATTTGTTTAAAACTATTTTTGCATTGCTTTGAAGCTTCTGAGTTGCGTAACGTTAAATGTATTTGCGTAAATATAAAAAGTATTAAAAATATAATTATGAACAAATATAATAGTCAGACCTATCTCTTAAATGTCTTAGGTAAAAAGCAAACAACGAAATAATTAAAATGGCTAGTTTTGGAAAATCAATTGCATTATACCCTTAAAAAATTAAACAAACTTTACTTTGAAAAAAAAAAAACACTTCTTTTTTTTATGCAACTCGTTTTTCTAACAATTGAAAAAATAAAAGAGATCAAAGCAAAAACAATGATAAATTAAATGGTTTCATAAATTGGTAAATTAAAAATTAAGCTAATGTCGAAAAACGAGCACTATAATTTACTTTTTAAATTTGTTTAAAATTGTTTAAAATGGAATTAAGTGGTGGCGCCTATTCTCCCGGTGTAGGCTTAGCGTAGGGGTTGACGGAGTTGATTGCTCTCGACGTCTGTTTTGAAGCCATGTTGATTTTCGTACGCCGTGGGAAATTAAAGTACTTCCCAGCTGCTCCCGCAACTCGAATACAAGATTTTAATTGCCGCTTGCCGCTTTCCGCTTGCCGAGAAATAAGGTGGCAGAGTCCCTGAGAGTCCCATCCTTTTGGTTCGGGTGCAATGCGCAGATGTGCAACCAACTGTTGGGCCAGGGGACCGGCCACCACCTACAACTATTTATGTGGACGATGAGTGGTGGCCGCCAGTCGGTTTCAGAGGGAATGACCCGGCTGAATGGCCGCTGATTGCACTGAGGTAGCCTACAAATGACTTTCTGATATGCCCAACAGAATATTGACAGCGCTGAGCTCATGCAATCTCACCGCTGTTTCAAACTCATTAGGGAATCGGAATATTACTTGCTGTCGGGCACTGAGTGAAATGGACATTGGTGGGAAAACTGTAATGGTTTTTATCAAATAATCACTGAACTGTAACGGGGATTTAACAGGCTTTGGTTGTGCCCCACTGCGGATGAGTAATATTTGTTTGTTTTACATATGGCCATGCTAGAAAAATCACTCATCCGCAATGTGAACTCATGAAAGGATGTGTTGCTTTATGATGCGGATAAACTATTTATTTTCGTAAACATACATTGTAGTTTTAAGTAATCCGAAATGAAAACTGGCTTCTTATTATTTAAAAAAAAATGTAATAATAATTCTAGTGCCGTAGGTAGCGTTATAAGTATGAACGATGTGAGAGTAGGGTAAACTTTTCCTCTTGGTATTTATTAGCTTTTTGTTCTGTGGTAACTAAATATGTATACATAACCTGCAAGTTTTACCACCTCCTTTGTTTATGCTTTTGAAATAAAAGTTTCACAACAAATTGGGATCAACCTAAATTCGATTGATAACAAAGCTTAGTGCCGGTTACCAACGTAAAACAAACAAAATTGTAAAACTGTATGTGTCAGAACCATTTGTATCTTGACACCCTGGACGAACAGAGCCCGTAAATTTGTACACCATATAAGTGAATTCAGGCAGCATCGAGATAGAGCTTAAGATATTTGTCATAGTCTGCCGCATCGCACATGAAAATCTAGACAAGACCAACATTTCAGTATGTTCGGTAGTTCCCAAACCTCCATTAAATCCATAGCCCTGCGACGCGATTTCTGAGTTTTTTTCTGTGTTTCTGAACCCGGCACCTGCGGCGATGTTCTATTTGGAACACAGAGGTAGATGGAAAAAACACACAGTCGGAGATGTCTTTAACAGATTTTTGAGTCAACGTTTTTGTGCTGTGCGATTTGTTGTGCTGTGTTGTGTTCTTTTATTATTTCTCTTGTCTTTTTTTAGCACACTTCCCAGTGCAACTGGCCTCCCCTTCATTTACATTTGTTTCATCCTATTATCCTGGTTAACCGGCCCGTTCTCAGCACTCCACAGATCCACCGCTTCACCGCTCCACCGCTCCACCGTCGTGCCATTTGTCAAGTTTTGCTCGCAACTTTAGCCCGCGGCTTTTTTGTAATTACACAACTGTGGGCGGGAGGGAGAATCGACAGGGGGTTCTTAGCCGGGTAAATGAAAGCGGCTTAAAAAAGCAGAGCGTTGGGGTTTTGTGGTGCTCGTTAAAATTTGTTGCTCTCATTTCGATTGTTGCTCTGTGGTTGCTGTTGTTGTTGTTGTTGTTGTTGGTGCTGATGTTGCTGCCGTGCTCTTATTGTTGCTGCCGTGCTTTCGGTTCTGGGATTGTTGTTTGCGCCGCTGTTGCCGATTTTAGTGCGATTCCGTTGCCCTAGTAGGCATAAAAGTTCTACCGGGATTGAAGGGATTACCGCTTAAATATGCGAACCGGATTGAAAAGCTCGCATGAAGTTGCCCAGCCATGATTCATGATCCCTTCTGGATGGGCACTTTAATGTTCATTCAATTTTCCAGATCCCAACAATTAAGAGTTTTTAATCATCGACTAGTCCGCACCAGCGGAGGCCCAAAAGTGCCCAGCTGGATGGCGGTTGGCCTTTGAATGGCTCCATTATGCGGTTGATTTACTACCCAAACAGCTGTGAAATATCATGGCCCTCCAGGAAGCCTGATGCCCGATGCCAAACGGAACGGAAATGGGTCAAAGGGATTTGCACATATGCACATGGCTCTCTTTAAAGTTGAATGATGTCTTGTCACTGGGGATTTCCCAGTGATGGGGTTTTAATTGGAAATGATTTCGAAGGGGACATATTTAAGAAACCTTTTTGAGAGCAAACTTTGTTATTTAGGCAGCACTTAATTTACACCAACAGATGTCAATTGTCTTATTTAAAAAATTTGAAAGCAAACATTCTTTTGCAAACGACCCCTTGCAATTTAATTGGTGTGAAAAAAAACACTAAGGCGCAGGGCAGTATTTATTGACGATACTTAACTTAATTTTGTAATATTATTTGAAACAAGGGTTCCATGTTTGGACTCTACTTTAAAACATTTAAATTTGAAGAAAGAAATTTCAAGCCCTGTGTTGTTATACTTCTCGCCCCTTTCCTTTCCTTTCCTTAAATCCCAACTATCTCATTTTCAACTATTTAAAGATTTCCAAGTCGCCGAGTAATGACTGCATTTATTATCCATTTACTGTAGCGAGTTAATGCCCTGATCCCTGGCTTATCTTTGCTTGAGCGCAGCACCAGCAGAAGCAGCTTGTTTACACCCATATTTATCAATGCTGTCCGCAATAAGACTTCGACAGAGCCACGAAATGCCCTTTCTACGCTAAAAGTTTTGAGCAACTCGGCTAGATAAATCAACTGGCATTAAGGGCAGGGGTCTGGCGATGCTGCTGCGGCAAGATAAATAAATTAACTCGTTCAAGTTGGCTGACAGACGGACTTAGTGCCATCATGAAGGGACATGGCCATCATTCCCTCGTCTTGCCTAGTGAACAAACAAGTCGTTAAAAACTCTTGAGTCCTGGCTAATTTATGGCTAATTAAGTTGACGCAACTTTTACGCTGGGCAAGAAGGAGGAGGGGAATTCCCGCCATAAGCAACATATGCCACGTGCTTTGAAGGCAGTTATGTCATTTGTGTTTGAAAAGCGGTTTGGGCTGTATATATATATGCACCAATTTTTCCACCATATACTCGTACACTTGGCAAAACAAAGAGCGCTTCCAGCATTAATTAAGCAGCCTGTTATGAGCAGCTCACCATCGTAATACATTTTTACGATCGCAAATGGAATTATAACTGCTGGCCACTCCCTTTTATTTTCATCTCATTCCGTTTACAAGCAGATGAATTACACTGAGGGGAACATCAAATAGTAAATTGAAGCATCAAATGTTTGGCTCTTTCAGGAACATTTCAACTTAGGGTAAGTAAGTAGTAAGATACATGGTTAAGAAGCTGTTGTATTTTTATAAATCTGAAACTAAGTGATTTAATAAAATTGAATAAAAATATTTAGTTAGGAAAATTAAAACCATAACCTTTTTGTTCTCTGTATTCACACACAATGCCATTACTGGGGCATAGGTTATGGTCGGGTGGGTCAGTCGGAGCCCAGTAGACAGACTCTGGGATTCCGGGTGGATTGCAGAGGAACCTTCAATACATACATAGGTCGTAGGTACGGCGAAACATAACTGAGCACCCAATCCTACTGACGGGGTAATGTCGTAGACAAACATCATTGGCATTTCTGTTTGAAGGCTCTGAGTGCCAATTAACTGAACGTGGCTGTTCCACCTGAACCGGACGGATGGGTAACTGGATGAGAGTTCTCGACCCCGGGAGTTTTCAGGAACCTGTACATATATAGTTGATATCGATCGGAGCCGGAATACACGATACTAATGGGCGTTAATCTAATTTCTGATTGAAAAGTGTATAAATTTGTATCATGTCATTAAGGCAACATGAATGTTGCAACATGATTTAATGTATATGCTGTTTTGCAAATACTGCTAATTATTATTATATTTAAATATAAGCATAGTATTAAAGCAACTTTTACACAATGTACATTTTCCGAAATATCTTAGTTATGTGACTACAATTTGACTTTTTGATTGACAGTATCTTTCCACTGCTGTATTACTCATATTTTGAATTGAAATCACATCCCAATTTCCCTTATATTTAATTATAGCCAAATAATTTAGATGTTATCTCAAAACTTATAGAAATAACAGCCAACAGCTTTATTTTGCACTTCAGTTTTTGCTAGTTGACTTCGGTTAGTCGTCGGCGGTGACTTGGCAAACTTGGTCATCAACACGTAGTCATATTTGGGATACTTTAACCACACACAACTCATCAAGGACCCCAGCAGAGTCGGCTGGCCACGTGCCGAAAAGCCGCCAGTTCCGCCCACTGGGGGGTGGGACTGGAACTGAGCTTTTAAATTAAATCACAAAATGAGGATAGAGCGACTAAGGCAACCGAGGCAGCCGCTAAGCCAAATAAATAAACCCTTTGGCCGCAGTCCTCGGTGTCCTTGCTCCTCGAAGGGGCGTCCTCCTTTTAAGAGATAACAGTAAGGACAGGAAGTCATCTTGCCAACGGAAGGGTAAGAAATGTACAGTGGAAAAAGTGGCTGATTAAGTGCCCATTTTCAGAGGAAAACAATCAAAAGACTTTCTTTGGTGTAAATTAATTACATTTTTTAAATGTTGGCCACTCTTTTTTATGATTTTGAAATTTGATATATTATATTTTAAAAACAAACGATTTTAAAGGCATTAAAATCTGATAAATTATCTTTGTTAACTCTAATTTTTCCTTTACCTTTTCTGAAAATAAAAAGGAAATGGCAACTAAAACTCTTATTTCTTCCACTGTGAAACGGAAAGATGACTTCTCTCAGTGCTTGGCACTTCGGTCGCCAAAAGGACACACGGAGACCGAAAGGGATAATGGCATAAAATCCAACAAAATGAAAAGAAAGCGGCAAATCATGTTAAGAGATTTAAATTGGATTAGTTGACATGTGTGTGAGTGGATGTCTATCCTCGGTGGTGTCAACTGGCGCTGGCCGTGAAGCCATCTTTTCGCCCCTGGATGGATGTGGATGCGGATCTTCTGGCACGGCCGCCACTCGCTCATCTTGACATCAATTTTGTCACTTGATTTCCCTTTCTCTTTGCATTTTTTCATGGCGGGCCTGTGCTTTTATTTATTTTGTATGCTTGACACAATTCCTCGACGAGGGCTTACGGCTCGAGTGTCTCTCCGGTCCTCGATGCCATTCACTCGCCCCGAATCTGCTCTTTCGCAGTCCCCGGCGAAGGTTCCGCCCAGGTTCTGCATTTGACAAGCAACCAGCCTCCCCCGATTCCGCCGGAGGTCACCTTCCATCATCGTCCATCGTCGCAAAAAAAAGGGGATACCCATTTGACACCCGGAGACATGACGTCAGGTTCAGCGGGTAAGGACTCCCAATAAATGTATGTGTCACTTTAAGAAAACCTCTAGTCTATAGACTATCAGAATGATTTATTACAAAGATCGACTTCAACTTACGTAGGCTAAAAATCATTTAAATAATTGCTGATCAAGAAAATTGATAAGCAAAATCAATGGTCTTGTGTATTATCCATAAACAGATATTGGCTCGATGACTTTTTTTTTAATTTTGGTGTTTTATGGAAAATACATACTTATCTAAGAAGTGTGTACAATTTAGTAATTAAACTGTATTTTATCAAATACAATTTTAGATAACATGGGCCGCTGAATTTCATGTGTTATAAATCATTAAACATACACACTTTTTACCATTAATTTGTTTTTCATGAGTGGAATTCTAAATTTTATGAAACATTTCATTTGTTTTTTTTTTATGAAAACCGAAATTTGATGGATGACAATTTAATTTATAGTCATACAAATTTTAAGCACTTGTAATTATCATATGGGTTTATAAATAATTGGTGTGGGGGGATCCATTCAAATCACTAGAATTTTAAAATCTTTTTAAAATGTGCAAAAAAAGTATGCATTAAGAAAGTAATTGCGATTTCTATGTTATATTGCATGCAAGAGTTCCCACCTTTTTAACTTGATTTAAGAACCTGAACCTAATATACATGTATTAATGGTTATGTTTTAAGTTTAAAAATGTTTTTTTTACTTACTATATTAAAAAATAGTAGACAAAAATTTATTAATATTAAGCTCTAAAAATTAATCGTTCTTTGGCTCCGGCTTTTTCCGATACTTCACTTGGGACGTGTAAATGTCGTATCCCAAACTAATGGTGTTATCGTAGAATACCCTGTACTGCGGCTTGATCAGCAAAAAGTTTATGAACTGCGCCAATGGCCACACTGTCCACTCTGCCATGTAGAGGATCAGAGCCTTGTCCCTGATCTCCTCCTGCAGCTCCTCCCACGAGTTGTGCTCCAGAACAGCCATTGTGAGGAAGAACACCGCGATGTAAAAGGGCGAGCAGATGAACTGGTCCAGCAGGATCTTAACTATCACCACCTTGAAGTTGCGCTTTGGAAACAAGTAATCCAGGTATTGATACCAGTAGTGGCACACCACCCCCACCGTCAGCCCGGAGATGCCCATTCGCACAGTGCGTATCCGGTTCCATGCCGGAAGTTCCCCGATCACCCGCTCGTAGGTCTGCTCCATGGTGTCGCCCACCATGCTCAGGCCCACGGAGATGCCGATATTGGTGTACAGCAGGTACTTCGGACAGAAGGCCGCCTGGTGAAACCGGTCCAGGACGTGCTTCACCCGCTTCCAAGCCACTCGTCCGGCCATCTAGGCTCCCTAGTTGGCAGTCATAAGTCTTTCAATGGGCGCCGCCAGCCCGACGGTGAGACACAATAAATGCTAATGTCACTTATTCCATGACATCCTCTAAGAGAGCTTGTGCTTAGTGGCCTTAACGTTGCCAGCTATTCAAGTTATATACAGCTATACAGCTAATACAATTGACTGTATTTCGATTATTATGCGTATATCTTTGAAAACAATAAAGATACATAAGTCGATCTTCCGCAGAATTTTTCGATTGTTTCTAAAGCAACTTTATAAACAATTTTAATACAATAAAAACCGTAATTTTGACATCCTCTACTAGAGCATGTGGTTAGGGGTCTAAACTTTGCCAGCTATTCAATAAAATATGAATCGCTAAACGCTTTACATAAACAAGAATGTTTATATACCCTTGCAGCTATTATTTTTATGAGTACATGTTTGAAGCTATGTCGATTTTCCGCATAATTTTTCGATTGCTCCAATGGCAGATTTATGAACAATTTTAATAAAATTAAAACCGTAGTTTTGACATCATCTAAGAGAGCATAAGCAAAGTGGCCAAAACTTTGCCAGCTTACTATAAAATATGAATCGTTTAACGCTTTACATAAACCAGAAAGTTTTTATACCCTTGCAGCTCTTACAATTGACTATATTTTGATTTTATGAGTATATGTTTAAAAACTATGAAGCTATGTCGATTTTCCGCATAATTTTTCGATTGCTCCGTAGTTTTGACTTTTGTTAAGTGAGCTGGTGTTTAGTGGCCTCAACTATGCCAGCTACTCAATATAACATATGTATATGAGTCGCAAAACGCTATAAATAAGCAAGAAAGTTTATATATCCAGATATTAAAAAACAACTTTATTTCGATTTTGTTGCGCATACGTTTAAAAACAATAAAACTATGTCGATTTTCCTATGGTACCTATGGAACCTTTTAATTAAAACCGTAATTTTGTAATCTTAACCTTTACTATATCTCAAACCTTACAGGTTATTTTTATGTGAGCAATATGATATAGTTTTCCAATTATAATTGTTATATTTTAATTTTATACTAATAATATCATTTGAACATAATTCTTTGCTAAGGGTGTCTGAAATAATAACACCAATTTTAAGTTTGACATCTTATTTGTTTTCAAAATGAATTTTAATTGAGTGTCATGTTTTATGTTTTTCAAAGCTCACTCCAAAATTCCAATCAAAATTTTAATCAAATGGCCGCAGGAATGCCAAAAGTTATTTGTTTAAGATAAAGGCAAAACCACAGCTAGAAAATATTCCATTATAAGAAAGGATTCGAAAGGGATATAGTGAGTTGGCATTTAGCTCCAAAACAAAGCAAAAAACAGGCAATGAATTCAATTTGGCGCCAGCAACACGAAATGAGTTTTCGGAGGATTTGTTGAGGTAGCCTAAGCAGGCTCCAACTTATATCGAACGCCTTGGGGCAAGGACTCCATCCGCCGTTGAAAGGATCAAAAAGGGTTCGCCACCCACACGCACCGAAAAAAAAAGAAATCGCTTCGCTCGGCATTCAAATGAGGCTTTCTCCCCGTTCGATAATACCCACCCCCCACATGTTGCTCCCTGACCCCATCCGCATCCTCCGGCTTTTTGGGGGCAGCCGGGTGTCGGGGAGTTAATGCTGCCAAATCATTCGCACGCGATTCCCAACCGCAGAGCCACAACCCCATTTGCGTCCCCTTGGGGAAATCATATGTGCGGGTGTACAGCCCAATCCCCACTCCTCCGTCCAGAGGCCAGTGAATTGAAAAATATTTACGGCCTTCTACAATCTACGCTAAAATCCAATTTTATTTTTATATTTCGTCGAAATCCGCCATAAAACCGGGCTCCACCAACGCCCCTTTCCCGGTTTTCAGTTCCCGCTTCCGGTTGTCAATTCAAAAGCGGCATCCGTAAATTTGGCTTTGCAGTTTGTTTGCCCTGGGAACAAACCGCCCCTCAATATCAACTGATTCTGACAGCAATGGGAGGTCGGGGTGTCGGCATTTGTTTCATTAACGCCGCGATATTCCGATGTGTTTACTGTTCTCCTCAATTTCGCTGCATGCCATGCATTGTTTGCAGTCGTTAATTATACAAATTCGAGAAAATGTCAGACAGCACGAAATCCAAAATAGTTAACGTAAATATGAAAATAAAAATAAGCAAATGTTTGTAAAGTTTTCATTGAAACACTCCGTGTTTCTCGAAATAAATATTATTTTTGTTATATAATAAAGAAATACAAGTACAAGACTGTTTAACTAAGCTATATAAAATAATACTTATATTTATTTCATATAATTATATTTATAATTATTAATAAATCAAGTCATAAATCTTGTAAAGTTTTCATAGGAATACTCCTTGTTCCTAGTAGTGCATATTGTTTTGGTTATATAACATTACATTTTAGCCCACCTTGATTATTTAAAAAAATTTGTTGTATCATAAATATTAGAACTGTTTTCTTAGTATCTTTTTGAGGTACTTCATTAAAAGCGCTTCTTGTTATTTGCATAGAAAATTCTTTAAGTGTACTTTTGTAGTCTTCCATTTCAGACCCTAAAAAGAGTACCAAAATTTGTTACCTTAAAAAGGCCTTTTAAGCAATAAATGCTGATTCGGTTAGTCCCAGCGCAAAATCTCCGTAACAAAAGCCTTCTAGGTCTAATTCTTTGTTCAAATGAAATGTGTTTACAGCACTGGGTTATTTACATACTAGCACTGCCCTTTGGAGCACCGGAGAGATATGGAGATACTATATTGTGTCGCCTGTCCCGAGGTCTACGGACACATGAGTACGTCTGGCTGGATGGTCGCCAGGTTTCTGGAGCGTGTCGGAAAACTGTCCGAAAAATGGAGTAAGGAAAAGTGAAAGCGGCCATGCCGGGCGAGTGCATTTTCATAGTTTTTCCCACTTTGTTATGCTGATTTTTCACATTTTCGTTTCCTTTCGGTTTTTGCTGCCAGCCAGCCTTGTTCGTTCCGCTCTCAATTTTTTCCCTGGCACGGGATGTTGCCGGGTGTTAGGGCTGGCCCATCGAGTTGTGGGGCTCGGAGGAGCATGTGTGCATTTTAATTGAATTTTTCATTTCGCTCAATAAAAGCAAAAGCCGAATATGCGAGCAGCGAGCCGCAAAAAGTGTCATAATCCACCCCTCGTGTCCTTGGACCCGTTAAATTCAATGGACGGAGTTGGATAGAGACCGAACTCCGGACAAAAGTCCGGCGATTTGGTTGATTTACTCGACTGCGGCTAAGCAATTCGCTTAATATATATTGCAAATCACTCTCTAATTGATTTCAAATCGATATTGAATGGCGCTTTAGTTCATGTTTAGACTGCCGCTCAGCTTCATTTTCCACTGGCTGCCTCGCCTTCAATTCATGCAAATTAAATCGAAATGTGATTTTAATGGTATTTCGGGACGGCCAGACTCAAATGATGATGAGCGTGTTTGCACAAAAGTGGAAGTCAAAAAGTTTAGTCAGCTCTGTGTGCAGAAATCCGTGCAACGGGGAATACGCTCCACCGAGTGAAAGGAAGCCAACTATAACCGCATGTTTCGTTCCGGAAAACTAACTTATTCAATTAGTGGATGGGAAACTTTGGTTGTTTACACTACACTCAAAATATTATTACCAAATTGCATCTACGACATTTTATTAACTGTTCAAAAATAAAATATTGACAATAAGATAAATGAAGAAAATTGTTTTTAAATTTCATAAGTTAAATTCATACGTATTTTTTAAAGGCTTAACAAATGTGTATATATGATTTATTTTACAAGTTAGCCCAAATTTTCATTAAAATTAGTCTTTCTTGAATCCAAGTTTCGACCAAAACTGAATGAATTTATTTTTGATATTGCTTAAATAGTGTTTTCTTTTAAAAGAGATTTTCTTGTATAAAACAAATAAGACTTTCATTGAATGAACTTGTTTAAGTTTCAAAGTACACATTTATTCAGCCCGTGTTATTTCTCAGACACATTATCGATTATGGAAAAAATAAAGCATCATTAATCATTAATTTTCATATGAACGCAATAAATCTGGTTTTAAATATACATTTTTGTTCCTTTAGCAGACAATTCTGCTAGTCAACATGAAAAACTTCAACATTTTTTGTGCCAATTAAGTCAAATTAAAGGGAAAAACAACTGGCGCACATTAGTTCAGATTGATATACGGTAATCATTATACAAATGATATAACTAAGCCAAGAATTAAAATATACAAAATTTTTTGAAATTAATTATCTTTCAGTTTAGTTTAATAGTTGTTTCTAACTGGTAAGAAAAACAGAATTTCAGAGAAGCTCAGGTAATGCCGAGGGCCAATTGGCTTGACTGGTGCAATCAACCGGTTGTGGGTAAAGGAACTGCCGGCATATTTGAATCGCACCGCCGAGGAAAATAAGTCAGCTCACCGTTAACGTAAACGAGCAAATAGCCAAACAGTCAACACGGCGGCCTCGCCACCCGCGCATCGTGCCAATTTCGTTAAAGCAAACGAAAACAAACAACACGCCACTACCCAAAAACCCACACCTCCACACCCCACACCCCAACACCCAAAGCAAATAGAGCCACCCCCTTTGGCAAAGGCTGTCTGGACGATGCGATGCACAAAAACAAAAGAGCAACAAGGTGGAGAGCAGGCAGGGGATGACAGGTGTCCTGGTTCGCGGCACAGGTGCACTTCGGAATACATTTCACCAGTAGTTTACTGTTGAGAGAAACGCAAACATTTAACATTAAGTTAAACTGCTGCTTCGGAAACATTTATTATCTCAATACTATGCTAAATACCGTACCCACTCGTGTGAAGCCAGAACCGGTAGGACTTAGTCGGTCGGAAAATTAACATCCCATTATGAAACCGAATTTTCAAATGTTTAAAAATAAGTTGTCTTTTTAACTTTCTGTTGCCGATCACAAGCTACAACCTTAATATGACATTGAGAAATCGGTCATAAGATTAATTTTGCATAATGAACTTAATTTTAAATTTTAATATCTATGAATACTTTATTTGTTTAAATTCGAATTTTGAATTCGATTTAAGTCCGATTTAAGTCCGTTTTTTTATATAAAGAACAGCCCAGTAAATTATATCTACAATATTAATATGTACATTTTTTACGTCTTATTTTCGTAAAACAAGTATTTCAAGTATAAATTTTAGTTGTTGACTTTAAGTGCAGATGATTTTTTTAAGTGTGGGTACCTTATTATCGGAGGGAGAACACAGCTGTTTATGTGGCGCGAAAATGTCATACATCATGCGACACGCGATGTCAGGTTGCGAGGACATGGGAACCAGGACCCTGGCCGTCTGTCTGTCCGTCCGTCCGTCCGTCCATTCATGGCGCGGAACGAGATGAAATTGGCTTGGCTTGGTTTGCAAAACGGAGCAGCATGCAGAAAACAACGTCGCGGGTTTGTAACTGAGCAGGATTCGCTAACGCCAGAAACGAAAAATGAGTGCTGCAAGGGATGGGGCTCTACGGCAGATAGACTGCATCATCACCTACCTCGCCACCCGCATCTTCGCCTCATCACCACCTTGTGCAGTACTTTACCATCATTATCAGCAGCACGAACAGAAGAAGGAGTAGGAGGAGGCAACTCCTGGCTGACGACTCCTAGCCAGGATAGGCATTCACGCCCAGCTAAGTGGCACACGAAGCGTTAAACTATTAAGCACATGTTGCCACTCGGCGGGTGATTCATGTTCGGGGGAACGGAGGAGCTGCGTCACGCACAGGGAGTGCTCTAACTCCAACCGCTTTTGTTGTGCGGCTCAAGATAAATCATGCACATAAGTCCTGGGCGATGTCTCCGTGCCGTGAGACACGGAGCTTGCCATCACATCTAAAAAATTCATTTTGTCACAGCTTCAGGGTTTCAGGCTGTCCAACTGACGAGTTAGAGGGTCGCAATTTCGCTCTGCAGGTGGCAGAAGTTGTCACGAGTTTTCGTTAACAATAATGTATTATTGTACAATGGAAACATAAAAGCATTTCTAGTTCTTCCAGTTTTTTAAGAAATATGATGAAAAGTAAAAATGTTAATGAAAATAAAGTTGTTTTTTAATGTACTTAAACGCTATAATTTAGATTTGGAGATAAGGATATATAAAACATTAATATCTTTAAAAATAACGAAAAAGCAAATATTCCTATATATATATTTGGTATTACAATATGTATGTTCGACCTTTAGACTGACGGATTTAAAATATTCCAACTCAATTTAAAATTTAAAAGGCAAAATCATTTTAAATGGATTTTTCTTCTACACACACCAACACATTAGCTCTTGGCAAGGAGTGTAACTGCTGGTAAACTAAAGTGCTTAAAGCCAGAAAAATAACGGGCAAATTAGAAACACACACAGACCTCTCTGTCCCACTCACTATCTAACTGAATAACATTTCAAAGGCACTGTAAAGGATATCACGGAGCTGCGGGAGGTGGGGCACTCTAATTAGAATAATTTTGCGCTGCGTTGCGCTTGACAGCGTTGCAGAGGTGGCGCCATCTGGCGGACGACGGCAGGAGAAATGTGATGCCTGCAGGACCTTCACACACACAAACACACACACACATACACTAATGCAGGCCAAGTCGAAAAGCAAACAAATGCACTGAGCAAACTTTTGTTTAAGTTTTAAACTATATATCTTTGGTAATGATAAAATTGTTTAATAAGGATTGCACTCAGTTGTATGAATTCTGTTGCTAGCTAGTATATAAATATTTTGACATTACTAAAAACGGTCCTTACGGAGACAATAATTTTTAAGCAAATATAAAATTTAAAAATATATATTATTTGACATTAATAGTAATGGGCTTTATTATTATTGTATTTAAGTTTCCCAGAATAAATATAAAATATAAATATATATCGTTAAGTAAGAAAGCAATCTAGTAAATTTCAGTTCAAAACATGTTTTCAAAAATTTTTAAATTATCTTTTAATTATTTTACATACAAATCATTCTGTTAAGGCTGTTTTGTATAAGAAGAACACCTTAAAAAACAACTATTTTATTGATATTCTTTATTTAAGGGGTCGATTTTTTCTCATTTCTCTGTTTTTTATACGGTAAATGGCTATATTTGTCGAGTATCTAGTATTTTTTGTTTGTTAATATTTGTTATTTATCCCGTGGTGGCGGTCGGTCGGAGTGTCTTCAAAAAAGTAGCGTCTTGCGGTGCGTAAAGCCTGGACCCGCAGTGACTAACAAAAAAATGTAATTGATTTATTTAATATATTAGTTTATTTAAAATAACGTTTAAAATAAAAACTTATGTTCATCCGAAAGTATTTACTGTACAAAGGATGTGTGCAAAATCATTTAGATAGGACCATTACTTTTTGAGTAAATTTACGAACCGACTTGAAAAAACGTAGTTTTGAAAAAAAGGCGTCTAAAGTTTTTTACATACCGCATAATCGGTATCTCAGCGAGTTTTAGTCTGATCGATCAGAAATTTCCACAGTATATTCCTGAAAATTATAAAATTTTTGTTGAAATTGCAAACCATGCTGTTCTATTTAAAATGCAATATTTTCGGCAGTGCGAAAGAGGCATGTGCACCAAGCCTGCATAGCCGAGCATGACGGTTAAATTGCAGGACGAAAGGTCACCGAACCCAGGTGCGGAGAGCCTGAGGGGAGACCCAGCATAATAATCATGATAAAAGCATCAGCCACACACATACGTAGTACGTGCCGAGTGCAGCCGTAGGAGGCGGTGATGTCAACGGGGAGTGCCTTAAATTACAGAATTTAATTAATTTCGCAGAGATTTTTCATCGGTCGCCGCGCACTTGACTTTGTGCCTTTGACTTCTCTCCAGCGCTCCTTTTGCCTGCCACTAATTTTTCCATCATCTGCGGTTGAGTCGTTTTCATGGGAATCAGCCAGGACATGAGTTCGCCACATGTGCAGGCTTCGCGGAGCTTCATTTATATTTCCATTTCCATTTTCCACAAGCACTCCCGTTTTAATTTTAATTAATTTCAATGGGTATGTGGCAGCTGTGACTGTTGCTCGCCAAGAGTCATGGTATGGGTTCCCCGAGGCAGTCGAGCAGTAGCCGAAATGATTATGAGTAATTAGTTTTAATGGGCTCGGAGCATGTCCTGGCAGAGCTGCAGAATGTCACACCTGTGCTACATAGGTTACAACGTTACATTCGGCCAGGTGGCCTGCCTCTCGTCCTCGAGAGATGAAAGTTTACTCGAGAGCCTGTGTTACCATGAGCTAAATATTTAAGTTGGTTTTAAAAATTACAATATAATGTAACCCTTATACCAGTATACCTTCTGGTTGGCTAACCACCCAAATTAATGGCACTTCAACTAGACACTGTCGATAGAGCAGGTACTATGAAAATATTAATTAAGCTTTAATGGCACACATGCACTTCATACTCCAGAACCAATACCTATCTATGTCCGAAAAGTAGAAATCATAAACTATTCAAATTAGCTGCATAATAAAAATAAATTCACTAACTTTACTGAACTTTCCAGTTTTTTGCATAAATAAATCAATAAAGATATAAATAGTTAGAGTCCTTGACGCTGCCTAAATATGAAACAACGCACACAACCAATTATTAAAAAGGAAAAAAAAAATATTATACCCTAATTAATGACCATTCTAGTAAAAATATATGGTGTAGTATAATTGTTATTGAATATTAAATCAACTAAAAATTACACATAATTTAAAAATATTTGGAGTTTCAGACACACTAATTAATATTAAACAAATGTTAATTTATGACTGCCCCCGAGGCACAGCTTAATCAAACATAATAATAATTGCATTTGTCTACCATTATTGGTAAATTTAATTAGATTCAGAGGAGGTATAAAAAAAACGTATCATAAACCACATATAATCAGCTTTGTCCATGAGTTCCGATCTGTATCAATTCGACTAAGGCTGGATTTGCGAAAACAAAGTCATAAATCAAAACCAATTTGTGCCACAATATAGCTGACATTTCGCTGTTTTTGCGCTTTGATCGGTTTTGCAAATAGATAAGTGTCAACAAAATATTTACAAGGATGCCAGAAGCTTCAGCCAAAAAGGAAACAAAAATCTGGCAATTGACTGAGAAAAAAACGAATCACGGGAATCAAAGCATTGAGCATTGAGCAGAAAGTCAATTTGGAGCACATACAAGCTTGCGAGTATGTAAAGTACTGGAAAAATGAGAAAATGGAGAAAATTCAAGAGAATGCTGGGGAAACTTTGGTGGAACCAGTACAATACAAAATTTAATGGTGCGCAAATTTTGATTGTTTTACTTTGAGAATGGAAGTTTCCTTCCTCCCCTTTTGTTCTCATGTTTTTCTTTTTTTTATGTCCCATTTTGCTTGCATTCGCTATTTATTTATTTCGCAAAGCTTTGAATTCGTTTTCCCGCATTTTATGCATATTTCAGATTCAAATATTTTTCCTGCGTTATTTGCTTTGACTCGTCCCTGGCGTATTTGTTTAGCTGCGGGCACTCATCTATATACATTTAGAATCCTCATCTCACCCATAAAAGAACGTCGAGACTGGGCAATGTTTTGTTTTGGCCTTCAGGTGCTTTTGTTTCCATTCGCATTTCGTCCGTCTAAATGCCGGCGGAAAATTGTTGTCAATGTAATTTGATTCCCACTCCACGGCGGACCGTTCCACATGCTGGCTTCCTTTTCCCGTCTCTATGATTACGCATACGCACCGTTGGGCAAAAAGCAAATTGTAATTAGTCGCTGGGGCCGAACTGCCTCATGCATGCGGACAACAATAAAAGGAAGTTTCTCCCAGAATCCTTTTGTGTCTTGTTATGTTCAACTGATGGCAACAGAAGACTGACCTGAAAGGCGATACTAATGAAAAGATTCGATAACAGTGAGAAACGAGACCATAAAACGACGGCTGTTCTCTCTGTTTTCATTTTAAAGTTCGTACTTCACAAGCAAGAAGAAAAAATTAACTTTGTGCTTATTCAAACAAAAGTAAAAATATATTGATTAAGCAACTTAATAGGTTATATTTTTCACATATGTTTTAATTTAAATAAAATGAGTTTAAGATTTTATAGTTAAGGAATTTATGTGTTTATTTATGATATAGATTATATAAAGGTTATTTCTAGGTTAAAAAAGGCGTGAAATAAAACTGAAGTTCCTTCACATTGATTCAACACTCAATAAGCTGTAAGTCATTTGTGTTAAAAATCTCAGTCAATTTTTATACATTTTGTTTTGTTTTTCGACAGATACCCAGCTTGGACAATGTTGCACAGCCAAGTGGATGCATCCAACGCAGATGGGCAAAGTGAGGAAATTGCAGTCGAGAACTCACAATCGGACAACACAATCAAGTGTCCTGTGCTGAACCTTCAGTCGTCCGAAGGTAATATACCTTTGCCTAATCTCCAGGCATCGGACTTAGTTCAAAAAGTGGAAACCACCCAGGATGAGTCCTTTGAAGTGGTCTGCAACCTACCAAGCTTGCCGATTGATACACTTCTGTCACCCTTCAATATCATCAATCGGTTGCGAAAGCACAGTGAGGTAAAGGACCTTTTACCTTTTCAGTGTGGCTTAGGGGAACTTTCTTTGTTTGGCAAAGCAGATCCATCTTTTTGGTCAAAGTGTGAGAGTTCCGAAAGAAAGCAAAAACACAATGCCGTACTTTATACCGGAACTAGAAATGGCCTGTTCCGACTCACAAGTTGAGCAAATAGAAGAGGTAGCTGAGAATAAGGATACAACTAAGCTGAAGATCGAACTACTAAAAATACAACAAGTCGAAGTACCTAATTTAGTATTAATGAAGGAATCGAATTTGGCTCCGAACGAAGAACAAAACACCCCACAGTTAGAAGAATTAAATTTACTTGAGAACAAAGAAATAGGATTGCCCAGGAATGAAGAATCTGTTTTGCCAGTAACTAAAGATATAAGAGAATCCAAAATTGAACAATCAGATCCCCAAGGACAACAACTAAAATCACCTGGCATCGTAGCCCCCATAACTCTACAGATCGAAGAACTGGTTGCTCCATTAGTGGAAAAAGCAAAGCCAGGACCTAAATTTGGTATTATAAGTTCCCTGGTAGGAAACAAGGCAACTTGGACACCTAATGTCCGGCTTTCTTTTGGGGACAGAGAAACGAGGTGGACGAAAACCCGCCCCAAGGAAATTATTCAACAGGAAGCCTCCAGATCACTTAAGGCACTTATCTTGAGCTTGAATATGCTCAAAAGGTTAGAGGCATCTTTTAATGGTAAGTAGCCAGTATACACGAATTTGGTTGCATTAAACAAAACGTTATTTCCAGACAATTCTTATAAGAACAGATTGAATCGATTTGAAAGAATTAGGAGCTCATTAAACTTTTCAAGAGTGTTTAGGCAGAATATATTTCAACTGACACCAGCTGCAGAGAGCAGCAGAAAAGAAGTTCAAGAAAATTCGATGGGCTGCGGAGAACCCATGATGAGAGGTCCGAGTAAGGAACCACCACTCCCCATAATGTACAGAATAGATGCCAGTGAAGGATTGACTTGCAATGGCTTGAATGTGAGCAAGGATTCAGTTTTTAGTGATGTATCCGAAAGTGATGATTCGGAAGTCCTAAATAAGTCATCTCAAGAAGTAATTGGATTAACAAAAACTATAGCCGATATAGCGGACACTCAACAGAATGGAAGGATACTGTTTAGCCAACCTGTAAGGCTATTCTGTTTCAATAAACTGAAGGAGTGGAAACGGCAAGGTAAAGTACCAGGTTCCGTTGCAAACCCTTACCGTTCCCCCTCCTTCTCAGGCGAGGGTCAAATCGAGATCTGGGAGCTACACGGATTGTATTACATAATACTACATGACCGAATCACTGGTGAACTCATCATTCACATGCGGGTGGACGAAAAGTGGCGCATCGACTACATGTCCAATAGTTCGTATAGCTGCCGCTGGACCAACATCAACTACGCCTTCTGCCGCAAGGGAATCCTGGAGAGGATCGCCTGCTCCTTCCGGGAGCCCAGCCACGCCGCCGAGTTCGTTGCCAGGGTCCGGAACAGTGCGCTCCTATCTCGCTTCGAATAGTGTGTTGAATTGCACATTTTTGTTTTCCAACATTCTAGTTGATTTCCCAGTGAAATCCTTGGTGTTTCTAGCGTTTGAGGGCATGCTTCAAGCTGATGATAAATTAATGTGATATCTTTAAATATATTTTGTAAATATTGTTGTTGTTCATTTTTTGAAAATATAGAAAGACTTGAAAAATTTAGATTTATTTATATTCCGATTGAATTTGATTACTTGAAACAATCTCGCTAAAAACCTTTTTTTTTAGCTTTTACAGTATTTATTGAATTACTTTCCAAAATGAACATTACAATCGATAGGCCTTAGGTTAGAAAAATGTAATATTCCAAGAAATGAAATATTTTTTGAATTATTTTGATAATAGAATGTAACATTATTGATGTTTTTTTTTGTGTAATTATAATTTGTTAAGTAAAGGTACTGTACACTGTTGGTAGCAACCAGCAGTGTACAATGTTAACTTAATTGTTTCCACAACAACTGTAGTATCGATTTAACAAACAGTTCAGAGAGCATATATTGTGACAACCAATTCGAAAAGGGTAAAGCGCACACATGAAGCCATGGAATCGGACAAGTTGAACGAATTAAACCGACAAATAAATGAGATTAAGAAGCGCATTTTATTGGCAGGTGTGTAAGCTAGCATTTTCAATATGTAAAGCAATAATAATAAAACGAGTCCTTGCAGATGGCCAAAAGACGGCTAATGCAGGCCGAGTGGCAGAAGCAGAACCGCATCAACTGCGACACCATTGGCTCCTTGAAAAAGGACATCAAGGAGCTGACGGTGAAGGCGAGTCGACTGCGGAATCCCCTCCAACGACCTGTGGTCATCAAGGAGCCTACTGGGGAATCCCGGAGGGCTCATAGCTGCACGCCCACTTTAATTGTGGGCAAGGCTACGTATCCTGTGGGTGCTAAAAACGCCGACGATGCCATTTTCCTCACTGATCTCAAGATTACCGAGAGTCGCAAGCAGATGGATCTTCTCCGGCATCGCTTCAAATCCCGCCAGCAGCATTTCAGTAAACTGGTGGAGAAGTATCGCGGACTGCTGGCCAACAAGGAGGCACAGAACCAAAACTTGGGTGAAAAGCCCCCAGAAACCCTCGAGGAGGATGCCAACAGAAAGGTAAGAAAAGTACAAAGTGAATCTCTAGGGAAATAGCAAAATATTCAAAATATAGAGTTCTTTGCCTAAAAGTGCCTAAAATAGCAGCAATTATGATTTAATTTATATAAACTTATACTTTATACTTTTTTTTACCATTTGTTGGGAAAAGAATTTGCATTCAAATTCTAAGAAGATTTTATGTTCATCCTGTTTTTGAATATAAATACCAAAATGTTTTACAGAACCTCTTTACAATACATTAGGTATTTGTTAACTTCACGACAATTTTATGACATAAAGAACGAAACAATGTAAAAAAGAAAAGTTGAAAGAGCTTCTGAGTTTTTTAGAAGTCCCATTTTTTGATAATCGTTTAAGGTTTGCTTCAAATTGCTAATTTTTTATAATCTTTAAAATTAATTTTTTTTTTCAAAAAGTTTTGTATAGACCAAGGATTTTTTCAAGAGGCAATTAACTTATTTATGAAAATTATACAGTATCTTTAAATTCAAATGAGTTGCTTGATAACTGATTCCAAAATGACCCCACAGCTCGTTTGCCAGCTGGAGAACGAGATCCACCGCACCAATGTGCAGTGGATGGAGGCGGAGCACATCCGCAAGAAATACCGCTCCATTGAGGCATCCTTGATGACGGATGCGGAGCGTTTTGAGCGGAGTCTGCGGGAACTGGAGGCATCACTGAGTGACCAGAAGGCGGAGATCGAGCGACTGCAGCAGGTGCACAACGAGGCGGTCGAGATGCGGGACGCGGCCAAAGTGATCCTGCAGCGCCAGGAGCAGCAGGCCAATCTCTCACAGAAAACCAGGGAGCGGCAGGCTCTCGACTTCCGCAAACAGGTGGAGGCCCGAAAACTGGAGCTGGAGCGGATTGGGCGCAAGCTCTTTGCCGAAACCAAGACACTGGTCCACCAGGACAGTGTGGGATCCAGTTCGGGCGACCAGCACACGGCCAAGACGGAAAACGGCGAGGAGGAGCCGGTGTCCCAACTGGAGAGCGTGACCAGCGATATGGAATCCCTGTTCAAGCAGCTCATGGAGGCCTCCGGTGCCACCTCGCCGTTTGAGGTCTTTGAAAGGTTCAGCGCCCAAAAGGAGTCCGCCGCCCGATTGAACTATTTACGGAAGGCGGCCGAGGCGGAAAAGGCCAACCTGGAGGCGGAACGCGAGGCTCTAAGCAGCGAACTGGAGGCCTCGAAATTCTCCGACGTCAAGGAAAGTGAAGTGTAAGTGCACTGTTAAAAAAAAGGGATCGTAACCGCTAAAGCTAGTTTTTATAATATAGATCGTGAAATAGTTGTTATTTTCTGATTATTATAAATTTTAAATCGTAGTAAATCCAATTTCAATATTTTTTGTTATAATTTATTGTTTTTTTTAGCTACTTAAAATATGAAATTAAACAACTTTTTTTAACTTTTGATTTTTTTTTTGAATGGATTTTAATATCTGAAAATTAGACTAACTGCATTATATCTTAATTAATATAACCATATCAAACTTAAATATTATTTATATTTAATTAAAATTGGAAATGTAAAATTTCGAGATTCAAAAGCCAAATATTTATTTTTACTATTCCTGTTTACTATTATACTATTATATATCATAAATATGATTTATTTTATATACACATTTCACATTTCTTGTCAGAAACCAAGAGGTCATTGAACAAATCAAGAACAGCATTGCCGCCAAGGAGCAGGATAGCAAACTGGACACTGACGAGGCGGGCAAATCGATGGGGGTGTTGAAGTATCTCAAAGAACGCATCTGCGAGATGATCTTTAAGGTGCAGGAAGTGGACGAGAGCAACATCGAGATACCCGAAAGGAAACTCCATGTGAGCGTAGCCGAACTGCCCAATTTTCTGACCCACACTGCCGAAGATGAGGATATGATTGAGGTGAGCAAAACGGGTTTTTTATGGACTCATATATGTACTGACACATCCTTTCGCACTAGATACTCAAACTAAAGATTAAACGCTGTCAAGAGCTTAGCAAATCCGAGGATGTGCCACCGTTCGAGATACCCAAGTTGGACATAGTGGATGAGGAGGAGGAGGAGGAGGAGATGTACAAGGCGGAGCCGCCCAAGTCCCCATCCGCTCCCGAGGGCGAAAAGCCACAGCCCATGCCCGTGTGCTACTATAACCTGTTCGCAGGGCGTGCTCAAAGAGCTGCGGGCACATCCTCATCCTCTCCAGAACAGGCTCCAGCGGCGGGTAAGTTTGATATCAGTCAACCTGTTTATGTACTTAAACCATCTCGAAAAAATGTTGTCTACAGTTGCCACCACAGAGGACGACAATGAAGTGCCATCCCGTAACTTCTTAAAGAGACAATCTGTACTTATTGTCGATTCGAAATCCCGTCGAAAGCCATTTAGACCTGCACCCGGAGCAAGACGAAAATAAATCTGTTCCGAAAATGTAATTTCATTATTTAAGTCAAAATTTATATATTCAGTTTAATAAAATATTTCCAATACTTTAAGAGGCAGTCTAAAATATCAAATTTAAGCAAACGCAAGGGTACACAAACATTAGTTTTGTGGTTTCCTTTCCTGTTTCTCAACTTTGACAAATTGTCTTCAGTCCATCATGTCATGGTGGAGCAACTTTAAAAATTTTCTAACCAAGAAGCCATTTTTAGTTTATTTCCAAACTTACTCTGACTTATATTCCAAAGATCTTCTTAGTAAGGGAAAACGGTTGAAATTTTAAATATATATACAGAGAGTGGTCACTAAATAAAATAAAGAAACATAACTTCTGCAAGCACTAGAGAAATCTTTAAAACGAATGGAGTTTCACGAAATCCCATTTGTCCATCCGTTCTTGTACTTTATGTGCGCTACAATTTCAAGGCTAGAATAAGCCAACAAAAACGCTGCGCAGTTACTTATTGCCTGGGGGCGATTTAATATCTGAGGCAGCATCAGCATCCTCTGCATATTCGTTCTGCTTACTGCAGTTTCTGGATAAATGTCAGCAGCTTCAGTCAAACGACATAACAAATAGCTGTCCTGGCGATGCATCTACTGCAAAGACAACGACATCGCAGTGGGTAAACAGAATTTACTGCCCCGAGGAGGACGACTTGGGCGAATGGATGCCTTGGTCTTGGAGGACGAGTTTAAGCTGGGGGTTGGGTGGGCTGGCTTCAAATGAAGTGCAAAACGGAACAAAGTGCGGAGCGCGGCTCTTGCAAACGAAATAACCTCTCAAAAATTGTTTACACCACTGGCGTACAGTGGATGAATTTCTGTTTTAAGCTAACAAAATGGCTTCCAAAATAAAAAAAAACTACGACATTTAAGCACGAAAAAACATTTTATTTGATATACCTTTTGTTTTCGAAGAAATTTTGTTAGCCAAGACAGAAAACTTGTTTTTACAAATCAAATTACGTAATACTTCGAATATTTGCCTGTGATTTACTTGTTAAAATATTTACGAATTTAATTTATTTTATTTGGGATTAATGGAGCTAGAAGGATTCATAATTATCAATGACAAAAGTTTCAAACAATTAAGAAAGTACTCATCGATACAAACTAGCTTTAGTACATTACATTCAATCCTTGAACTCCCCTTTGATTACCACCCTTACATTTGTAGAAAAATTTAATTGATATAAATGGTTTATATTAAACAAAATATAATTTTTAGCTAAGCGATTTAAGAGGTTTGTGGTGAAGAATTTTAAATAAATTCGTCATTTTCCTGCCATGGTGTTGCGAAGGACATTCCGCAGAGCAGAATGGACGTTCTGGCTTTTCTAGTTAGCAACAACAAAGCGCACCAGCTGACGATGAACAATCAGGAGAAGGACTGCCGCAGAGGCAGCTGCAAACTTCGGTGGCGATGTGTAAACAAAGACGCCGATGATCCATTGCCCGGGCCTGTTGCCGGAAGTCCAGGACGAGGACGAAAGGGACTAACCAGGGGCGGCAAGGATCCGTGTTGTGTGTGTCAACTAAATGTCAACAACGAGGACATAAACCACAGCAGACGCATACAAACAGCCGGGCAGTAAGATGGAAAAGCCTTCATTCGGCAACTCCTGCAGCTGCATGGAAGGTGGCCCAAGTCAACCAGTTGGAAAAACAAAAGCGGAGCCCGTCGCCTCCAGCTAAATCCGGTGAACGGAGCGAAGAATCTGCGGCTGTGGCAATGGCATTGGCCCTGACTGCCTGCATTGCATTAACCCGGCCAGAACCGAGACTAAACTTGGGGGCTCGTCTTTGTGCGGTTTTCACTGCCATTTGAAGAAAACGCTTGACACTGGAATGTCGCGGCCTGCGGTTGAAGCCAGTCCGCATTGAATTGCACTGGTTCACCCGACCGCTCTTTGTCCTCCTCTGTTTGCGGCGTAATTGTCCTCCTTAAATAAGTATAAATTATTTTTAAATGAGGAAAAGGCGCATGAATGCAAGGGTGAAACAAAGGAAATTCTTTGAAAATTGATTAAAAACTGGCAGCCTGGTAAAAAAATGATTGATATTTAAATGAGGTTTACACATCCTTTGAAAAAGCAACGTTCATGGGATAAAATTAATCGCAGTTTGTCACCGCACTGTACAGTTTATTATGAAGATGTGATCTCTGTTAAACATATAATAATTCTGTATATGTTCTTAAAAATAATTGCGCCTTTAAAAATTATAAAACCAAGTTTGAAATATATTTATTATTATCTTATATTCAAATAAATTGCTTGTTTTTTTACATTTTGCTTAGCTGAAATACGTTAAGCTTAGGTAATTACTTTTTGTAAGTCCTTCAAGAACAAATTGTAAGCTTAGCCGGCGATAGGAAACCTCCATAGAAGAGGGGAACTCCTCTAGATTGAACTTAAAAAAATTAATGAAATCTATGCGAGATATGCCTTTTAGTACCCCATCAAAACTTCACTCTTATTGAAGTTAATTTCCGAGTTAAGCTGAGATAAATGTAAGTGCGGAGTTAGATGGAAGATAACATAAATACCGTCATTACATTTGCCTGTCTCTTTCAGACGTAATTTCCTCTTTTTTGTCCATATTCAGCCACAGAAAAAGTTTTCAACTTTCTTTTGGCATTTACCCGATGCTCTCCAATAGGACACAAGGCCGAAAAGTCCTCTTCAGCAATTACTAAACTCTAATCCCCGGAGTGCGCCGTCGGGTAATCCCCGAACCACAATTAAGGGCGAAGACCTTAAAGGGAATTAGCTAATTAAAGGTAAGTGATGGCGGAACCAAAACGGCTTACTGTCTTGAGCCACCTACATCGTGTGTAATTGGATAGTCACGACTTTTATCCTGCCATTAATTCCCCCTGCCCTCGTTTCAGCCACAGCCACGCCTACTTTTAAAACATTTAAGCGATTTAATCTCTTGGCGCTACCGTTAATCAAACGCCCATCGATTCGCAAGACAACGCCACTAATTTTAAGCCCATCGACTAAAGGTGGGCGTGGCCGGGACGCCATGAAAACCGCAAACAATAAATTTGAATTTCTGCTGCTGCCGCGAAAAACTTTTTAACAGTGCCCGAACTACGGCGCAAAAACATCAATATTCGGGTAAGGGTATACAGAAAAAAATGTGAGCAGCCAAGAAGGTTCACATTCGTTGGCTTTTTTATTTCCAAAAAACTATAAATTGTTTTAGGAATATAAATTTAAAGTTTATTTAATTCTTATGTTAGACCTAAAACACAAGTTTAAAATTTCCTTAACTATTTTAAACAATTTGCAAACAAAACTTAAAATAAAAATGCAGGATTTTGTTTCAAACTTTAAATCTTTGGAGAATATAGGTATACGATTTATTAAGTTTATTAAATCTTAGTTAGTTAGTTATTATTAAGTTTATTAAATTTTATAGTTTCGAGTTCTGGGGGTCTGCTTTAAGAAGGAAACCAAGAAAATATGTATTTTTTAAAAAGAATTATACTTTTGTAATTTTAAAAATAATTCAAAAGAATGCTTTTAGTTTTTGAAAAAAATCAAATTTCCGTTCCGGGCTTGAACTCAGATTGTATGATATTTTCTCTCTGTGTATCTGGGTGTGCGCTTGACAGTGTGGTTAATAAATGAGCGGATACGGAAACGGTTTGGGAGATGTAGGGCTTTCCCTCTCTCTCTCTCCATCTCTCTCCCTCTCATCGCTCTTTGAACGTGTCCCTGTCGTTGGGTCGCCACTCTGCGAATGATAAATAACGTAATTTCTTTACAACTTTTCATTCAAATTTTCGCTACTTTTAACCGCACTCCGGGCTGGGAACCCAGCCTGTTGTTAAGTAAAATAAATTGCGATTCCGTGTAATAAAAGTCAATCATAATAATTCAATGACGCGACGTATTGTTGTGCCTCGTCATTGGGCTGCCTGCAGCCATTGCCACCCAACACCCACCCATTCAAGGGCGTTTACGGCGCCACCCACTCACCCACTTGCCCACCCACCCATTGGTTATTCATAAATACAGCCCCTCTGAGAAATCTTTTGAATTTTTCGTTGATTCATTTGATTTTCTGGCAGACAGTCTTCAAATGAAAGATGTCTCCTGCTGAAGTTGATTCTTCACTTTGGCTTGACTGGATGGAAGAGCCGAAGCAGCACTTGCCATAATTAGCAATTGTAGTCAACTTATCAATCACTTGTCAACATTTTTGAAATACTATTGTTTAATAATGAAAAAAACAAGAAATATTTGCCTTCAGTGATTTTAATTTAAACGTAAATTTTGATTGCTAAACTTTTTAATTAATTGGGTACCATTGCAAATTGTCTTTTTTCCTTTCTCCAAAAGCTTAAGCCTAAAGCAAAATTTGGGAGGAGTATGTCCAGAATCCCGACATAAAAAAAAAGATGTATGAAATTACCTTTTTTTTTTGCCCCAAGCGGAATTGAATTGTGTAATGCAAAACATGCTATGCATAAATCTATTTTCGATTCAAGCTCATACTTTTTGGGGGAGAATCCAACGAATAGAGAATGTGAAAAGAGGTAGTGTTTCTTGGTGCAGACAATTTCCATTTTTTTTCGCAGCCAACCATGAGCAATTAATTACGGGGTTATCGATTGAAGTTAGAAAAGAGAAAATAAACCTGGTAGATAGTTACCAGAAACCTTTTGAATTTTTTTGTGCAAAATGTTCTAAAGGTGAAATTTTTTTTTTTTATTGATTGATAGAT
Organism: Drosophila gunungcola; assembly: GCF_025200985.1. Lineage (NCBI taxonomy): Eukaryota > Metazoa > Arthropoda > Insecta > Diptera > Drosophilidae > Drosophila > Drosophila gunungcola. The sequence continues at coordinate 7,117,373 of NW_026453179.1, forward strand.
CTTTAAAATGTTAAGTATTTAAATCTAAAATAAAATTGTTGTATTCAAAACGAGTGAAAGATAGGAAACGACCTTTAAAATGTTTAATATTTAAATCTTACTCTATACAAAATCTATTTGCATATTTAAATCCAATTTACTATGTGTCATTCTATTAAGAACACTGTTTTCCAGCGTTAAATACATGCTCGCTAACAATTGTAAATTCACATATACAATATTTTGGGAATCCATTCCGTCAATTTTTCATACTTTCTATCCTTCCATGTAGCACACCCTGTGATTGGGAAATTCATTGGTGCATTGTTGCGAAATTTCGTTGAAGTAGGGAAAGTCTTCGTGGCACTTCTCTGATCTCTTCGAGCGAAAATCCTGACAGACCGTGTACTGCCGACAGCCCGTATTGATGGTGGCCACCATTAGCTGGTTCATATTGCCGCAGCGATCGTAGGAGCAGCTATTGTCCTTCGGCGAACCACAGCGCTGGCTCCACCACTCGAAGTGCTGTCCCCAGGGACAACTGCTCCACTGGCCCACGTCGTACTTGGGAGGTGCAGGACGTAGTAGCCGTAGCAGGTCATCATGTCCGGAATGAGCTGCACTCCAGATAGATCCTCCTGGTAGTACTTGGAGCACATATGGGAATTTTTGGCGAGAGGCGTCACCGGGGAAATCTCCTCATCATTGTAGCAGTGATCGGGTAGCCAGGGTTGGCAACTACCCGTTTTTCGGTTAAAGTATCTACCACCGGAGCAGTTTAAGTGGATGCCGAATCCATTGTGGCATTTATAATAGCTACGACAGGTATTGATATCTCCTACTAAGATGCCATCTTTCATATAAGAGCATATATTGTCCTGCGGACAGCCGGAGATCTCCTCCAGACATAGTTGCCGCTGGTTACTGAACACCTGACCCTCATCACAGTCGCTCCAAATGGGATTATTTATGTCCTCGCACTTGACAAATCTCCGACAATCAGCTGGATCGGCCACATAGTCGCCTGGCTGAAAGTTGGCGCAAATCTCCGATAGCTGCGGATGACACATGGCCTCCGATGCCGTCTTGCAGGTTCCATCCCGGAAATTGTACAGCAATCCATCGCTGCAGCTGCGTCGCGCTGTGAGTTTGTTGTCCTGGCAAAATCCCCACGCATGGCAATCACTTGGGTCTCCAATGTAACCTTCTCCAGCCCAGAGTTTGCACTTCTCCTCCATCGAAAATCCTCGGATTTCGGCCAGGCAAGCCAAAAACATTACCCACTGGAAGGCGCACTGCTGAACTACGGTGAGCTATCTTTAGTCTCAGAGCATTTATCACTCCGATTTTGGTACCTCTCATTTTGGTCTGACCGCCACCTCTTCCGGAACTCAACGAACTGAACCAAATTTCCCAATCTATGGCGATATTTAAGTACGGAAAGCTATCTGCATTTTTGTGTCGCAGCTTGTTTGTAGATACCACAACAAGCTGATAAGAAATACGTATTTTAACAATGAAATTAGAAATGTTCTGGGTGAGTGACACGCGGATAAGACAGTATCGAAGACAGTATCGAGCGCCGAAAACAGTCTCTTTAAGGCAAATTGGGAAAAGCCACTTGAACTTTGATGAGGTAGCTAGACTGCCTCAAGGTAAATTAATTAACTGCCATCATTGCTACCCATTAATAACCATGAATAGATAATTATAAGTAGTCACACCCTTTTTTTGTTCAAACACTCAATTACTTTAAAAATACTCCAAACATAAATTTTACTATGACCTCCATGTTAAGTCTTCGGTTTAACTCAATTTTATTTTAAGCAAAGTCATCTGAAATATTTTCCCAAGATAACTGCTTTTCGCTTTTAAAAGAAAAAATCTGTAGCATATTCTGCAACGCCTTGGCAAAATTGCGAAATTCTACAAAAATGCAGCTATAAACTTGCAAGTCAATAAAGCATAAATACATAAGGTATGTATACTGAAAAAAATGTTGGAGTCTGAACCAATAGAAATATTATCCTTGGCTCGGTTAATGGTTGAAACTTTAATACAGTTTCGGGTCAAAGTCTAGGAATTAAATTATATTTGTTCAAAAATGATGTTTTTCATATTTAGCCTACAAGCAGTTTTTTTTTAGTTTAGTTTTTTTTTTTTGAAAAACTGCCTAAATAGTTCTAGCACTGTGTAATGGCAAAGCGAAAATTTACTTATCCAAATACGTTTATCAGAAAATATGGGATGCATGCATATAGATAAGCTTGAATGTGTGTGAGTGTGATTGTGCTTTTCCGTGTCCTTTGCATTGTTAGCGCAGTTCGAGCTGGAAATCGGGGATCGCGGGAGGTGAAAGGACACGTAAGGACTCGGAAAAAGAGACGGTGCCTCAGTGGCTTGTCGCAATGTAAACTGCTTAGCATCGATTGGGTGCACTTATTGACATTTTATGCTTAAGGACATGCTTAATATCCACAACGTGCTATCCCGGCAGCACCGCCACCGAGCCACTTAGACTCGCATCCAGCTCCAATGTCGACACAGTGGGATAAATGAAACATAGAACTAAACTGATGTTTAAAGTGCATATTTTATTGAAAAACTCATTTCACGCTCACTCTTTTTATCCAAAAAAAATATATATTAGTGTACTTTTACTAGTTGGTCAATTTCCAATAAAAAAAAAAGGTTTTAAGTATATAGCTAATTTGATATATACAAAATTAAGCGATAAAGTTAGAAAAAGAGTAATACTGAATATATGTTCTAACTAAAGCCACTAATATATTTAAACTATTTGTTTAAATGTACATTTAGTCTTTAAAATGTTTGTAGAATCTTTAAAATATAAAAATATATATCAAAATAAATTTTTAGTTGATTGAATTTCATGAAAAAATAAAATGTTTAAATTTAAACAGTTATAGAAGGAGTGCACTTAAAGTAAAATAAATATTACCATTTAGATTCTCAAAAGGAATTGAAAATTCCACAGTAAAGTGGGTAAAGAAACCTGCTCGGCGTAGCAAAACGAAATAGTTGCCATCAGCGGATGCTGTCTAGGGGCACAGACATATCTATGCGTACTCTTAAATGCAAATGGCTGGCATAGCGAGCCCTGTGCTTTGGCCCTTTGGCTCTTACCACTTCCGGAGCTCAAGGCCGCTGGTCCCAGTGGCGGCGCCGCCTGCTTCCGTTTCCCTCCCGTCCCCCTTGCTTCTGCAGGACATTTATGCCGCTCATCAGCAGCGCTGTCGATGTGGAGACCATCTGGCGGGCAACTACTTGCCCGTAATTTTCTTTTCAATCAGTGGCTGGCTGCCTATCCCCGGGGGCAAGGGCAGGACCCACTATTTCCTCCGTCCGCCCACCCTGACAATGGCAAATTGTAAGACTCTGATTTTTTTTCAAGCACTTGATACGTTCAAGAAAGCGCACAGTGAGGCCCAGTTACTTGTTTTCAGTTTAAGGAAAAAATAGTTTTGAAGCTGTACATTCCCATATAAATTATAAAATCAAGAAAATATCTTAAAAACTCATTCATAACGAGAAATGGATTTAAAGCGAACAAAATATAAAATGCATGTTTATTTTTTATATGAAATATTAGAATTGAAGTGCATTAGTTCCATCAAATAACTACAATATTTTTCAAATCTTTTAGATTCCGTTTAAACAGCATTTTTTGGAAATTGTCCAACTTTTAGAAGTAAACCATTATAATATTTAAAGGGCTTTCATATGAAAATAAAAGTATTTGTAGGGTTCTCAAGAAGCTACAATTAATTTGTCCTTACCCCATAAAATTAAAATAAAATTTAAAAATATTTTAACTGTTTCGTAAACGCCATAGACCACCGATTTAAAAAATAATTATTTTCTCTGTGTAAGTTTGTGTGTAATGCCTGTTTGGAATTTCTTTCTTCTGCCGAGGGTCCGCCTATCTGTCCATCTACTTTCCACCTCCCCTAATTTCCCTGCCTGAGTGCTGGGTTTTTGTTCGCCTTTTCCGGGCGTTCTTTGTAATTTTCCCCACATGTTCTCGGCTTGAATATTTTATGGGCTTAAGTACTTTCAGTTAGAGCCTTTGCCTGGCCTTGTGTGTTCGGCACCTTGCACCTCCTACCTCGTACATAAATTCATTACGTTAGTTGGCTCTTCGCTCCTGGTCATTGTTTGCTGCTTGTCGTTCAAGGAGATCCACTTGTTGAGAGTTGGCTCCATTAACATACCTGCAATGATAAAAAGCAGGTTAGAAGTCAGTATGGGTAACTGGATGGGTGGCCATTGTAATTTTATTTTTGTTTTCATCAGTGCATAAATCGGGTTTCTTTTATTTTCGCTTTTCGTAGCTGAGCTATAGCAATGAATTTGATGCGAAGGCAATAACATTTTAATTAAAACCAGAAATGTTTACTAATAATACATTTTAATCAAATAGTAAAAACCGCAGAACAGAAATATACATCTTTAAAAGATAAAATATTAGAATTGAAACCGTTATATATGCTTATAAAAATAGAAAATGAGGCTGTTTTGCAATAGATAAAATCATTAGAGTTGCTGATTTATGGAAATTAAAAATATTAATTAGTCGCCGGTCAAGAAAGTTTCAGAAATAAAAGAAAACCATTTAGTATTATTCTTTAATGTTGATGTTTTCATGCTCCAAGCTGAGTTTCTAATCGCTGCACACGATAAACTTTTCAAATAGAATTTGTATTCTACCACAAACCTCAGAAAAAGTTGAAAAGGAACGTTAAACACTTTGTGATAGGGACTTTTGCGGCAACGAAACGTCTTCAGCTCAAGGCGCCACTTGAAGAACAGGAAAAATGAGCTCCGGCAAAGTCAGCAGGTCAAGGATTAACACGCTCTTTCCACCTGTCTCATATAACTCATTTTAATTAGGTTAAATATGCAATGGAAAACTGAAAAGTGCCGAGCTAAGCAAAGCGTGGGAAAAAGGAAAAGGCCAACCGTTCAGGCAAGACACAAGCCCACGAGATTCCGGAAAAATGGAAGCTGGGAGGCGTTCGGAAGCGGCAACCAGCTCAATGAGATGCAAAGGACGATAAACAAGTCTGCCAACTTTAAGGATGCTCCGCTGGCGAAATAAGGTTACGGGTCCTCGACTCAAAGCGCCAAGACTAAGACACGGCGCTCGGCGAAAAAAGGCCGAAGAAAACTGCTGCATGGCCAAAGGCAGCACCCAAGCCGTATTCCTGCTTCTGACCAAAATGAAAACACCAAACAGACACGGAAAAAAGACCCGGACCCGCACAAGCTGAAACAAGAATTATGGAGGCCTCGCTTCGAGTAGAAGGAGGGCGCGAAAAGAGGTTCGGGGTGTGGCACGTACTTGGAGTATTTTGCCAAAATTAAAATTTATGAACAGATAAAAAAGCGTTAATGGCCACTCGCAAAGGTCACGACTGGACAGACATACACTGGGTCGGGGTGAGAAAAGAAAGCTTTTGTTCCAAATTGTCCTGTAACAAGTGATAGTTATCTTAACCAAATACAACATTTATAGCTTCAATAACATAAACTTCTAAACTTTAGTTACAATACAAAATTAAGTTAATTTCCGAATATTATATAAATATAAATATTTAAAATACAAGATAAGTCACTAGCCGTTTAAAAATAATTAGATATTACAGAATTGATAAAACCAAAATTGTATGTCTTTTGTTAATATGATTTTACATATATTATATTAATAAAACATATAGTTTTATATGTTTTATATATATTTTGAGAGTAAAATTTGTAGAAGCTAACCCACTGTGGCAGTGTGGTTTAATGTGTAACAGTTTCCACCGCGAGTGGCAAATGGAGCGGAGTGGACACAGCAGGCGAAGTCGACGTGTCTGCGAGGAAACCACAGCGAGGCAACGACAGTGACCAGCTATAAACGCTGCAATTTTATTGCAAAGTCTTACCAAATTCTAGTTGCCTCTTCCAAGGTCCAGATGGCCACCAAAGTGCTCCTCCTACCATTTGCTGGTGGGTAAGTGGGCAGACATTAGAAAGGGCGATATAGTATGTAGGTGTAGACACTTTTGGCAGAAGCCACGTGTTGACTTAGTGTGGCGCCACCTGGGGAGAGGCTGAGGCAATTTGGCCATAAGTTAGCAGGGTCAAAGTGCATGGGTGGTCGCAGAATAAGACAATAGGATATATATAGTACTTAAGGCAATACTTTGCCTAGTTCTTGTTATGCGCACGTATCTGAATTGTATCCATTGAAGTATTTTGGCCTGCCGCTGGCATGTTTTTAAGGGTGTCTTCAAATAGATTGCTTACAATTTGATAAAAACAATACAAAGGTTACGCTTCAAATAAATTGGCAATACTCTGACATTAAGTCGTGATGTATCGATTTAATAAATTTAATTAAATATAAAAGTTCTCTTCTCTTTTGGTGACAGTTACTTTAGTCAAGAAAACGGGACCGAACAACTATTTGAAGTTAAAAGTGAATATGATGTAGGCCTTTTAGCCGAGCGCATCTTTCAAAGCTCAAACAACTTGATATAGAATACTTGAAATTTTAAGCTAGCACCAATCACTTAAAAACGCTTCCTCCCAAAACATAGTTAGTTTTTAAAATATTAAATATAGATTAAAATTTTGTTGTTGCACTTGAAAGGTTTACAATTTACCCGAAAAATGTACATTTATGCCGACTGAATAGAAACATCTTTGCATTGCAAATTCGGCTAAAACATTCCATAGGGAAATCCTGAACAGGTCTGTATTTGTTTAATTTTTTAAATGTAGCCAAGTAAGTGCTGCATTTGGGATATCATTCACTTGGGTTGTGCCTCCATAATTCAACACCGTGGGACAGATGTCGAGCTGTCATACACACAGTACATGTTCACTGTACGTACATGTTGTCATTGCTCTTGCGATTGCTCGGCCTGCGAGTGCGAGCGGTGTTCAAGGCTTCAAAGTCGCGTTTGTCGCTCTTGAAACAATGTCGAGTCGTTGACAACGTCCTGAAGTGCACCTTCGCACACTCCCCAGATGCTTTGTGCCAGGGCCACGCCAGTCAACTCAACGATGCTAATGGCATTCGCCAGTTGTTGCTGCCGCCTACATTACTGATGTAGCTGCCGTTACTTCTATTGCTGCTGTTGTTGCTGCACTTCTAAAAAATATCGAAATAACCATAGACACTCTACTCAGTTAAGCAGAATCTACAAAAGACTAAGGTACTTAAAAATACTTTAAACCAGTTACAAATTGTGTTCCAAAAAGGAAAATAACATTATAAAAGTCAAAGGAAGTTAAGATACATTTTAAGCTCGTTATATGACATTACCTCGTATTTGTTATAGATACGAAAAATTAAAGTAGTCAATTTTTTTACGTGTTTTAATTTTATTTTTAAATTTCAAAATATGTTGCATAGATGCATCAAATGTGCATTTATTGGAACTTGGAATATTGAAATAATGGAATCAAAATGGTATTTTGCAGATATGCATCACGGTTATATAAAGTTAAGGACATTTGCCTATGTCTGAGTACTGAGAACTTAGTACCTTTTAATTTGGTTGTGTTCACAGAATTATATATTGCGAATTATGGAAAATATTTTTTTGAGTGTTTTCTACATCCTCAGCAGTTTTCCTTTTTCCCAGTCACGCGCCGGTAGAGGGCCTGAAAGGAAAGCCATGGGCAGTGGCGTTGGCAGCCACTTTGTCCAGATGCAAATACGCGTGAGTGGCGCCTGGGTCAACTTTTTGCTGGGAAGTGGGGTTCCGAGTTGGGTTTTCGCCTGGTTCGCCGGGCGGTCGTGTTGTTTGTGGCGTTTAACGACCTTTTAAATGTGCGTCTAATTATGTTTACGTGCTGCCCCGTGCGACACCCAAAACCCAAGAACGGATGGCTAAATTGCCAGGGGAACGGCTGAAATGGGTTAACCGGCTAGGTGGCGTGGGCGGTTTGACTTTGCACAAATCCATTTGCTCACAACTTGTTAATATTGCGAGTTTACGGTCACTCGTTTCAACGTCAACTTTTCTCGGCGAAAGTATTGTTTTAATTTTTAATTGGATGTTGACCCAAGTGGACAAAAAATATAACCTTTATTGGCACCATCTTTTAGGATACACAAATTTGGGGTCTTCAGGAACAGCACTTATACTTTCCCTATTGCAAAAAATTCACTTATTATATATTAATTGGTGTTTTTAAATTACTCCCCTTTGAGTAATTTGACTTACCCTTTTTTTAAGCTATGATAAAGAGGCAAAAAATTGTTAAGATGTAAATGTGTTTGTTTATTTATCAGCTTTCTTGAAAGTTTATATTTTAATCATGTCCTTCAATCGCAAATTGTTATTAATCAAATTAGGAATTCATTTCCATTAACTTTAGCCAAATCCTTTACAAAGAATTATGTAGTTTCTTAAGAAAATATTATTTGAGTAAATTTATCCATTTAATTTAAATCATTTGTTCTAAAGGGTAATTTCTTAAGATTCCATCTTCTTTTAAGAATTTTTAGAAGACCAATAAACCATTTTCACTTGGTCGGTCAGAGAAGAGAAACTTTTATTCCTCAAGGACTAGCCCTCATTCTTGTCTAATGAACTAAACAAAGCGCTATCAAATTACGTTGTGAGTCGGAAAATCCTTCACCGTATCCCTCCAGCCACTTTCTATTTACATTAGCCTCGTTGCGAGCTGACCTCTGATCTTCGTGACTGCTGCCCGGGGACGCGTATTAATTTCTTATTTTAAAAGCGTCCCTCCCATTTCGCAGAGCCCGCCCTCGGGGACTTCCTCAATATCGCGACGCATTTTAAAATAATTTCCCACATTGCCACGTTGTGTAAATTAATAATCTGCATATTGAGGGGGTAGTCTGCAGCCATTTCGCAATGAGATGAAGTACACAAGTACAAAGAAAAGCCCGTTTGAATTATTCATAAATTGAGGACGGGTTGGGCGTATTATTGCTTTTTAATAACCACCGACTGGGGCGTTTGGCGCACTGCCGATGAAATCGAATCCTTTCCTTTGTGCCTGCAACGGAATGCATATATATCTCATGTCCTTGCCTCCGGAACACGCCCTTTTTTACGGGCTTTCGCCGAAAATTCAAGCGTGAATTGTGGGTCTGCCAATATGGGAGTAAAATGATTTCACTGCTTTTATTGCTTTGCCCACAACAAAATGTTTTATTCGCCAGACAATAAACCGTAAATGCAAACATGAAACAGGATCTGCCAAATCTGTGCTGGCATAAAGTAAAAACAGCTGGAATGGAGCTGCCGGCATATATTTCATTCGTTGTCTCCGCGGGTAATTAGAGATTCACGTTTAATGGGGCGCATTAAGTTTATTCGCTCATCTTTTCAGGTTTCTTCGGATTTCCGACAATGTTAAATGCAAATGCCGAAACATTTTCGGTTTATGTGAGCAATTAACACGATGCGAGTGCTTGCATTTCCCTAAAGCTAATTTGAATTTTACAAGCACGTTTTGTAAATCAACCACTTTTGTCAACCTTCGTAAAATATTTTCGTAGAACAAGAAAATACATTGCTGTTTGGAAAGCAACCAAAAGCATATAAATGATGATTTCACATTAGTTAAATCTGAAGGCAACTTTGTTATTGGTTAAATTTTCAATTGTATCAATTTAAATTAAGAATTATCATCTTAATAAAGTTTTAAATGCGGGAAATATACAGATATTTTGTACTCAATTTTAATATTTTTCCTTGATTTTCATCCACTGCAGTTTTTTGTTATTTTAAAAACGAAAATATTAAAAAATTGTAAAATTTTCAATTTGGCTATTTTCGGATATGATGTAAATACCTGAAAATTTAATTAAATTTTAAACCATATTTAGATTAAAGAAAATGTATTTAAATCAAATAGGATCTATTTTAAATTAAATATTTTCAACACTTATTAAAGTATTTAATATTAAATCATGCAATTTAATAAGCATTGCATTTTAAATAGTGATTTAATATTTGATTTAAATATTAAGTATAAAATTTTGTAATTAATAGTCAGTTATTAGTATTTACTATTAATTTTTTTATCAGTGCAGTTTGGGGAAATTACGTTTCCTAACAGACAAAAAATCATAAAAATAGTATGAAAGGCAACATTTCACTTATTTATACCCTTCATTAGGACAACGGTAATATTTAGCACATTTGTTAAGCCAAAAATTATATCTATTGGTTAAAATGTCCCAGATGTGATATATTTTCTCAGAAATCCCTGCTCCTTTCGTGATAATACCATCAAACAGATGGCTTCAACACGCCGGAGTGGAAGTCCCCGAAGTAGAAACGGTACTTTAATGAGAGGAACTCATTTGAGTAAAAGCACAAAGCTAAGCATTCCGCCCATTAAGAGGCATAATAATAAATACTTATCGCCAGACGAGCCTAGCGGAGAGTCGAGGGGAAAAAACGCAGCAAACATATTGTCGACGCACCGCCGCCCACAAACCCAAACCGACCAACCACCTAACCACCCACCCACTTTCTCACTTTTCTCCCGCAGAGCACAGATGTGTGGCAGCAAATGCCGTAAAACAAATGTAAAGTGAAATTGCTTTCGCTGTTGGCAGCAAACAGCGACCACGCCCATCGACCTGTTTGCTCCCAAAAAATGAATGAATTTCTGCCAGTGTTGCCGTATGCCTGTTTATGCACAACGAAAAAATTATTTGCCAACACTTAGCATTTGCATACCAAAATTGGTAGCAAACGAACACAATGATGCATTCTAAACATTTCTTTTGAAATGTATTTTTCTGAATATACAGTATATGACCAAAAAATAAAAGTTTTAATCAAAATTATCTGTGGACTTATATATTCTTCTAAATCAAAAGATAGACATAATCAATTTCTATAAAACAAAGTTTTTTTGAGAGTGTAACAGCTTTTAGTTACGCAAATAAAATTTTCTGAACAAGAAGTTTATATTTTTATTAGCCGGTCAAATAAATATAGTAGTTTTGCTTCATCATTTTGGAATTAATAAATGACAAATATACAGTTGATTGCAAATAAATACAAATAATCAATAATTCCAATCTAAGAATTATATTTCTCCCAGTGTAACCATACTTATGTGTGAGTGTCGACAGACGGATGCGGAAACGGATGTGAAAAGTGCAGTCATAAATGTGCCGCCGCCTTTTCAGTAAGACGTTAATAATTGCGGACCAAAGGCGCTGCGGTGGGTGGTGGTTGGGTGGTTTTATGCTTGGCAAAAAACATATTCGGCAGCTTTGCGGCCCTCTAAAGCCGTCCTGGCAACGAAAAGGAGATGAAATTTTCAAATTCACGCATTTTCTTTTTACTTTATGATATTTCTCCTTGCTTTTCGGATTCCCACGGGCGTGGCTTTGTAATTATGACAAATGCTAAAATATGGCATGTGTGTGTGCAGTGCACACACATTTGACTCAGTGCTTGTCGTTGGGGATTTCTGATTTTTACTTTGCTCGACGGATCTGAGTTAAGCCCCACAGTAAACATAAAAATTCGCAGGAAATCCGCAGACACACAGATCTACTAAATCAAAATTCAGAATCGCATAATTTAAAAAGATTTATTTATTAACGTTTTTATGTTACTTTTGGACAGAAGAATCTATTTTTTTTGTTTAAAATTAAATTTTTCCAATGTTATTCATATATATGTTAAAGGTTGCGTTCCTATTAAAAATGTATAGAGGTTTTGCAGCTAAATTCAAAATGTTGTTATTGTTTCTTAAAAACAAAAAAAAAATTACTTTTAAAACAATTTTTAAATTCTGCTTAACAAAATACAATTCTTATTGATTATTGTTTATTTATTTAATGTTCAATTATTTGACCCAGTCTTTCAGGAAGCTAACAAGTTTACCGCATCCTCAGGGCTTGTCAATCAATTCCATTCAGTAATGACATACCGATCGAATGTTGATGGCAGGATATCAATTTCCATAGCATTATCGGATAGATTTATGACATTTGCATTTGCTTGCTTACTGTTTCTGACTTGGCAGCAATGAAACTTTGCTCTCAGGAGCAATAAATTTGCCGTGTCTGGATGGAAAACTTATTCACAGTTCAATATTTTCCAATTACATGCACGTATCCCCTAGCACTTGGCACGGTGTTCAAGCAACTCCCCTCTTTCCACTCACACACGCACACTCGGCATTGGGATCTGTGTGTGAGAGTTCGGCATTGAAATAGAAAGTTTAAATTGAATTTTTGCGGTTTGTCATTGTTCACATCCGGATTCTGTCTACGGGTACAAGCGTTGCCTGCATATCCCACCAGAGCGCGACCCACATATGTGTGACTGTACTAGGGATGTGCATTGATCATTCATCACGGAAATGGTATCGTAAATCGCACTGTATGCTTTACAAAAATAACAAATAGCTTTTCAGTTTAATTTTTTTTTAAGCAAGTGGGAATGAATATAAAATCTTTTAACAAAATTAAAAACAAATATATATATCTCTTTTTAACTAGGCACTCAGTAAATGGTGTGGCTCAATCTGGCGTTAATGTATATTTTTCTGACAATTTTAAGTTAATTAATAACATTTAAAATTATTTTTTTTTTGTGTTGCTAAATATTGACAGAACCAATCCATACCACCGAAAAACAATTCTCTATCAGGTCTCAGCAATTTCAAATATCGATATTTGTACCATCGCTATTTTTCGTTTCCATTATAAACGGTCACTTTTGTTCGTAAAAATGCGTTTCTAATTCAATTTGCTGTCAACGCGGTGGCCAGAAAAAAAAACAGTAAACGCCAGTTGCATTTTCAGCGGACAAAAATCGGGTGGGCGTGTCATGTTTGCATTGCTATCCGCCCCCGATGACTAACTTTTTGCGGTTTGGAAAATTATTTTGCTGTAAGTGATATCTTTTAATTTGCGGAAATTGCGCCACGTATTGCTGCCGCTGTCAAATGGGACAGCCTCTAAAAGGCATCGACATTGCCATTGCCGATGGAATATGTTGGAATTAAGCGGATTGCAAACGCGAATCTAATAATGAATGGGTCCTTGCGGTCCTCGCCTCCCTTGTTTTAGTCATGTAATGCGATTGCTGCAATTTTGGCGAAACAATAGAAATTTAATTAGAAATTCAGGTTATCTAATTAACCATGGGATGTACGCATAACGAGTCTCGACACAGGTTTCCTATGGCTTTACCAGAGCGTTGTTATAGATATTAATAAAAAATATTTAATATTTTCAATAATATGTAATGTTTCCCAATAAAGTTAGCAACTTTCTCTGTGCTCTGCTTTGTAATTGGTCCCTTGGCAAAACAGTCTAGTTGGAAGGGATTAGCACACAATTTCTGAATGAGTTCTCGACTCCGAACTTTAAATTGGATAATCGAGCTGAAGCTGAAGTTGCCTTTGTCAGTTGGCAAGCATTTACCAAGTGCTTTGCACACATTATGGTTCGCTTATATCAGCCATCGTTTGGCTGACGCTGCGTATGCGTAATTTTTCAGTCGACTCTGGTGTTTACAGAGCAATTTGCATGCGAAGCCAACATTACCAGCCGCAGGCCAAGCATTTATGAAACGAGGTTCCTATCTTAACAGTCTTAACAACGAAAGCCACCCCCTTAAATAAGTAAAAGATCAAGACAGCAATGAGCGGAAATAAAATTGAAATTAACCCTAGGATAAATAAGTGGTCTCTCTTTGATTAAATTATAAATTTACGAAGTTTGTAAATAATGTGATGCTGTCATAGAAATTTAATTTGTTATTTATTGCATTCACTGTCATACTCTTTCCATCATTGAATTTTGTTTCAATTGTTAATCTCACTACAACGAGTGGTTGAAAGACCACTGAAGGTTCATAACACTTAATTTGTTCTTAGACGCTTCTGTTGAAAAGTGTTTCTTAATCTGCTTAAAATCTCATTGTTGACATTTAAGTTTTACATTAAATATATTTGTCAAGCAATTTAATGGTGGTATTTAACCCCTTATAAGCTTTTAACCAAACAAAAAAAGTGACAATTGTAAAGAGTCTTGTCCTTTTTTTTACACAGAAGAGAACATATTAAGTTTTAATTTGAAAATATTGAGTCCGGTCAGCTTAGAAGTAAAAATATCTTTTGGTTCTGGAAAACTTTATATTCTTCTATCATCGCAACCCATTTCTTTTGTCTGTACATTTCACTTCGGGGCTTGCTCACCTTTCCAGCGAACCTGAAAGAGTTCTTCATCAATATAAATTGCAGACATTCAGAATGCAAATGAAATTCGCGGAATTAGGGCGAGAACTGCCAAGAAAACTTGCTTCGGACTTTCTTCACCAATGCTGCGGCGTCTGGAACGTGCCCGCAATTGTGAATCCTGAATTTGAATTTCAATTATTTTCGGTTCGTCAATAGTCATTTGAACGCGATGCGAATGTCTGCCCCACGCGGCATGGTGCCATGGCAATTAAGGAGCATAATTAAGTGTATGCCAAACAGCAGCATCGAGCTCCATCACGGACGTATCGTCGGGTTGTTGTGGCCGAGTTGATGCCAATTTAAATGCAAAAGCCTTTTGAGCCAGTGCGAAGGATGGCAGGCAAAATGTGCCAAACTGGCAGTTTCACTAATTGCGAGGTGTGTCAATAGAGGCTGGGCAGGAAATGATTTCTGGACGAGTCAGCAGGACAGACAATGCTAAGCCACTCGATGCACACAGAAAATATTATGACATTACAAACCTTATACATTTATATTTAAAAAAAAATTCTTGGAATGGATTTAAATTTTAATTTAATACTGAATACAAAGTCAAAATAACTTAAGTCAAGATAGGAAGTGAAATCAGCTAAAGGAATTTGCCAGAAAAACCGGCTCTTTAAATACTCATGGAATAACTTTTATTTTTTAAAGAAAGAAAACTTTCTTTAATAAATTGTTACTATTAAAATATTTACTTCTTTTCATATATTTTTAGGGGAAAAAATATAAACAGTCTAAATATTTGTTTATATTTCTTCCTCTGCATAATTTCTAACACTGAAAAGTATGCTACGTTAGTTTTACGAGGCCTGTGAAAAAGTGAATTAAACGGGGATTTGGAGCTGGCTCTGATTCTGCGTCTGTCTTTTCTTTCGGCCACTTGACGCTGCAGCTGGCGCTCAAATGACCTTGGACCTTGTGGAATTTTTGTAATTAAAACGACGAGGATTACATTAGCACGTACTCGCCAAGGGCGCCACTCACAATCGCACTGGCACTCGCAGACATGGGCCAGCAACTAGTGGTCAGTGGTTAATTAAGGAGGGGAAGGACGGGGGGTCCTGGCCAAACAATTGGGATGCCTCATGGCCCACAGGGTCAAAGTTGTTTTCTATATGAAATATTCGCATTGACAGCCAGCTGGCCGCAGGCATGGCAAACATGTCCAGCATACACTCTGTCCGCAGTCCCACTTCCAGATCCCCAGCAAAACGAGGGTAGGCCCTGCGAACAAACAAAAAGGCGGAGCTGTGTAAGCTTTTACTTTGTAAATCTGACAACGTTTACACATCGGAGCTGGCAAGTTTTTTGCAAAATGCCATTAACTCGGGTACAAAGTTTACCAAAGAAATAAAAGTATTTTGAACAATTGTTTTGTGTAGAATTAGGCTTCTCTTAACGTTCATTTGATATATCCTTAGGTAAAAGCTTTAACTAAGTTTGGAAACTCTTGTATTTTTAATTCTAGTAGGCTAACAATCACTGTTCCTACTTATCTAATATTCTTAAGTTACTTTGATAACATTTTTTATACCCTTGCAGAGGGTATTATAATTTCAGTCAGAAGTTTGCAACGCAGTGAAGGAGACGTTTCCGACCCTATAAAGTATATATATTCTTGATAAGCATCACTAGTAGAGTCGATCTAGCCATGTCCGTCTGTCCGTCCGTCTGTCCGTCCGTCTGTCCGTCTGTCCGTCCGTCTGTCCGTCTGTCCGTCCGTTTATATGCAAACTAGTCTCTCAGTTTTAAAGCTATCTGCATGAAACTTTCCCAAAAGTTGTCTTTCTATTGCAGGTAGTATATAAGTCGGAACGAGCCGGATCGGACGACTATAGCATATAGCTCCCATAGGAACAATCGGAAAAATAAATGAAAAAAAAATTATAACTTTGCTGTTTTTTAATTTTTTTGTTAGTTCTTCGAGATATAGTAATGGTTTAATATTTCAGAATTACGGTTTTAATTTCATCAAAATCGGACGACTATAGCATATAGCTCCCATAGGAACAATCGGAAAAATAAATGAAAAAAAATTATAACTTTTCTGTTTTTTAATTTTTTGTTTAGTTCTTCGACATATAGCAATGTTTAATTATTTCAGAATTATGGTATAAATTTTATCAAAATCGGACGTCTATAGCATATAGCTCCCATAGAAATAATAAAAATATATAAAATAACTATCTAATAATTGAGCTGCAAATCATCATAGTTTCAATGTTTTTTTTTGAGCACATACTCAAGTAAATCATAATTTAAATGTTTTCAAAAGTATTTAATTAATGCAATAGCTGCAAGGGTATATGAACTTCGGCTTGCCGAAGTTTGCTTTCCTTCTTGTTTTTAAATTGTTATATTCTTACTCGGAGTACATTCGAATAAATTTTTTGTTGGAATCATGCCGAAAAGAGTCAGTTAAATATAAAATAAATGTTAACTTTGATGTTGAAAATAAATAATAACGATTCAAGTTGAGAAGCACAGTCTTTTTATAATTAAAATTATGTCACCAAATATTTGCTTAAAAAATCAGCCATTGAAAATTAATGTACATATGAGTATATTTTGAAAACTAATCCCAATGGTGAGTGTGAGCTTTTCGAACGAAAATGAATTGAAAACGTTTAGCTTAGAAGAAACCTTGATATATTTTAAAAGCAGCTAAGCTCATTACAGAATATTAACTTGCAGAAGGTAACTTTCCACTCAATATTCCCCAAGCCGCCCTCGTGAAGCTGCTGCGCAGTGGCATTTGCCTTTAGGACACGTGTTGTTGTTGCTCCGCCAACAGTTTGCGTGTTCAGGTGGGCGGAAAATGCCACCCCATTTGCAGCAAGGCTGCACATGCTCTCGGCCAGGATCCCACTTGTGTGTGTGAGTGCTGCAGCTGCTGTCCATAAGTTTACCTTTCAGCAGAAGTAATCATCAGAAAGCTGGCATCGGACATGACAGGCGATCTGCTGGAAGTATAAAGTATAGTACTGCTGCTGTCGTCCAGCAGATAAAAACGTCACTGCCGATGGTGGGAAATTGAAAAAGCTGCACGTCCCCAATTTTGACGATTCACCCAACTGTGCTGCGAATATCCCACAACAGCCTTTGTAAAGAATTCCTTCACAGAAATATTAATTCTATGCAATTGCGAAAATTCATGTCACTTGGCAAACGCTTTTCAATGTAGGTAAATAATTTATTTCATTGACATGTGCATTATTCACAGAGAGTACCATAACCATCTATGTCCGGATAATACTGTATTCTGTGTGTTGCAAGAACGAAATTTTAGTTGGAATCAAAAGTAGTAAGTAGATACATTTTTAATTATCAGTAAAAACTTTTATATCGATTCGGATGGCTTGTGTTTTTGTTGTTTTGTTCACATCTACAATACTTTATTTTAACACGTTGAAATATTTTATTTAATATTTCAGATCAAAGCATTCAAAATGAAAAACAGGTCATTAAAAATAGAACACCTTTTGGTGTAATAATTTATATTTTCGTAATAACATATTATGAACTCAATACGTACAAAAGCCTAAGATTGAAGCCCTTGTGTGCAAATTCCATGTTAGTGAAGTCTTTAAAACTCAACCGACTTGTATATATGCTAATCCCGACTAACTAACCAAATAATCACATGTATCTACAAAGCACGTGGCCCGTGGCAGAACTGTTATTGTTATTGTGTTTGTCTTATGTCGCAGATACATTGAAGGTCGTCATCCCCACCGCAGATACTGAGGCAATTTAGCACAGTGACAACCATAATTAATTCGAGAAACACGTTTGGCCTGCGGGCCACTTTGACTTCGCTGTTGACATTGAGCCAATGACAGGCAGCCAAGACAAACAAAATCAGGATTCAGCGGCGAATGAGGGGCATAAATGTTTTCACGATGACATCAAATATGGAAAACATATGATAACAAAAATGTAGACCACTCATAATTGGAAAACCTGGTACGCTGCAGGTCTCATCACAATTTATACATTCATAAAGCCTAAGGAATATAAACAAAAGAACTGTATGACTGTTACTTATATGCATAAAACACTTTGTTTAATTATATGAAGAGGCGTATCTTATGGGGATAAAAGGAAATCCAAACAAATTATTTAAGTAATATTGGTCTAAATATGTAAATGAATGTAAATTAATTTAGGTAAGCTTGCAAAACACTAGACTCACGTGCAAAATATTCCAAAACAACATTAAAAATAAATGATAATTTGATATAAAGTCAAAAAAAAAATTAAGCTCTCTAATCAATAAATTTAAATATAATTTCCAAAAGATAAATAATCTTCAATAAGTTATACGTGTAGGGCCTTACCCAAGCAAACACGATAGTTCTGATAACTTTTTGCTTGTGGAGCTAATGAAAGTGAAATTTAAATTAAGCAAAGAAAGAATTAATGTCAACTACGCCCATGTCCTTAAGAACGGAACGCGGACGTGAATCGTACTTGGCTATAAGTACTTGTGACTGGCTAAAATGGCTGTGTGTGGCTGTGTTATGTGCGGTCTTGAAGCTTTGTAAGTTTAAGTGGTAGATATTATTCAAAAGGAATTAAGACTGAAATGAAAAGCTTGTCGACGACGAAAACGACGGTGGTAAGAGGGGCAAGGCGGGAAGGTGGAAAAATGGGAAAGTGGATAAGCGGGGACTGCCAACCGCAGGACGAATGCTTTTAATAAATATGAATGCTCCCAGCGTGTGTGAGTGCGAGTGTGCGGTTGTCTATGTTTACCTTTTGTTTGTTTGTTGATTTTGTGTGGCTGCTTGTGATGCAAATGTCGAAGGAAATGAGCAACAGCTGCTCTTGGCGGCGAAGAGGTGAGGAAGGCCAAAGGATCAGCAGAGTGCAAACTAGTTGACTGACTTGTGTACACACAGAATAAAATAGTCGCCAAATGATATTGAAATTAAAAAAAAAAAAAAATAAAATAATGTATCGTACATTCAAGAAATATGTTATAGTAGAAGATTATGTGAGTAAAAAATGTGGACTACTGTACAAATTTAAATCTATAGAAAATTGGTTTCGTCTTAATAATATTTGGGAAATGAATTTGGTTTGAAAGTTTATTAATATAAAATTAAAATATATACATTTTTGGTTAAAACAATGAAGAAAACAGAGTGCTTGAGAACCTTAAAAGTTTTAAGTGAATCTTATAAAGTATACAAGTATAATCTAAACGTAAGTCAGTACATTAATTGCACATTAAATAATATAAAAATCACTTATTTTATGCAAAGAATATATTTCTTGGTTTGTATTCACGAATAGTTTTTCTGCCTGTAAGTGTGTGTGTTTCAGGAAGAACCGCCGAACCAGCCAACTACAAAGATGTGCGTTGCCAGTTGCGGCGCGCTTAAATAACGAAGCCAAGTGTCAACAGGATAAGTTCATTCCAGCGGGAGCGGAGCGGGGTCGCCAAGAGCCACCAAATGCGATTGTGGAGGATGTGGATGCACCGCCATCGGCACTTGCACAGCCAACAGCCGAAGCCAATTTAAGGACAAACAGCGCCAACTTTGCCTACTGCAGAACCGAACCGGGACTAGGACCCCGTGGGAGTGGGGGTCAAAGGATCGGGGTTAGGTCGGCGGTCTGAGGTCGGGCTATGTGGCCTCAGCCGGCAATGCGGCTCAGAGTCTGGCCACATATTCGCCTCGCTGCGTGCTAAATGAGTTTAGATTGCTGCACATAAATTACCATGGAGTGGCGAAGCGACAATCGCAGACCCAGCCATTGGCACAGGACATCGACTAGGACATGGACAAATGCAGAGACGGGCGACTTAGACACAGACAGAGAAATGTCATTTAAAATAAAACCGAGGGACGGACCAAGTGGCAGGTGGCCCAGGCAGATTAGTCCACGTCGTACAATGGGCTTTGATATGGTATTTTCCATTCTATAACATGAAACAATATTTGCAGCTCATTTTATCAATTATATAGAAAAGAAGCACAAAAATCTATAGCATCATCTCACTTTAAAGCACTTCAAAGTGTTTACTATTAGGTACTAATTGCTTAGTTGCATTGTTATGTCTTAATATTTAATTACCTCTGTCTGCTCTTAAACTAATTCTACAAACTAATCATGTGATGTTTTGCAACTTAATTAACAGCTATGTACTACAGCAATCAAATAGTTTGCTTTAAACTAGGTATATTTCAGTCATAAATTTAGTAAATTACTGAACAGCATGCAGCTTTGCCAATTTATGAGGTTTCTATTTATTTTGAGCTTATTAAATCAGTTACATTCGATTTAAATCAGACGCATAACAATCTGAAATTATAGAAACTTTATCATACAATTACGTTTCATTTAAATGTAATACAATTTTGCTTACGTAACACGAATCATTTGTCAGCTATTGTTAGTATATACAAAATTGTAATCACATTACAGGACTTAGGAAGCAGCAAACAAAATGATAGGCATTCAAATCTCGGAATACGTCAGGCTTAATTGCTTGCCTGGCAGCAGATAAATCAATGGTGGAATTTGCGAGATTTTCGCCCCCATTACCCACTGTGCAGCCACATGGGAAGAACTTCTCACCGCCCACCGAGGCACACATGGAAAAGCTGCTCAAATGCCGAAAACTGGTAAGCAGGACAATACAAATAGGCACACATGCACACGCCCAACCACAAACACTTACGCCCACTAACAATTGGCACAAGGTTGCTCTTATTTACACAGTGGGTGCGTTGTGGGGATGTGTGATGGGTGTGGGTGATGGAAGGGACAAGTGCAACTAACAAACTGCAATCCTGTCAGGAGCATAACCCACTCATCTCAATTCATTAGGAGCCAAGATAAACTGCAGGTGTCCAAATGGGAATAAATCGCACAGAATTACAGGCTGTAACAAAACTGTAGAGCTCCAAAAAAGAATTTAAAACCATATATGGTTGGGTTTGAACAACGGAATAATATTTTGAGAAAAACTAAAATACTTTAAATGTGACAAGTGCATTAAACATAAGTCAATCTTGTAGGACTAGGACTGTTTATAAATATATAACTTATATTTAAGTAAATTATTGCTTATTATAATTTGGAATTCCATTAAAACCACTGTTCGTGATGATTGTAATTTGTTTTTATTGCACCCGGTGCTCATTAAACTTTTACTATTTTTAATTATTTAGCACTAAGATATATTTGCCTGTGCAACTGCCAAGGGAGTCATAAAAGCCAAACTCGTTTTACGGGCACCTATTTCTGACGTGGATGGACCAACCCACTTAACTTCGTCAGTTTGGTTGAAAGTTTTGGCGGCCAAACGGCTGGCAAAGTCGTTTACACGCCTCTCTCTTTAAACTTCGATCAACAGTGCGTATGCGCAATGTTAGTCTGTCAATTACACTCGACTGTCAAATGTACGAGTCGTGGCAGTCACGAAAATCAATTCCCCCTGCCCCGTTGCCTTCAATGGCACTCAATCAATCATAATTAACTTTCGAGCACTTTCACTTGAATCGCTTTTTAAATTGCCTACCACCGCCCGCCCGAACTCCCAACCCAAACTCAACTCATCTGAGCTAAACTGAACTGAACTGAACTGAACTGAACTTGGGACTTGGGCTTTTAAAAGGTCGCCGGTTTGAAAGGGTTGCCATATCATGCGCACGGCAATAAATCTCCATGTAATAAGATTAAATTAGAACAATGAGTTCATTTGTTCCAGTGCCAGCTGACGCAGCGCGAAAGCCGTTTGAACTGAAGGCTAATGGCCAAGGCCAAGCCTTTGAGGGGCTTTTAACGGCTTGGATGGTAAGCAACGCTTGAAATTGGCCCATGTCAGAGGTCAGGGCTTAAGCTGCCGGAAACTTTAAGTTGCCCTAGCCGAGATTTAAGCGTAGGTGGCAGGAAAAAAACATTCAGGTCCTTTGGGGCACACATACATGACTTTTATTTGACAGATTCAAATTCAATTGATTTTTACTCGAAACCACAAACCATTTGAATTTATTATTGAAGCAAATAAAATCGTACGTGCATGGTCTTGTGAAGTTTTATGTATATATATATATTTTTTTTTAATATGCAAGCATGTTTTTCATAAAGCCTAAGTTTCCTTCAAGGACAATCACGACCAGCTTTAGTGATGTGACAAGTATAAAATAACTCAAATCCTATTGGCAACTGTTGCTGAGGAGAATAATCGGGGGTTAAGTTCGTGGACGTTTCAGCTGCAATGTCGATAAATTCGCATAAAAATCACTTGCAGATTCATAAACTGTCATGAACAAGCCAATGGAGAATCGAACGTCCCTTTTCCATGACCAAGCATACGAGTTTTATCCATCCTAGTTATTCGTCGATGGTCACAAGTGAGTCAAGTTGTGCAAGCTGGGTTATGAATAATACGTACGCGATGGCGAAATATTGACAACTGGGAAATTCATTGGCATCACTTAATTTCATTAATTTCATGCGCATTCAACGGCATCTGCAAATTTCACAGACTGCCAACGTTTCCTATTCCAACTCCTATCTCGGGGGACCAAAGTGAGGTATATTTTCCCCCCCATTTCTGAGAGATTTATGCCTCTGTGGGCAGAATGGTTAGGCGACATTCAGAGCCAGTTGACCGGAAGTGACAAGTCAGCAAAATTGGCCCACTTACCTTTGGGGGTGGTATTTTTCCCCTCCGCTGATTGACTGGGGAGTTGGAGGCGAACGGAGCCCAGACGATACATAATGTATGCATTGTGTGTGCGTTGGTGCCTGCCTAATCATCCATGGAGGCGAATGGCAAATGTCATACGAGTTATCGAACTGTCCCTCGTGGTGTGCGGGGTCCTTGCTGTGTTTTGCTTGTCTCCTACTTCCGCATACATTAAGGAATCGATTCACTTTGGTTCGAGGCAATAAAAATTGAACATTAGGTCACCGTTTCCCCCCTGTTCATGTCCTCTTCCTCTGAGGAACCTTCGTTTAGCATTTCTCCCACTGGTTGGGGCACGTTTATGATTTTGATTAATGTTCTCCGGTAGTCACCCAAATGTTTCTGTCCATCAGCATAATCATAATGTCGTAGCTAATGTTGATTTACATTTAATGTGTTGTGCTCAATTTTTTGTAACATTTTTCGTTTACTCATGCATCCCTGCCTCACACCACAAAGTCACACACGGATGGATGGATGGATGGATGGTTTTTTGAAGAGGTAGACCTGCGATTGGTGCAAGTGGCGAATAACACAGTTCTTTGTTAAATGAAAAATGCTATGTAAAATAACTAAAATGTAAATTTATGCGGTTAAATTTAGCGAACTATTTAGAGCAAAAACCACAAACTAATAATGTTAGAAAAAGTTAATTAGTTGATAAGCTTTAGTATTTTTATGCTTATTAAAAGGGAACATTAAGCTAAGTCATCGTTCGACATTTGTTTATTATAATCATTAAACTGTAGCTTTTAGCTTCACACAATTCACATCAGAATTGCACAATATAATATTTCTTTATTTAGCTTTTAGCAAATAAGTCCGCACAAAATTTATTGATTTTTGTATTTGTTCTTTAATATGCTTTTTTTCATTTACAAACCGACTCATAATAAAGAGAAGTACCGAATCTAGTTAAAACCAATTTAACAACAGTCGAAGACTTGCAATAACTTCGCCTTACTTTTGTCCAAGAAAGCAAAAATGTCACCGAGTATGATAATGTTTACTGTTCACTTCCGTTTTCCCCGAATTCGATGAAGGGAAGGAAGCGGAGGCGTGGCCTTTGCCTTTTATTTCGCCTTCCGTTGTGTTTGACACTTGTCCGACGTTGGGTAACTTTTTCTTTTGGCCTCCGCCGATGTCACAACCCCTTTTTCAAGCCCCCACCCTGCGGGCACGTCCTCTCGGACAAACACGGCCATTGTTGTGGCATGTCCTGTTTGTCCTTGCTGCAAATTGCTGCCGCCGTTGTTTTTCATATTTTCCCGCACTTTTTGCAGCGCTCCATTTTTCTTCGTTCCATCCCATTTATCTTTAAGGGCACGACAGCGTCCGGAGATGGGGACTTTAATGGGGCAAGGAATCTCCAGGATCTTAAGGATTCGAAGCTCGCTGAGGGTCGAGTGCAGTTTTAATCTCTTAGAAATAAATATAACTGCGTTTAACAGTCGATTGTTCGCATAATTGGCCAACTCTCTTTGTCTCCATTAAAATGGAATCTCATAAAGTGTTGTCAGAAAACCAGTAAAGGGGCACTGAAAAAGAAACTATTAAAAGTCCATTTCGCATCTGCCATTAAGCAGCAGATATACCTTGGATGTACGAAACTGCAAGTTGTTTTATTTAATGAAAAATAGTCATAATTAAATTCCTAAACTAACAAAAATTGTTAACTTTAAAATGCGCTTTCTATACCCATTTTCAAAATATATTGAAGAACCTACGTTGATATGATCATCATTAGCTTTGTTTACCAGGGTCTACCATAATATAAAATATTTTTAAAAAAATGTTTCGAGGAATTTTTATTTCCGTGCAGGAGCTGTTTGGCAATTTAAGGAATCCAAAGAGCCTGCTGGCCACCCGACCCGACGATTAATCAAACAAATCAATAATTCATCAAATCAACGTCAAGGACGACAATCAAAGCGAGCACTGGACGGAGGTGGTCGGACCGTCTGGACATGAAAAATCGAATCACTTGCATTTTCACATCAATTTGCTCACTTTATCCTGCCAAGCTCCCGAGTTCCAGGGGTCGACAAACATTTAGAATTCGTGCACACATCTCGAGAGCTCTAATTGTGAGGGGGAATCGAAGGAATGTCTGCATCCAGCAGATGCAATCCTTCTTCGCATCGTGTCCCCCCTCCGCAGTCGAGGTACATTGATTGATGAGGCGTAGTCTTATCTTGTGACTGCTACAATATAACAAGTCGGAGCATTTACATTTCTTATTTATTTCGCTTTCACTCCATGATCGGGTTAACGTGGTTTCCCGATTTCATTGACTGCAACGCACCGTCGTAACAATCGAGTCACGTGGGCTGCAATTGAATTTGAAATCATATTTACAATAAATCTGTGTGTTCAGCGGAAAATTCCAGCGGCAGAAAGTAAAAGTTGCAAAGCCCGTGACTTGACATGGGGTGGACTGTTTTTAAACTTCGTTTCCACCTGGGCACAATGGAATTTATGGCGATTTCGCAGGTGTAAGCATAAAATGATTAAATATATTGCTTACTTTTATTTCATTAACCATTAATTTGTAAAACAAAAATAAATAATAAAGTTCTCAAACACTTTTTTAATTGCTAAACCTTAGTAAATTAAAAAACGGCATACACTATAATTTTTTGTATTATTCTCATCTTTTTTATCACATTTTTCAGATCCTTTAACATTTCCTACCTTAATTCAATCGTCTTCTTTATGGCTTAGCTCTTTACAAAGCTCAGTACAAAGTCAATTGTGACTCACTTTTCTACTGCAACTACAATATTATTTTTATTCTATTATTCCAATCACAAAACCTTCCACTGTTCCCTGCTGTTTGAGTTAACAAAACGGAACGTGAAAAATGACTTGCAATGTCTGCCAGGAGGCAAAGTTGTGCGCATTGTTGTTGCCGTTGATGTTGCACTTGCAACTGCGAAGCTCAAAGTTTTTGAAGGAAGGGGCTTGGTTCCGAAAAGGGGATTCTTGGGAAAGCAGGATGCCCGACACCACGTGTCCCTACGTAAAAGCGGAAAATCAATTCTACGGCAACCTGCGACTTTCGCGTTGTTTTCAGGTTTCCCCGCACTGCAGCTGCAGATGATGATGCTAAGGACGGGGATGCTGATGATGATGACTGCGACTATGGCGCTGACTACAGCTCTAAAGGCAGTCCGTTGCAGGATGGACAGTGGCAAATGCAGGCATTTTTTTTAAGGGGCTTTAATTCGGGTTACAACTTATATAGATACAAATTAAGAATTTCAGTAGAAAAGCGCTTAAAAGAGTTTTCAGTAAATTTTATTTAATTATTAAATAAACAGTAGATAATATTTGTATTGTTTGTGGTAAGTTTATTTCAAAAAAATAAACTTACCAAATCTTTTCGGGGGTGTCCATCAAAATTCAGAACTAATTTTTATTGTTTTTGATAATCTTGTTTAAAAAAATTATCACAAAAATTAAGTTGTTCCAATTGCTTTATCAAAAAAACTTAGTAAATATTTAAGCAAACGTTTAAGGCAAACGATTCTTAGTTTAATCAATTTCCTTACTACCTAAGTTAATTTAAACATTTCAAGAAAGGATATATATGTATAAAAAAATAAAAAAATAATCACTAGAACTTACTGTAATTTAAATAGGCTAGGGTAAGAATTAACATTCCTGCTGCATTATGACCAAATAAGGTAAATATTTGCGAACCTCCTTGTGTGCGCCACTGCCGACAGATGGCGGGTGGATGCTGACTTGCAAAATGTTTGCAAATTTATGCAACACTCACCTGTTCTGAAGCTGTAAGCTGAATTACGGTACATACACACACACACACATACACACACACGCACACACATACACACACCCGCACATCCAACATGATTACAGTGAAAACAGAATAAAGACGCGCGGACCGCCGCGGGCAGGGATCAATCCGCTTACATAGCGAAGCCAAAGGAAAGTGTTCCCACACAGTGGAACAAGTAGAACAAAAGTTGGACAAGAGCTCGGAAACTATACAGAGAAAATGAGGTCCTAGTTTTGACACACTTAAATGGTGTGGAAGTATTAATATTGCTGGGTAACATCAAACTTAAGGTTGACATTAAAAGAAACTGATAAATAAACAAAACTACAAATACCTACGATTTTGGTTTAACAAGAATTACACAATTTAAACACAGTTTAAACATTTATTTCTACACTTTCGGAATAAACAAATTTTTAAAAAAACAATAATAGTTTCAAACGAAATATTAATTTGATGTATGAAAAATTGTGATCATAATCATTATTATTTATTTTATTTTTTCTTGTGTATAATATCCTTCCCACCTTTTCCACACAACCCCCTTTTTGATGCGTGGCTATGTCTTTCAAGCAGCGGTAAAAACTATTATGCAAAGCTATGCAAACGTAAGGCATTGCCACACCGTGTGCCTCTTAAATACAGGGAAAACAAACCACAGGAACGAAGGAGGGAAAGTGGTGGCTTAAAAGAAGGGTAATGGCGGTTAAAATTTAAATTTCATTATCTTCACCCGGCAACGAATAGCTGAAAAGCCCATTGAGGAAATTCAATTCATAATGGCCAAAATGTCAAGCTGCGTTGCACAGTGGAAAATAAACACATGGTTTTAGATACCATACAAATAAGTATAAATGTATTTGTATTTAATAAATAATTTGTATTTAATAAATAATATTACTTTTTGTTCAGAAACGGTGTGAAAACTTTAAAAGGCTACAAAACCAGGAGATCAGTGCATTTATCTGCATCATTAACTCGAAAGCCGTGGTTTCTGACTTATAGCCGTATGACAGTAAAAAAGCAAACCCGTCATGAATATTTGCGAAAATGCACGGCATATTCATATGAATTGGTTTACCACTTAAGCTTCAAGGATTCTCCAGCCGAAGACTTCACTTGAGCGCTGAGCAGTCCGCCCGAATATCCTTCCGTCGTGCACAATTGTCTGTGAAGAGCTGCGCCCGATACCGCAGTCCTTCTTATTATCCTGCCATTTCAGCCGAACGGGCTGTTGTTGGTAAATATGCCGACCAATTGACGGCAAAACCAGAAAAAGGCCTCGATGGCCACTTCAGAACTCGAGCGGCGATTTATGGGGCATCGGCTTCAAGGGGTTGAATGGCCCCCAAGGCAGGCCATCTTGGCTTCAGAGGCTTCTGACTTCCGGCATTGATTTTCAATTTGTATGGCGGCACGTGAAGTTGTTCCACTTCATTTGGTATGCTCAGACAAAGGGCCGAATCGGAGGAAGTTACCCAAGTGAGTAAACACCCGCTCCTCCCGTATATCTCATTCCATGTTCTGAAGTCAGTGTTGCCAAATTAGATATTTTCTTTAGTAGAGATACAATTTTTGATAATTTCCACTTGATATCTGCTTTATGTAATGCACTGATGCGCTTATTTGAACATAAATTATTTAGCAGTAATGTGGTAATTTGGTTTTTGGCTTAAATTTAAGGCTTTTAGAATTTGTAACGATTTCAAAATTCACTCAAAAACATGTAAATCTTTAAAAGACAGATATTTAAAAAAAAAATTTAAGTTTAAGGGATATTAAAATTTAAAAAATTTTACGAACACATAAGTTTATCTTTTTTGTTATTCTAAGCACGCGCAGATCATAGTTAGTACCAATTTAAGGCTTTAATTATTTGCATTTTTTTAATACAACAATTTCCTTCTCAAATCTTGGCAACACTGTCTGCACACCGCAACTATCCTGCGATTACAGCCAGCCATTCGAGCGTCGTTTCGAGACCTAAACCAAATAGCCGCCTATCATCTGGGATGCGAGGCACGGAGGTTTCAGCTTCAGGTGAAATTGAATTAATTTGGCAGCATCCACTGAGCTGCTCCCAACCACGGAGACTGTTTTTTCGGAAACGGAAACCTGCATGCAAAGATCTAGGGGAACGGAGAGAAAGGGGGGAAATGGTTCCCTGTGCGCCTCATGGGCTATGCAATGCACTTTTATTTTCACGCTATTGGGCATTTTATGCACACAGAAACAAGCGCTCTTGGCTCTTGAAACTGCATTCAAGCGAAAGTGTAAACAAAACGCTGAAAAATTCAGCTCCTATTCCCAAAAAATTCGACGTTAGCTAATGAAGTGGAAAACGGTTTAAAACTCATATCATACATTGACGCTTGCCTTATTGTTATGCTACTTTCATTTAAGACAAATAAATTAAAATCTAGAAAAATCAGGAAAAAAAAGTTCTTGAAAATTTAAGTAGTTTAACGAAATATAAAATTTACGAACGAATTACACACAACTAAGAAACGAGGTACTTTAATTTACATTATTGCCGCTGCTGCTTTCCAACGGTTTTAATGGCAAAAGTAAAATACACATAAATTGATAATTATATATTGGTCGTAATGTTTTCCTTCCTGACTCATTCATCGAAAAGGGCATTTGCAATCAGCTTTTTGAATCGGGCCGGTGAACAACTTTTCAGTGTTGGCTGGGATCCGGCAACTGCCTGTCACATTCATTCCGGTTTTAATTGGAAACCACATTTAATTTGCCTGTTTTCTTGTTGTTGGTGCTTTTTCAGTTACAGATGCATTGGCATTGGTTATTGTTTCATAAAATATGGAATTCTCGCATTTAATATGTCGCTGATAAATGGATTTCATCGCATGCTCACACACAAAATAATGATGTAGTGGGCGCGCTTAAATTGAGTCACTTTCTACAATTTCGTTTCATTTATAAGCTTAAACCACATTGAAGGTTTTTGCATGTTTCTGAATGCATCTGTATATTGCTTATGGCTGCATTTAATTTTTAATTGAATTATTCGATCAAATGGGCCTCAACTTAATGCGTCGATGACCAGCAATTTATATTTTGCAGGTCCTTCCAATCAAAGTTGCCTGCATTTATAATTATTAAATTTCATTTGTTATGTTAGTATGTACTTATTTTGCAGCAAAAAGTATTTACACAATAAAGGAGAGTTTACCACAGCAATGCCATAGAAAATATATTAAATGTCAGACACCTTAACAACGAGAAAAAAGTTTTTAATTAACTATTTTTCATACTTTTACATTTTGTTGAAAAGTTAGACATTAGTTTGCAATCCAAAATGTGTTGCATAAATTCAAATAACATTATGTGTGTTATAAAGGTACAGCAATTTCTTAATGCCTTTTGGCAATTTCCCTTTAAAATTCCATTCCATTCAGTTTTAGCCTGCCAACAAAATTCCTGACACCGAACTCCAGTTGGAGCTCAAAACTGACAATAAAAATAATTTCGATTAATAATGTAGAAATTCTCCGAATGTCCTTTGGTTTTAGGATCCGCTTGGCTGCAAAATCAATTGGCAATGAACTTTCTGCCCGAACGAAAGTTTCAAAATATTTTCGATGCCAACGAAATTTATAAATAGAATTTTTCATCTTTTTCCTTTACTTGCCGTTCATGTTGGAATGAGTTTTGTCCTCAGAGCAAAAGGGCAAAGAGGAAAACAACAGCAGAAGCTTTTTGTTCCGATAGTTTTCCTCTTTCTCATTTTTTCATTTTCCATTTTCCATTGTGGGTCAAGAGCAGAGTCCCATTCCCCCGTCCTTGCCCCTCGTCAGCATCCCTTTTACAGTCTCAATTACGAAACTAAGCACAAATCATTAAACAAAATAATAATTTGAGTGGGAAACTGACAAATTGCACCACCCACATGGGCTTGAGGATGCCAAGGGTTGGAAAAGGGGCTCCGGACACACCTAAATCGGATGGCCAGGCCGGGTCCGGCCGAATGTCAAGAACAGGGCATTAAATTGTCCCAATGCCAAAAGTACACTTAGCGAAACACAAGAGCTTATCAACAAGTAATATTTTTTTAATTTATCTAAAAACAAAATCATTCGATTGAATAATTGTAAAAAAAATTAGAAATGTTCCTGTTCTTATTGCATACTTTAAGTCACGTTTATAATTGAATATGAAACCCCAAATTAAATTCAATTATTTGGGAAAATATTAAACATTGTGGATTTAAATGTAGTTGTAACTTGAGTTTTAGTATACAATAAAAAATAAACAACAAAATTTCTTTCCCGACATATGATGTGTTATTAAGAAATTATCACAGCTGTCAAATTGTTGAATTTTATTTATTTTTTAGTGCAGGACCAAACACCAGAAGGACGTGATGGGCACTCAGCCCCGGGACCTGACGTCTGCTTTTGGCCAGCCTGCGATTGCTTGGGTATCCTGGAGGCAGGAGGAAAATGGCAATGGCTAGTGGGGAACATTAATAATTTAGCCAACTTTTGTGCGCACTTAGGTCCTCTTTCTCCGTGTCGCTCAAGATGTGGCCAACAAGGATTTGGAAATTGTCAAATGTGAGAAACGCAGTGCCAGCAAAAGAGCAGTGAAAAATGTGAAAAACTTTCCTAATAATTTGCATACTTTTCGACGCGGCATGGAAAACTTTTCCGCACGCACGACTTCTGCCGCGCACACTGTATTAACTGCCACTTATTTCTTGGAAAAACCCAAAAGATGGATCGTAATTTGCACTGAATATTACATGGCAAAAAGACAATTATGGTTGTTAACTAAAAAAATATCTCATGCTCGATAACAATTAAACCATTTTTAGCTACCAACATTCGTTTTCCATCGTTATGCCATTTTATGTCTAAGCAATTTTCATTGGGTATATTTCACTAACGGTTTGTGTTATAATAACACATTTAATAAGGACTATAGCCAAAGTAAAACTAACAAACTTATTATGGATTTTTTTGGTCCGAGCTCCTTAAGTTACCTTATTAAATCCTAAAATAAATCTGCTTGCCCCACTGTGCTATAGCCTAGGCCACAGAAATTAGAGCGGGCGGGAGCTTAGAATAAATTTTCGCACTCTTCGCGAGTGCAAACAAAATTAACGGGCACGCGAACTTTAAGGCAGCCAGCTGACACGCCCTCCCATTCCACTCCCTATCTGTTGTGTTTTCGCCTATAAAGCGCAGTGCAGCACAAAAAGTTGCACGAATGCAAAAACCTTATGCGAAATTGTCACAAAAAGTAGCAGCAGCATCCTACAGCAGCGGACGGAGCCGGAGCCGCAAGTACAAAGCAAACCCGGGCCCGGACCCGTAACCGACCCCTTGTCCGCTTTTCACGCTCCGGAGTCCGGACAGCGACAGCATTTTTACGGCAAAGAGCGCACTTTTTCCCACGGAGCCGGCGGGCGAGTGCCGGCACTCTTTGTTGCCATTCCGCTGCTCTTCCTACTTTCCTGCCAAAAAAATATACTCAACGGATAACAAGTTAGAACTCTTTAATCGTGTGAACCGACTGTAAGATTCCTGGTAGTGAGTACATTTTACTGTAGGTAAATAAATAACTTTTTGTGATACTAACTAATAATTTAAAACATATCAAGCTAGCAACATTTTCAAGTCTTAAGAAGAATTTATTCGCTTAACAGAACTTTCAAAAATAATTTGTCAGTTTGTAACGCTTGTAGCGCTGGCTGACATAAAAATACGCATATAGCCCAATCGGGAATTGTAGTTTCAATTTGATAAAAATTATCATTAAATGGGTTTATTATCCTTATCCTCCTTATCAAATAAATGGGTTTATTGTACGCATATAGCCCAATCGGGAATTGTAGTTTCAATTTGAGTTTTAATTGCTGTAGGAAATCTAGATAAACTTTGTGGGATCGAATATAAGTAGTGTTTTATAAATATATTCTATATATCCTATTATACTCTTACGTTCAACTTGGTATACTAGGTATAGAAACTACAAAAGAGTGTTCAGCCTTGGCACTACTTGGCCCACATTGGAGCGCCAACTTAACCAACTTTTCAGTGGTCAAGCTTTGGTGGGCGGTGGTTGGTTGGTGGGACGGGATGGGGATTGAAGAACGCAGGACCTTAGACAGGCAGCTTGTTGCTTCTTTCCCGTGGACAAACTGCAATTAGCAATACTTTCCCTTGTCCGAGGCAGATGCGGAAATCTTGAGCACAGTTTGCTGGTTGTCTGGTTTTTGTCCCTCGAAAGTTTTATCATTTGAAAGTTGTTGAAAATAATGAACAAGCACGTAGTATTTGATGGTGCTTAAGAAGTTCCCCCAAAACAACTTTCTTGGGTGTTGAAATGTGAGCTCAAAAATGTTCGATCTTCTTACGTGGAGAATTAAAGTTTAGTCAAAGTTTTTAAAGGAGTTATATGATATATTAGAAGGAAAGAAAACTTTAAGCAGGGGCAATAAATAAGTAAAATATTTCCATATTCCAGATTAAAATTGTTACGTCATAAAATATATAATCTTTTTACTGAAATGCCATGCATCTGCGGATTTTTTAGTTATTTATTAAATTTAATTACTGATATAAAGTACGTGGCTGGTCTACTCAAAACCCATCATATCTTTAAAAAATGTAATGCAATTTATACATTGTACATGTTTGACCCTTTAAAATAATAAAAACAAATTTTCAGCCTGTGCCGTATTAAAACATTCAGTAAATCTGTTCCTTGAAAAAATATTTTGTTTAAGTGGTCAGCAACATAAACATACAATCAGGGGGAAGCGAAAAGTATTTAATTTAAATTTTATCCACCCCTTACAACCGAAGCTGATCCTTGTGCGACCTCCCTGGGGTACCCTGAAAATATTGCCTGAATTCCCTATCCAGTAAGGCCAAACAAATACCCAATTAATTAGTTGGAGCCCACAAACTTGGTCATTGTGTTTGGGTTTTCAACGTTTTTTTTTGTTTACCAGCAACCAGAGAAATATTCAACGATAACTTGGAGAACGAATTGGCTTCGCGTCGCTGGCGCTCCTACAAATTTCTACTGCCAGAAATTTCCCCCCACTTTCTGTGAAAATTATACATACACCTAAATACACGTGCACACACCCGCAATGTTTGTTGTTCTTGTTGCTGCGGTTGAGCTGGGTAAATAAAACGGAAAACAAATGAATATAAATGTGAAACAAACTAAGTCCAGAGAAAAAAAGGGAACACGATGCAGGGCGAGCGAAATGGAATTGCAACGGAATTTTGTTGTCCACTGCACGTCAAATAATAATAAGGTTTTTAGTTTATTTTACACATACTTAGTTCCCATACAAGTCAAAAGCTTACTAATCTAGAATCTAAAAAATATAAGTAAAGGTCACACATCCCATATAAATCGTTAATGTTGTTTAAACTGCCCAATCGTTCCCTAAAATTCTTTTAAGTTGTAAATGTTTCTTGCATGTAGCTTTTGCGATTTGTTCAGTGTACTATCATTGCTTGGAGTTTTTCCTGCTCATATTTGCTGCCACAGAGCTGAAAACAAAGGAAAAGAGCAGGGCGAGTGACCATTAATGGAAATCTGCTCAACGAAATTCGCATTGCAGAGCGGGTGCTGTAATAAGGAAACTCCAGACGAAACAGGTCGGCAGACAACACAGCAAAACTTCAATTCTAAAATCGAGTTTTGTGTGCACAATGTGCTCGCATTACTCATGCGCCCCGTTGGCCAGCACGTAATATTCGAAAGTGCGCAAGAAAACAAGACGGCAGAGTGGAAAAACTGCTCCTGCCTTATGCCACCACCGTTCACTTCGCCTTTGCCGTTGCCTTTGCCTTTGCCACAATAAAATGATAAATGAGTACGTGCACTCCAAGCTAAACGTATTTTAATTTGAAAAACGGAAGCAAACTCTGCTGCAGGAAGTACAATGTGGGAAACAAAAATAAACTAGAATGGCTGGTAAGGGCCTGCTCATTTTTCTTGTTTTTCCTTAATTATGCATTCCCAGATAGAACATGAAACTGATTTTCTCCCCAGTACTCCGAACGAATACGAACGAATGTGTACTCCCGGTACTTTCAAAATAAATGGGTCTATTGTACTTCTGGGGACTTTGTAATGAAACAAATATAGAGTAGTTGGCTTACCGACACTCATAGAAAATTTAAACATTTGTTAACCCATAAAAATTATATTACAGATGTGTTTAATCTTAATTTTTATAATAAAAAACAATTGCTTCATTTATTATTATATTTTACGCTAAACATTTCTTATAAAAATGTAGGTCCTAGAATTTAATCATTTTTTTAATTGGTATTAAATAGTTTCATAGTACCGGACAGTTTAAGGTCGAGTCGCTCAACTGAGGCATTCCTAGTTGTTTTTTAAGCAGCTGGTGGCAAGGGACTGGTCGACAATGTTTGTTTATGCAAAACTCATTTGACTCACGAGAGCAAGGCAAACGCAATGTATTTCCAATAGTGTCAACTTGATGTGTGAGCGCAATCATCTTCACTTTCCCCCAGCACATTGTGCTCCAGTCCCCGAACCTTTGCCCAAGCAAAATGTTGTTAGAGACACGGAAAGGCCCCACATGGGAAGGCCTATTCAAATCATCTGCCTTCTCCCCAGAAATCCTGCCATCGCAGGCCTTCTGGACATCTGAGCCGAGTAAACTGTCTGCCTGTCACCACGTTCGATAGAGTATCGACATTAAATTCTTGACTGGCAGTCGATATAAGGACAGGAATTCCCTGCGGCTATAAATTGCTTCATATTTGCTTTCAGCTTGTGGTCAAAAGTAATATGACATTTGTAATTTAGGGCACTACTAATGGTAACTTTTAGAAAGTAGTGAGAGATTTAAGTTTGGTTAACACACGACAGCTAAAAATGTATTTAGATATAAGCAAAATGCTTCTTTGTTTTTTGTAACTCCACGCATTTTCTGTGGGTTGTTATGAAGGCCACTAAAAAGGACCTATGTGTATTTTTTTAAATAGTGTTAAATGGCCTCATTGAAACCGTGTTCAGTAAAACAAATTTTATAATTAAATTTAACTCACACTTAACTTACACTTTCACAAATAAAATCGTAGGTTTCAACAAGTAAGCCAAGCCTTAAACTTAAAAAAAGGCTTCGAAAAAAACCACAAACAAAATCATGAAGCTAACATATGTATGCAAACAAAAACATTCCAAACTAACCTACCAAATCGTTGACGTCACATCGTGCGTCACCTTGCAAACAATATGTACGACTAGAACTGCAGTTGCATACTTTTCTGCATGCGGCCCATGAAAGTAACATTATTTTTTGATGTTATGCTTTTGGGCTGGTTCAAAAAAATATGCTTTCAATTTGGTTGGCTCACAAACAGGAGGCACTCAATTCGTTTTAGATTTGGCCATCAATTTACCGAAAAACATATGTAAGTACCCAGATACACACTGGAAATTCAATATTCCGTACAATTTTAGAGCACTAGTTTACCTGCTCTCGCATTTAGAGCATTCCTCCGGCCGGAACTCACCTGCAAGAAAATAAATGGAAATATAAATGAATTTTATTTTTGCGGAGAGTGTATAATTTATAAATAAATCAAATGTATGCAGACGAAAGTTTTTGGGCGCGTGCTTGTGTGTTGGAAAAACATGTTCAACACAATCCAAACCAAACACAGAGACTCAAAGCAAAACCGAGAAAAGGCCAGAACAAGAGAATAGATCGGGCCGAAATGCAGTTTGGCATAGTTAACTGCCAAAGTGGTCAAGCTGGACGTCCGGATTGGTAGGCCTTTGACTCGGCTTTCTCCCGGGGCAATTCTAATGGAAATTATGGAGCGCCTGGTGCCTCCAAACGAGCAGATGATTGAGTCAAAGGCATGAAAAGCAACATATAAATGATGGGCCACTCGAGCGCCCGGGGCCCCGGAACAGATATATACGCCCCACTCCTGTTCCTGGCAAATCCTTCAAATGCCAAGCCCGGTAACGAGCTAAAGCACAATATAGGACACTTAGAAAAACGAAAAGATTGCAACTTGGTGGAAGGCTAAAAGTTACAACTTCAATCCCAAGTCATAAAATGAAGATGTTTTTAGGGTGAAGCACATAATTGTAGACTGGTGAATTATATTAATTATATGTACAAATTAGTTGGTAATAGCATAAGTTTATGAACTCAAATTGATTATCAAATGTCGGATTTTAACAAGAACATTTAAACTAAATGTCTTTACGAACAGTGTTGAATAAATCTTGAAACACCAAGGTATTTCATTTAGAAGTACATTTCCAAAAATTAATCACACATTTTCCTTGAATCAAATCTGTATGTATATAAAAGTCGGGAAGTATGATTTATTTTCCAAGTGTTTAGTGCAGTTCATTCAATTTTTTCAATTCCATCTTCCTGCGGGGCAAGTGCACTGCACTCGTCACGAGGCTAAAGTGACTGGGTAAAAGCTTAAACTGAAACATTTTGTTTTGTTTTCCGATGAAGTGGAGAATCAGCTTCGAGAGTTTTGGCAAACTTGCTATCCACTACAGCGAGAAGATGCCAAAATACTCGTGGGGGAACTGAAGAGCATAGCAGCCACAAAATAGAAAGCCCGGCAAGTCGCATAAAAATAGATTATAAAATAGCAAATTAGAAATAAATACATATAATTCACCGAATTTTTTTTTATAAAGAAAAAAAATCTGTATACAAAAGTTAGTTTCATGAAGTAGTCATTTTTTTTTGGTGTTTAATATATCCCCTAATAAAATATTTATTTAGATACCTATAAATACAGAGATTTTTTCTCTCCATATTTAATATCCTCAAATTCACATTATGATTTAATAAAGGGCTTAAGCCAAACTAGAACTTTAACGAAGTTCTGCAAAGTTTTCCCTAATACCAAAAGCAGCAAAAAAGAAAGTTCTGCGGTGAACAGATATTAACAAAGTTGCGTGGACAGTTTTTAGTTCTGCACCCACGCAAGTAAATGCTTTTAATACTTTTTTAAGATGCCAATTATGGTTTTTTCAACGTAATAGTTGCCAATAAAGCTAGCAGAATATTTGTAACTTATGGTAATGTTAAAACGGCCCAATCAACAACAAACAACCTTAATCAGGAACAGATATTTGTAATATAATTTAACCCCGAAATGGACGTCCACAGATTTCCCTTCCATTAGGCTCAGTCTGAAATAAACAAATTCAAAATCCCGGAAAAAAAAACACATTCTATCCAGTAACCTCTTCAGGCCGTAGTATCCAACATTTGTTGCCGCAGAAAAGTTGAATCGAGCAAACTATTTTTTATGGCCAAGACTGGGCGAGCATTCATGCAGCATGTGGCGAGGGGATGGGAAAATTGGGAAATGTTCGGTGGCCGGGGAGGGGGGCATCATAAAAATAAATGAAAAGGTCACTTTGTATTGGTTGTGGGACAATTTAACACAGGCAAATGTGTATGCAACTGTAATTTTTCTGTCGGTGGCAGCCTCGCCTGGCAGCAAAACCATATGAAATAGCAACAATTGTATCCACACTGGCACACGAAATACATACCAAATAGTTGGGGCATGTCCTTGGGAGTAGCTGATGGGTGGTGGGCGGTGAGTCCTGGCAAAGTATTCGTGTGGTTCTGTTCGGTTCTGTTGGCCTTTCATTTGCTGTCCCACACACGCACACACAAACATTTACTCATAAGCCTTAACAAGCGCCATTATTATTGGACCCACACACCCCAGCAATTTCCCATTTTCCACACACTCACAAACACCCCAACTCACAAACACATGCTGCCAAATGAACATGTTAAGTTTTCAACAGCTATAAATTATTTCTTTACCAGGCACTCGGCTTTTTCTCTATGCTAAATGCCCCTAAATGAAAATAATTTATTGTGGTCATTAGGGGAGGTCCTCCCATCGGGTCCTCCTTTGAGCGTTCCTCGCATAACCTACAAGTTATTCCTGTAGCGGGTAATTATTTACACCCAGGCATCGGCAACAGTCGCACGAGAGCAGCATCAGCAATCGAGTTGGACCGATAGCCATCTGAGTCTAATGCCCTGTTAGTGTTATGTGGTGGTAACTGGTATTCCTAGATCAACTGGTTAAATTTTATTTCAATTACCAATAAAGATGTAAATAAAGATTTTTACTAGTGCTAGGGAATATTTATATATGTTTATCTACCTTTTAATTCGTTAAAATCTCCGTTCGAAATAAGACCTATAAGTATATATAGCAATAGACAACGTGTTTATTGATAACGTACGTTAATCTTTGCCAATTTGGGTAGATATCATGATACAATAATAATAGTAATGCTTATATAAAATTCTTAAAAAAAAGATTTACAGTAAAACAAGGGACAAATAAGTTTAACTTCAAATTTAAATCATTTCGTCAATTGATGAGGTTAAAAGCTTGTCAGATTCGTGATATAGTGATAAAATTTATTTTTGGTTTTTAGGCTTGTATTTCTTTATAACTAACTTATAAGTTCAATAAAAATATTTCCACGGCTTTAGGCAACTTTCCAAATAT
This sequence comes from Drosophila gunungcola, assembly GCF_025200985.1. Lineage (NCBI taxonomy): Eukaryota > Metazoa > Arthropoda > Insecta > Diptera > Drosophilidae > Drosophila > Drosophila gunungcola. The sequence continues at coordinate 7,156,713 of NW_026453179.1, forward strand.
ATTTCAAATTGTTGTCACAACTTTTTCTCTGCGATTTATTTTTTTGACTTTTCTTGAGTTCACCTGGACTTTAATTTTTTGCGCTGCTTACTTATGGTGTTCCGGATTTACTTTATGTGGTGTATGTGGTGTAGGTATGACAACTTACAACCCCTCTTCTTAAGATTCTAAGATAAATTAAATAAATTTTAAAGACTAAATACATATGTAACAAAATATTATACAATCTCCTCAGCTGGTCCTAAAAACTATATTTAATACATATAAAAATAATAAATGTTAGCTTGTACTTCTTGGGACCTTTCAATTGAAGTTTTTAATACTAATAAGCATTGAGAATTTCCATATCAAAAAACTCAACATCGACCCTACATTCAAAGCACTTTGTTTTACTCACGGATTGTTACTTACATAAATCAACAATGATTTTCGTTGGTGTTAATGTATACATTTATAAATCCTAATCAGCATAAGTAAGATAAAATAAACCTGTTCGAAGTTGCCGTAAACAATCAATAGGTGCGCGGAGCGGGTGGAATAGGGGCCACCGAGTCGTCCAATGTTGTGTCCACCACCGGGCGGTATTTGACCGAAGCGCAGCCCGCATTGTCCAGGACATAGGTCATGGTGTGTTTGCGCCAATGCTCATCTATGGGCTTCTTTTTTCTGCCCGGCCATCGGAGCCCCATAGTCTAGCTCATCCAGGCGGGTCTTGAAATCCTCGCGAGCATGCGAAGCCCCTCGACTCTTTTCGATTTTCCATGGCCGTGATGATGTGAACCGCATTGGCCAGCATATTCTGCAGCTCCAGAGTCTCGACGAGGTCGGTGTTCCACACCAGGGTGCGATCGGTGATCTTAATGTCCTTGAACTGCTGGCACAGCTCGGCGACCTTGAGCAGCCCCTTCTTGAGGAGTTTTCCCTCCCGGAAGACAGCCGCATGCTTGGTCATAGTGCGCTGCAGTTCCGCTCTTAAGCAAGCTGTCGGAGTGTCTCCGTTAGCATTGCGCAGCCACTTGAAGTTTTCCATTGACTTTTCCGTGGCCCTATCATCCACCTCGGGTGGCTTGTCCCCCGGACAACTGTTTTCGGCAATATCATGGGCACACACCCGTCCGAAGATGATCAAATCCAGCAGGGAGTTGGCCCCCAGTCGATTGGCCCCGTGGACCGAGGCGCAGGATGTTTCGCCGCAGGAGTAGAGGCCTTTGACCTCCTGTTCACAGCCATTCTCGTCCACCGTGATCACCCGACCCTTGTAGTTCGTTGGGATGCCGCCCATGATGTAGTGCACTGTGGGTAGAACCGGCACCGGTTCCTTGGTCACATCCACCTTGGCAAAGATCCTTGCGGTGACCATAATGCCTGGCAATCGCTCCCTGATTACCTTAGGATCAATGTGATGGAGCTGCAGGTGCACATGATCCTGGAGCGGACCGCAACCATTGCCGGCGAGGACCTCCATGGTCATGGCCCGAGCCACCACATCCCTGGAGGCCAGATCCTTGGCCTGGGGGGCATAGCGCTCCATGAAGCGCTCCCCCTTGGAGTTCAGGAAGAAGCCGCCTTCTCCGCGCACACCCTCGGTGATCAGACAGCCTGCTCCGTAAATGCCCGTGGGATGGAACTGCACGAACTCCATGTCCATGAGGGGCAGCTCCTGCCGCGACACCCAGGCATTGCCATCACCCGTGCACGTGTGTCCGGCGGTGGTGGAGAAGTAGACTCGACCACAGCCGCCGGCGGCCACCACGGTGTTGTTGGCCCAGAACCGATGGAAGGTGCCGTCGTCCAGCTTCCAGGCCAAGCAACCCACGCAACTGCCCCGCGACATGATCAGATCCAGGACGAAGTAGTCCACAAAGTAGTGGCAGCAGTCGGCGTACTTCAACGTCTGTCCGTACAGAGTGTGGATGAGGGCGTGACCAGTGCGATCTGCGCATGCGCACGCCCTTCTGGCCACCCCGCCCTTGCCGTAGTCCAGGGTCTGCCCTCCGAAGGGTCGCTGGTAGATCCTACCATCCGGTCGGCGGGAGAAGGGCATCCCGTACATGTCCAGCTCGTAGATCGCCTTCTCCGCCTCGCGGCACATGTAGTGGATGGCGTTCTGATCGCCCAGCCAGTCGCTGCCCTTGACCGTGTCGTAGAAGTGGAACTTCCAGTCGTCCTTGTCCATATTCGCCAGGGCGGCATTGACGCCGCCCTGGGCAGCCACCGTGTGGGATCGGGTGGGAAACAGTTTCGAAATCACGGCCGTCTTGAAACCCTTCTCCGCCAGTCCAAATCCCGCCCGCATTCCAGCTCCGCCAGCTCCAATCACAATCGCATCGAACTTGTGATCCGTCAGGGCATACTCTTCCTGGCAACTGGAGTTTCTAGCCGGGCATACCTGCAACCAGCTAGTCACACGTGAACACAGAAGCATCCTGGAAAGAGGCTGTGCTGCCCGCTTGGCGAACAGGCGATTCATTTTCAGTGGTAATTCTGGGTTAACTACGTGGACAGATCGAGTTTTGCGTTATTAAATCTACGAATTGTTTACGAATTAAGGTGAAAAACGCAAAGAGTTTGCGATTGCTAGAAAATTTTTACAGAAATTTTTAATTAAATGGTCTTATTTCTGCAAAAAAATTTGTTTAAAAAATCCTGCAATAATTTCCGTTTATTGTCAAATCAATCAATATTTTTTTCTTTCTGTTATTATTTATCAAAATATATTATAATCAATAACTTTGTACTTTAACACAAAAATTACACTTGTGTATAAAATATATCTGAAAGATACTAGGAATATGAAATACTAAATTTTAAAAGTCCTCGCATTAAGTGGAGAAGCTTGCGAAATTGCGCCACTAATTGCAGAAGTTTTTTGTCAAAGCTAAATCAACATTGTCACAGGCGGACTTCGTTTGGTGTTCCATCTAATGTTTGCCGAGTCACGCCATTTTCAAGTTTGGTGCTCGTAAAAGCTGGAAATTTCCACGAAAATCCTGCCGCGGCATTGAAGAGCAAGAAGTAGACGAGCGGCAAATGGCCAAGATGGTTAAGATGGCCAAAAGCAAACACGGAGAGATCGGACCGGGCAAACATACTTGAGCGCAGCGAAAACAGCAGAAGACGAGCAGTATATGTAAATGAGTCTGGGTTTTGGGTCTGCGTTTGGGTTTGGGTTTGGGTTTGGGTTTGCGCTTGTGTTTGTGTTTGGGTTCGAGCAAACAGACTGAAAAGGGGCGAACCAATGGGCGGAAAGCCAAGAATGGCGAACGAAAGACTTCGGACACGAACTCGATCGCTGGGTTTGCTCTGGGATCGATGATATCGGCTGGGATATTGGGATTTTCCCGCCGGCTAATTGCGCCCAAAGGACATGCGTACTTGCATGCGTATCCTGTGCAAACCGAATGCCGGCCCCTGATTTTTTCCTTTTTTCGACGGCTGCCTGCTCGGCGATCGCACTCTCGCGTGTTTGCTTTATGAGTTTACAACCTCAGCCTAATTGAGGCGGGGAAATTCGCTTAGGCGGCCATAAAATCGAATTGTTTGCAAACACACAAGCAGAAAGGATTGGCCATAAAGCGGCTACAATGCCGTGCGGTGAATATTTAGGGCAAGGACGATCCCCTCGAAAGGGTTGAGGATCGCGGAGGGTTGGCCTGCTTTTCCGCGTACTCCTCCGCCCGAATTCTTAATGAAAACGTGCGGCAGCCTTTAATGAATGGCCGACGGATAGGTAGCCAGTCAAATCCGTCACGGGTGCGACAACTACATTGCGACCATTCGATTCACTTGTCCATCCGCCAGATACTTTTCTCCATTAGCCCAGCCGCTCAGCCTCCGCCGGCCTCCCCTCCATTTCCATCTACTGCTATTTTATTGAGTTGCCCAGTCTGTTGATTTTTCCCATCTACTCCCGACGAATGGTTGTAGCAGACCTCAAACTAATGGCCATCGCTGCCGCGAGCTGTTTGTCTTTCAGCGCCATAGAATGCCCAACTTTTCGACCGTTCCCAGCCCCCCGGATGAAGTCGGTCCATTGACACGCGGCGATGACTTGGAACCGACTAAAATGCGAGCCGGAATCCACTAAAAAATTCAGACAGCGATTGCAAGCGGCGCGTGATCTCGAAAATCACGGAAAAGCTATAAATAGTTGCCGCTAAAATATACAAATTGTTAACAACCCAGCAAACTTTCAACAACTCGAATTAAATGGCAGCCTAGGAAAACGCTATTCGTCATTTATTATATTCTTTAAAATTAGCACTCAAATTTAGGCAATAATGAATGGATAATTTGTGTATATTTTTAAATATGTTCTTTTTCTTTTTTTCTAAGTAAAGTCATTAAGAAAATATTTTAGGATTCCATTTTAAGTTGAAATGACAATTTATCCATATACTTCCATGATAATTAAAGAAATAAGGAATAAAATATATTAATAACATTTTGTAGTAGGTAAATAAAACAAAGTAATAAAAGTCTTTTATGAAGTGTAAAATATTTTTTTTTTAAATCCTACTATTGAGTCTTTTTAACCTGTGATCGTTACTCAGTCATCCTTGATTTTAATATTCCATATCAAATCGATTTTCGAACCCGTTTAACTCTAATTCTAATGCCAAATATTGTTTGGCCGAGTGTTGTTACGCACCGCCCCAAAAACTAAGGAACTCCGCCCCGGGCCAACTCATATTTTGGCCAAATACTCAAATTGACGCCTTGGAGTCAAATGTTTACAACTCGAAATTCTGCTGAAAAATATTACCAAAAAAAAAAAGTGTTTCATCGGCAAACTCGTTTTGGGCTGCAAACAGACCCCATGGAAAAAATAAAAAGTTTTAATTGGTTGCTTAAACAAAACACGAAACGAGCGTCTAAACAAATCAAAGCCAGTCCGTGGCGTACAATGGATAGGGCCCAACGGACAGAAAGTCCAGACTTCAGAAAGACGGAGAGAAAACAACAATCAAGAACCGAAACCTTTCCATCTCGTTTTCTAGGTATGAACTCTTTTGATATAACTACATAGTTCTAAAAATGGCAGTTGTATTGTGACTTCAATGATCATGTTGGTTATTTCCCAAAGCCATTTTATAAACATTCAAAGTCAATTTATTATTGTGTCCTACAACACAAAAAATGTATTTGTAAATTCAATTCATCAACTCCAACAAAAATATTTAACGTCTGTTAAATTTATATGTAAACCAAAGTTCATATACCCTTGCATTTATTAGAAAACTTGTCAACACAATTATAAAACCAGTTCAAATTTATAAAATTGTAAAAAAATATATTAAGTTTTTAATTCTTTAAACCTGATTGGATTAGTAAGAATTTAATTGTCATTATCGTTTTCGAATTGCCATAACTCCGAATTTACTTTCGTTGAAAACAGATTTTTTGAAGATTTTCACACCTTATGTCAGCAAAATAGCAATGTTGCCTGATCCTTGTAAAATAAAAACCCAGTTTTTGATATCTCGAGTATTCGTTTAAGAACCTATATTGCTATGGCAGTTGTATGATATAGGCGTCTGATCTCGGCTGTTCCGACATATGTTTATACGTACATATTATGTTATTTTAACAAGAATTGTGATTTGTTATAGAAAAATCTTTTTAACCAAGAATATTGAATATAACACCCTCTGCAGGGGTATACAACAACTCAGATATTATAAATAATATTTATGCGACAAACCAACAATTCATAGTTTTCTATACCGAAAAAAGCGTAGTTTTGAATGTTTCTTTGCCAAAAAAGTTAAGCGAACATTGTGGTCAAAAGTTAAGATGATTTTTCTGTGTGCAATAAATTTGAGCGGCTGAAACACGTTTCACTTAATTTTTGGCGCATGCAATATTGATCGATTATCCACGGACGGGGCCAACAGCGGGGCTCAAATAAATCCCGCCTAGGACTCCAGTTCTGAGAGTTGTGCTCGCCCTGAGCGATCCGACCCACCTGAGAGCCCCGCCGAGGGCTCTTCTACCTGGTGGCAAACAGGCTCCCAGGCGATGGCCGCAGATTGACCGGCTGGAGGAGCGAGTGAGAGGCGAGATGGCGAAGCGGTCTTACCTGTTAGAGGGTAGTGGCCTAACCATCCGCTAACCGATCACCGATAGGGCCAGAAGAGGACGGCTATAAGAGCGGGAAAGAGTTTCGCTAGCCGGCCATCACGGGCCAAACAACCGAAAACAACAACTACAACGACAACTACAACGATGTCGGCCAAAGACGAGAAAAAAAGAGGAACCGAAAGCGCGGCTTGTGATGGTTGAAAAAATTAGCACCGATCGTCGATCATTAGCTCGGGAACGGTGGCAACGCAAACACACGATCGGCGGCAGCGCACAACTCGGAACTCGACTCGAATTGAAAAACTTAAAAACCTGAAAAAAGGCACGCGGTCTGCGGCTGTCTCTTCCTTCTCTCATCTGATCTTTTCGAAAGTGATCCGTGGCGTTTTTCCCGTAGTTAAAGAGATCCCCGGAAAAAACAGTGTTTAAATAAGTGCGTGATTTAGGTGCATTCCAAACTAAACTTTAATCAAAACCAACCCATCTTGAGACGGAGTTTTTCAACTGGATTATATCGAAAACGCCGAATTACGGCGCGGAGCATTTTTCCAAATATGTAAGTTAACTTAGATTGAAATTTAAGTCTAACAGTGATTATACAAAAATGTCATTATCAGATTTTATTGTACATTTTAATCAAATCCGTGGAAAATGCAAAAATAGATAGGATAATTACCTATAGGTATAGCATCCCCGAAAAAATGCCAACTTAGTGAATATTTTTAAGTGAATGAATAGTGCAAGACCATGAGCTTAAGACATTTATAAAATACTAGAACCCATAAGAAAAAGTATCTTGGCTGGCTTATATAAAAAAAAGTTTCTTTAAGTAGTTTCGTTTGTGAATCGACAAATTTTTAATAATTAAAATTAAGCTTAGGAAAAAATTCGGGTATATTTTACATTACAGAAATATTTGTTTGAAACATATTTTTGACGAAAATGTTGCATACAACCAAAACCCGTCGGCAAAAAAAATATATATTGACTTATAAATAAATAAATGTACTTGGGACTATGATATTATATTATGTTACTACATAAGCACATAATGTTTTTGGGAAGACCTTTATTTAGAAAAATCTAATGCTTATGATATAAGATATCTAATAACGCTTTAAGCGTCACTTATAAATTCAAATATTGCAAGGAGCTTACTCTTTTACTAGTTGCCAAAACTCTGTGAAAAAAAGCCCGATCACCTATTTTGAATCCCACAAAATTTAGCAACTATAAAATTAAATGACCCCAAAATCAAAAGCCGCCCAAAAATGCATATTTCACTATAGTCCCTTCTCCGAATCGAGAGCTGAGAGATCATAAAATGTCAGTGCTTGTTTCTCTGTGTGACATATGGCCATAAACGTAATCAAATAGCAAATTGGCAAACCTATTTAAGCGAACGTGTGAAAATCAAATGCCGAAACCAAACAAAACCACCAAACAGACACTTTTTGACACTTGGCCAAAAAAAAGTGTTGACGAGCCGCCCGAAATCCAGCGGGCAAGTGACAAAATCCCCCATTAACGATCCTAATAATACCTCTAATGACATAAAACAGCAGCCGAGAAGGGGGCGGGAGGAGTTATATTTCTGTGGCCGTGGGCGTGGCAGACGTTCACACGCAAATTAGTGGGGACATAAGAATTTCAACGCAGACTTTCAGACATGGATTGCCAAAAAACACCAAGTCAGATCGATCGGCCAGTCAATTACGACGCATGTGAAAATTATCCTATTAAATGCAAATCAAAGATGCCCATAAACAGACCGAAGGAGCCCCCTCCGCCCTACCGCCCCTCCCCCGCAGAGCGTTTAGTACTTGACAAATGCTTACTAATTAATTACAGTTTGTACAAAATTTTAGTACGCCGCTCATAAAGTGCGCCTATCAGTGTGCCGTGCAGTGCAGAAAACAAAAGTGTGACAATCGGCGTGAACGACCACGCCCACACCGCCCCCCCCCCCAAAAGAAAAAAACAAAGGTAGCCGGAAAAAGCAATCAACTGGCTCTTTCTCAAGGCGTGACCTTTGACATTGTCCTCCGGAAATATGGCGATTGGATTCCCCTACTTCGCTGGCATTTCCGTTCTTTCGCTGGTTCGCAGGTTCGCAGGTTCGAATTCAGTGCGCCCCCGCAGTGTCTAAATTTAAATTCGGTTTATTTTCATGCGAAGTGGTGTGTGAAATTTAGCAAATTTGGTTTAATCGCCTCCGATGGGCTACCAGCAAACACTTGTCATCGATGCCACCCGCAAGCATCCTGAGCAGGTGCGAAATATAATCCTTTTGAGCAAACCGCGAATCGAAGTGGATAAATCCGTAGCCTAGCGAATAAATACAAGTAACAATAAACGTGTAAGAATGTTTGGGGGGATATTGCCAGGAGTTTGGGGGTCATTGAATTTTTAGCTGCGTAATAGCAAATAAGTTAAATGGTTGCTCGTAATTCAGTAATATATTAATTACTAAAAGAACATAGGTATGTGAAAAACATTAGGCAATCATAAGTAAGTAAGATAGATATAGATAGTAAAGAACCAAATGAAGTTTAAACAGGTAAACAATAAAGGCAGAGCAATTTTCGTGTTGTGCAAAGTAAAACAATTTAAACACACTGAAATTTTTCTAATTAATACAATATCATGTTAAATTTGACTTTCTTAATTTAAATAGTTATAAATAATTAATACTATTCAATAAAAGCGAAGGCTTCATACATTTACACCCAATAAAAGCAATTTAACAGGTTCATAAAAAAACTAGTCTTTTCAACTTCATTTAAATAGGAATAAATTAAGGAAATAATCCAATTGCTGTGCACCCAATTAAAGCTTAACTATCACTATTAAATGCGGCTTGATTTTTCAATGAATTTAAATGAACTTTCTATGGTTTCTGAAAAGCCAGCTTAATAAGAATTCATATTTGATGAGCCGGCACTCCCTCTCCTACAGTTTTAAGATAAAAAAGTGCAAACGTGAATGTGTTTTTATTCACGACCATTAGTACGTGTTCGTTTGTGCTAGTACTTTGAGTACGTAAGCGCCATATTACAAAAGGTTCGGTTCGATTTCGAATAGCGCGCATATTTCATACGAAAAAACCTCTCAAAGCGTCTGAGTAAATATCAAAGTCACGAAATGATTCAAAAATCAACAAAGCCAACAACAAAGCGGATGGGGAAAGAGTCGAATGCAAACCCCAAAGCCGAAACCCGTCATGGCTGCCATCAAAAGTCAAAGTATATACTATACCACATAGACAGGGGCAAACAGTCACACACGCTCCCGCTCCCTCGGATGAGGAGACAACACACAAAAACAGCTTTTCATTAAGCTTAGTGATGGGACCAAAGACTTGGAGGCTGGAGTGGCGGTGCGGATCGATGTGGAACACAAACACGGCCATGAGCCATCAGCCATCAGCCATCAGCCACCAGCCATGTGGGGAACCATCGTCGGCACCGTCATGAAGAGTGAATTTTTATGATGTCGTCTATTGGGGACATGAGAAAAACGCGCCAAGAATCGCGTGAAAATTAGGATAACGCGGCGCGAACACGAGCGGGAAAAACGGAAACCCTTCAAAATCCATAAACTGAATTTAACTTTCCGCCAAAGGGTTAGAGTGGTTAAACTTTTAAATTCAACTGATTGAAATCAATTTTATGGGGGAAGCTCTTGGGAAATTTTAATTGGGTGTAGATTAATGTTTATAGATGAAAGCAATCTTTAACCACAGTTGTTATTACTTAATTGTTTGAACTATCTTTAATAAAATATTTATTAGGAATCATACTTGAACAAAAGGAATAGTGTTAAAACCCACAAAAATTGAGTACACTGATTTATGTTCTTTCAAAAAACACCACATTGATTGATTTGCTTTTCCCGCTTTAGAAGCAACTAGGAAGTATATCTACTGATTGATTGTGGAGATGATTTTATGTGGGTCTCACCTAGAACACTAGAAAAAAACCTGTTCGCTTGACACCATCAAATTAAATGGTTGACAAATACGAAAGACATCAAACCGCATTCGGTTACTGCCATTTTTATGATGGAAGATGGGTGAAGAAATTTCCCATAAATCAAATCTGGATCCAAGAATCAAGAACAATCAGTCTTAGGTATTTGGGGTCGTTCCCATAAAAGAATCCTAGACGGCGGCACTTGGCCTCCAATTCGTGGCCCAATAAAAACAAACAAAACAATTAATACATTTTGTTAATTTATGATTACAAAACATTGCGAGAAACACTTTCGGTGGAGGGGGGGCTAAGAATTTAGACATCAGCCGAACCGGCACATCTGAGGGGTTTTCGAGCATCCGAACCGTACAAATGACCCTGGCCCAAACCCGACGCAAAACAGAGGTGTTTGTTGCCGCGGCCATAAATAAAAAGGGTGCCCGTTGTTTATGGCCAGCCAGCATCTCAGCCATCTCAGCCAACTCAGCCAACTCAGCCAACTCAATCCCAGTTCCAGTCCCAGTCCCAGTCCCAGTCTCAATCCCAGTCCCAGTCAGACGCACTCGCAGACGAAATGCCAGGCATGGCTAAAGTGTGCAATATAATTAAAAGCCGACAAGAGCGCTGGTTGAGCATTTTCTAATGCTCCTGGGACAGTGCTGTAAACGCATAAAGCCGACACTTCGTCTTCTTCGCCAGGCGGGTGAGATTGAGATTGCTTTGATGTAATGCCCATGCACACTGACCACCGCCACGAAACCATTTTTTTTGGAACCCGGTTGCGAGAATGAGTCAAATAACACCGAAAATCAAAGAAAATGTCTTAATCAGGGACCGTAATGATTATATGTTTTATTAAAAAATTACTTTTCAACGATTATTTTCGAGTTTTACGATTTACAGAAAAAATAACAGTTACATTTTGAGTTTTATAGTAATCTCAATAACAACGATTATATGTTCGGTTTTATTTTCAGCTCTACAATTTATGATTGTTCTTTGAGTTTTATTTTCAGCCTGACTTGATCAACTAAATAAGAATTATTCCTTAAGTTAAATTTTTTTGATTGAAAATAAAACTTAAACTCAAATTTTTTTGAATATACTCTTATAACCGATTGTGGAAAAAGGAAAATGGAAATAGACTAAGTGGACTACGGCATTTCTACAACAAACGAAACCCGCATGAATATGAATGTTAAAAACTCTCCAAGGCTAGCGTTATTTGTCAAGCTGAAAATAAAACTCATAGAACAATTATTATTTGTGAAACTAAAATCGTTAGATTTAAATAATACTCAAATAGTAATTGTATCCCTCAAGTTTTAAATTTAAATTGAAAAAATAAAATGACTTGTAAGTTCGATTAGTTCTAAAAATAAATAATTAATATTTTCGGTCTTGTTTCTATTAATTGCTAGAGTAAAATATGCCTAAAAAATTACTCTACGTTTTTAGGTATTAAAAGTGTTTACAATTCTTAAAATCCAATAACTACAAAAAATGGCTAAGAATTCTAGAATATTAGCCTTTTTAGGGCTATATTGATTAGGAAAACTATGAGAATTAGTATTATTGTTTGAGCTAGAGTTTGCCATTGAGAATTTAAGATTTATTTATTTTTTAGCTTTTATTAACAACAATTTAAACGTTTGAGAATCAAAATGTTGAGAACAATTTTTTTTTAAATTGACACAAACTGAAAAACTATAACATTTTTTTAGTCATTATTAAATTTATCTCACAGATCTCTTTAAATATTTCCGAATATGATTTGTAATTACTATTAAATTATCCTAGGACAGTGTAGGAGACCTATGGATCCTGGGCCGATCATTTTTATGAGACGTTTAGTGAGCAACAAGTTCTCTCTTTCAATCTTTCTTAACACAGGAAGTGCCTTTTGGGAATCACAAGATAAATAAATCAAGTGAATTAAAAATTTTCAACATAATTAATATTATTAAACGAATTTAATTTAATGTGAAACTAAAATGTTGATTTATCATTCTTTCTGTGCATTGCAGCTGACATGACCACATCGCACATCTTGTCCGCCGTGGATCCAACAACCGGACTCAGTGGCAATGTGTCGGGGGGAGGAGCAGGTGGGGGTGGTGGCGGCGGAGCTGGTGGCAGTGGTTCGCCCCAGCATGTGACCCACAACGGACATGGGCATGGTCATGGAATGGGGGGCGTGGTGGTGGGCACAGCCGGCGGTGCCGGCGTATCCGGCAATGGCGGCCATCGGGTCGTAGGCGGAGCAGGAAGTCCCAACGAACTGGATCGAAATCTACGCATCTCCTTGGACGACCGGGAGCTCTGGTTGCGTTTCCAGAATCTCACCAACGAGATGATCGTCACCAAGAACGGCAGGTGAGTCAGTGAAATTTTCTGGGGGCTGTTCGAATTTGAAATGTGCTAAACGGCGATGGCGGCGCATTTTGTTTTCCTATGCAAATTGGCAATGAGTTTTTGCGCTTTTGTTTTTGCTGCATCAGTTTTCCATAGTTTTCATCTCACTGCCCGTCGTTTGCAAGTCATAATGAAGCGATAACGTTTTCCCAGTTCAGGTTAAAATGAATGCACTCGGAAAAAAAATGCACTTCTTTGTTTTTAAGACAAAATTAGGTGCAAGAGTGGTAGGAATATTTGAATACCAACAATAACCAAGGATTAATATTTGAAAAAAAATGTACTAAATTAAGTTAAGTTAAGTTTTTTTTTTTTTTTTGAAAAGCTTTCCTTTAGATCTAACTACTTGAGAATACTATAAACCCTTGTTTATATCTAAGCTAAAAAATCTGTTTCTTAAGCTTGTAAACTAATTCATAAAAAGCTAATTTTTAAACAACTACTTAATGGAACTATAAGGCGAATTTAAAAATTTGTGCAGAAATATGTTTAAACTTAACTAAAAATGGCGTAGGAAATCTAAACAAATGGGAATGATTTTTTTCAGAGTGTATAGAAAAGGCTGTACATGTGTTTATTTACATGCCAGCATTTCTTGAAATAACTAAAAATATTTACCAATTTACGGGGAGTGTGTGTGTGCGCGAAACGCGCGTTTAGAACTTGGAACCGGGCCGAAAGACGAGATCCGAGATCCGAAGGGAGGAGAGACGAGGGTCGAGAGTCGGTCTGCTGGCCTGGTCAGGTGCTAATTAGCGTGGCCCGGCAACAGCCGCCATCTTGTACTAATTGTTGTGGAACAGAGCCCGCATGAGCAGTTCCAATATTTGCCCGCAACGCAATCCGGACCGACCCTCTTCCCTCCGCCGGCTCCATCTCCAGATTTGAACTCCGCCTTTGGGGGATTTCGGCTGTGGTCTGGGCCAAAGGCAAATGCAATGGCAAAGGTAAACGATTCGTGGCAGTTAACCATTTGCGCTCACTGTTTGCCCACTATTACGAATGCATGGCAACTGTTATATAACTGTTATAATTGCTAATTGCGATCCCCGTTGTCACACACAGGCGCATGTTCCCCGTGGTGAAGATCAGTGCCTCGGGTCTGGATCCCGCCGCCATGTACACCGTCCTCCTGGAGTTCGTACAGATCGACTCTCATCGCTGGAAGTACGTCAACGGCGAATGGGTGAGTCTTTTTGTCTTAAAGTTCGGTTTGAATCTTTAAGCATATAACAAGATCGAAGTCTGACAATATAATTTCTTTATTGTATAATTTCACACTTTTTATATATTCAAGTTGGAATTTGGGGATTTTTACTTTGGTTTGTTTAAAAAATTTGCTAGTTCTCGAGATGTTTGCTTGAGATCAATCTATTTTTATAGAAGCTTTTAATAAAGCGAAAATTTCAGTTTCAGTTTAACTAGACTCTTAAAATTTAATTAGAACACACTCTAATGCCTTATATTTTCCATAAAATTTCTTATCAAGTTGAAAATATATTTATTTATTTATTTTCCCCACTTTGTAGGTTCCTGGTGGCAAGGCGGAAGTTCCCCCATCGAACCCTATTTACGTACACCCCGAGTCTCCCAACTTCGGTGCCCACTGGATGAAGGAGCCCATCTCGTTTGCCAAAGTGAAGTTAACCAACAAGACCAATGGCAATGGACAGGTGAGCAAGCCTTGAGACCTTAACTACTTAAGCTGTGATTACAACTAGCAATTCTCCCCCAGATAATGCTAAACTCTTGCACAAATATGAACCGCGGGTGCATTTGGTCCGAGTGGGTTCCGAACAGCGGCACGTGGTGACCTATCCGTTCCCGGAGACCCAGTTCATAGCGGTGACCGCCTACCAGAACGAGGAGGTCACCTCGCTGAAGATCAAGTACAACCCCTTTGCGAAGGCCTTTCTCGACGCCAAAGAGCGACCGGATACGCTGTATCCACACGACACCCACTACGGCTGGCTCATACCTCCGCCCACCCACTATACGGCTGCAGCCGCCGCCGTGGCCGCTCCGCCGCTCTCCATTGCCCAGAGCCACGGGCTGGTGGCCTCGTGTCCCAGTGTTTCGTCGGCCGGTTCTGTGGGTCCCTCCTCGGGCGCCACTTGCGATCGCTACGGCAGATCGCTATCCGTGCGCAGTGCGGCACCCACTCGCACCACGCCGTACAGCCGACCCAGGGTGGTTTCCGGGTCCGGATCCAACGGAAGCGTCGGCAATGCCTCGTCCACGTCGCCCCAACCGCCGTCGGCTCCGCAGACGCCCACCAGTCTGCACTCCTCGTCCACTGGGTCCGTGAGCACCAGTGTGAGCAGCTCCAGCGCCGCCGGAATCGGTTCTGCGGCAGGTGCCGGATGCTTCAGCAGTTCCTACGCCCAATCCGGCTTCATGCCGGTCGAAGCGAGTCCCACGGCCTCCGTCTTCTCCTATCCCAGCAGCTGGCAGAGCAACGGCAACTACTGGAACGCCACCAGCGTACCAGGACCGATGCCCATGAACGTGTGCAGTGGCCGCAATATCTGTGAGTAATCCACCAGGTTGCCCAAGAGATGACCTTTTGTTTTCATTAAATATCATACAATATCAAGACTACCACCATTACATATGATACAAAATGTATATAATGGAACTGTTGTAAATCTACTGACGTCTTGTTAAACATTTTAAAAGGTGGCAAGCTAATAGAGATATAGAATTATATATCCTTTTAATTGATTTAAACCAACAACACTGGCAGACTAAAAAAGGCCCAGACCAAACGCTATTGATTCTGAAAGGATTTTATCTACAGATGTTGCTTAAACTTCGTTTTAGATAATGTTTTCCATATTTTTGTTTGGAAGACTCAAATCTAAGGCAATTATTCCTTATGTTAATCCAATTTAACAGACTTTTAATGGGCAATTAACAAAAAGACCTGGCAAAATTTCACACTTACGCCACAGAATGACCCCATACTGACCTCCGCCCGTGTCCACTTGCAGCCTCCCACAACTCGCCGTCGCCCACGAACGGATCCCCCAGCTACACGACCTCCTCGCCCAGCTACACCATCCACCACCTGACGCCGCACAGTCACCAGTACAACATGGCCCAGACGGACATCTACGGAACCGGAGTGGGTGTTGGCCCCGGGGCCGGGGTCGGGGTCGGGGCGTCGGGATCTCCGCAAGCGGCGTACGGAGCAGCCGCCCACCAGGTGTACCATCCCACGCCGACCTCGCCCACCCACCAGCTGTACACGAATGCGGTGCTGAATGCGCCCTCGGCCCTGAGCTATCCGGCCAGTGGCTGGCACAACGGATCCGGGGCGGAAGTACGGACTGTACCAGAACGCCGCGGCCGCCTACTACCAGCCGGAGTACATTCCCCTGGAGATCGGGTAGGTTGAATCGGTGGGGAACTGTGCGCTCTTACCGCTAACGTAGCTATCAATGAATCCCCGCCACCCCGCCTTGCAGCTACGCCGCCCATCCGCTGGAGCCCGTGGAGGTATCGAAGACGCTGGACGATCCGCAGGCCGCCATGTACAAGCCGAGCGACGAGCAGGGCTCGGTCATCACGCTGGAGTGCGCCGGTGCCGCCCTGAAGAGCTCCCACGACATCAAGATAGAGTCCTCCTCGCTGGAGCACTCCGTGGAGCGGGCACCCGTCTCCGGCGGTGCTGCGGTTTCAGTGGTTTCAGTGCCCACCGCCGTGGTCAGCGGAGCCGCGGCAGTCGGCGCCGATACCTGGACACCCCTTACACCGCCCCAGAGCACTCTGCAGTGATCGGATGCCACGGATAGACACCACCAGCCTTTAGACGCATGACCGCATGGATGTTCGATCAAATTAGACGTAAACGCCCTATGTTAGTAACGCTACTAGTAAAGTAGTAAAGCACACCCAACCGCAATCGCACCTATTGTAGAATTATCTATATGCTGTAAAACACTCTCCTATAAAGTCGTAATCAAAGTACACAACGGTTTGGTTTGAAAAGGAGACTGGGAGTTTTCGAGTTACAAAATTTAAGCTCAGTGGCTCAATGTTGCATTAATCTTTGATCAAAGAAGGCTTCTGTTTTGGACACTTTGTAACATATCTACATACTACCTATCATACGTTCAATGCTCAAACATTTTAGGAAACAATTTGATACTATGTAATAAGAATACATTTGACATGGAAAATCGTGTAAAACCCTTTTTAAGCTTTGAAAACGTGTAATATGCGTTTGAATCCAAAAAGCCAGAAGGAATTATTTCACTGTTTCAAAATATAACGAGGTAAGATACTTACAAAACAGCACAGCACATTTCCCAGCGTTTAGATTTGATGTTTTGGAATAAAGTGTAATATTTAGTAGTAAAATATTTGTTCGTGCTAGACTCCTGTAAGGATTTAAGCAGTTTCCCAGGCAGTTTTTGCCACCGTGTTGCACCATAAAAGTCACACAGTCCGGGCCACAGAGTGCAGCATTGCATCGCCATAGTAAAACAAAAGATAAAGTCTTGAGTTTGCGTGGGGTCAGCGGCGAAGTGACTCCTTTGGTATTTGGAATGGCAGCTATTAAACTTAAAATCGTCTTAACAATTACGGACAATAACGATGTGAGGCCGGGAGAAACCCGGAAGCCAAGCTTAACTCAGGCATCCTGCTCATTGTTGGATTCAAAGGGGTATTCAATTCAGTTCAAAAGTTTGCCCCATCCTGCGGGCCACTCGCAGCCAGACAATGGAGCAGTGAGCACTTGGCAGAGTCAGTGCCCACGGGCCGATCTCCAGGCGGCAATCTGCCAGGACCAATCCAGCCCGGAATGAGCCCGGAATGACCACAAAGGACCTCGGTGATAATGAGTTTGGGTTATACGCGTCTGTTGGCCGGGCCGACACAGTGCATTAGAAAGTGGATGGTAACGGCCACTGAATGTGCCGCCATTCACCTGAATTGCCGGACACCCGCACGGCAGAAATAGTTGGTGCAATTAAAATTACACGGCGGAATCATTTGTGGCGGTTTAGAATAGAATGGGTACACGGGAAAAAAATCTGCATTCTGGCAAATTGGGAAATACATGGAATTCCGAATTTAATTAGAAGGAATTTGGGAAAATGTTTTAGATAGAACGGTACACGGACAAAAAAAATCTGCATTCTGGCAAATTGGGAAATACATAGAATTCCTAAACCGAATTTAATTAGGAAGGAATTGGTGAAACTATTTTGTTTTATTAAACCAAAATTGTACTGCAATGGTTAACTAAGGATTTCAATTCAATTAAAATTTAAATTGTAAGCCAGTATTTATTGCATCTAAACTTGGATAAATATATATGTTATATAAATGTTGCCAAAGTATATGCCAAGTGGCCCTCAAATCTGTAGAATCCTTAAGGCCATTCAAAGTTTTTTAAGTGATTTTCCACCAATTTATCATAAAGACTCAAGAGATTTTTGAAAAAGCTTTAGATATCTATTTACTCACCTGATAGTCCATTGAGTTGCCAGTAGCCCATGTGATTGCAGGAGCAGGAACAGTGCTTGATATGCTGCTCCAGTTCGTCATCGATGACGGTGGCGCCGTTGGTGGCTAGATGTCCGAGTGCCTCGTGATGGAAGTGGACGTGGTCGAGTTCCCAGTGATCCCGCTGCCGGAATCGATTATCCTTTGTCGGTTCGACCAGCTCCAGTTGATTTGCAGTCTGATGTTGCTGCTGGCTTAGATGTTGCTGATGGGTCTGTGGTTTATGTTGCTGATGCTGCTGCTGATGCTGCTGTGATTCCCCGGGCCAATCCAAAGAGGAGGACTTGAACATCCGCCTGCCCACCGAACCCGCCGTTGTGGATTGCGTTTCGCGACCAGGACTGTTATGTGGACTCATTGCATTGGCTTTACCGTTATCGCTCTCTTGCACTGTTAAACTGCCGACTCGCAAGAGAGCGCCGCGCTCGAAGCTTTTGGTGGATGCCTGGTGGAAAGCTTCGTACGCAACAGTTTCGTCCTCCTCAGCGTCGCTGGCGTTCTGGTATCGTCGCCCTGGCAGGCCGCCACCAGTTGCTCCGGTCACGCTGCCGTTTCCAATGGCCGCCGCCGTCGGGGTCACCGTGACCGCCGAACTGGCCGCACTGAGCATCAGACGCAGTATTTCATTGGTGTCCTTCGAGGGCAGGGGCACGCTGCAGGATCCCGTTTCCGCTTCGGAGATTTCCTGTGGCTCCGAATTCACTTCGTCCGACCCGTTGCAGTCCTCCACTTCGATCTGTTGCGTTTGGCGGGCTCGTTGGCCCACTATCGAGGCAGCCGTCGAGTTGACTCCGTACTTCCAGTAGGTTTTTCCAGTGCCAGCGATCCTTTGTAGGTGACTTCCGGCCGCCTGGCGCTTCCGCTCCTGCAGCTGCTGGAGATTCTTGAAGGCCTTGCGAACCGGTTGCGTGTGATGCAGGGTGGCACATCTTCGCATGGGCGGCGGTGTGTATACCGGGGACACACTGTAGCTGTGCGAATGGCGACCGGGCGACAGCGAACCACTGGATTTGGCGCCCACCAAGCGGGCCTTCAATTTCCGACCGAGGCCAAGGCCATTTCCGCTTCCGGTGGCCATACCGCTTCCGGTTCGCGAGGTGAGCGAGTGGGCGGACAGGGAAAGAGCACGGCTGAATCGCAGGGCCGCTGACCTTTGCTGCTTCACGGCCATCAGTTGGCACTCATCGATCGTCGGCAACTTCAGCAGGTGCGGATGCAACTGGGCGTAGGTAAGCGATGGCTTCGCACTGGCCGCATCGCCGGTGGGATTCGGCAGCGGATCGAAGAGGTTCCTCTGGCTGAGGGCCAGGAACTCGCGCTGCTCCTCTTCCTCGAGCGCTTTCAGCGCCCGCAGGTCCCACTCGCCGGAAGACATCGTTGCGCAAAATGGTTAGTCACTCATTAGATGGGTTGGATTATACCTATTAGGTATCTCACTTTTATTAACAAGGAAAGTTATTGTCGGTTGGAATATGTAAAACTTTTATTTCAACACCATCATCTTAAAAAACTAAAAGAACATTCAATCATTATATTTACGCATTTTATTAAATGAAAAGTCTTACAGCAAAGAAGATATATATTCAAAAACCCATAAATTTCGCGGTAGAGCAATATTCAAATGACTTGTTTTAATAGAAACCAAAGTTACACAATTTGGAAATTTCGTACATATGTATGTACATAGGTCAGTTGAAAATAATATTTATATTTACTAACTCTGTTCATCTTGTCACTGTTTTTGATAAAGACCTTTTCATTACTTTATCAACATGAAAACTAAAATAAACAAAATATAACACGCACAATCCCGCCAATATTCCGTCACATTTTCCGATAAACAGTGCCGTTACTGTTGACCGATACCGCTTTCGATTACCGTTGCCACGCGGAACAGCCAGCACACTGGCCTCTATTTGGATGTGGTACCGTTACTTTATAAAGTCACTGCTAACAGCAGCAGCAACAGTTTCCGCAATAAGCGCCATTGGAACTTGGTGGAAGCTGTGGATCGTAAGTGACCTGCCCCACCAAAAAAACTAAGGCAGTGGGTCGCTATGTTAATGTAATGTTATTTTAAGTTTAGCTAATGTCATTGTAAGTAGATTGTTTAAATTTAATGTTTATTTTAATTTAATGCGAACTTTAAAGAAAGATTGAACCTAAACGATTTTTTCTGAAATTAGTTTTTTTATAAAGATTGAACTAAATTTTTAAAATTCAAGAATACTAGTTGTTAGCTTTTACAGACCTTTAGAATTTTAAATAAACTGAAAGAGTACATCACACTCACTTTTCTCACTCACTGTGCGTATGCATTTACCGTATGCGTATTAAGCAGCCTATGTCCTCAATAAGGTTTAATGTTTCTTTTTGCTTTAAAGCCAGCTTCGTAATCAAAGTTACTATTTCACCTAAGAGGAAAGCTAACATCCATTGTTTTTATGATAGGGTTTTCCCGACTTACAGCCAAAGGTGGCCCACAGGTGAGCCCGCAGGTGACAGGGCGGCAGTGAAATATGCAAGTGGATTCATTTGGCATCCAAAGCAATTTTGCAGTCACGACGCACATCCATTTTTGTTAGCCTCAACTCAAAACACTCACTCCCCTCAATTTAACACTCAGGAAAAAATGTTTTTAAACAATTAATATTAAAAAACAATTATTATTGTTTTAAGATTTAGGCGCTGCGCGAAGTTATTCATACGGTACGTATGCCAGTTAGTCATTCCTAAAAACAAATCTTTCTCCCAATTGTTTCAACCAATTTCCTGTGGTATGACTTTCTCCACCAATGTATTAAACGAAAGGGGTCTTTTCTGTTTTAAAGTTTGGATTTCATTTTTTTTGAAGTGTGAACATTTCTTGCATCTTGACGGCGACACCAGTTAGCGTTACAATGCATGGCCACATTCCGGCACACCTGTACCTGTGTACATATGTAAGCACTTGCACATGGCACATATTGTACATCCTCTGGAGTGCTCATCCTTCATCCTGATGTATGGCCATCAAGCATCGGACGGGTTGAGTGCCTAAAGGGCGGGAATCGGAAAATGGAGGGGAAGTAGGTGTTTGCAGCGTTTGCAGCGTTGCACGCCTCGAACCGTGTTAATGAAATTCAAATTCAGGCTGGGTCTAAAATTTGCATTAGCATATGCTACATCCATATGCAAATAATATTCTAGATACAAGGCCTCACATAATTAATAAGAAGCGTCCAAACCTTTTAATAAAACAAATAGTAGTTCAAGATCAAAACAGAGACAAATAATTACGTGTGGATCCATAGATTCAAAAGTAACAGAAGTTAAAAACAAATATACAAATGTAATATCAAACAATAGTTTTAAAGCTAAATTATTATATTAAAATTTCTTCAAAATTAAACAAAAATAGGTTTTAAACTGAAACCGAATTGGGCTCTTAAAGTGCGTTGATGTCGGAGTCAAGCCATAATTTTAGAGGAACATGTTGGCCAGCCACGCCCATGAGCTCGGCTGTAATTCCCTGTCACAGAGGATGTCAGAAGTCAAGATCGAAAACAAGCGAAAGTTGCCACAAGGCAACTGCGTTTAATTTCTTTCATGGCGACACTGGCCTAAGTGAGCAAAAATCGAAGAGCCCTCTTGTTCTGGCCAGATGCCGAACTTTGGCTGGATGGCGGGAAACATCTGCGCCGCATGTTGTGCCATGCAACATTCAACGGACCATCCAAGCAACCAAACTTTATTAAATAGAATTTCAGTTTCGTTTTCAGAAAACTTCATTCAGATTTCTGTTGTTTGTGTTCCACTGTCCTCTTTAGATACGTTTTAGTCAGTTGGCCAGGATATGCTTTCCATCTCTTAACATTATTTCTTTCGAGTGCGTGATGCTGGTTAAGGAATTTTTAAGAGTGACCGTAAAGGTGGAAATCCAAATTAACTAATAAATAGCTACCATTTTAAGCTTATACCCTTAAAATGTTTATATCTCCACAATTCTTTGTTTCGAGAAATTTATATTTTAAATTGTATTTGTAATACAGTATAAACTAAATGATTAGTTTTAATTAGGATCCTCAAAAAATTAATCTTCGAGATTTTATTTTATATATAATAAAATACTTCACTAGAAAAAGTAGCAAATTACAAGTCCAGAACCCAAAGAGCGCATAGAAATTCACAGCAATTGTATTTATGAAATGGTGAGGCTAAATATCGCATCCAAAGTACTTGGCAGCAATTAGCGCTGCTACGAGAGGCCAAAATTCATTAAACATTTGCAAACTGCATATTTGTCATTTGTCCCGAATGCGGAGCATTTCGACCGGAGGATGCACTGTTCCAGTGGAATTCCCGATGTTTTGGTCGCCCCTCGAAGCAGCTGGATTCGTAACACAGAGTGCTCCCAAAATGCCCTGATTTATTGCCTGGATGCCACCATGCCGACATTTGGTTCCCGGCCAGCACCTTCCTAACCATTCGATGATATTTGCGTACCAGCAGAAAACTGAAAGCCAAACCACTTACTATGTACATCTCCTCGCTTTTCAATTGTCAGATGACTGAAAAACCACTTTTGACATAGTGTAAATTAGCCACTGACTTCTTGGCGTTTTGTTTTAAACAATAAAATATTTATTAACATTATCTAGCAAGTTTTGTATATACTGAAATCTGAAAGGAACAGCTTAAGTTTGATATAAATAAAAAACGTATTTATAATATATTTGTTATTCAGTAAGAAAATATTTATTTTCCTTCAATGCAACCTTTCATTGGTTAATTCGTTTATTTATCATCCTCATTATCAGAACTCTTGATAGTTAAGTATAGATTTTCAAACTTTTCTTGGAATGTTAACAAATCGGACTTGCCAACAACTTCATAAAAATCCTGGCTACACATCAACTTATAGTTAATATAGCTTAGAAGTTTATGAACAAAATCTGAGTTTGGTGGTTCCAAATGACACTTCTCCATTTCTCCTATTATTAGAGTCGGTGGGAAAAGTTTCGGAGCCTCTGGTAGTACGAAAAGATCATAATCCTCGTTCTCTGTGTCGTTCGTTTCGTTGTTTTTATCTTTGCTTTCCTTCAGCGAACTCTGATTTGATTTATCAAATTTTAAGCCGTTCACGTCAAGATAGGCCTGGATCATTTTGAACCGTTCGACTTCTGGTAGGACCTCGGAGGTAGCAAGAACGTACTTCTCAAAGACTTTTGGGGTCAAATGGAGTGCCTCGAAGCAATTCAATGACTTAGCAAAGCGTTTTGTCATGACCTGCAGAGATATAATATTATAAATGATTAAAAAGGAACCCATTACCCTTTCACAGAATTACTCACTTCTTTAGAAGCATTGATCAGTTCCAAATTATCCATTCTATGCGAAAACTCAAACATTTTAAGCATATCGCCAAACGGCATAGAATCACAATGGATTTTAAGGTGCTTAGAGCAGATGTTGGTCATTGATTTTACTAACCATTTGGATCCGCACTCGAAGAGCTCCATAATCATGGCATTTGAATAGTTGCAAATATCTTTTTCGTTTCGGGTATATGCGTACTTAAGAAAATTCTTAAAGGTGTCTGGCTTAACGTCAACCAGCGAATAAATTTTGGAGGTCACCTTTGTAGATTCCTCAAGGAACAAGCGATCAAAATAGTCCGATACACTAGCCAAGATGATCTTGTGGCAATCAAATGTTTCCGATCCCACTTTGAAACGGCAATCAGAGAACTTTCCTTTCTCCATGAGATGAAAGAAAGTGGTATCAGATCTAGAGAACAAAAAAAAAAATTTAAGGAGTGGACATGTGTAATACTCCATTAGAACATACTTGGTACTCATTTCGCACTCCTTTTAGCTCCAAATCTTAATAACACTCTAAAATCGACTGGAAAATCTAAAAAAATTAAAATTGGTTTTAAAGGATTTGGCAATAAATTAGTTAAATAAACGTTAAACCCTTTTTTTTAATATAATAAGATCGAACTCATGTTCTAAAAATTCTATGAAAATTTTTAAATTCTGGGAATCCTCTTTATACTAAAAAATTCTCTGGTCGGCACACATACATTCTTTGTGTGTTGACTGCGGTCAGGCTCTTCCTGCAAAACACTATCTTATTATCATTAGATAGATACAACACAAAATGCGCTAAGTTTTAATTTATGCACTTTGGTAAAAAAAATAATGCACTTACCTTACGACCATTTAAGCTCTCTGGATAAATCCAAAATGATGGAAGTCATACAATTCGATTTCTTGAACGTTTCAATAACTCTTATCGATTAATTTTACTAATGCGTTTCCAATATCGCTTTCACAATTATAGCCTATTTCCACCAGAAGCAGTGTGGTATATTTAAAGAAATTAATAGCCTGATTCCATTACCGCATTAGTGGACTTTTTAAATGTGCCTGATTCCATTGGCGCATTAGCATTTAGCTAATGTTACTCCGACATGTGAGTGGCACGAACAGCTGATCTGGGTTTGTTTAATTTGAATTGTGAAAAATCGAAAAGAAATGAATAAAAAATATCGTATTTATTTTAAATGTGGCTTTTGGCCCTATGGGATTCCCTGTGTAAATAAATGCGCAGTAGGCAAAATGCGTTTTAATGCGCCAATGGAATCCGGCTATAACTTCCTTACAATACAAAGCATAAACGAACATTAAATATAATATATTATAATATTATAATAAAATTGTTTACTTCGAACAAGATATATATATTTCACAATAAATTAATGCTTCACTACTTCAAAATTTCGTTTTAAGTCTTATCAAAATGGGAATGATATAAATACCAGCCATAAACATAGTCGTTTTAAGGAATATTTAACTTTTTAATAGCTGCAAGGGTACTTAAAAGTTGGCTTGCCGAAATTTGCTTTCTTTCTTTTTTAAAAATAAATTAATGGAGTTCAAATTTTCCTTAGATAAGGCAACTGGTAGCACTGATGAAAAGTGCTCAGTTCTTTACGTCCTTCATCTCTATCGGATTTGGGTTTTATGTTAAGTTGCTACACAGTGGCGCCATCTGCGAAATGTCTTAAAAAAAAGCTTTTCAAGCTCTAAGGTGCTTAAAGTGCAATGAAGGTTCAACCTAAAAATTTTTTTTTATTAGCTACATTTTTAAAATAAAGGCATGACTGATATATATATAAGAATTTCAAAATGAAAATATAAAAGCAAAAAATTGTAAAAAAATATATTAAAATAGATAGAAAATGTTCTGTTTCTTTAAGATGTTTCTTTCTCGCGTTTCAATTTTCTATAAAAGTGTTACATAGCGGAGTAGTTCATAATTGAGTTCATCTCAGGGCTCCTAAAGTTTAAACTTGACAGACGTCAAAATCGTACCGTGAGTTTGCACATTTTGAAACGAATTTCGGCTGAAAAGGTTCGGGGTAGTTTAAATAAAATAAAATATTTCCAGGCTAAAGGAATGGCAGCTCCACAAGCACGTCCCCCCATGGACGATGAGCGCGTTAAGGCTCTCACCACATACCGCACCAAGCTTTTGGAGCACCGCGAGATTGAGTCGCGTTTGAAGTCGCTTCGGGACAAGCACAAGGTACTCAGTGTCCAGTACGAGAAGTCCGAGGACGACCTGCGGGCGCTGCAGAGCGTGGGTCAGATGCTCGGGGAGGTCCTCAAGCAGCTGACCCCGGACAACTTCATTGTCAAGGCTTCGAATGGACCGCGCTACGTGGTCGGATGTCGGCGGCAGATCAACAAGGATAAACTCAAGGCCGGCACTCGGGTCGCCCTCGATGTGACCACTCTGACCATAATGCGATACTTGCCGCGCGAAGTGGATCCCCTGGTCTACAACATGACGCACGAGGATCCGGGAAACGTCAACTACGCCGAGATCGGCGGTCTTGGCCAGCAGATCCGTGAGCTTCGCGAGGTCATTGAACTGCCGCTCCTCAATCCAGAGATCTTCCTGCGCGTGGGTATCAGTCCGCCAAAGGGATGTCTGCTCTATGGGCCACCTGGCACCGGCAAAACCCTCCTGGCCCGCGCCATCGCCTCCCAGATGGACGCCAACTTTCTGAAGGTGAGTAATATACCTGTCTAATATGATTCCGGGGTGGTGTTTTCTTTGGAAAATGACAAAGCTTTTGCTTTACATACAGAAAATGGCTGGTATAATAATACGATTAGGTTAAATAATTGACAATATCACCCAATCATGACCAAAAGGTGGTACAAATTTATATGATAATTTTTAGGTCTTCCTGTTAGCTTTAAAGCATCACTAAATAAAATTGGTTACTTCAAATTTGTAATGTTTTTTATGTTAAAAAGCTTGTGTGAAACAAGTATTTAATATAACT
Organism: Drosophila gunungcola; assembly: GCF_025200985.1. Taxonomy (NCBI): domain Eukaryota; kingdom Metazoa; phylum Arthropoda; class Insecta; order Diptera; family Drosophilidae; genus Drosophila; species Drosophila gunungcola. The sequence continues at coordinate 7,183,047 of NW_026453179.1, forward strand.
GATCCTGGCCGATCCTCACAAATGTATGATTAGGAAAGGTAAGTTTTGTTTATTTTGTGATAAATAATGTATTTGACTTTTTTGTTTAAGTTTTATAACCTGTTAGTGCGAATCAATTTTTTACAAATTTTTCAAAAGTAAATGAAAAAGAAACAGAAGTGTATAAAGTTAAGGGCTTAAAAGCTTTACCTTAGGATATTAATATATTACCATATCCGAAGGTGGTTTCATCGGCCATTGTGGACAAGTATATTGGAGAGAGTGCCCGTCTAATTCGCGAGATGTTTGCATACGCCCGCGACCACCAGCCGTGCATCATATTCATGGACGAGATCGACGCCATCGGAGGGCGGCGTTTCTCCGAAGGAACTTCCGCCGATCGCGAGATCCAGCGCACGCTAATGGAGCTGCTCAACCAGATGGATGGCTTTGATGCCCTGGGCCAGGTAAAAATGATAATGGCCACCAATCGGCCGGACACACTGGATCCTGCCCTCCTGCGTCCAGGTCGCCTGGATCGCAAGCTCGAGATCCCGCTTCCCAACGAGGTGGCTCGCATGGACATCCTCAAGATTCACGCCGGACCACTGTCGAAAGGCGGGGAAATTGACTACGAAGCGGTGGTTAAGCTGTCGGACATGTTTAATGGCGCCGATCTACGGAACATTTGCACGGAGGCCGGGCTGTTTGCCCTGCGCTCCGATCGAGAGTATGTTGTGCAGGAGGATTTCATGAAGGCTGTTCGCAAAATCGCCGACAACAAGAAGTTGGAATCGCGGTTGGACTACAAGCCCATTTAGGAATCAATTGTGCGACTTATTTAAATAAAAGATTGTCATAAAACGCTGTCAATTGCCAGCACAAAACCGATCTCAGATTAAAGAAAGCATCTAAACAATCCGAAATTAGGATAAATCTAAACAATTCGAAATTAGTATCCTTATTTCTACCTCAAAATAATTTTTAGTATCGAGACTAAAACATTTTCTCGAAGCGCGTGTATACGAATGCTAAGAAATATATGTAAAAAATAAAAAAAAGAAAATTTCGGAAACAGGTTTTATTTTAACTATTATAAATTAAAATTAAGGATGCAAAAGCACCTTAGTCTAGGCTGTGATGTTGCAGAAAGCTCGACAAACGTTTCCAATAAAAACAAAACTAAATCAAAACAATTACCATTGAAAATAATGTTATATTTGCTTTGCTATGCTGTGAAAAGTCATTTGCTTCGACAGCATTTCGAACTGCCAAAAGTATTGCTGTGAGCAATTGGAAAGAAAATTTTATATTCATAAAAAATGATGAAACAAAATTTTTTTAAATAAAGTCCCAAAGTAAAAGTAATATTCTCCATTATTATCAAGCTTGAAATGTGTTGCTGTTACAGTGGCAGTCGGATTTTGCTTCCCAAGCTCTCACACCCAAGTCAGAAACATTGCTTCTGCTTTTGTTGATAATGTTGTTAATTTGCTTTCAGCAAGTGCTCACAGCAGCAGCACAGCCAAAGAAAAACATTTAAAAAGTTGAGAGCATCTTAAAACCCTGATAATAAAATATTTGTTTATACTATAGCGTTTAAAGTACGATTTAAAGTACGTTTTTTGGTTGCATTAATTATTATATTTTATCAAATAGATGGCATGACCTTGGCCACTAAGCACTGCATGCTTCGTAGGATGTTTTAGTTGCCGTGCACTTCTGGGTGGCAACATTAAAGTACTCATTCTCGCAGCTGAAGACGGTACCCTCCCGGCCATCGACGCACTCGACGTAGTTGTGGCATCCGTCCGTCTCGGTCACCTCGAAGCCATCCTGGCGGCCATCGCACCGATCGAAGGTGCACTTCTGGCTCTCGCGGGGCATACACCCCTGACGCTCCTGGTTGAAGAAGGTGTCCTCGTTGCACTGCTGGAAAATGGGGTCGGGATCGGGGACGCCGGAGCCCAAATCCCGGCAGTAGTAGTAGCCACGGCAGGTGGCCCCGTCCGATACGAACTTGTTGCGCACGGCCAGTTTCTTGGTGCCGCATACGTTCTCCGGCAATGGATGGCTATCGCAGACGACGAGCTTGCTGTCGATGCAAGTACCTGTGGCCACGTCGAAGTATTTGCCAGTTTCGCAGGTGTGCGGCTCCAGAACGAATTTCTTGGTGCAGGTGAAGTACTTGTTGCAGTTGGCCTCGTCGCGGAATGCCACTTTGGTCACAGGCACAATGTTGCACCACTCGAAGGTGGCGGTGCAAACAGTATTCTCGGCGTAGACACACATCTGCTTCTCTTGATCAAAGTACATGCCTGAGGGGCAAGCTCCCTGGCCCTTTAAAACCTTTCCATCGCAGAGGTACCAATTGGCGCAGTTCAAGGTATCTCCAACATAGCCCTTTGTCGATGCCGTGCATAACTTACTTGTGTCGCAGTAACTGGTGTCCGATTTCGAATAGCATTTGTTATTGGTAAGACTGAAGTACGGCGTTTTTTCAGGACAGGTTCCGGTCTCAGCGGTGACAAAGTTCTTGCACTCAATCCATTCATTGCAGGTTCCAGGCTTTCGCAGTTGCGTTCCATCCTTAAAAAGGCGGCAGACGTCCTGAGTGGAATTGAAAAACTGCGTTTGAGTGCTCAGACCGACCATCAGGACCAGAAGACTGGCCTGCAGGATCAAAGAACTTGAAAGTCCTGGAATGGTTTATAGGTATAAATTAGATAACATTTCACTTTAATCACTCTCAAGAAACAGTCACTACCTCGCATTTTGAAAGAGGTTCCCCGTCACTAATAACTTAAAAAAGTCAACTAACATTTAGCAGGCCCACCTCGGCCTTTTATAGAGTTCTTAACACTGTAGTGACAAATCGAAGATTTTCCCATTCGGATGACATTAATTTACTACACCTAAAAGAGATAAGATTTGGTTCTTGTCACAAACAGAGATCATAGAGTTTTCAATTAAATTGTTTGCTGACTGCTTGACATACAATATCAAGCGTAGTTGTACGTCTGAATTTAAAAAAAAATTGAAAAAAATTAAAACCTTCAAAGAACTGGTTTAAAATCTTCAGAGATAAGATTTACGAAATTACCTTAGGAGAAGATTTTGTAATAATTAATTATAATGTTTGTTCAGCAAAAATAGTATTTCTTCTGTGCATAGACTTATAATAGAGAGTGTTTTTATTTTTGGAAACAAATGTTTTTTAGTCGATAAGCGCATTAACCAACATATACTGTTAATTAAAGCTTCAATTGGGAAAACAGCTTACTGAGAATAGGAATGCTCTGTGACTTCAGTAAATTAAAGTTTTATCACTCTAGACCTAATTTAAAGTTTAGTAAACCTAAAAATAATATAATCCTAATTTCGGTTAGTGATTTTTGATTACAAAACTGTGTTAAAATTTCCGTTTGCACTAACCTCCTTTAAAAATCAGTGCAGTAAATATAGGCAATATTAGTAAGAGTATATGGACAGTCGATTCGCCAACTTTGTTGTATATATTGGTAGTGATTTCGCCTTGTATCACACCAAAAAAAAGGTAGAAAAGATAAGAATGTTATTAATTTTAAATTACTTTGTTATCAATTAGTGTATTGAATATAAGAATATTTTTGTGATGAAGTAATATATATAATTAAACTCAAAATATTCCCCAGACAACATTGTTAATTTTCTTTAAAAATGTAGTAAGTAATGTAACTTTTTTTTAATCAGTATGATTAATATAGGCAATTAAGGGTTATGTGTGATAGTGTTTTAGCCTTTTAGAACATAAAAAACAAATAGATACAAAATTATTGTTAGGTTGGTTAAGATAAGAATGCTATTAATTTTAAATTACTCTCTATCTCTATCAACACGTATGTTTCTTATTAAATAATATATTTATTTTAAATTCAACTCTTCGTTTCCCAAAAAAATATTGTTAAGGGGTTTTTTGACATTTTTCTTCTCTTATTTGCAATGCGTTCATCCATTTTTCTCTTAAAAATAGGAAGAACAGAGTTTTGCTTTGGGCAGGCAAAAAATGTTGATATTGAGAGTAATTATGTCTTCACAATCAATGTAAACTTAGTGTCAACAATGAGATTTTGTCACACTTTTCGACTCGGAAGCGATAAGAAATCTATTTCCATTGATGACGAAGCAAATGTTGTTTATTTATTCTGATCTGATCGTCGACTGAAGGTCCGGCCAGAGTCACGCTTGCACTTTGTTGGCTTCTTTCAGCAACGCGGTTACCACTTGGCACTCATTACTTGTTAATTTGTGTTTACTTTTTCCTTTGAATACATATTTTTTTCATTCTGGTTTCAGTTCTTCAGAGGCACAGCAAAAATTCACTTCGATTAAGACACTCTGCTGATTGATTCTTATCAAAAGCACTGATTTCGAATGGTGCTAGAGTTGAAATGAGCGGGTTCCCTTGATATCTATGCACCAATCGATCTCAGTTCTTCGATTCGAACTGTACTATAAGTGGCTAGAGTTCCTTTTTTTCGATCCTGCCACTTTTGAACTAAAGGTCCCGTCCGATAGCCGTATTGACGATCGGTTGCGAGCCGAGTGTCGCTGATGACTGTGTATAGAAAAGGCGCGACCTCTGCTTAAATCTGAGAAACCTGTTACACCTGAGAAGATTTTTATAATAGAGGCTGTTTGGGTGCGATGGGAGATGGGAGATGGGAGATGGCAGATCCACTCATATTTCCGCCAGGCCGTCGTCTTTTGTTGCCCCTTATGGCCTCAGACGAGCAGTCGTCTCCAGGGCGATGCGTGAAGTGTAATGGACACCGAAGAGTCTCTAAGCCTTTCCAACTCAAGTGCTTTGGTCTTAGTACAACTTTTGCTCTCCTTTCTTCCATTTAGGCCTCCCCAAGTTTGGTAATTTAATTCAAGCGTACTTGGCTAGCATTTGAATAATTAGAATTGCATTGTCTTGAGTTTCATCCCAGCTGTAGGGTAGCGGAGCAGGAAGCCTCTCACCGCAGTCTTCGGCGATATGTTTCTGGTTCTCCTTAGCCCATAACAGTAATTGTCGCGAACCGATTGCATTTCTGTGACAAACAGACTTCTCTGCCCCGCAATTGGGACGCTCGATCGAGTAAGCCGACTGAAATGACAGGGAAAAGTAATTTTCGTCATTAAAAATCACGGCCGAGCTAAGGACGCATCTCCCAGCGAAAATGACAAGTTTAATGCTACTATTTCGGTTCATTGTTGAACCGTACGGAATGGGCTTGTTATCGGTTAATTTGAATGCTTGAGATTGCATGCAGTTCCAGGAACTTATAACATGTACCCATAGCGGCTATAAAAAGGTTTTCACAATCACTTACACTTTGATCAAGAACTTTAAATATTTTGTGGGTGGAATTTATGGGTTGATGGGTTGTAATTTAAGATGTCTTTCATTCGAAACTAAACTGCTTATGTCCAAATTAATTTTTTGACCATCAATAAAAACTTTAATATACAAAAACATGTTTTTCTCCAAGTCAGGACTTTTGGGAGGAACACGAACTTGAATGTTTTTTTTGTAACATGGCCCAAAGGGTTTCCACAGCCGAGTGACGCACTGTTTTGCACTTCTGACGGCTGAATCTAACCGTCATTATCATTTTTCGGACTATTTCAAACAATCCATGTTAGATAATGTTCGCCATATTATTAATATTGACAAAAATGGTTTACAAAAAAAAAACCTTCACGGTTAATGCCATTAACTAGGACTTTTATTACGAGTTCAACTTCGCTTAACGTAACCAATTTGCAATTGTTATTGTTCATTCAAAAAAATGACTCCTTTAGAAAATTGCTTAAGAACCAAGTATCCCAGAGTCGAGCACCATACAATAGTGGATTGCCGCTTTATCAGCTGTACTTAAGAAAAAATTTACGATTTTCTGCCACTTCATTTTGAGCGACAACAAACGTCATTTAATTTCAAGTGTCAATAAAGCGATCGTTTTTTGCTTATCGACAAGCGTGTGGGGAGGCATAAATTAGGCAGACGCCAGGTCGGGACCCATTCAACAGTTGGTAGTCAGCAGACCTATGCCAAAAATGTTGGGTACTCTATGGGCGGTGGGGGTGTGTAGGTTGGGTGTAGGTTGGGTGTAGGTTATGATAAAGAATCCCCGAGTCCCAGCTCCGAGCTCCAGACACGCACACCTAATTACACCTGCGATAGCGAGCGGCGCAAACAAATCAGTTGCTGAACTAATCGAGATATAGATATGGGTATTGGTATTATCAGAAGATTGACTACCGATTCGGAGCACTCGCGGCAGTTAAATGCTGCCACTCTGCCTGGTTTGCCATTTAGTCGCTCGCGAATTTTGGACTACTTCAAAGCTGTTCGGTGAAAATGCGCAACCTTGGTTATAGTGGTGAGTGGAGTTGGAGGTGGAGGTGGAGGTTTCGGTCCTTGAAACTATTAACCCAAATCGAAACCACTTCGCAGGCCTTTGCACGCTTTTGCTGCTGGTCGGAGGCCTTCAGGCTGCGATGGCCCAGTTGGCCAACGTTTGCCTACACGAGGAGGATGGCGCCCGATTGCCCCTGGCCACTCACTGTGCCCGCTTTGTGGTTTGCCTAAGGGGTGAGGTCTCCATCATAGGCAGCTGCCCCCGGGGACTTCACTTCAATCGGGACCTCGGGGAGTGTGACTTTCAGTGGCGAGCCAATTGCCTGGGACTCTCAGCATTTGCCGGAGTGAATGATCAGTGCACCTGCGACTGTTGCGCCGAGGAGTGCCAAGATCCCATCGAAGATATCGAAGAAACAACCACTGCGGTCACCGAGGACTGCCCGACGGATACTACGCCCACTTCGGTGACCGATCCCTCGGACTCCACCGATGCTACTGATGCAACCTCGGATGACGATGACTCCAATACCACACCATCGAGTCCAGGTGCTGCGCCCGCGTATTGCAAAAGCCCCCGCACGAATTGTGTCGGAAAGGAAACTGGTACCTATGTCGATCTGCCCGGCATCTGCGTTAGTTTCCTCCAATGCAACAATGGCTGCGCCGAGGAGTTCCTCTGCCCCTCCGGGCTGTACTTCAACCTGGCGATAAATGACTGCGACTACTGGTGGAACGTGGACTGCATACCCACCGCCGATGCTTCGGGCGAGGTAGTAGGACCCTCGGGCACCGTCTGCTCCAGTCAGGGTGTGTGCGCCCGTCAGAAGGACGGAGCAATGTTCGAGGACCCCGATTCAAATGGATTTTTTATCTGTCAATGCCAGTGCCCGGTTGCGATGCCCTGTTCCGAGGGATCTGAAGTTCAATGAGGAGGCTCAGGTCTGCGATTGGGTAAAGGACAATGGTTCGGCGAGTGTATCCTCGGCGGTTGAATGCCACAATGGTCTGGTCTACAATGCCACCTCGGATCAGTGCGACTATCCAGCGGGCTATGTGCCCGAGGTGGCCTGCAATTCCACCGTCACAGTGTGCCAGAATCAGCCGGAGGGAGAGCTCTTCCCGGTGGAGGGCAAGTGCAACATGTTCTACAAGTGCAACTTCAACTGCGCCGTTGAGCAATATTGTCCGAACAACCTGGTCTACGATCCGTATGAGGAAGAATGCCGGTTCCCGCAAGATTATGATTGTGAGTGGCCATATGCCCCGCCCACGGGTCCCAATGCAGGACCTTCGGGAACCTCCTGCGAGAGTAACGGTCGCTGTCTGGGTCAACGCGAAGGCACTCACTTCCGTTCCACGACAAATTGCGGCAACTATGTCGTCTGCCAGTGCGAGTGCGAGGTCGAGATGGAGTGCCCCGATGGGTTGTACTGGGACCAAAACATGCAGACCTGCAATTATAAATCCGAAGTGGTCTGCTCTCTTTAAATGACCGATTGTCGAATAAAGAAAACCAATGTGAAGGCAGCTGGTCCAATCGGCCTATTTATTAATGAAACTCGGGGGTGGTAAATCAATCTAATCAGTTATTCGGCGTGAAAAGGCCGACAGCTGTGGGCACTCAATCAAAGAGAGGGGCATAAACTTAACGATTAGAAATACCCTTTAGTCAAATAGAAGTAGGGGGTATCCATTTTGTTGACGAATTATCTGCTTAACATCTAGAAATATTGCCCATTTTGCAGCGATATTACCAAAAACAATAAGCGTTCGTGCTTTCTTAGGCCACACTAAGCAAAATGCTCACACAACAAATATTTCATTTTTATGCTTACATTTCTCTTTCTGATTAAAAAAACCTTTCATTTAGGCTTAAAAAAAATTTTTTACGTTTAAAATAAATAAAAAGGCGCGCTAGAGTCGAGGGCTCCGACTATTAAATACCCGGTACTCATCTAACCGACTCCCGAAAAGAATAGAATCTTGGATGGCGCCATCTGCCGAAATGCAAGTTCAAGCTCGATGAGAGCGAACCGAGCACCGTTCCCCACTAACAGTTATTTCTCTCTTACATTAATAAAATTGAACATATTCCATTTTTAAGTTCGCTCTTTTTTAGCATGAAGCTAAAAGGTTTGTCTTTTTGCATTAAAGGAAATAATCAAGAAAAATTACAGCTACAAGAAAAGACTACAGTTACAACAAAAATGTGATACTTATTTAAACGAAGCAAAAACAAGACAGAAAGTATATACCCTGGCAGCATTACATAAATATAATATTTCCTTTAACAACTATATTCCGATTTTAGTACCTATATGCTTAACAACATTGATTTTTCGTTCAATTATTCAATGATTTGGGATTAAAAATACAGATTCTAGTAATTCTTACGCAGCGCATGTTTATTAAAAAACGAAGCCACGCCCATATAATGCCCACAAATGGCAAAATTTTGACACGTCACTCTGAGGCATGTTAGACTTTAGCTATTGTCTGTGTGTTTCGGTCACATCTATCGGTAGAAACAATATTTTCAAAATCGTTGTTTTAGAAGTTGTTAAGTCCTCTGCCGCCGCTCTGCCGCCGCTCTGCCGCCACTGTTGTAGAGAGACAGAACAAAAGTACTTTTAGAGGGGGTAAGAGTGCTGCACACTCTTAGCTTCTAGTTTTGGCTATGGAGCTCGACAGATGGCGCCACCTAAGCTCCAAATGTTTTGTGGGGGAATGTTTTGTTTGAAATTTTGTGCCTGAGTAACGGGTATATAATAGTCGGGGAACTCGACTATAGCGTTCTTTCTTGTTTTGAAAGTAATCTTCAACGTATTTGTTGAAACTGCAAAAGGAAATGTGATAAATCTATTTCCTTTTGCACTCTTTGAGTTCACGGATTCTCTATTACGTTTTAAAAATAGTGACAATCTCTTTCCCTTGTATAACTACTGTAAATATATGCTGATAATATCAAGAATGGTACCACATTATCACCCGCACATGCTGTGTAGTAGGAAAAGGCATTTAATTATTTTAATTGCCGGTAAATATAAAAGCCGATATGGACCGAAGAGCCATCAGTGAGCGTTTGATATGCGGAGAGCAAAGATGGCTCAATCCAAAAGTAGTCACTATGGTAAGCACGATTGATTGAGTATTAATCAGATGGATTCTGACCCAGAGTTTTCCTTCAGGAGTTTCGATGTGCGTTCTGATGTTCCTCTTTGTGGGATCTCTAAACGCCGAGTGTTGCACGGAGGGCGAGACCAAAGGCGATGAGGATGATTGCACCAAGTATCTGGTCTGCTGTCAGGGTGAATTTAAGTCCAAGTCCTGCGAAAACGGACTGTATTGGGAATCTGAGAAGGGTGAATGCGCTGTGGATAATGGCGAATGCAAGCCGCCAACTTGTGAGAATGGAACGATCGTAGCGAATCCCGACGACTGCGCAGGGTTTTTGGAGTGCGTCAACGGAACCATAGTGATCGTTAGCTGTCCGGACGGAGAATACTTCGATTCGGCACAGAATAACTGTGTTCCCGACACCTGCGGAGCTTGCATTAACTGCACCGAGGGAAGCACAAAGGCCGACCTCAACGACTGTGCCAAGTTCCAGGTATGCGTTAATGGAAAGTACGTGTCTAAAACTTGCCCCGTCGGAGATTACTGGAACTCGTTGGAACACAAGTGCCAAAAAGACGACGGCCAATGCAATGGCACTCCGGGGTGCAAAGATGGAGAACTAGAGGTTGATCCAACCGATTGTGCAGGATACTTGTCTTGTTCCAATGGTACCTTTGTGAGTGTGAAATGCCCTGAAGGAAATTACTTCAATACCATCTATAAAACTTGCGTTCCCGATACTGAGGGAATTTGCGTGAACTGCACCGAGGGAACCCAGAAACCCGAACCCACCGATTGCACCAAGTACCAAGTCTGCTCTGGTGGCAAGTTCGTGACTAAGTCCTGCGAAACTGATTATTATTATAATAACAAAACTGCACGTTGTGAAGAGGACGATGGTCAGTGCAAAGGTAATGGTACAACTTGTACCGACGGTGACGTAAAGGTGGATCCTACGGATTGTGCAGGATACTTGTCTTGTTCAAATGGTACCTTTGTGAATGTCAAGTGCGCTGAAGGAAATTACTTCAATACCATTTATAAAAATTGCGTTCCCGATACTGATGGAGTTTGCGTGAACTGCACCGAGGGGACCCAGAAACCCGAACCCACCGATTGCACCAAGTACCAAGTCTGCTCTGGTGGCAAGTTCGTGACTAAGTCCTGCGAAACTGATTACTATTATAATAACAAAACTGCACGTTGTGAAGAGGACGATGGTCAGTGCAAAGGTAATGGTACAGCTTGTACCGACGGTGACGTAAAGGTGGATCCTACGGATTGTGCAGGATACTTGTCTTGTTCCAATGGTTCCTTTGTGAGTGTCAAGTGCGATGAAGGAAATTACTTCAATACTATCTATAAAACTTGCGTTCCCGATACTGAGGGAGTTTGCGTGAAGTGCACTGAGGGTGCGATAAAGGAAAATCCTTCTGATTGCGCCGGATACTTGCAGTGCATAAACGGAAAATATGTTGCCAGGAAGTGTTCCGCTTCAATGTTCTTCAATGTCACAAAGCAGGAGTGTGTGGTCGACACAGATGGTGTGTGCATCCCCAAGACCTGCGATCCGGATTGTTGTGATGTTCCCAATAACTCCATCTGGCCCGTGGAGAAGAATTGCTCTGCCTTTTTCCAGTGTGTAAATGGCAACAAATTCGAGCAGAGGTGCTCCAACAACTTGCAATATAATAACAAGACGGAACAGTGCGATTACCCCGAAAATGTGGGTTGCGACGATGGATCTGCGCCTCCAAGTGGTCCTACTGCCGGACCATCGGGAACTTATTGCGAGAGCCACGGACGCTGTGTTGGCCAGCGGGATGGAACCATGTTCGCCGATGCCAGTGGAAAATGTAGTTCCGCCTATGTCGTCTGCCAGTGCGAGTGTGAGGTCGATATGAGCTGTTTTTCTGGACTGTGGTTCAATAAGCAGATCAATTCATGCGATTGGCCTGATAATGTAAAATGCTAAATGTTTCAATAAACAGTGTTTAAAGCACCAAATTCTTTTGTGCGATTAAAAAAAAAGAGATATTGGTTTTTATTTCAGTTTTGTACATTTATTTATAGGCAGTTAGCCAATTTGAGGTGAATTGGTTCAGCTAGTAAAACCAATAATCTAATAATAATAATACTCGAGAGCTTTGACCAACCATTTCTAAATTAGTATTTATTTCCAGTCTATTATATTATAACTTTTTTAATTTAGGCAAATAGATTTAGCTAATAAATAAAAAAAAAAAACCAACAATAATAACCCCATGTAATTAAAACAATTACAGTCATTTGATAAACCAATTTCAAAATAAATCTGTTTTCTATAGATGGCGCCAGCAATTCCATTTTCGGGTCAAACCACAAAGTCGAAAGCGTCATGTTTTTTTCTGACTGCTTGCAGTCTTGCTTAATTTTGATTTCTTAATAGGTTCTAAAATAACTGTTGGACTAAGTGTGTCGATAGATTTAGACCGAATAAACACATACTATCCGATAACTTTTATAGTTTTCACTGATAAATTTCCCTAAAGTTTAGTCTTTAAAGAGAAATCCTTAGTTATATAACTCTGTTAGAAAAAACGTTGAAAGTTGGAAAAAATTCAAAAGATTTTTTAGCAATATGTAAGACTGATCACTTATGTTTTATCTTTCGAAAATAAAATATTTCATGATCTGGCTTGTTGCTATTCTAGGATAGCTTGGAAATTTAACAGCTGTACAAAGTTTTCCCCTAAGTTTAACTAGTTTCAATACTCTTTCTAAAATGAAAAAAACTTTTTGAGTCTATTTGGTTTCGTCTTGCACCGAAAAAATAGAAAGGTTGTTGTTTGGAATTGCGTAATTATTTAACAGTCTTCTATTCGTTTAATTTTTTATATTCTTAAATATTAACGAAATGATTAAACCTAGTGCAACAGCTGATTTTGATTAAAATCAATATTTTTATTAGTGGCCTTTTTATTTACAGTTACAACTGACGGGATTTGACCTTGCGATTAGGCTTTTTCGACTTTGATTTTCTTTTTCTCTTGATCCCCTTTTCCTTGGTCTGAAATTTGGCAACCTTGGGATAGTCGCATCGTGAAGAAGCTGTATTGAAATGCAAACCTGTGGGGCAATCCATTACCAGGAACATCATGTTGCTGCATAGCATGAACTTTCCACAGTCGGATCGATGTGCCACAAGAGAGTTTTCCTTTTCATCTGAACATATTCCTCCTGTTACGGCAGGTCCATCTAATTGTTTGGCTTCCTGTGCACCAACTAAGCACTTGGCTTCTGAAGCCATCATGCAAATACGACGTCTTGGACTAAAGTGCTGCTGACTAGGACAAGAGCGAAGGTGGGGTTTACCTGCCTTGCAAACATAGTACTCCCCACAGGATCCCTTCTTAGTTAGCATCACACCATCCCTTTTGCCAGCACACAATATATTCAGTAAGTCTGAAGGTCCTGTATCTTGGATGGTAGGTCGTGGTTTTTTCAATGGTTTGACAGAAACCGGAGGATCAGCTTTAACGATAACTTCGTCATCGTTCTCATCACTTTCCGAACTAGATCCATCAGCACGCTTACTATCCTTGCCATCGAAAATGCAATCCTCACTATCGGTCTCTTCGCAATGCAAAGTTGACGGGTTAAACAAGGTTTTTCCAGCGCAAGTTCCGATTACAGCATTTCCATCAGCACACACATAGTATCCTTTGCAAGTTCCAAACATGGGTAAAAGTTCGCCATTTTTACCCTCGCATATGGACGTCTTGAAAGCGAATCCGTTCTTTGAAATAAAGCATATTCAGTTTTGCTATTTCTTACACGGTTTTTGCAAACATACTTGTAACACAGCCTGTGCGCATTGTTGAAGTAAGAAACTTCCCCAAAGCAGTCCGAATAGCTTCATTTTGTCAGAAGCAATCGAGTGTTTAATCGAACTGAAACTTTCCATTCATTGAACTGCGTTTATATAGAATATTATCTATGATAAATTTGCATGATTTGCCAATATGTAAAGTGTTAACATTTGATTGTATCGTTCATTTGAGATAGGTGCGAGAGTACGAGTACTATCTGTATTTTCTTACTGAGAATTGATAAGTGTTCATATAAAACATATGTAACGTCTGAAAAAAGCTACAATCATTGTTGTGTATGTGTGCCCAGGTTAAAGACCACTATTTTGGGTGAAGCAATCACCAAAAAAAATTTGTGCCTCATTTGCGAACAGAATCTATAACAGTAAATTATTTAGAGTTGAAATTGTTTAAATTATTTGATTCTTTATTCATACAGTTGGACTAATTTAATTTAGTTCGTTGGGAAAATAAAATATTTAACCAAATAAGCATAATTTTGTGAATTCTAACTTTAAATTTATTTTTATAACACATTTTTCTTAAACATGATTTTCAATGGTGCATCTTCTAGACTTCTGATAATATAACACTTATCGCTACCTAACTTAGCCTAAAAGTAGGTAACGAATATAAAACCATGATGATTTTCAGCCGTTTAATACACTTACAGTTAAATAAAGAGCATGGAATGCTTGTGGTATCTCACCAAAATTAATTGAAACGAAAACAGGAGTGGTAAGATGTTTATCATTGGTCATTATTAATGAGCTGTTGTCTATTTCCTTGACCAAAATGTCTGTTTTTTTCTTTAAGTTGTCAATAGAATTTTATCAACAATATTAGTCATTATCAGCTGAAAAAATGCCTAACGTTGATTTGATTGGCGGCGTCAATCAGTTATTATTGCTAAGAAATTTCCAAAAAGACGATCCCATTTCAGTTACTTCTAAGACGTGAGCATAAAAACATCCAAAAAGTTCTAGCCAACATATTTTGTAACAAATCAACAAGTAACACTAAAAATATAACTTATTTTATTGCCAGTTATTGCCTAAAAAGGTTTTTTAATAATATTTTTCAAGGAAAACCACGCAATGAAAGGTAAAGTCCTAAGAAGTCCTATTTTCAATGTGCAGTCGAGAATTTGTGTGCCCAAGATAGGCAGAGAATTTATTTTATATTTATATCTTTCTAGAGTGGGCATACTTGCCGTTTACTTTGTGGCTCTTGGGAGACACTATCTGTTATGGTAGCCAAGAGCACACAAGTTATACAATATCGGGTGTAAAAGAGTGCTTTACTTCCTCAGAAATAGATCCCAACTTCTGTCTATCCTTATCGAACGGTTTTTATAAATATCCCTATGACTGCAGTGCATATATATCGTGTAATGATTCATGCGCTGATTTGGAGTACTGCCCTGATGGAAAACTCTTTAATAGTCCCATGCACATTTGCGATACACCAGAAGCTGTCGACTGCGAATCGTTACCTTATCCAACACCTTCAACTACCGAGCTCCCAATGGAAAATCCTTGTGAGGGCATTAAAAATAACACTATTTTGCCCTCTGCTGGTAATTGTAGTGAGTTCTTTGTGTGTGTAAATCAGCAAAGTGAAGTGCATCACTGTCCCTGGGAGATGCTTTTTAATCCTGATCTGGAAATTTGTGATTTTAAGGATAACGTCTGGTGCTACGGTGACCCTACTACCCAAAATCCTTTGGAAACCTCAGATACTACTGCGGAGTCCTTCACAAAGTGCGAGGGCCAAAAGCTTGGAACCTTTTTCCCGGATACTCAGAATTGCCAACAGTACTACTACTGCTGGGGCAACGATTCCTTCATACTTCTACCCTGTCCCGTGGACAATTGGTTTAATCCATACACCGGTAACTGTGGTCCCGATATTTCACCGGAAGCGTGCCAAGCATTTGTGGCTACCACTATGCCTGTTATTATTACATCACCTTCCACAACAGTTGCGACGTCCACTACGGAAGCTAATGATAAGAATCCGTGTGCAGATCAGGAACTGGGTGCCAGCTTTCCGTTGCAATCCGACTGCCAGTCATACCTGCTATGCCTGGGTAATGGCCAATCTGCGAAAGCTCAATGTCCAACAAATGCCTGGTTCGATCCACAATCAGGGGATTGTGGGCCAAATGTATCGCCCACTGCTTGCATCGAAACAACCACACCTACCACTACCGTTGCCACAACTCAGGGCTCGAATGATCCTTGTGCCGATCAAGAACTGGGAGTATCTTATCCCCTGGTGACAAACTGCAAGCAATATATTCTATGCATGGGAAACGGGGAATCCACGGTAGCCAATTGCATCTACAACGCCTGGTACGATCCGCAAACGGGAATTTGTGGACCCGAAGTATCACCAACAGCATGTACGGAAACTATAGTTTCCACCGAATCCTCCACAAGTCAAGCCACCTCGCCAATCACAACACCTTCCTCTCCGTGGTCTACCACTTTGTCTACCCATTATCCTGAGGAGTCTACTACTACCCCGTCGGACATTGCAAAAATCTGTTCTGGAGAGAGCGATGGTTATTATGCCACGTATCCTGAGGACTGCAGTAAATACATCGTATGTGCCAGTCCTGTTCCTATAGCATTCTTCTGCCCGGAAGGCTTGTTTTTCAACGAAGCTCTTCAGAAATGCGTCGAATGGAATTTAAGCGAGTGCCCCAAGGAAGATACCACCACTGCATCGCCTGGCTATACGACTCCGAAACCAGATTCTTCGATATGTTTCAATAGCACTGGCATGAATTTGCCGTACCAAGAAAATTGTCAATGGTTTGTACGATGCGTTGACGACTCCTCTTACATGATGGGTATATGTAGCAGTGAAGAGTATTTCGATCCATTGACTGGGGAATGTGGCTTTGATGTCTCCCCGGAAGCCTGCCGGGGGATCTACACTTCAACCACTATAGTTACGGAAACCACCGAGAGCTCAACAACTACACCAAGTGCTCCAACAACGGCAATTACCCCAACTACTCCGAGTACAGAAACTGATCCTTGTGAAGGAGCTCCTGAGGGAAAACTTGTTCCCTATCCGGATGACTGCACTAAATTCATACAATGTGTTCGTCCCATCCCTATCGTGTATGACTGCCACGAAGGTCAGGAGTTTAGCGCCAGTTTGGAAAGATGTATGGCTCCGTGGTATGCCAATTGTTCTATTCCGGCCACAACTACAACTGCAGCTCCCATAACAACTACCACGCTGTCGCCGGACAGCTTTTGTGCGGATAAAATCGAAGGATCACTGGTACCTTATCCCTTAAATTGTAGCAAGTACATAGTTTGCCAGGTTCCCATCCCAGTGGGGTATGCTTGTCCAGGAAGCGAAGAGTTTAGTCCTACTGCTTTGACCTGTATGGAAGCTGAGCTGGCCGGTTGCATTACCAATGGCTACCGCCTTTTACCGGTTAATTTATTTGGCAACACTGATTCAGAAGATTCAAGCCCATCACTTTGGCAGTCCCTTAAAACGATGGCAAGCTTTGTTATAGATTTTTAATGCAAATTATGTAAATTTTTTTTTGTTATAGATTTTTGATGCAAATTATCTGAATTGTAGGCATTAAACAAAAATGTTATTAAAATGTCGTAAATTCAATTGATTTGTTTTACTGGGGATACTGGCAATCAGAGTTGGATGTGCTGCACGAAAGTTTGCTGGGATTCCAATACAAGTTGCCTGGACATGTAAGGACTGTTGCCGTTGGTCCGCAATGAATAAACTTGTGGCAGTCATTGGGATACGGTATGTACGCATTGGAAACACTATTTTTGCACAAAGCATGGGGATCTATTGGTAGGAATTCAGTTTCAGCGGACGTCCAGGATGCAGATGGTGGAGTAGCAGCGGTTGGTATGGGATCAATTGGTGCAATGGTGCTT
The DNA here is from genome assembly GCF_025200985.1 of Drosophila gunungcola. Taxonomy (NCBI): domain Eukaryota; kingdom Metazoa; phylum Arthropoda; class Insecta; order Diptera; family Drosophilidae; genus Drosophila; species Drosophila gunungcola. Next base: position 7,200,323 of record NW_026453179.1, read on the forward strand.
GGAGGAGGATAGGGCATCGGAAATCCTTGACAACTGGCATATTGTGGGGCCACGCACCGCTGATATTGGTCACTCCACTGATAGTTCTGCTCACAACGAAGGACTCGCGTCTCGTAGAATCGACTACAGTCTCCGGGGAATGGACTGTAGCTTACCCCATTGCTGGGTTTCGGTGGATCGAATGAATTGCAGTTTGAGTACTCCCTGTAGTCACAGCGGTAGGTAATTTGGCTCCAGAACAGGTTTTCAGGACACTGGTGCTCGAAGGCCTGTCCTTTTTGGCATGTGTAATACTTGCGACAGTCGTTGGGATATGGCAACATTACAAGGTGGTTGGGGTCGTCGAACGGTGGGCAGTGTCCAATCGGCACAGCAGGTTCGGCTACAATAGGCTACATAGAAACTTACATTTCTTAGATTATGTTCATTCGAACGAAGGGAGCACTTACTGGAACATAATTGAACTCCTCGCTTTTTATAGTGGAATAGAAAGCCACTAAAACTAGGCACACAAGTGTAGGTGTTCGCCGCACTGAAAAAAAAGAATTTAATAATGCGTAGTAATTTTAATATTTTAAATTTTTTCTTACTGATGGTTGAATCCAGTGAAAGCGCACTGAGATAGTGAATGTTGTGCTTGGGTAACACCAGCCCTTTTATACTTACAACATGCAGGCGATCGTTATCAAGTTGAAGTGTTTAACTTTGATTTATCGTTAAGAACTCCTCTTATACAAAGAAAGGCTGCAATTTTTAAAAAAACAATCCTAGGAATTTAAGATTAACAATTTACTTACTCTTATTACATTTTTAGTGTCACAATGGCTTACTTTTTTATATTTTCTTGAAAAGGTTACAAATCAGAATTATTTATAGTTAGCTGGCTCTTTTTTTTTTTTGGCAAGCCATGGTTTCTTAGACATTATTATTGTCCGACGTTATTGTCTTTTCCACTTGACCGGACAAGCTTATCGGTTCAAGGACAGAGGAGATTAAAAGGTTTATATCTAAATTCCACCGAAGACACGGTATCTTATTGTCAATAACATGTGTTTGTATATCAGTGATATATAAGAACCCAAGCGATCGGTGCTGAGTATCAGATGAACTGCAGAGTTTAAGCGCAGAGCAATGAAAAGTATGGGTAAAGCAGTTTTATTAATTTCGATAAATATTAATATTGATTTTTATTAGTGGAATACCAACTTTTGTTGACTGTTTCTTTAACTGTGATGTGCTTTGGGTTCTCCATGTCACAAACTGTGGTAAAACAGGCCGATCCTAATGACTGCCATCGATTCTATGAGATTCGCTTGCTGAGCTGTCCTCCGCAATTTATTTGGAACTCAAACTTCGAGCGATGCGAAATGCAGGCGCTTGGTGGATGTTCCTTCACTTCTTCAGCACCAAATGGGAGTAAACGCTTTCAAAACGACTCAATTCTAAGTCCGGAAATCACAAAATCACAAAATCTTTTGGAGGTATGTGACAACAAACTCGGACAGCGGATAGTTTACCCAGGTGACTGCACCCGATTCATTCTGTGCGATTATCTGCCCTTTGTGATGACCTGTCCGCAATATCTCTTTTGGAACTCCCATCTACTCACTTGTGACAAAATTTGTGTTTAGATTTTCAAAAATACGTTTGTGTGGAATAAAGAATTAAATCAAATGACTCTATTTTTTTGTGATTTATTATTAAATATTAATTACAGTAGCAAAACGTACAAAATATTAAAGAAATGGCAGTAAAACTCTAAAATTAATTGCGAAAAACACTTAAATGCTTAAGACCAAGCAGCATCGAAACACAAATAGGTGTTTGTGGTTGACGGTTGGCCAAGCTGTTCTATAATTGAGCCCCTTTGGAACTGATCTACTATAATATGGGTGGGTTAAAGGGATGTTGTATACGATCCCCTAGCACTTGCCATTGGTTGGTGCCTTCGGTCGGCAGATTTTGCTCCTTCCATTGGCACCGTAAACAATGTTGCAGGAGAAGGTGAAGTAGCCGCATGTCGAGGACTTTGTGAAGTATGTGGACTGGAAGTTCTTGTTCTCCTGCGGCGGATTCTTGCTGTTGTCCATGCTGCCAGTCACCGACTTGGTGACGGTGACATAGCTGTCCGGAGCACGTGCGATGGGCTTGTCCCCTCGAGTTGGGCCCTCCTCAGCCGCGTCGGCCGAAATCTCCACCCTCTTGTTAGTGGGCAGCTCCAGAGCCTTGGTGTGGAACTTCTTTTGCACATTGACAGTGCCTCGGAATCCTGGTGGTATAGCCTCGGTGGTGGAAGGTTCGCTATTGATGGTTACCCTACCGTTCTGCTGTTGCACCACTTGGTACTTTTCACCTGCAACTGGTAGCACCACCGCCTTTTGGATTTGCGTGGGCGAAGACTGTTCGTAGGCCTTGGGCTCTGGAGTTGGCTCCAGTTTCTTAACACTGCTGGCCGACTTGGGACTCTCCTCCAGCTTGACTGGCTTCTCGTTGTAGTACTCATCCTCTTCGTATTCATCCGGGTCAGCTTCATCTTCATCGTCGTACTGTATGGGCTCCGGCTGGTCTGCTTTCCTTTCTGCCATATCAGCCTCATCCTTGGGCTTGGTCGACTTCAACTGCAGTTCTGGCAGCCTGTCGGACTCATCAGTGAGCGCCGGTCCGCTATAAACAGCATCAGCGCGATCAGTAACTCTAAAATACACAAAAAAAAACAAAAAAAAACAAATTTTATATTTTCGTTTCCCATGATGGCATATCATAGATGATGGATATTTTCAACTGAATATTTTTTCAAGAGCTTAGAACAAGGTGCTCCTTTAAAATAATTCGAGTTTTCGTTGTTAAATAGATTTATTTGTTTAAAAATTTTAAAAAGTTACAATTTTATAACATATAAGTAAGGCCTATTTTATTTAGTTGATTTTAACACAGAAGCTAAAATAGTTGACAATGTTTCTAAGTTCAAACCAGACTTTGTTTTGGCTATTTGCTACGCATTTGTTTGCTTATGACAGGGGTGCTCACGCATATGGAGCACAATTGTTTTTGTAAATGCACTCGTTTGTGGAGATGTTAGGGCCGGCAAATAGGTAAGCTTGCTGGGCACATTTTGCTATACACTAACAATTTTTCGTTTCTTCCTTGCGGTCCAATTCGTTACTGATAAGACCGAGACAAGCCAACAACAATTACATTGGTTTATTTTTTTTGGATGGCTAAGTCAAATGAATTTTGTTTTTGTCTTTTCCTCGGCTCAACACCGAATACTTTACTTGTGTTCGTGATCCTTTTTAAATGTGTTGGAAAATGCTCTGCCATATGGCAGTTTTGAGCACCCCTGGCTCATGTGATTATGTATGAATTTGTGGGTGAGATAAGGAGAGCCATTTACCAGCGGTAAAAAATTGAAAAGGGGCAAGAAAAAAAATCACGAAGGATGCAATGGAAGAGAGCGGCAAGTGTCTTGAGAGACGAAAGAGGAGGCGAGGAAGCGGGTGCACGAAGTTTTTTGAGAGAGTATGGCATTGTTGAGAGAGTATGCCTATAAACAGTAAAAAAAAAGTAAAGCTCCTAAGCAAAACTTGTATTGGATAGACACGGGTGTTGCAATGAGGTAAATTCAACCTTTTTTATTTGAATCGGAAACTTTTTAAATGCACTAAGCGTTTCTTTTTAATTTAGTTTATTGGGATTAGTTGGTTGGTCGTTTTTTTGTCTTTTAACAATTTTTTTTATGACAATATCAAAAGTTTATTGACCCCTTCCCGAAACTCAGAGTGCCTCTATTTGATACCTATGTACATATGTAAGTCACGCCTGGTAAGCTAGCTATCATAAAAACTAACTAAGCTAAACAAAAACGAAGGAATATTTTTGTTAAATACATTCTAAGATTTTTGTATAAAAGGATTCGGTATGTTTTAAAATTTTATAAAATGAGTTTGCCACATTTAGAAGCGTAAAAAACTTTTAAGAAAGAGCTTAACAATTTTTAATATTATAAATATTTACGTATATTAAAGCGAATGCCTTTGGGGTTACTTACGCATTGACATTATCGCCGAACCGACTGATGGTGTTAAATAGCTCACGATTTTGTTCCCTGTACGATGCCACCTGCTCCTTGGTTCCCGATGCGGATTGAGCAGCACCGTGGTACGAAACGCCGTAGCTGAAATAAAAAACCATATTGTAACACCTTTCTTGAGCCGCCAGTCGTACACTTTTACTACCTGGAAGTTCCGTGAATCTGCGAGCTACTCTGACTAGAGTGGGCGCCAGATGAGGACGAAGCCTGACCGCCGCCGTTGGCCGCTGGCGTATTAGCTTCCTGGCCGGGACGAAAACCGATCTGGGCTTGCGATGAGGTCTGCCCAGGACCGCTGGACTGGGCGTCAGCCAACCCACCCTTGTCATTGGCATGAACCTCGCTCTGGCTCAGTTGGATAATGCCGCCGCTCTGCGAAGAGGCCTTCGTGCCGCCGTCCTTTGCCGTCTGCACCTGGGCCTGCGACTGGGCGGGACCCCCAGATCCCTGGGCCTGACTCACGGCGCCCTCCGCAGTTCCGGTGACCTGGGCACTGGCCGCACGATCCGCATCCGAGGTCATTGCGCTGGCGCTAAAGGTTCCGCCCGCACTGTATGTTCCAGACACTTGGGTCTTGGCAGTGCCTCCGTTCTTCTTGCCCTGAGCACTTGCCGAAGCCTGTCCGTCGCCAATAGATGACTCGGCCTGGGAGAATGCGTCGTCGGCTCCACCTGTGCCGGCAGCAACTGGTACACCTTTAATAGATTTTAATAAGTTTCTCAATAACTCGTGTAGCTACTCACCAGCACCACCAGCGCCTCCAACACCAGGAGCTCCAGGAACAACTCCAGTGCCAGCTGTGTAGCGCCCCGGTGCATCAATTTGACCGCCGACACCAGACTGTCCCGTTTGACCTGTCTGGCCTCCGTAACCTGGTTGACCCACTCCAGCACCCGTCGTTCCGCCAACTCCAGGTTGAGATCCGTAACCGGGTTGAGCTCCGTATCCGGGCTGAGGCCGTCCAATTCCTGGTTGGCTTCCTCCTACTCCCGGCTGAGTTCCGTATTCTGCCGATCCACCTGCAGGTTGACTTCCGTAACCAGGCTGTCGGCCACCCAAGCCTGCCTGTCCGCCTACTCCCGGCTGAGTTCCGTATCCAGCTTGAGAGCCACCAATTCCTTGGTGGCTTCCCCCAACTCCGGGCTGACTTCCACCTACTCCAGGTTGTGTTCCATAGCCAGGCTGAGTTCCATATTCAGGTTGAGAACCACCAAATCCTGGTTGGCTTCCCCCAACTCCGGACTGACTTCCTCCTACTCCAGGTTGTGTTCCGTATCCAGGCTGAGTTCCATAACCAGGTTGAGAACCACCAACTCCTGGTTGGCTTCCTCCTACTCCCGGCTGTGTTCCGTATCCTGGATGAGATCCATATCCAGGTTGAGATCCACCAATTCCTGGTTGACCTCCTCCAACTCCTTGCTGACTTCCTCCTACTCCAGGTTGTATTCCGTATCCAGGTGCAGTTCCATATCCAGGCTGGGAACCACCAAGTCCTGGTTGGCTTCCTCCAAATCCGGGCTGACTTCCTCCTACTCCAGGTTGTGTTCCGTATCCAGGCTGAGTTCCATAACCAGGTTGAGAACCACCAACTCCTGGTTGGCTTCCTCCTACTCCCGGCTGTGTTCCGTATCCTGGTTGAGATCCATATCCAGGTTGAGATCCACCAATTCCGGGTTGGCTTCCTCCAACTCCCGGCTGACTTCCTCCTACTCCGGGCTGTGTTCCGTATCCTGGTTGAGTTTCATATCCAGGTTGAGAACCACCAATTCCTGGTTGGCTTCCTCCAACTCCGGGCTGACTTCCTCCTACTCCCGCCTGTGTCCCGTATCCTGGTTGAGTTCCATATCCAGGTTGATAGCCACCAATTCCTGGTTGGCTTCCTCCAAATCCGGGCTGACTTCCTCCTACTCCAGGTTGTGTTCCGTATCCAGGCTGAGTTCCATAACCAGGTTGAGAACCACCAACTCCTGGTTGGCTTCCTCCTACTCCCGGCTGTGTTCCGTATCCTGGTTGAGTTCCATATCCAGGTTGAGAACCACCAATTCCGGGTTGGCTTTCTCCAACTCCGGGCTGACTTCTTCCTACTCCCGCCTGTTTCCCGTATCCTGGTTGAGTTCCATATCCAGGTTGAGAGCTACCAATTCCTGGTTGACCTCCTCCAACTCCAGGCTGACTTCCCCCTACTCCAGGTTGTGTTCCGTATCCAGGTGCAGCTCCATATCCAGGCTGGGAACCACCAAGTCCTGGTTGGCTTCCCCCAACTCCGTATCCAGGTTGAGTCACATATCCAACTCCAGGTTGGGAACCACCAATTCCTGATTGGCTTCCTCTACCTCCTGGCTGGGTGCCTCCAACTCCAGGCTGTACTCCATATCCAGACTGACTTCCATATCCAGGCTGGGAACCACCAAGTCCTGGTTGGCTTCCTCCAACTCCGGGCTGACTTCCTCCTACTCCAGGTTGTGTTCCGTATCCAGGTTGAGTTCCATATCCAGGTTGAGATACACCAATTCCGGGTTGGCTTCCTCCAACTCCGGGCTGACTTCCTCCTACTCCAGGTTGTGTTCCGTATCCAGGTTGAGTTCCATATCCAGGTTGAGATCCACCAATTCCTGGTTGGCTTCCTCCAAATCCGGGCTGACTTCCTCCTACTCCAGGTTGTGTTCCGTATCCTGGTTGAGTTCCATATCCAGGTTGAGATCCACCAATTCCTGGTTGGCTTCCTCCAAATCCGGGCTGACTTCCTCCTACTCCAGGTTGTGCTCCATATCCAGGCTGACTTCCATATCCAGTTTGAGATCCACCAATTCCTGGTTGACTTCCACCAACTCCTGGCAAGCTTCCTCCTACTCCTGGTTGAGAACCGTATCCGGGTTGAGTTCCGTATCCCGGCTGAGCTCCATATCCAGGTTGGGATCCACCAATTCCTGGTTGGCTTCCTCCAACTCCGGGCTGAGTTCCGTATCCTGCCGATCCACCAACTCCAGGCTGACTTCCGTAACCAGGCTGTCGGCCACCCAAGCCTGTCTGTCCGCCTACTCCCGGCTGAGTTCCGTATCCAGGTTGAGAACCACCAATTCCTGGTTGGCTTCCTCCAACTCCGGGCTGACTTCCTCCTTCTCCAGGTTGTGTTCCGTATCCTGGTTGAGTTCCATATCCTGGTTGAGGGCCACCAATTCCTGGTTGACCTCCTCCAACTCCTTGCTGACTTCCTCCTACTCCAGGTTGTGTTCCGTATCCTGGTTGAGTTCCATATCCAGGTTGAGGGCCACCAATTCCTGGTTGACCTCCTCCAACTCCTTGCTGACTTCCTCCTACTCCAGGTTGTGTTCCATAGCCAGGCTGAGTTCCATATCCAGGTTGAGACCCACCAGTTCCAGGTTGATCTCCTCCAGCTCCTGTCTCTGTTCCTCCAACTCCAGCTTGAGGCCCATGTCCTGGATGTCCATCTCCGACTCCTGTCTGCCCAGTAAATCCAGGTTGAGTAGAATAGCCAGGCGTTCCGCCTAGCATAGGTTGGCTACCTCCACCGATTAATGATTCGCCAGTAAGTCCAGGACGGGTATCGAGACCATGTTGTCCTGTAACTCCTGGCTGAGTTCCGTATCCTGTTTGACTTCCAACTCCAGGTTGGCCTCCGAATCCAGGTTGTCCGACTTCGAGTCCTGGTTGAGTTCCATATCCGGGCGATCTACCACTTCCACCATCTCCGTATCCGGGTTGAGCTCCACCAACTCCAGTCTGCCCGCCTACTCCTGGCTGAGGTCCATATCCGGGTTGTCCGCTACCGAGTCCCGATTCTCCGGGCCGTGTTCCGTATCCGGGCTGTACACCACCTACTCCTGGCTGCCCGCCACTTATACCTGCCTGTCCTCCAACTCCCGGCTGAGTTCCATATCCGGTCTGGCCTTCACCAGTTTCCGGTTGTCTACCTCCAATTCCTGGCTGTGTTTCGTATCCAGTGGATCCCACAACTCCAGGTTGAGAACCATATCCGGGTTGTCCGCTACCGAGTCCTGATTCTCCAGGAACCCCAGGACGCACGCCACTTACTCCTTGTTGACCGCCTACTCCAGGCTGCCCGCCACTTGTTCCTGCCTGTTCACCAACTCCCGGCCGAGTTCCAAATCCAGGCTGAGCTCCACCAATTCCTGTAGGGCTTCCTCCAGCGCCGGTCTGTGTTCCGTATCCGGGCTGTTTGCCTGCGACTCCTGGATATCCACCAACTCCCAGTTCTCCGGGTTGTGTTCCGCCAGTCCCAGGTGCGGGAAGATGTCCATAGCCCGGTGAGTAAGCTCCACCACTTCCAGGCTGTCCTCCGATTCCCGACTGACCGCCAAACCCTGGCTGTTCACCCACTCCGCCTTGCGCACCTTCATTAAAATTAAGATTATAATTACATTTTAAGCAGAAGGTACAAGTAATTCAGATGAGATCTTACCGGCACCCGGAAAGCCAACTCCACCGGCTCCACTAGCATCTAGTATTCTGCCCGAAGAAGGGTAATCCGTTTGGTAGCCGGAACATCCATTGCAGTCTCCCGATGAGAACTGACTCTGAGCCTGTCCCATTCCGTGGGTGCCAGCTGAAAGAGTTTTAAGTCAATCTACAAGGATGTTAAGGGATTTTTATAGAACCGGACTTACAGACAGTTGAGCGAGATCCACTTTCATTGGCCTCCGCCTCGGCTTTTCCATCCTGTTCGGGTTTGCCAAAATTTAAGTACTGAGACTGCGTTTGTCCCCTTGAACTAGTAAGACATTATTTATTTTTAGGGCACAGAATATTTTTGTAATTACTTACTAGCCTCTGGCACTTCTCTTTTCTCTGTCCAAGCCGGTCAGACCAGAAATCTCGACTTCTTCCCAGGCGATTTCTCCTGCAATTTTTTTAAAGCGATTTAAGTTCAATGCTAATGTCAACCTAATCTTTAAGCGTATTCAACATGTGTCTGCGAGTGTCCCCAATTTGATGCTGCTTTAATAACTGACCTTGGTCAATTTAGGTCTTATCGCCTACCATTCGAACCGAGTTCATTTACATTGAACTACTCTAGTTCCACACAGGCCAAATTCAAGGGATTCATTAGCGATTCGGACACTTACGATGGCGGCTCCATTTGCGCTTGCTACGAGAAGCACAGCGCCAAGTAGCAGGCCTATGCGAAGGGGCAACATTTCAATAAATTATTTTCTGAATCCAATTGAAATGCGTCGACGTCGTCGCAACACAACCAGCAAACTGAAAGATGAAATTAAATTGTATTATCAACACATTGTATACATGCGTGTTATTATTAGTTCATATTCCTTCGCTCTGTTTTGTGCCCGTCACTTTCTGGGGTTATCACGTTTCTTTTAAACGAGCACGCACGATGTTGTTAGATGCCAAAATAAAGTAATTGATCTTGAGTTTTATTTTAGTTTTAGGAATGATGTAATTGCTCCAACTGATTAAGTTTATACATATTTTTAAAAGCAAACATACAAGTCCTTAGAGCTCAACTTGGTAACAGGAAATCATTATGAGTAATAACAACTGGATTGTCCTAGCAATTAAAAACTTTTTTAATATTTGTTTTATAAGTGTCTGTTACTTGCTGGTGCTATCACTTTTCTTTTATTGAGTCTAATTTTATTTGCGGAATGATTTTATCGCTCAAACTGATTAGCTTTAATATTTAAATTAAATATTTGAATAGGATATCAGGATAGTTCTCCTGATGTTTATTTATGTTCATAACATTTTGATTAAACTAAAAAACAAATTAGTTGGTTTTTTGTTTTTTTTAATTTTTAATTTTAGTTATTGTTTGTTTCGTTAAACATTTATTATTAGTTAACTTCCCGGGAGGTTTTCACTTTTAATTTAACAATAAAATGTTCTATACTTTAAGAAGTTCCTCTTTGGCACAAAAATAATTTAAACATTCTATTAAATTTAAACGTTCACAGCACAACATTTTAAAAAAATATAATATTATATAAAAATATAAAACTTTGCTCGCAGTTCCGAGTTGTTTGAATATAACTCTTTCCTTAAACCATTTATTAAATGTTTTAATTCTTATTTGATCCCTTATCCACGTATTTCAAAGGCTTTATTTTAAAGTGTCCTTGCTCAAACTGTAAATCTTAGACACACACTTCTTCGCCTGCGTGAATTAGGATTCCAAGAAGATTTTCCGATTTGCTTCCGATCGCGACAACTGCTGGATTGCGAATAACACTGTTCCGTTCGAGCATGAAAACTCTAGAGCTTGAGCAGAACTCAAATTCATTGAAGGCGAGCAATTTCCAATACATTTGCATTTAGCCAGCAGCAGCATGAATATTTATGTAGGATCCACACTAGCAAAGAGTGCTCGTATGGTATCTGTGAGGCGGATCAGGGCACTTAGAGTTCCAAGCTTGGAGCTCGTCGCCAGTGCCAGTGCCATTCATTCGAGTGTCTATTCCATTACGTATCAGATCTTTGATCGTGTCAATCGATCACTTGGTCGTCTGGCAATGGAAGGGGAACCGCTGACGTCCCCTTCGACAAATGAGTTTCTGGGGGCATTACAACATCATAGTCTTCGCCAACGGATGGGGCACTCTTTTGACCCATTTAGGGAAATGTGCTGGCATTTATTTGCATATAAAGATACGCAATTGTATATCTCATGGATACATTTTCAAGTGTGTCCCTGCCCCCAACTCATACGCTTGGGAAATGTGTTCTCTTTTTGCGTCTGGTGAACGCTTAATTAATTTAGGCTTTGATTTCCTAAGCCGCTAATTTCCATGTGTTTTATTTTGATTTTTAACAAATCAAAAATTGGCGGAAGTAATTTGCCTTGATAACCTCTGACACCGAAATTTGCGTTCAATTTCTGGTTAGACTGTCCATCGTCATATCTATATATAGAGCAACATCTACAAGCCCCCATTCAATGTTGAGTTCGGCTATTCTCTTATCGGCTGAAAGCTTCTATGACACCATGTGTTTAAATTGAACTCAAGCATTAAATTTAAATTTTTCAAAGGCCCATCGGCTGTATGGGGTGTGTTTCAAGGCTAGTAATATTTTTAATTGAAGCCTAGATTGATAAGATCAACAAATAATGGGTAGGAATTTTAAAACCCGAGTGTTCTGACTATAGAATTCCCTTTGATGAGATTTACCGAGAACCTAGTTCTTATTACAATAATAATCTCCAATTTTCTTTTTGAATGTAAAACGAGTTTCACATGCTATATGCTTTTGAAACAGTGGTTATAAGATAAAATTGTAAGTCTACTGACAAATTTTTTTAGATTTGAATATACTTCTCTTTTCTCCGTTAAAAGGGTATAAAAAAGTACCAAGCAGCAGTCTATTGAAATAAATTTGCATACATCCAAAAAGGAAATCTATTTAGAACATCTCAAAACCATCAATAAAATACAAATGATTGTTTTTTTTTTTCATTTTTTAAAGCGATAATAAATAATAATAAATAAAACAACTGCTTATAATTCATTTTTAAATCTAAAGTATATTAAAATAAATACATTTATTATTAATAAGTTTATATTTTTTAATTTTATTATATAAACGGATCGAAGTTCCAGCAAAATAAGTACATTTTAAATCATTATTATTAATTGGTTTTACTGAGTTAAAATTGTTTTCTGAAGGTCAATCAAAGAATGCTATTTATCTGCAAAGATTCTGTAAACAAATATTAAAAACTATGTTATTTGTTATGCATGGGATTAAGAAAATATTAAACTTACACTTATGTGCAGAATCGCTGCGATTTTTCGCATAATTCGCTGACAGGATTCCAGTAAAGTCCTAAACTACAACTCATTACGATACCCCTCAAGCCAAAGCACTTTATGTATTTCGAACAATCGCCTTGAAAAACATCAAAATTCATTCCCACTGCACATGAAATCGATTCATTTGCAGATTGCAGATTGTTGCAGTACTTATTTGACCAATCACAGACGGAAATTTCTGGGTTCCAATACAGGGGATCGGGACATTTGCGCTCCAATGGCTCGCCGTTACTGCATTGCAAATATTTGGTACAGTCCGTTGGGTGAACAAGGAAATCTACTCCAGGGCCGCAAGTCTTTTCTTCTGGTTTCGCATTTTCCTCACTGTTGTAGCAAACACTAGGTTCCCTACTGCAGGCTAAGTTTTGATAGTCCCAATAGAGATTAGCCGGGCAATCCATAATAAATTCGTTTCCATTACTACACTGTATAAATTTGTGGCAGTTTGTTGGATGGGGTAAGTATGAGTTCCCGCTACTGCAAGAAAGCGGTGATAAAGTTGACGACGTGGTGTCAGGGGAAGATGATGTTGAACTTGAATAAGATGGAGTTGTTTCTTGCGTTGACGAAATAAAACTACTGGTAGTATCGTCTACAGTGGTACTTTTATCCGGAATCGGTGTAGAATTCGCGATCGTAGAGCTTTCTCCGGGCTTGTATGTAGAGTCTGTAGTATTTTCTTCTGTACCTTTCGTAGAATCTTGGCCAACAGTACTACTACCGCTGGGAATGGATGTTGAAGCCTCAATCGTAGTGGTGCTCTTTTCAGGTTCAGCTGTGGTGGTTTCGTCGGGAAGAGTTGTGGCATCCTCTATTGTCGTGCTATCTTTAGGAATATTCGTAGAGTTCTGGGAAGCTGTAGTACTTTCGACAGGAATGGGTGTGGAATTCTTAATCGTAGTACTTTCTTGAGTTTCAGCTGTTGTACTTTCGTCCGGAAGAGTGGTTGGGTCTTCCTTTGTCGTGCTATCCTCAGGAATATTCGTTGAGCCCTGGGCAGCTGTTAGTACTTTCGTCAGGAATGGGTGTGGAATCCTCAACCGTGGTGCTTTCTTGAGGCTTCAGCTGTTGTACTTTCGTCCGGAAGAGTAGTTGCATCATCTATTGTCGTGCTATCTTCAGGAATATTCGTTGAGTCCTGGGCAGCTGTAGTACTTTCGTACAGGAATGGGTGTGGTATCCTCAACCGTGGTACTTTCTTGAGGTTCAGCTGTTGTACTTTCGTCCGGAAGAGTAGTCGCATCATCTATTGTCGTGCTATCTTCAGGAATTTTCGTTGAGTCCTGGGCAGCTGTAGTACTTTCTTCAGGAATGGGTGTGGAATCCTCAACCGTGGTGCTTTCTTGAGGCTCAGCTGTTGTACTTTCGTCCGGAAGAGTAGTTGCATCATCTATTGTCGTGCTACCTTCAGGAATATTCGTTGAGCCCTGGGCAGCTGTAGTACTTTCTTCAGGAATGGGTGTGGAATTCTCAACCGTGGTACTTTCGTCCGGAAGAGTTGTCGCATTATCTATTGTCGTGCTATCTTCAGGAATAATCGTTGAGTCCTGGGCAGCTGTAGTACTTTCTTCGGGAATGGGTGTGGAATCCTCAACCGTGGTACTTTCGTCCTGGGCAGCTGTAGTACTTTCGTCGGGAATGGGAGTGGTATCCTCAACCGTGGTACTTTCTTGAGGTTCAGCTGTTGTAGTTTCGTCCGGAAGAGTAGTTGCATCATCTATTGTCGTGCTATCTTCAGGAATATTCGTTGAGTCCTGGTCAGCTGTAGTACTTTCGTCAGGAATGGGTGTGGAATCCTCAACCGTGGTACTTTCTTGAGGTTCAGCTGTTGTACTTTCGTCCGGAAGAGTAGTTGCATCATCTATTGTCGTGCTATCTTCAGGAATTTTCGTTGAGTCCTGGGCAGCTGTAGTACTTTCTTCAGGAATGGGTGTGGAATCCTCAACCGTGGTGCTTTCTTGAGGTTCAGCTGTTGTACTTTCGTCCGGAAGAGTAGTTGCATCATCTATTGTCGTGTTATCTTCAGGAATATTCGTTGAGTCCTGGGCAGCTGTAGTACTTTCGTCAGGAATGGGTGTGGAATCCTCAACCGTGGTACTTTCTTGAGGTTCAGCTGTTGTACTTTCGTCCGGAAGAGTTGTCGCATTATCTATTATCGTGCTATCTTCAGGAATATTCGTTGAGTCCTGGGCAGCTGTAGTACTTTCGTCAGGAATGGGTGTGGAAACCTCAACCGTGGTACTTTCTTGAGGTTCAGCTGTTGTAGTTTCGTCCGGAAGAGTAGTTGCATCATCTATTGTCGTGCTATCTTCAGGAATATTCGTTGAGTCCTGGGCAGCTGTAGTACTTTCTTCAGGAATGGGTGTGGAATCCTCAACCGTGGTGCTTTCTTGAGGCTCAGCTGTTGTACTTTCGTCCGGAAGAGTAGTTGCATCATCTATTGTCGTGCTATCTTCAGGAATTTTCGTTGAGTCCTGGGCAGCTGTAGTACTTTCTTCAGGAATGGGTGTGGAATCCTCAACCGTGGTGCTTTCTTGAGGCTCAGCTGTTGTACTTTCGTCCGGAAGAGTAGTTGCATCATCTATTGTCGTGCTATCTTCAGGAATATTCGTTGAGTCCTGGGCAGCTGTAGTACTTTCGTCAGGAATGGGTGTGGTAATCCTCAACCGTGGTACTTTCTTGAGGTTCAGCTGTTGTACTTTCGTCCGGAAGAGTAGTCGCATCATCTATTGTCGTGCTATCTTCAGGAATATTCGTTGAGTCCTGGGCAGCTGTAGTACTTTCTTCAGGAATGGGTGTGGAATTCTCAACCGTGGTACTTTCGTCCGGAAGAGTTGTCGCATTATCTATTGTCGTGCTATCTTCAGGAATAATCGTTGAGTCCTGGGCAGCTGTAGTACTTTCTTCAGGAATGGGTGTGGAATCCTCAACCGTGGTACTTTCGTCCTGGGCAGCTGTAGTACTTTCGTCGGGAATGGGAGTGGTATCCTCAACCGTGGTACTTTCTTGAGGTTCAGCTGTTGTAGTTTCGTCCGGAAGAGTAGTTGCATCATCTATTGTCGTGCTATCTTCAGGAATATTCGTTGAGTCCTGGGCAGCTGTAGTACTTTCGTCAGGAATGGGTGTGGAATCCTCAACCGTGGTACTTTCTTGAGGTTCAGCTGTTGTACTTTCGTCCGGAAGAGTAGTTGCATCATCTATTGTCGTGCTATCTTCAGGAATTTTCGTTGAGTCCTGGGCAGCTGTAGTACTTTCTTCAGGAATGGGTGTGGAATCCTCAACCGTGGTGCTTTCTTGAGGTTCAGCTGTTGTACTTTCGTCCGGAAGAGTAGTTGCATCATCTATTGTCGTGTTATCTTCAGGAATATTCGTTGAGTCCTGGGCAGCTGTAGTACTTTCGTCAGGAATGGGTGTGGAATCCTCAACCGTGGTACTTTCTTGAGGTTCAGCTGTTGTACTTTCGTCCGGAAGAGTTGTCGCATTATCTATTATCGTGCTATCTTCAGGAATATTCGTTGAGTCCTGGGCAGCTGTAGTACTTTCGTCAGGAATGGGTGTGGAAACCTCAACCGTGGTACTTTCTTGAGGTTCAGCTGTTGTAGTTTCGTCCGGAAGAGTAGTTGCATCATCTATTGTCGTGCTATCTTCAGGAATATTCGTTGAGTCCTGGGCAGCTGTAGTACTTTCTTCAGGAATGGGTGTGGAATCCTCAACCGTGGTGCTTTCTTGAGGCTCAGCTGTTGTACTTTCGTCCGGAAGAGTAGTTGCATCATCTATTGTCGTGCTATCTTCAGGAATTTTCGTTGAGTCCTGGGCAGCTGTAGTACTTTCTTCAGGAATGGGTGTGGAATCCTCAACCGTGGTGCTTTCTTGAGGCTCAGCTGTTGTACTTTCGTCCGGAAGAGTAGTTGCATCATCTATTGTCGTGCTATCTTCAGGAATATTCGTTGAGCCCTGGGCAGCTGTTGTACTTTCGTCAGGAATGGGAGTGGTATCCTCAACCGTGGTACTTTCTTGAGGTTCAGCTGTTGTACTTTCGTCCGGAAGAGTAGTCGCATCATCTATTGTCGTGCTATCTTCAGGAATATTCGTTGAGTCCTGGGCAGCTGTAGTACTTTCTTCAGGAATGGGTGTGGAATTCTCAACCGTGGTACTTTCGTCCGGAAGAGTTGTCGCATTATCTATTGTCGTGCTATCTTCAGGAATAATCGTTGAGTCCTGGGCAGCTGTAGTACTTTCTTCAGGAATGGGTGTGGAATCCTCAACCGTGGTACTTTCGTCCTGGGCAGCTGTAGTACTTTCGTCGGGAATGGGAGTGGTATCCTCAACCGTGGTACTTTCTTGAGGTTCAGCTGTTGTAGTTTCGTCCGGAAGAGTAGTTGCATCATCTATTGTCGTGCTATCTTCAGGAATATTCGTTGAGTCCTGGGCAGCTGTAGTACTTTCGTCAGGAATGGGTGTGGAATCCTCAACCGTGGTACTTTCTTGAGGTTCAGCTGTTGTACTTTCGTCCGGAAGAGTAGTTGCATCATCTATTGTCGTGCTATCTTCAGGAATTTCGTTGAGTCCTGGGCAGCTGTAGTACTTTCTTCAGGAATGGGTGTGGAATCCTCAACCGTGGTGCTTTCTTGAGGCTCAGCTGTTGTACTTTCGTCCGGAAGAGTAGTTGCATCATCTATTGTCGTGCTATCTTCAGGAATATTCGTTGAGTCCTGGGCAGCTGTAGTACTTTCTTCAGGAATGGGTGTGGAATCCTCAACCGTGGTGCTTTCTTGAGGCTCAGCTGTTGTACTTTCGTCCGGAAGAGTAGTTGCATCATCTATTGTCGTGCTATCTTCAGGAATATTCGTTGAGTCCTGGGCAGCTGTAGTACTTTCTTCAGGAATGGGTGTGGAATCCTCAACCGTGGTGCTTTCTTGAGGCTCAGCTGTTGTACTTTCGTCCGGAAGAGTAGTTGCATCATCTATTGTCGTGCTATCTTCAGGAATATTCGTTGAGCCTGGGCAGCTGTTAGTACTTTCGTCAGGAATGGGTAGTGGTATCCTCAACCGTGGTACTTTCTTGAGGCTCAGCTGTTGTAGTTTCGTCCGGAAGAGTAGTTGCATCATCTATTGTCGTGCTATCTTCAGGAATATTCGTTGAGTCCTGGGCAGCTGTAGTACTTTCGTCGGGAATGGGAGTGGTATCCTCAACCGTGGTACTTTCTTGAGGTTCAGCTGTTGTAGTTTCGTCCGGAAGAGTAGTTGCATCATCTATTGTCGTGTTATCTTCAGGAATATTCGTTGAGTCCTGGGCAGCTGTAGTACTTTCTTCAGGAATGGGTGTGGAATTCTCAACCGTGGTACTTTCGTCCGGAAGAGTTGTCGCATTATCTATTGTCGTGCTATCTTCAGGAATAATCGTTGAGTCCTGGGCAGCTGTAGTACTTTCTTCAGGAATGGGTGTGGAATCCTCAACCGTGGTACTTTCGTCCTGAGCAGCTGTAGTACTTTCGTCGGGAATGGGAGTGGTATCCTCAACCGTGGTACTTTCTTGAGGTTCAGCTGTTGTAGTTTCGTCCGGAAGAGTAGTTGCATCATCTATTGTCGTGCTATCTTCAGGAATATTCGTTGAGTCCTGGGCAGCTGTAGTACTTTCTTCAGGAATGGGTGTGGAATCCTCAACCGTGGTGCTTTCTTGAGGCTCAGCTGTTGTACTTTCGTCCGGAAGAGTAGTTGCATCATCTATTGTCGTGCTATCTTCAGGAATTTTCGTTGAGTCCTGGGCAGCTGTAGTACTTTCTTCAGGAATGGGTGTGGAATCCTCAACCGTGGTACTTTCTTGAGGCTCAGCTGTTGTAGTTTCGTCCGAAAGAGTGGTCGCATCATCTATTGTCGTGCTATCTTCAGGAATATTCGTTGAGTCCTGGGGAGCTGTAGTACTTTCGTCAGGAATGGGTGTGGAATCCTCAACCGTGCTACTTTCTTGAGGTTCAGCTGTTGTAGTTTCGTCCGGAAGAGTGGTCGCATTATCTATTGTCGTGCTACCTTCAGGAATATTCGTTGAGTCCTGGGCAGCGGTGGTACTTTCGTCAGGAATGGGTGTGGAATCCTCAACCGTGGTACTTTCTTGAGGTTCAGCTGTTGTAGTTTCGTCCCGAAGAGTGGTCGTATTATCTATTGTCGTGCTACCTTCAGGAATATTCGTTGAGTCCTGGGCAGCTGTAGTACTTTCGTCGGGAATGGGAGTGGTATCCTCAACCGTGGTACTTTCTTGAGGTTCAGCTGTTGTAGTTTCGTCCGGAAGAGTGGTCGCATCATCTATTGTCGTGCTATCTTCAGGAATATTCGTTGAGTCCTGGGCAGCGGTAGTACTTTCGTCAGGAATGGGTGTGGAATCCTCAACCGTGGTACTTTCTTGAGGTTCAGCTGTTGCAGTTTCGTCCGGAAGAGTGTTCGCATTATCTATTGTCGTGCTACCTTCAGGAATATTCGTTGAGTCCTGGGCAGCGGTAGTACTTTCGTCAGGAATGGGTGTGGAATCCCCAACCGTGGTACTTTCGTCCGGAAGAGTAGTCGCATTATCTATTGTCGTGCTATCTTCAGGAATATTCGTTGAGTCCTGGGCAGCTGTAGTACTTTCGTCGGGAATGGGAGTGGTATCCTCAACCGTGGTACTTTCTTGAGGTTCAGCTGTTGTAGTTTCGTTCGGAAGAGTAGTCGCATTATCTTATTGTCGTGCTACCTTCAGGAATATTCGTTGAGTCCTGGGCAGCTGTAGTACTTTCGTCAGGAATGGGTGTGGAATCCTCAACCGTGGTACTTTCTTGAGGTTCAGCTGTACTAGTTTCGTCCGGAAGAGTGGTTGCATCTTCCTTTGTCGTGCTATCTTGAGGAATATTCGTTGAGTCCTGCGCAGCTGTAGTACTTTCGTCAGGAATGGGTGTGGAATCCCCAATCGTGGTGCTCTCTTCAGTTTCGGTTTTAGTAGATTCGACCGGAGTTATGCCATCCTTTGACGAACTGTTTTCCTCAGGGCTTAGCATTAAATCTGTTCCGGTTGTATTACTTTCGACTTGAGTCGGTAATGAACTTTTTTTTGTTAACACTTTTATTTCAGTTGTATTGTACGTTGTGTTTCTTGTTTTTTCTTTTAGTGCCCCAACATCTTGTTTCTGTGATTTATTAAGATTATTTTTATCAAGAGACAAATTACTATTAAACGAATGTTTAATAGGTATAGCCTTTATTAATTTTATTGCCTTGCACTTGAAAAGTTTCTGTTTGGTCGGGTTTTGCATGCACTTTTTTTGTAAGTACCACTGTTAAAACCACACATAGTATAAAATACCTGCAGGACGACTTATAATAATTCATCGTAACCGATTAACGTTCGAGTTTTATAGAGACATTTGGTCAAATGATACCTGTGCTGTGTGCATTCAATATTTATAACCCAATGAAAGCTCATTCCCCACTTATCTGGTATTTTTTTGCGAAGCCCGTTATCTTTAAGAGGAACTCAATTGAGCAGCCGTCTACTGAAAACCAATTACGTTCAATTGTTTTTCTTTATTTTGTTTATTATGTATGTACATTTTTTCGTGTGCTTAACAAAATTCTACCTCATTTAATAGCGGTTATTGCACCTCGTAGTCGTCAGAGAATTTTACTTCATTGTCGCAAGTATAGTCACACGCCTGGAGAGGTTGGTTCCAGTACAGTCCGATTGGGCAGCTAAGTTTGAACCCAATGTTATAGACACATTGGATAAATTTTGTGCAATCGGGCGGATAAGGTAAAAATGGCAGTCCAGAGGCACAGGTCAAGGATGGTGACTTCGTGGTCTCATTTCCTTCATCGGTACAGAACTGCGACTCCCAGGCGCACACATTGAGTTCAGGATCCCAATACAGTCCGTCTGGACATATTTTTAAGATTCCCTCTCCGTTCACGCACTGATAGTACTGCCTGCAGTCAGGTGCTGGAAGAAATTGGTCTTCGTCATCACACAGGACAGGTGGTGGCAACGTTGTTGTAGGAACCTCCGTAGTTTCATCTGTTTCAGAAATAGTGGAAGTATCTTCTTCAAAGAACGCCGTTGAACTCACAAAGAGAGCAAACAATCCAATAATATGAAAGCCTGTAATAAGTTTATTAATGATGAAATACAATATTTTTTTACAATAGGACAGAATTTTTAAATTACCTCTCATGTTTTTAAATGGGTCGTTCTGCCAAAGTACTACTTTTTACTGAGGATCCGTGCTTTTATAGCATTGGCTTTCCGTTTATACTGAACTACTCTTCTTTTTTATCTGTATAATCTATTTTATTTACACGCGTATTGATAGCCAAAGGAAATCAGTTTTTGCTCCTATTATCAATTTATAGTTTCGCAACTTTAAACAATGTTGACGGCATTGTAAGACTTAACAATATCATCGACAGAGATGTACCCTCTGAAATCAATAGTAAAGATAAACAATTAGGTAAAAATTAAAATACCCAATTAAATTGTTCAAAATTAATAAAAAAAAAATTATAAAAAAAACTACTTAAAGTGTTACACATTATTGTATTCATTTGAGTTCTTACTGAGTATTTGTTTTTTGGTTCTTTAATTAGTACACTTTATCGGACTTACTCACGTTTATTGACTTACATTTAAACACTAAGTGTTCTGGAAATTTTCAACGCCCCAGTTACTTCAAGTGAATCCGGAAACACATAAATTGCGTATCAGAAAAACAAGTTAATATTGCTTATACAAGTTACACTACGAAGTGCTCTACATATAAATGTTGGCATAGACATTTTAACCTAATTATATTTCTAAGTAATTAAGTTAAGACAACTTAGATCATAGCCTTATAAATTCTAATCAATATTAATAAAGTAGCAAAAACAATTCAAGGTTAAACCTAAAAGATAAGTAAATAATTACTTTTTTGTGTAACTAGGGGAAGTCCCAAGTTGAACGGCGGAACACTTAAACCGCTTTTAAATACTTTTTTTTTTAGATTTTTTTACCCTTGCAGAGGGTATTATCATTTCAGAGACGTTTCCGACCCTATAAAGTATATATATTCTTGATCAGCATCACTTGGAGAGTCGATCTAGCCATGTCCAATTTTCATCGAAATCGGACGACTATAACGTAAAGCTTCTATAGGAACAATAAAAATATTTAAAAAAAAATATTTTGAAAAAAATGTTCTTATTTACGACGATTTACGCATAAATATATAGAAGTAATAATAAACATTTAAACAAATTGGTATTCATTTTTTAAAATCGGTGGGCTGTCAAGGAAATGATCTAAAAATAAATAGAAAAACCGGTTAAAATACCGTTTATTTATTATCACAAAGTCACTAGCTTTACTACCGTTTGCACCAGCCCATCAGAACTGATAATAATCTTAACAGTTACTGGTACACCTATTATCTAATCACGACAACTTTCTGATAAGTCAATTACTTGATCATTGAAATCCTGATGTACAAGGAATGCCAATTGCCGGATAAAAATGTTATAATTGGGTTTTAATTAAAATTGGTAGTTGTAAGTTGAAAATTACAAATAAAGTTGGTAATAGCGAAAGGAGACTAGCTTATTATTAGGCAACAGCAGGACCCATTCTTTCTATAAGAGCTTTAAGATTTCAACAAACTAAAACGCATTTTTCGGAATCTTAACTTTAGATGACTTGACATAATGATTTCACTTGCTATATTTTGATTGTGCCTGTTTTATTTGATTGCTTCTATAGTTTGAATTCATTATCAATCAAATTATAGCAGTCTCATCATGTTTGACCAAGGTGGTGATAATGAGAACACTTTAGAGTCTTGTTTTATGCTAATTAAAGGCTGAATCTGATGCAGTAAGAAATGGTATAAATGCGCCTTCAACTGAGTAGTATTCGTTGGCCTGAATTGCTAGTCGACTGATCGGTGTTGCGATGAGATGTAAGTACCGGAAGAGAAACTGAATTATACCCGTTAGCATTAAAGATAAACATTTTTGGGTTCAAGTGGTCTGGATATTAATGTCGCTGCAGCTTATGCTCCTGGCAACTGCCCTTAGTGCGAGAAGATGTATAACCCCAACTAAAGCTCCAACTACCACGGAGGATCCTGACGACCCCACTGATGATCCCTGGGATCCCACGGATGACGACTCAACTGAGGACCCATCGGATCCAACCGGTAAACCCACTGAAGTGCCCACTCAACAGCCTTCGGATGCCACACCTACTGAAGAACCATCGAAGCCAACTGAAAATCCATCGGATCCCACTGAAAAACCCTCGGAACCCACTGAAAATCCAATAGATTCGACTGAAAATCCCTCGGATCCCACTGGTCAACCGACTGGGGAATCGTCGGATCCCACAAATGAAACCACAGAAAACCCCTCGGATCCCACGAGTCAACCTACAGAGAAGACAACAGCAGTTCCATCGGAAGAAACTACTGAGGCTCCGTCAGAAACCACATCTGAAGATTCACAGAGCTCTTCGGACGACCCGGGAAGCACTAGGACACCAACTGAAGAACCACCGAATCCAAGTGAATCAACTGCTTCTCCTTTGTCCACATTTTCACAGCCGAACGGAACCACCGAGCCCATTCCCAGCGTGGATGCGAATGCCTCGTGTCGGGCTCATCAGGGTGTCCAGTTCCTGCCGCATCCCTACGATTGCCACCTATACATCCACTGCAATGGGGATGTGGGGTACGTCCAGGATTGTCCCAGTGATCTTTTCTGGGATTCAATCACCCAGACCTGCGCCAAACACTGCGCCTAGGCAAATAAAGTACTAAGAATAGCATGCTCTTAAAAATCATTGTTCTTCTCTACTGGGTTTCCTTGTGACTTTTGAGTGATCTTGAGCTTGAACACGACCATGTTCGTGACATTCATTCATAACTTTGCGAATTCCGAACACCACAATTTGGGGAGTGGCTCCACCGCGAGAGGTGATGACTTCCAGGAACTGCAGGGCCCAGAGTTCACACCTCAATTAGACCGACATGATAGGCGCATGTCTAACATGATCAACATAATTGAAGGCGATAAGGGAAACTTAAGTTTGGCAGTCAGCGCTAATGATGTATGTATATAAAAGGCATCAAATTTTTGGCAATGATGCGGAGTACATTTCGATCATCACAAGTGGAATAATACAAGTGAACAAAATGAAAGGTGAGCGCGATCCTAATGGTAACTAGGACTCTAAACATTCTTTCCCATCTCCAGTTACTCTGCTAGCTGTGGTGACACTCACTACAGTGGCTGCCCTCGTTGGAGCCGCCGATCCTGAGTGTATATACCGGAAAATTCGAGGCCTCTCGACGCATTGGCCGAAACCCCAGAGTTGCTCCAGCTACTACCGCTGCTCCTCGAAGAACACCGTCCGCACAGTGACGTGTCCGCTGGGCAAGGAGTACAATCCCAAGACCGGCAAGTGCTCCAATGCAGGACGCGGTCTGTGCAAGCTCAGCCTGGTAGCTCCGCTTTCCGAGGTGAGAACTCTACCCTTGATTACACCCCACACTCGTTTAGTAAAAGTGTATATGGTATTCGGTCAAATGTGCCAGTATGAACTTCGAGATTTTGGAAACTCTAAAAGCTGGAGAATTTGCATTGTACATGCCCACAAATCGCAAAAATCTGTTGTGTCACTCTGATACATGGTAGAGGCCAGTTATAAAGCTTTATACATTTCTTCGGCTAAAAACTATCGAGTCACACAAAAATATTTCAAATCGAACTATTATTTTAAAAGTTATTATCATAACTGTACTTTTTCGGTAGACGGCGCTACAAAAACTCGATTACTCAAGGGGGGTCACTTAGTTTGAAAATGGTTAGCTGATTTAATAGTCAATTTTTTGTCTTTCACTGAAAACTAATGAAATGGTTTACTAAATAATCACCTTTTCTCTATCCCAAACCCATATAATTGCAATCCCATCTGGTGCAGACCACCAATCTGTGCACCAACGAGGTGAATGGTGCTTACCTGGCCAATAGTGGTTCCTGTGCTGAGTTCTACATCTGCGATGAGCAGTTGGCCTATCCGCAGAATTGCGATTCCGGCAGCTACTTCAACGAGACGCTGAGTGCCTGCATTCCGGATCCGAATGCCACTTGCTGGCAGAACCTGTGCGTCGGTAAGGTGAACGGAGTCTCCCTGCCAAACGAAGGCAACTGCGGCAGCTACTATGAGTGCTCGGATGCGAAGACCACCCTGAAGACTTGCCCCTTGGGCAGCTTCTTCAACTCTTCGGTTGATGCCTGCACCGTCGATACTGGAAATTCGCAGTGCTGGGTCAACTTCTGCATTGGAAAGGCTGATGGATCGGCTGTGGCCGAAAAGTCCAGCTGCTCAGTGTTTTACGGGTGCTCCGACAACACGGCCACCGCCCAGGAGTGTCCCGAAGGCAGCCACTTCGTAGACAATGACTGGGGCTGTGTTCCCGGCCCTTGTCCCACGGAGTCGCCTTGCGATGATACGACGACCACAACCACCGAACCCTGTGATGATTTGACAACCACAACCACCGAGCCCTGTGATGAGGTCACCACGGAACCGCCGACGTCCTGCGACTGTGGAGACGTCAAAAATACCGAATTCACTCCCTACCCGGACAACTGCCGCCAGTACTACATCTGCATCAATGGCACCCTGGTGGCCGGAGATTGCGGCAAGGGCAACATGTTCAATGCCACCCATGGCGTTTGCGTGGTGGACGAAGGGAACGAGTGCTGTGTGGCGGATTGCTCGGACGGAGATGTGAGCGTGGATGCCCAGGATTGCACGAAGTACTTCAAGTGCGTCAATGGCGCCTGGACTTCAACGTCCTGTGCAGATGGTAGCTACTTCAACTCGGTTCTGGAAGATTGCCAAGTAGATGAGAATAATGTGTGCATTGCAAGCAAACTCACCTCCATCACTACTGACCAGTGCAGTGAGCGAGATCCGCCAGCCAGCGGCAAGAACTGCTGGAGCTACCAGGTCTGCATTGATGGGCAGTGGCAGGACGAGAACTGCACCAACGACTACTACTTCAACGCCACCTTGGGCATCTGCCGGGCGGACACGGACAACGTTTGCCCCGAAAACAGGTCGAGTGGATCGCGCCAGAAGCGAAGTGCGGAGGACTTCACCTGCGAGGGCGGCATCGAGCAGGGCAGCATCGTGAGTCATCCCACCGATTGCGACAAGTACCTGATCTGCGAGAATGGCCAGCTGGTGGAGGGCCTCTGCGGCATGGGCAATGTGTTCAAGAGCTGCAGCGGCGTCTGTGCCCCGGACACCAAGGCCACCTGCTGGGTGTGCTCCAACAAGCCGAATGGCTACCAAATGCCCAATCCGACCGACTGCACCAGCTACCTGACCTGCTGGAACGGACTGGCCACGGAGCACAAATGTGGAGCGAGCGAATGGTACAATGGCTATGGAGAGTGCGCCGTCGATGTTAACGCCAAGTGCATCAATCCCTGCACCTGCGGCAACGGCAACGGCAACGTGGCCCACCCCATCTGCACCAAGTACTTCAAGTGCACGGACGGAGTGGCCCAAGTGGTCCAGTGCAACGCCGGCGAGGCCTTCGACTCCGCCACTGGTCTCTGCTCCGCCACCGTGGAGTGCTCGGCCAAGAACTGCGCCACCGCCACTGATGGCACCACCTATCCCGTGGCCGGAGATACCAGCAAGTTCTACAACTGCCTCAACCAGGTGGCGACCATTGAATCCTGTCCGGCCAACTCTGGATACTCAATACTCCTGGGCATATGCCAGTCCCAGCCCAGTGTAAGTTACTTCCGTTCTTTATAGCATCAAATGACATTTAATTATACCAACTGGTTCTTTGTAGGCCAAGCACTAATTTTTATTAAGCTATTGTAGCTCTATGACATTACATTGCTTTCCTCTAAAAATTTTTAACATTATTGTCTTCAAAAACATTTTAAAAATTTCTTTAGAAATTAAAGAAACAAAAATTTATCGTAGTGGCTAAAAATTATATAATATAACAACCAGTTTAGACAATATTAAAAGTTATAGGACTTCCGATTTCGAATCAGAAACAGTTAAATCTTTTTAAAAGAGATTGCGGCCTTTTAACCAAATCCTCATCTAGATCCTCATCTGAACTTTAATGAAACCGTCATTCAATGAAAGCTTCAATGCAGTGTCATAATACTATAAGCCATACACAAAAATGTTTTTTTTTTTATGTATTGAAAACAATTGTATTCTTGACATATTTCTTTGAAATACCTTTGAGAAAATATTGAATGATATTCTTAATTAATACATAAAAGTTTAGAATAATACTGAAAAACAATAATAATATAATTTATCATGTTTTTAATCTTAAAAATCCATTTATCCAACTGTAGACCGATTGCAACCAGAACGTGTGCAAGACTGCCGCTGACTACTCGACTTATCCTTCTCTGAATAGCGACTCCTCGACCTTCTGCATCTGCCAAGATGATGGCGGTTATATATACTCCTGCCCCACGGGTTTGTTCTACGACGAAACTGAAGAGAGCTGCACTTTCGTAAGTGGTAGAGGTGTGTTATATTTCCAAATAATATTATTATTTGTCCATCTGCAGACAGGAAACTGCGATCCTCAGGTCTGCAACGGGCAACCGGAGTACTTTGTGTCCCCGGACTACGAGGACCCGAATAGTTTCTGCCTGTGCCGCGCCAACGATCCCGTCTCAGTGCCCTGCCCCATTGGCTACACCTTTGACAGCGAGGGGCTCGAGTGCGCCCTCATTCCCCAGGCTGATGTAAGTCCCTAAGATAAGTTCAACAAATAGTAGTTAACACTGTGATTTCCTATCCCCATTCTAGCCACGTTGCTGCGCCAATGGCTGTGTGGGAAAGTCGGACTTCGATACTCTTCCGGCCGTGGCTACTACCGATGGCTTCTGCGTCTGCGTGGATGAGGTTCCCCAGTACACCAGCTGTCCAGGCGACTCCCAATATGACTCTAATCTGGCTAGTTGCGTTAGCACTGGGGTATGCATTTGTTAGCGATGATGTATTGTAGTTCGGCTTTCTTTAGTTGTTATAATTATTCACAGAGCGAAACCACTTGTCCGGCAAATGGCTGTGATGCCAGCATTTGCGAGAGCATGCCCGACTACGATTTGTTCCCCATTGAGGGCGATTCATCCAGCTTTTGCTACTGCCTCAACTACTGCCCAATCTCCTTCACCTGTCCCGATGACCTGGTCTTCGACTCAGAAGTTGGAATTTGCTCCGAGCCAGTGGTAAGTGTATCTCATCACCAAGCAAATTGGAGCAAACTAAACATTACTATGTATTTTGCCAGGATCCCAGTGCTGTCTCTAAGTGCAATGTCGAACAATGTGATGTCCTGGCGGAGTACACACCTTATTTGCCCAACGATGGACTGGATGGCTTCTGCTACTGCGAGGGTGGTCTGCCCATCTACTTCCCCTGTCCCGAGGGCCAGGAATTCTCTACATCCCTGGGAGTTTGCAAAACGCCTGTGGTAAGACCACAACCTTAGGGTATAATTAAGACATTTAACATGATTGTTGCAACTTTTCCAGGATGGCTGTGTGACCAGCGAATGCGATGCCAGCAAGTGCGCCACTTTGAGCGATTACGTGCCCTTCCCAACGAACTCGGCCAGTGAGAATAGCAACTCCTTTTGCTACTGCTATAACGATGAGGTCTTCCTGGAACAGTGCAGCCCCGATACGGTGTTCCTTCCTGAATACGAGCGGTGCGGAGTGGTGGCGGTAAGTTAATATAATATATATCCTTAGTCAAAAGTTTGAAATGCAGTTCATTTTCCGTTTAAAAAACAGATTGCTATTTGTTTTCTATTATAATGGTTTTATTCAATTATTCAATATTATCAAAAATGGATGATGGTATCCCATAGCTGTCGTATATATCTGAAGTACTTCACTTAAGGATAAAAACAATATATTTGTAATCATTTTTGTAATGACTGCAAGGGCATTACAACTTGTTTCCTTTTATACTTAGTGGTACAAGCGTATATATCAGAATATATATGCAATCAGAATTTCTGAAATTCGGCTCGCCAAAGACATCTTCCTTATTCGTTTAATCCATGGTTCATTTCACGGTTTTCAGGCATCCGAGTGCGTTTGCAAACCAGGTCAATGCGGCACCACCGACGACTATTACTCCTATAGTGCTCTCACCACGACTGAGGGCTTCTGCCTGTGCGTGGACGGAACTCCGGTCTTCAAGGATTGTCCGGCGGGTGAGAACTACGACAGCGTTGTAGGTGCCTGTCTGTCGGCCGCCTCCAAGATCACAGCCTCCAGCATCTGCGACCACACGCGATGCAACAACCGTGCCCTTCTGTCCGCCACTTTTGCCGCCTCCAATACGACCAGTGGCTACTGCACCTGCCAGGAAGTGGGCTTGTCCACCTTCGTGGGCTGTGCGGACGAGCACGTTTACGAGGACAACGTGGGATCCTGTGTGATCGCGGCCTGCGACTACACCAACTGCTTGAAGCGAGCTCCGTTTGAGGCCTTCGAGGCGATGAACACCACCGAAGGATTTTGCTCCTGCGACGGTGTGGCCACCTTCCACCATTGCGAGAAGGGATTCACGTTTGACAAGGACCAGGGACTGTGTCTGCTGAAGGACGCCATGTCGATGATCTCCTGCAACCTGATGGAGTGCGTCCGGCGAGGCCAGTTCGAGCCCTTTGCCGCCCAAAACACCAAGTACGGCTTCTGCTCCTGCGATGACCAGGAAAAGATCAGTGTCACCTACCATCCCTGCGCCCAGGGGCAGGAATTCGTCCCCGAACTCGGCCTGTGCTCGAGCCACAGCGTCCAGAAGCGCTCCGTGGAGGCGGAGGAAAACGTAAGGTCCATCTCCCTGTTCAAGAAATTCTTCCCCACACTCTTCTAAGCCGGTCACGGCCTAGCCTTCTATACTCCTATTCTACCCTATAACATTAGTTGTTATCTATGAGTTACGGTTTATGTGAATGTTCCGCTTGTTCCACTTCTATACGTATTAAATACCCAATAATGTACCTTAACCACATATGCGCTATAATAAATTCAAAATAGATGAATTACAAAATGTCGGCTTTTCATTTGTGTACCTATAGAATGGAACATGTGGATTTTGTCCATCTGTCAGATAAAGGGGAAAATATTCAAGGTGATGGGGAGTATAAGAGGGGGCATATTATTTGAAAAAAAAAAAGTAATGGGGACCCTGGTCTTTTAATAGAAAGGAAAAACGAATTATGGTTTAATTTTGTACAAAAATATAAATAGTATTTGGCATTATAACTTTACTATTAAATGCATTCTGCCGTAGAAACATTACAAATACCAAGAGCAGTTTAGTATTTTCTGTTAGTTTCAACCAATTCTGATTCTGAAAGCGGTCTAATAGTACATTTAAAATGTTTTTAAAAATTGGTACAAACTTTTCCCCTTATTGTTTCTCGATATATTTCCAATCTATGGGCGGCAGTTCAACAGCTCCATAAGATTAATATTTTATCTCAAAATAATTTATTATTAAAACAGGGCACGTTCTTTAATATTTTTTATAGATATGTGACATAGATGAGAAGCGTTCGGTGCCAGCGAACTGTTCGCAGTACGAGGTCTGCATCGAACGCCACTGGCGGCGACGCACTTGCTCCGACCAGCGGTACTACAACCCGGAGCAGCAGCGCTGCCTGGAGCCCCGCGATGACTTGGTCTGCGCCTACGCCAGGGTATCGAATCTGCCGGCCTGCAGCAGTTCCAGTGAGTCCCAGACAATTGTGGCCAAAAGTGGCAGCTGCCTGCAGTACTTCCGGTGCTCCGGTGGCAAGTGGCGCCTGCGGAACTGCCCCAAGCAGCACTACTACTCATCCGTGATAGGATCCTGTCTACCACTGCCCAAGGGCCACGAGCAGGACCGGAACCAAACCATTTGCAGTTGGGCCAGGAACCAGACAGCTGGATATTCCTCCCAGCACTGTCAGCACCTGGCAGTGCGTCCATCGGCGGCGGGAGGCTGTCAGAGCTACCTCATGTGCCTGGACAACTCCTGGTGGCTGCACCAGTGTCCCCTTGGCATGTTCTTCAGCCGGGAGCACAACTACTGTCTGCCCAACGATGCGGGCCAGTGCTCCATGCCGCCGGAGCAGAGTGGGGGTGACTGCTCCGCTGGGGAAAGTAGGTCCCTGGTGTCCAGTTGCCACAGCTATGAACTGTGCTCTGGTGGCCAGTGGACGAGGAAGCGCTGTGAGGAACGGGAGCAGTTTGAGCCCTTGCTGGGCTGTGTGCCCAGCGATGGGAGTTGCCAGGACAACGGGATGAGGCGCATCTGTCGGGAGGGCGAACTGCGGGCCCAGTTCGGAGGCAACTGCTCCCAGTCATTCCTCTACTGCCAGGCGGAGGAGTGGCACCTGGGCAGCTGCCTGAGGGGACAGAGTTTCGCCGCCCATCTCGGCAAGTGCCAGTCGCAGTCGCAATGCCAACCGAAGACGAAGGACCTGGCCCCGGAGAGCCAGTGTCTGGGTCAACCGGATGGCCTGAGTGTGCCCGATCCCACGGATGCACCAGGTTTTACCTCTGTCTGCAACAGGTAACCGCCATCCCCCAGAGCTGCCCCTCTGGCAGCTTCTTCGACACCATCGAGGGATACTGCCGACCGAACGATGGCTCCTGCCAGCTGGCCATTTGCTCGGGACAAGATGGCAAGCTGGTGGCTCATCCGGAGGATTGCCGATCCTACTACAGCTGCTCCAGCCAGAATGGCACCAGTCTGGTGCAGTGTGATGAGGGCCAGTACTTCCACAGCCTGCTCTCGATCTGCCGCGTGGATCACGGCCAGTGCCGCTCGGACTCGAATCAGAGCGACTCGGAAAGTGCCCCCAAGCTGTGCTCCGGTCTCCATGGTGTGAAGCTTCCGCACGAGCTCTACTGCAATTTGTACTACGCCTGCGTCAGGGGATTGGCCGTTCCAGTGGAGTGTCCCGCACGGCATCAGTTTAATCCGGTGCTTTCCATCTGCGAACCGGAATCGCAGGCCATTCAACTGTGTGCCAATGGTCAGCTGCAGGGAAATGTCAGCTATGTCTACAGCTGTGGAAACCTCCAGGATGGTAGCTTCCTGGCCAATCGGACCGACTGCACCCGGTACTTCATCTGCGTCGGAGGAAGGGCCACCGCGCAGCGCTGTGCAGCCGGAACCTTCTTCGATTCGGAGCAACTGCTCTGCCTCGCGGACGATGGCTCCTGCCCGCTGGTGGAATCCGTTCCCGATGACGGCGGCGACGACCCCAACAACCAGCATGTGCCTCCGGATCCGTTGGTCTGCGAGGGCAAACATGGATATATAATGCCCGATCCGGCCAACTGCAACAACTTCTATCTGTGCGTCTCTGGGAAACTACGCCATGAGCTCTGCTACACGGACCACTTCTTCAATGCCACATTGCAGCAGTGCCAGGCCTACGAGGTCAGTGCGGATGGGGATGGCCCGACGGAGAAGCCCCTCGAGACCCGGCAGTCGGAGCTGGGTGGCCTGGAGAAGGCTGCAGCTGCAACCGGAATCTGCAAGGATGCGGCCACCACCTTTGCCGGAATCTGTGGCGTCATCGGGAATGGTGCCTCCGTGGCGGAGCAGGGCGACTGCAGGCGGTACACCAGCTGCGATGACGACGAGCCCGTCTCCCAGCGATGTCGCAATGGGGAGAGCTTCGATAGCCTTTTGGGCATCTGCCGGCAGAACGATGGCACCTGTCTCATGGAGAACGGCGAACGGGTGGGCGTGTGCAACGGGAGACATGGCCAGCTGGCACGGGATGCGGCCAACTGCCGGGGATACTTCACCTGCGTCCACGGTCAAAAGATCGAGGGCGAGTGCGACCAGGGGCAGTTCTTCAACAGATTGACCAGCAGCTGCGAACTGGACGTCCTGCAGCAGTGCAAAACCGAATCAGAGGACGTCATCAGCGGTGCACTCTTGACCTGATTTAATTAGGTTTAACTATTGGTGGTGGTTAAATACATATGTATACTTCAAAAGCTTATGTGAAGTTTTGATCATAACTATTAATGGATGCCCATTCAAAACCATGAATGATTTGATTTACATACATATATGTATGTATATGTACATAGGATATTGATTACTGTTATTTTAGATCAGGGGTGCTCAAAACTTCCTTGTGGCAGTGCATTTACCAACACATTTAAAAAATAACACGAACACAAGTAAAGAATTTTAGTGTAGAGCCGAGAAAAAGACAAAAACAAATTTCATTTGACTTAGCCATAAAAAAAAAAACAAGCAATGTAATTGTTGTTGCCTTGCCTCGGTCTTATCAGTAACGAATCGGACCGCAAGGAGGAAACGAAAAATTGTTAGTGTATAGCAAAATGTGCCCAGCAAGCTTACCTACATATGTATGTGCATGTGCATTTACAAAAACAATTATGCACTCCTGTTTTAAATATTCATTCAATTATTAAAGTATTAAAGAATTCTTATTAATAATTATTATTTTCTCAAGCTTTCAATATACAATTAAAAAGAGAAAATCAATATGTAAAACTGTGATATAGAAAGGTTACTTCTGTTAATTAAAAAAATATTACTCAATTTTGCATGGCTTAATTTTTAAACAATGCTTGTACTTCGCTATTAAAATGATAATGTCAATCAAAGCCGAAAGAAAAAACGCAAAAACGGTCAAATCAGCACGCACTTACCCCCGAAATAACCAAACAATGCCAGGGTCCCAGAGTTATAAGTGACGTGCATTCAATCAAAATAGATTTCCAGCCGTACGTACATTAATAGTACTTACAACATATGTACATACATACGAGCACCAGACATTGTCGCATTGGACTCTATTTTTATGGTCACAAATTTGAGCGAGTACGCAACAAGAGTGCGTTGTTAAGGGTGCCCCTGGGATAGCTTCATTCAAGTGCGATATTAATTTGGGCTATAGGTCAACCGCCATTACATATGTAAGATCTAAAACGCTATGGCTACCAAAGCCCCTCAGAAAAACTGACGTCATTTACCACTATCAACTCCGTGGGCAGGAAATGTTTGCCTGGACAGTCGGCCTGATTTAAAATTAGAAAGTCATCACGAAGCACCTCGTGCAGCGAGTCAAATACCATATTAATAGGATATTCGTGTTAAAAGTACCGACCGCACATCCCCCCAGACCCATTCTAAATGCGTATCAAATACGGTGATGGGCAAGTACGGATTGGGTATACCTTTGTTGGCTATAAAATCTGAAAAGGCTAACTTTATTTCATATGTGAAACTTATTCTAGTTTATATACAATTTCAACAATAATAATAATTATTAAACAAATGGAAAATTGAAATATACAATGTAAGGAGTATGTTAATGTGTAAGGCCTGCAACAACTTTAAGTCATTCGATATATCTTGATCTTATTTGTATTTCATTACTATACAGCTCTTAATAAAATTATACTTATACTTATCAGTGTATATTCCCAAAGGATAGCATTCCCTATAAAGGTACAAATGCCTAGATACCAACACTGCGGTTAGTACTCCCTCCATGGTCGCATTCTCGACGTCCACTCAGCGAGAGAGCCGCTACTACGAGTACTACCGTGATTACCTATCTGTCCCAGAGTGTCACTGTCCTGGCCAGTGGGTCATAGCTTCCGGTCGGTCAATCGGTCGGGAACCGTCGTGGTGAGCGGTACTCCATATGCAGAGCGGGAAAGGTCAAAGCTAAGTGCTGTTACAAGTGGCCAGGATGGACGTGATTAAAAGATAATAACTACAAGCCACACAAAATCAATAGTGGGTCAGTTCGAACTGGAGAGAGAAAAATTATTAAGAGTGCCCATAACTTGCAGATCCTAAACCGATCTGATATTGTGAAAGTGAGACCTTATGGTGGGTCATCAACTGAACTCCAGCTGCATCTGAGTGGAAGCCGCAAATCAATAATCGATTACTCATATACCATATTGCTGGGAATCGACAGGAGCGAATCAATAGACCTTCAATTGTTGTGATTACTTCAATGGCATGGGACTTTTCACAACTGCCGACAAACGCTGACATTTCCAGGACGTCCGTCGCACGCTTATTAGTGATCCAGGTACGAGTTCGTGTCCGCGAATGGATTTGTTTGTCTGCCGCCCAGTGGCTGTCCACTGACCCCCACATTGCCATACCCACACACACACACTGTGCACATATCCCAATACCAAATCTGGGCCAATTATTTAGAACTATTGTCGTTCGTCCGCCTGGCAAAGTGTTCGCCACTCATAGCAACAAGTTTGATTCCCCCTCGCAATTTGCGACGACCCAACTGGACTCGCTCCCATGGTGCACCATGGTGGCTAATGTTAATGTGAAGGCATTATTCCCGATGGCATTCGCCATCCCCCATACCCATACCCATACCCATACCCATACCCATACCCATACCGATACCCACACCCCTATCCAAACTCAAACCAAGCCCAAAGACTATACAAACACCGTCCGTGGGTCAATGTCGAATGCGTGCGCGAGTTCACTTTTTGATTGGAACGCGCTGGCAAATGAAGATACAAATACTCTTCAGGGTATAAATTAACGCCCAGCTCGAGGCCAGTAGTATAAACATACATGAATTGTTAATGCCCGCTGGACTCTCGTCGAATCGGGGGATAAAAGTATGTGCAGCACAACGGCTTTTGATTGACAGCCCAATAGGGACGAACTTGATACTTTAAATAGTTTATCATGGGTAACGGAGCAGGTGGCTCCGAACCGAGTCTTCAAACTAGGCCAAATTATAAAGTGGCCCCAAATGACCTGCCGCCCCTCCAATTACGATCCACAGAGTTCCATGACGCAATAGCTCCTGGCCAGAGACGACGATGAGCAGTCACGAAGGGAGGTCCGGCGAGAGGTCACACGTCTTTCAGATCCGCATCGACAGCGTCGAGGATGAGAGCACCGCCCCCATAACGGAGGCCAGTTCTCGGGAGGATCTCATCAGCAGCGCAGCCCGGGAGGGCGACAGGACCAGCGAGCAGTGCGTCTTTCAGTTTCCCAGTGAGTGAAAAGGGGCAGTAATTATATGGGACTTTCGAAAAAAAATAAAACAGTGGCTTATGAAAGCTATTCTTAGAAAGTTCATAGTATAACTTTCTCAACTTTCAACCTCCTGCTATAAAATAGAATCGTTACAACATATACTATACTATTTATACTATCTTACTTTTGAAACTCGGTAGTTTCCTGCCAACATTTAAATTCGAATTATGGAAAGTTCGGGGTATTAATTGCTTGACTTGTTCTTATTCTCGTTATTGCAACTTTAAGTTGGGAAAGTTTCAGCTATGCAATTTTAATATTGGTTTAACTTAAATGTTCGTGGCTTGATGAACCAATTATTATCGTTTTTATTTTCTAAAAATTATTTTTCTAATATAACTATTTTTAAGCATATTTTAAGCATATTTTTTTCATATAAATGTCTTCTCAGTTTTTCGGCTGTTACTGAAAGTAGCTTAAAGATATATATTTATTAATAAACTGAAATCATCACGACATTTATATTTATTGCTCAGATATTTATAAAAAAATTCAATTTTTAAATTAAAAATTAAAAAAAAAATGATTTAAGTTTTTTTTTATGTTGGTTGCCATTTGAAACATTTTTCTAAACTATCAGAACAGTTGGTTGTTTTACTTGGTAATTATTAAACTAAAAAAGTTTTCTGTTTATTAAAATTGGGGAGAAGTCAGCTAATAGTATTTTAGAACTGTGGAAAGATTAGCAAAGATAAAAATACCAACCCCAAAATAAAGAAATGATTTTCCTGCAGGATTTCTTTCGGTGCCAACGCTGCGAAGTCCGCGCCAATCCCCAGATCCCTCCACCCGGAGGCAGGTTATGTCCAGTCCGGCGAAGAGCGAGCGCATGAGCCGCCGGAGCCAGACAAAACCACGACCACGAAGACTCAGCCAGGACAGTGGCATTGTGGCAGGCAGATTGATTGGCTACGGAGTAAGTGCGGCTTATGTCTTGACTCCCCCTGATTAATCATTCTGCAACCTTTATCCACAGGAGAGTGCTCTAATTGACGCCGATCTGCAACCAAGGCCACTCCGAACGGACAAGACAGTTGACATATACCGCTGCCAAGGAGAAGATAATGACTTAGTGGAAAATAGCAAGCCAGCCACTCCGATTCCGCCCAAAACCAAGCTGAGCGCCAATCGGATTCGAGCAGGATCAGCTGCGTATACGGAAAAGTGGCTCAACTCATCGGTGATGCGGACCAGCAATGGCAATCCCCTGTTCCCCAAATCCAACTCGATTGCTGTGCCGCTGCCCACGCATCTGGAATCGGAATCCGCGGAACCGAGTCCCACGCAGGCCTTCGGACCCAAGATCGTGGGCAGCAACGAGGAGGACATTCCGGGCACAGCCATGCGAAGGAGCCTCGGTCTGAACTTAAGTGCCACGCTGGGATCTGCTGACCGAGTGAACCAGTCGTATGAGATTATGGAGTCGTCGCACTCGAACGTTTTACCCGACCAATTTGGCTACCGCCAACTCGTTCCCACGGAACGGAAGGCCTCCGATGCCATGAGCTCCGTCAGCGGCAGTTACTACGGCAGTCGGAAGGCCAGCAAGAGCAATAGCCTCGGTGGCGAGTCCGGAGACGAGAGAAGGGTCAGCAAGCAGGACCGGGAGGGCTTGGACCCGGAGTCGCTGATGTTCCGGGACGGCAGACGCAAGGTGGATATGGTGCTGGCCTGGGAGGAGGAGGACCTGGGCGTCATGACCGAGGTGGAGGCCAAGAAACGCGACAACAGGCGCTGCTTCATGGAGAACCTCATCAAGGAGGGACTCGAGGTCGAGCTGGAGGACAAGTCCCAGTCCTTCAACGAGAAGACCTTCTTTTTGAAGATTCACCTGCCCTGGCGTCTGGAAACACGGCTGGCCGAGGTCATGAACCTAAAGCTGCCCGTCAAAAGATTCATCACCATATCCGTGAAGCCATCTTGGGTGAGTGCCTTAAATTTGAAATCCTTTGAAAGCTTTAAAAACGCTGTTTAAAAACAGGACGAGGAGAACGTTGTTCTTAGAAACGTGCAGTATTGGAAGGACATGTGGCAGCGCATGACCAAAAGAATTCAGCTGGACCAAACCCTTTTGGAGGGGGAGACTACATTTAAGGCTGCAACAGCTGGTGGCAACCCAGAAGAGCAGTAAGTAAAACAGATTTAATAAATGCCGATGTATAGAAATCGTTAATGTTGGCTTTCAAAATTTTTGAGTTTTATAATGCAGTAAAGCAATTTTCTACTGTTTAAAGTCTTTTGACCGATCCCTTCATTTCTATGTGGCTTACTGATTTTTTCTATTTACATGTGTGTGATCTCATGAATCAATTTACTATATTCCATATTTTGAACGAAGATTTATTTAAAGAAGATTAATTAGGGTGTATTTAAATCGGCTATCTTTATGTTTTTGAACGAGATCAAAACTAATATTTAATACTTAATACTTAACAACTCAGTTGAGCTGATTAAAATATAGTAAAGTTCTTAATACTTAACAACACAACAGAGCTGATATATAAATACCTAAGCCCTTCAAAACTTTTTTAATTTTAAGCATTCATTTAAGAAAACCAATAAATAATAATAACTAAATATTTCAAGACCCTACTTCATTATTAGCATGATTTGCTTCGCAAAGAAAGCGTACTTATATTCTTAAGCAAACTAGAAATACAAATTCTAAAGCAAGTTAAGCCTAGCAACGGCACATATTTTATATTAAAAACGCATATATTATTATTATCCTCCCAAAGATTTATTGTGAAGGACCGGGCGACGGCCTTCACCAGTGCGCAGCGTTCGCTGATGGTGATGCAGGTGCTCATCCGGACGCCGTTCGACGAGAGTGACCGCAACGGCATCCGGCGGCTGCTGAACGACGGCACCTACCTGGCCTGCTTCCCGCTGCACGAGGGGCGGTACGACCGGCCGCACTCCAGCGGTATCTCGCTGGACCGCCGGGTGCTCTACCAGACGTGGGCCCACCCCTCGCAGTGGTACAAGAAGCAGCCGCTGTGCCTGGTGCGCAAGTACTTTGGCGACAAGATCGCCTTGTACTTCTGCTGGCTGGGGTTCTACACGGAGATGCTCGTCTACCCGTCCGTGGTGGGCTTCCTCTGCTTCATCTACGGACTGGCCACCCTGGAGTCGGAGGACAACATCCCCAGCATGGAGATCTGCAACGAATACGGCACGGGCAACATCACCCTGTGTCCACTGTGCGACAAGGCCTGCAGCTACCAGCGACTCTCGGAGTCCTGCCTCTTCTCGCGGCTCACCTATCTCTTTGACAATCCATCGACGGTGTTCTTTGCCATCTTCATGTCTTCTGGGGTAAGCTGGCTTAAATCCTTGACAGAAAAATAATGTGTCCTAATTATTAATCGCCTTGGACTATAACGCTCGAAATAAATTTTTATGAAGCTCTGGGAACAATTCACTTATTGAAAATATGAATACGTCATAAGATACAACGCTTATTAAATTACTATTTCAAAGATTTGTTATAACAAATAATTACAGCGTTAAATTTAAAATTTACCAATAAATGTTGACCAAATTTCCTAATTTCCCAAAAAGAATTTTTTGTATTGCAAGTCCGATTTGAAGACTATATAATATAGGAATTAATGAAACCTTTACTTATTGTTGTTTATGATTTGAATAGGTGTTACTTATTTGAGGTTTATTACAAACATTTAATATTAAACATTCGAAATAATTCAATCTTTTTTTAATTTTTAATCATTAAAACAGCCACCACATTTCTGGAACTTTGGAAACGAAAACAGTCGGTGCTTGTCTGGGAATGGGACTTGCACAACGTGGACATGGACGAAGAGAACCGTCCAGAATTTGAAACGAATGCCACCACGTTTCGCATGAATCCCGTCACGCGGGAAAAGGAGCCCTACATGTCCACCTGGAACCGCTCCATAAGATTTGTCATTACCGGAAGTGCTGTGCTTTTCATGGTGAGACTAAAGTTAAACAATTAAACGGGTACATTTAATTTAATAAATGTATTCATTTGCAGATCTCTGTGGTTCTCTCTGCGGTGCTGGGCACCATCTTGTACCGCATAACTCTGGTGTCTGTTATTTATGGAGGAGGAGGGTTTTCGTAAAGGAGCATGCCAAGCTATTCACCAGTGTCACGGCTGCCTTGATCAATTTGGTGGTCATTATGCTGCTGACACGGGTATGTCCAACTCTCAGCTACCAACATCTAAAGTTGGCTTATGCTACGTTTACCACTTGCAGATCTATCACCGCATGGCCATCAGGTTGACCAACCTGGAGAATCCGCGCACCCACACGGAATACGAGGACTCGTACACCTTTAAGATCTTCTTCTTTGAGTTCATGAACTTCTACTCATCGCTCATCTACATCGCCTTCTTCAAGGGGCGCTTCTTTGATTATCCTGGGGATGAGGGAGCCCGCAGGAGTCAGTTTTTCCGACTGAAGAACGACATCTGCGATCCGGCTGGCTGTTTGTCGGAGCTTTGCATCCAATTGGCCATTATTATGGTGGGCAAACAGTGCTGGAACAATTTCATGGAGTACCTGTTTCCGAAGTTTTGGAACTGGTGGCGTCAGAGGAAGCATAAACAGGTGGGTATTGTTTATATAACTCAATTTTTAGTACCATAAAAAAATTATACTTTTCTTTCAAGGCCACCAAAGATGAATCACATCTGCACATGGCTTGGGAGCAGGACTACCACATGCAGGACCCAGGACGCCTGGCTTTGTTCGATGAGTATCTGGAAATGAGTGAGTAGTCTGATATACATATAAATTCTGAATGTAAGTGATCTGAACTGCTCCATTATTTTCAGTTCTGCAATATGGCTTTGTCACCCTGTTTGTGGCTGCATTCCCCTTGGCACCGCTCTTCGCGCTCCTCAATAATGTGGCAGAGATCCGCTTGGATGCCTACAAGATGGTCACGCAGGCCAGACGGCCACTGGCGGAACGGGTGGAGGACATTGGAGCTTGGTACGGCATCCTGCGAATCATCACCTACACGGCCGTCGTCTCGAATGCCTTTGTGATAGCCTACACCAGCGACTTTATACCTCGCATGGTCTACAAGTTCGTCTACTCTGAGACCCACACTTTGGCGGGCTACATCGAGCACTCGCTGTCCATCTTCAACACCTCCGATTACAAGGAAGAGTGGGGCGCTTCGGTCAGTGAGAAAGATCCAGATACCTGCCAATATCGCGGCTACAGGTGCGTTTGACTGCCTTTTCTCACTGGTGTGCCATTGGCATAACTAGTTTTGTTTATTTGCAGAAATGGCCCCAAGGATTATGAGCCTTATGGACTGAGTCCCCATTATTGGCATGTCTTTGCTGCCCGTTTGGCTTTTGTTGTGGTTTTTGAGGTGGGCTTGTAAATGTTTTTATTTTTATTATCCTCAAAAAGATCCCTTTGCTGCATAATTCAGAATTAGAGGTACTTTACTTGACTTTCCACTTCCAGCCAACAATCTAAAAAATATCTCATAAATCATAGTAAACTTAAATTACAATTTGGGTTAATTTGAAATGGTTTCCTTGCACTGTAAAGCTACTAAGTGATTTTCAAAATTTTTAGCATGTGCTGTTTGTAATTTTAAACCTCCAGCCAATTATTCAATTTATATATTTTAATTCCTAGTAACATTTAAATTTGGAATGGTTTCCTTGTACTGTCAAGCTTATGAGTGATTTTCAAATCCTGGCCTTTAAACTTCCAGCCAATAACATAACAAACATCTTGTTATTTATAGTAAAATTTAAAGGCTAGCTGGGCTCATTTTAAATGGTTTTCTTGAACTGTAAAGCTTATAAGTGATTTCCAAAATTCCAGCACGTGGTGTTCGTAATCACTGGCATCATGCAGTTCATCATTCCGGACGTCCCGTCCGAGGTGAAGACCCAAATGCAGCGGGAACAACTGCTGGCCAAGGAGGCCAAGTACCAGCATGGGATTAAGAGGGCCCAGGGCGACAACCAGGACATCATGAGCCTGTTCCGGGACACCTGCAATCGGACCTCGATCGCCGGAAGCCAGGTCACTGCCCGTGGAAGCTGGGCTCGCCGCTTCAGCCGGCTGAGCGATGGACTGGATGCCCACGTGGAGGTCGCCGCTAGGCCACGAAGGTCGGTGGAGTCCACGGTGTGGGAGGTTTCCTGACACGAGGAGGAGGCCGAGAGCGAGGCCCAGGATAACAAGGGATGAGGCCCATCAGGAAGTCCTTAAGCAATGACCAATACTCGTCTCCTTTCCAAGATCATTAAACTAGACTTATTAACGTGTAATTGTTGTTGAAGCTCCACAGTTTATAGTTTTTTGTTAAACACAAGTCTAATGCTCTTTGTAAATAAATTATTTTGAATGTTGTCTGAAGCTGTGATGTTTGGAATAGGATTTTAGTACAATGTTAGTTGGTTCAAATGAAGTAAAAAAATAACCATTCGCCCCGTTGCCACAACAACCAATCCAACATGACTTTGTTTATACCGTAGCAGCTTGGTTTATATCTAAAACAATCTGACGTATAAATTGAACAGAATTTTTTCTGAGACACAAATTATTTGACGATGAACAAGAAGCTATCGCCAGAGGATGCATTTTACGAAAACCTGACCCTGGGCCTTATAAGGACCCTATGTGAGTAGAACATGATCCCTTCCCTGTGGCATTAACCCCTACCAATCTGCTAGCCAATGTGCCGCGAGTGTGCAATGTGACTCTGGAGCGTCGACAGCCACTGAACGCCTGCCAGGTGGTGAATTGGGAGCAGAGGCACTGCGTCTACCTCCCAGAAGACATGAAGAAGTTCTACCTATCCTCTGATGGATTCATTCTGAACTGGAGCTACCAATATGCACGTGAGTGGGATTTCCCTATTTCCAGGCCATTTGTTGTATCTCCCCCATTTCAGCCAACGATATCCGCAGGGTGGGTCACATCCACTTTCCACACCTGCTGCAGGTGACCCTTTTGCGGGAGAATATCGAAACTACGGCCAGCCACTCCAGCAATTCAACGGTTTTGCCCACTAGCAACTCGGATTCTCTGGGGGCAGCTAGTAGCTCGCAATCCCTTCCAGCTTCAGTTGCCTCCGGCAAGGACAAGTGGGGCAACGCAACACCTATTATAACTGCCAAGTCAAAGATATTCGAAATCAACAATGTGAACGAGGTAGCTAAGGTATGTACTCCATAGTAGAAGGTGTAACAGCAAACTTTTCAAATCAGACAAGAAATTTTCTGGTCACAGTTTCTATGTACATTGTAGTTTTTAACACCATTAATTATTGGAGTTGATTATTAACTAACAAGAAAGGAAGCAAACTTCGGCAAACCGAAGTTCATATACCCTTGCAGCTAATGCAAGAATTAAATATGTTTGAAAACATTAAAATAATGATTTACTTGCGTATATGCTGAAAAACATTGAAGCTATGCTGATTTGCAGCTCAACTATTAGATAGTTATTTTATATGTTTTTATTATTTCTATGGGAGCTGTATGATATAGTCGTCCGATTTTGTTGTAATTTAAACCGTAATTCTAAAATATTTAACCATTACTATATGTCTAAGAACTAAAAAAAAATTAGATAACAGCAAAGTTATAATTTTTTTTTATTTATTTTTGCTATAGTCGTCCGATCCGGCTCGTTCCGACTTATATACAACCTGCAATAGAAAGACAACTTTTGGGAAAGTTACATGCAGATAGCTTTAATACTGAGAGACTAGTTTGCGTAGAAACGGACGGACAGACTGACAGACGGACGGAAAGACGGACAGACGGACATGGCTAGATCGACTCGCCTAGTGATACTGATCAAGAATATATAAACTTTATAAAGTCGGAAATGTCTCCTTCACTGCGTTGCAAACTTCTGACTGAAATTATAATACCCTCTGCAAGGGTATGAATATCAAGTGATTAAACCATAAATAATATTTTCTAAAAATACCATCCTTAAAAGCCAGTCTAATAAATTAATTTTACCTGTAAGATTTCAAAATATTGAAAGCATTGCCCAACGAACTTTCTAGGTGTGCATGCTGTACGAATCCACAAGCTCCAACAATCCAAAGTTTTATCTGCTGGAGCTGGGCACTCTCAGCTGGCAGTTTTTGGCGGACACTTTCAGCGAATACCTCCGGATGGCCATCGCTCATCTGGGGCTGCCCTACTGGGAGCTGTGCTTCTCCACCTGTGGCCTGCCGTCCTGGACGGAGCAGTTGTTCTTGCTTCTGGCGCCTCATCTCCTCGAGGAACACGAGCAAAGACGTGGGCGAGTGTTGAATCCCGCCTGCGAGCATCCATACAACATCATCGACCCAAACATTTTCCGGGGGAAGCCGAAAAGCGTGGCCAAAGCGGTGACGAGCAGCACCAAACAAAATCATAATAAGTGACCTTCAGTAGAAAAGTAAAATATTTATTTGTGAGGGTACATAAATGCCACAAAACAATGAAATGAACATGTGCAAGGGGAATCCCTGATGATAAACTGGGTCAATATGTGCGGATAAAGAAAAATGACTAATCATAGGGGCTAAACCAAAACGGTCGCCGATGTGTTCTTTTGTTTAAAACTAGATCCACTAATTTGTTGTTTTAATTATAAGGCATACATTCTACCTATAAAACATTTAAGCTTGAAAAACGGATTAATACATGTTCTTTAGTTTGATTAAGATAAATCATTTGCCTTAATTGTTTGCAATTTTAGTTTCTGAATTGTCTTAAAAGTTAAAACGTTTAGCACAACAGATCCAAATTTAGTTTGGAATTTTCCCCCATGATTCATTCCTTATATATTGACCCACCCTACAGCACAGGAAGTGGTATGAGGGTTATAATTTGGCTACTACTCAGTAGAAGTCCGCACTCTTGTCCTCCAGATCGGCCAGCATCTTGTCCCTGATCTGTGGGCGCGGATCCTCCGTGATCTCCGTGGGCACTGCGCCCGCCTGTCCCAGCATGAACTCCAGCTCGTCGGCGGTCAGCTTGTCGCCGCGCAGCTCCAGCGGGCCGATGAACTGCTTGCGCATCGATCCCTCGTGGTAGATGAAGATGGTGGGCAGGTTCTTGTCGGGGAAGTTCGTTATGCAGGTGGTGGCGACGGAGCGCAGGAACTTGGTCTGCGGGAAGCGGACGGCCAGCTGCTGCATGTGGTGGTGGATCAGGGCGCAGAGCGGGACTCCGTTGGCGTACAGGTGGAGGACCACCCAGATGCCCTCGCCGGCCTTGGTGACTTCGTTGACGTAGTCCTGCCCGGAGATCTCGCGCACCGATCCGAATCGCGCCTTTTCGGCGGTGGCCCGCATCTCGGCGATGCGTCGCTGGCGATATTGCTCCAGGACAGCCTCGTCCTCGGAGTCCTCCAGTTCGTCGAGCTCGTCCAGAGACATGTCGTCGATCGGCTTGCCCCGCTGGCCCTCATTTAGTGGCAGATCCGTGCGCCGCTGGATGGCATCGTCCATAAGCTTCTGGATCTGATCCTCCGTGATCTCCGCCTCCTTTGCCTTGGGCCCAATGATTCCCTTGGCGCGCAGCACATCATTCCACTCTGTGTCTTCGTTTGGGTCCTACGGAAAACAAAGACAC
The DNA here is from genome assembly GCF_025200985.1 of Drosophila gunungcola. Lineage (NCBI taxonomy): Eukaryota > Metazoa > Arthropoda > Insecta > Diptera > Drosophilidae > Drosophila > Drosophila gunungcola. Next base: position 7,244,991 of record NW_026453179.1, read on the forward strand.
GTGAGTTTTCATTCATAATTTTCATTACCAAATATGGAATTTATTTTGGGTGCACCAAATCACACCCGCAATCGCATTTTCTCGAATAGAACCCATTGTTCGGATAATGCATGAACATTTTCATTTGAACTATCATTAAATCTTACCTGCATGTTTTATGTTTATATTTCGATGAGATAAATAACTTAAATATATTTAAATTCTGAACGCATGCACCGTTTTTCTAAACTAAAAATAAAACTGAATAATTCTAAACGAAGTGACTCATGACCAGGGATGGATAAAATACCGATACTATCGCATCCGTTCAGCCGATTAGTGATGGCAAAGTGAGCAACATTTGTCATGCCTCAAATTTCATTTGTTGATTAAAAATAAAATAAATTTAAAACATGTTTGACCATCTCGAAAAATTATAGTAAGGAAATTCAAGTGTTTTCGTTTATTAGGTTTTAATTGCTTAACTTAAAGTGCATTCTTGAACCAAAAATATGTAATAATAAAAAAATTGTATTTGCCTTAGTTAGATGAAGTTGGTTTTGTAATTACCTTTCAAATCAAATGTTTATTATACCCAGTCAATATGTTTACTTTTAAGCAATTATTTTGCTGAACTACCATTTTTAAAATCCTGTTCAAGAATCCCAATACAAACAAATGAATTTTCATTTTCTATCAAAATGAAGATAATAAAAGTTTTTTCTATTATAGGCACAATAAAACATTTATTCAATTTTTCGAGGCTGGCGTTTTAAGAGATTATGGACGTGTTGTTGCTAATTTTTAACAAACACTTTTCTTACTTTTATTAGTTTATTTAAAACCACTTTTCCTTCAGTCAAAATAAATTTACCCATGAACAACTTTTGACCATTCAAACATGCAATAAACTCAAATTGTTTTATAAATTAGAAGCTTGAATAGTAAGGTATTTTATTTTATAGAAGCAATTAACAAGGTAAGTCCTCATAAGCTTTTGACTTTTAAAGCATTGATATGAAAGAAAATAATTATTTATAAAAACTTAGACATAATTAGTTACAGAAATTAAAAAAAACAAATCGGAAAGACAAATCAAAATTATAACAAAAAATATTTTTGAAATATCATCAATTGATTTTTGTCTGCTTTACATGTGAGGGACGCTTAGAAATATTAATTAAAATCTAAGTAAGCGCAGCTAAATGGTAAGATAAATTCTTTTTACGATTCCCTTCACAGTTTCGTGTTAAGACGTTTGAGTTTCCATTTAAGAACTTGAACTGTCCTCAGATACCTTGTAATAGTTGTTAAAATTAATAATACATATCAGGTCACCGATTTCCTCCTGGTAACCAGAAGAGGCTGCCTTGTTGCCCAAATAGATGAGATACTGCATGAACTTCTCGAACTCTGCCTCCTCCTGTAAAAGGCGCTTAAAGCGGGGATGCACAAAGTGATTCTCTTGATCCATTATAAACGACTGCGACTGAATGACTCTAAAATATTGATTTAAATTTAAGTAAATAAGAAAATGTTTAAGCCATAAATGAAATTAACTTACTTGCAAAAGCGTAGTATAATAACTAGAATATTGTCGATGGTTTCCTTAACTTTGGCACTCCTTCGATTTAAGAACGCCAGGAAGGCAACCCGTTTCAAGTAGGCCGCATGCTGCTTGTACAATCCCTCGATGGAATCGACGGTGCTCAGCTCCTCCTTGAAGCTATTCCAAGTGGACTGCAGGGCTTTGGCCACCAGATGCGTCTGGAAGGAGGTCATAAAGTGCGACAACTTGTGGCGCACCATTTGCAAGTGTCGAAAATGTGGACATGTGCGGAGTTCCGGTCCAAGCAGCTTGCCCAATTGTTGCAGATGCTCATAGGATCCCTCTAAAACGAAGTTTACATGGCGAAGCTTCAGTAGATAACCGAATATCTGTCCATATTTAGCCACCGTTTCGGGGCTGATCACCAGGTTTAAAGGCCAATCCACATTACAGTGCAGCGTTAGCATGGATGTGGCTTCAAGGGACAGGAAATTCAGCGTGTCCGGAATATTGTTGCAGTGGAGCGAGAGATTCTGAGACACCGTGGTCTCATCCGCCGAACAGCCAGCTAATGCATTGGTAAGCATAGTGTCGAGGATGCCCTTTTGGCAGAGGCTCTTCGGATCAATGCCCGCCCTTATTCTTCTCAGGATATCGCTCGTGAGCAATGTGCCAAACTGGCCGTCCAATAGAAAAAAGAAGTTTCTGAGCTTACGGAAATGCTCGTAAATACGCAACTCCTGGAAGATCCTGAGAACTTCGTTCCGGAGCAGCGCATAGTGCGCGTTCACTGGAGCCATAACGGAGAGGTGCAGGCAACGACGGGCTGTGAGTGGATTGTAGGGCTCCGGCACAGTGAGAACCGCCTTTTCTTTGGCCCTTTCCATCCCAAAGTAAGTGGGCAGATGGAAAGTTGGTTTTAAGATATCCGGTAATGCCTTAGTGGGCTTAGCAACAACAAGTTCAGGCTGCAGTGATTCCGAATACGAGCCTTCTTTGGTCTCACTAATGTTGTTATTATTGGCAGCATCGTTGTCAACCGTTTCCCTGGGTGACAGCCCAAAGATGTCCACATCGGAAGTGGTGGACATGGGGGTGAGCACCGCCAAAGGTACTTCCACGTGGAGTTTGTTAAGTTCTAAAGGTAGGAAAGGCGAGTCCTTATCTTCACGCACCGTACTACGTAGCTTGCTCTCCAATGCCCGTCGTCGATGCAGGCCACGTTCCGTATTGGCTAGACAAGGTAATGCTTTTTCTTCAAAATCTTTTTCGGTCTGTGCGATACCAAACTCGCTATCTAACACACGTCGACGGTTTCTGGCACGCTCCGTATTTGAATCCGTTTGGCGTCGCCAACGATGGGTGTGCTCACTCTCAGTGGAGTTGAAACTGGAAAAACCATCGTGGTGCTCATTGCGCAGACGGTTTCTCTGCATATCGCTCAGCTCCTCCGATTCAAGGCGATTTAGATTAGCATTGATGTCGGGCGGAAGGTTCGCGTGCAATCCCGAAGTTGAGCTTGTGGTTGCGGTTTTATCCGACTCCGACTGTGAAATATGGACCTTTGCATAGCACTCTTGGAATTGGTCCGAAGAAAGAATATGTTGACGATTGCGATCGAATTCTGTTTGGGAGGTCAGCTGCTCATTGGAATTAAGCACATCCGAGTGGCTCCGCTGAAACTGAACCACATTGGAACACAAAGGTTGAGATTCCACCACACCTGGCTGCTCTGGTTTTACATCTATTGGACTTTGTAATACCGTTTCTGGAAGCTTTGGTGATTCTTTATTTTTTGGATGCTTTGATTCCGCATCTGAAGGCTTCATCTGCTCTGTTGGTGCCTCTTTAACCTTATCTGTTCTCGCATCATCGTGGTCTGATTCCGATTCTGGACGAAAATCTGGTCCTTCCGCACACGATGCAAAACTGAGATCACTATATGTGCTCTGATCCGGGCTGGTCTCTTCCTGGTGGTCTTTCTCAATCAACTCGGCTGCTAGTTGCGACACTTGCTTTTGCAACTCTAGCTTTTCCCGCTCAAGGCGATTATCCTCAACCCGTTCGCTCTCCCGCTGAAAAGCCAACTCGTTGACAATCTCCTCGCGCCTCTTATCCAGCCGACTTTGCTGTTGAATTTCCTGTTCCGCGTTGACTTGATCGTACATCAGCTTCTTCTGGGCATTCGCCTTCGACAGGATCTCGCGCTGCTCTTCCTCCCAAGCGACCAGATGCGACCGCGTGCGCTCCTTCATGAGATTTGCGAAGCTACTTTTGGTGGCCTTGCGCTCCTCGAAGATGCTCTGCATGCTGCACCATCCGAAGCGTTGGTAGATAACGGCATATCTGTCGGCCAGGTTGCGACGCATCCCTTTGAGCTGTTGCTCCGTTAGACAGACCACTATTCCCGGGTATTCCACATCAAAGACGGGATGCTAGTGGGTTAGGAAGGCATCGATGAATGAATTCATTTGGTTTACAATCCTCTACAAACCTGAGCGTTATAGGCCTTAAGCACCTGGTTGTACTTTCCGCATTGAAGGATGTCCTGCTCACACCCGTATAAAAACTCCGGAATGGCCTCGTTGACCACGTGGTAGCCTCTATCGAAAAACTCCTTGCTGCACTCTTTCACCAGAGCCGGTGAGGTGTTCAGGCTGCGACTGATGAAAATCTCGTTGACGGCCTCGTCCAGCTCACCCTGGTGGATCCATCTCTGGAGCTGAACGAAGTATGTTTGGGATATGCACCGCAGCAAGTAGATGAGAACCTGCAGGAAGTCACTGTTGCCGCAAGTGTCGATGGCCAGCCAGACACAGCGCAGCAAGAAGGGGCCCGAAACCCCTGAGTCCAGATTTACTAAACAATAAAATGAAGCTAGTGAATAACATGTCCATTTGGCGGATTGGGAGTCTTACATTTTGGCTCACTCTCGAACACATTCTCCAGCTGATGGAGCAGCCGCATGGCAGGGCGGCAGTTGATCAGCAGCTGGGAGAGATTTTCGGCGGCCTGGGAGAGCAAAAACTCACGGTTGGTGGATAGAAAATCGACCAAAATGTTGCGCATGGCCTGCAGAAATGTGGAAGACTCATTAAAAGTTCATGAGAAGATTAGGGTTTGGACTCACCCGATTTAGGGGCCTTTCCAGACGCGCCATGGTGTTCCGATTCCACCTGGTGCGAGCACTCAGACGCCGAAAGGCGCAGCCAGAGCGCAAGAAGGGATCTACGAAATCCGCCAATATCTCGGGCAGCACAGTGCGCAATGTGGTGTTGGGCCTGAATACCAAGACCAGCTCGTCCTCCGGCGAGCTCAGGAACGTCTCTGACTGAATACCTGCTGCCGCCTTCTTAAGGTGATCTATGAGGGCGGCTTCGCCGATGTAGTAGAGAACCAGGTCCTTGTTTTGGGAGAGCTTCAATTCGTTGGTCATCATTTGATCCGAAATGAAATACTTCTGGGGTCCGGGTTGGGCCACAAATGGGGGATCCGGCGGGGCAGGTGGGCTCTTCTTTTTCAGGACTGGCAGTCGGGGAGGTGGTTGCATTGGCTGCTCCCTGGATTCCCTCATGCGAGTCATGGTTTCTGCTAAGCCGGAGAAGGTTAAAAGGGATAGATTGATACCGGCGCGTGGCTTTTCCGGGGTAGGCGCCTTCAGGTTGGTCAGTAGAAGATCGGAGTGGGGCTGCAAGTGGAGGGGCTTTAAGACCCGCCCCATCTGATCCGGAGATTTGAGCGCTTTTGGGTTCACTGGCTCCCTGGGTAAGCGGTCCGGCAGTTCGTGTAGTTTCAGTATTCCCGGCTTATACAGTTTGAGGCCAGGTTTGTAGTGGTTCTCCGCACCCTTCTCCGGTTCAGGAGTATTTTTCCCAACCTGCTCTGGCAGCAGACTGATCCCAGGATCGTTTTTAGTTTCGTGGGGATGTGCTTCGTCCTTTCCTGCCAGAAGATTCTGGAAGCGGTTCAGGCTGTCCCTCCGTTTGGGATTCTTTGCCACCTCACTGCTCACCTGGCGGAGCAGCTCCAGCTTGTCTTGGGACGACATCGTCCCAGTGCGCAGCAGATCCTCATAGATTTTGGAGCGCATCCTGGCCACCGACGCAGCTGTGGGCCGATTTGGCGCCTGCTCCTCCGACGCCAACAAAGTGGCCAGGTGGGTCACCATGTCGAAGACGCTGTGGCTGCACTCAGCCACGGATGCCATCGGAATGGGCTTTGGACTCCAAAATCATGGGATATTTACAAGAAACCAAACAAACTCGAGGACCAGGGGCCAACCACTCACGATGGTATCGATATGTTGAAAATTTGGGCTTGCTATCGAGTTTTTAGTTTCGATTTTAACCGATAGCTTTCTAACGGTAGATTCTGGCAACACTCAGATAAACTGAAATTTTTGAATGTATTCTCTCTATAATTATCCTTAACTTGTTGGCTTTCAACTGAATAAATAAATGTTCTTGTTTTTAACAAGACCAACCCAAACTGAACTCCTAAAAATTTTTAATTAATTTAAAATATTTGATTTTCGGCAAATATTGGAAATAAACCCAGATGAATATGAGGATATATTCCCTAATCCTTAATAAACTTGGCTAATTTCAATATTTCCTTTGAAAAAAAGAAACAAAATTGGTTTACACTAAATTAAAAAGTTTTAAATATATTGTTTTTTTTTACAAATACACAATATTCTATTTTGCCCTTTGGCTTACAATATAAGCTTAGTTACCTTAGTTCTGTATTCGTAACACATTTAAGACATGCAGAATTTGAAATTGAATCTGTTCTAGTTTAGCAGGTTTCTCTCATATTTTTGCATTTTACAATTATTTGTATGCAATTTTTTTGCGTTTTACGGTTGCTTTTTTTTCTGAACTAGCGTGGGAACATCAAGAGATTAGCTTATGGCTGACGGGGTAAATGTGTATAAATGGGAACGTTCTGTGGCTGTTGGCAGATTATTGCAAAGGTGTGGTGGCGGCGGCGAGGAGGGGTTGGCCAGGTGGTGTGGCCTGCACCGAGGCCGGCGGACCCGCTGCTAATCCCTCCTGCTCGAACTTCCGGTCGTGAACGACCACGTTGCCCATTAGCACGAATCATGAGGCGCTGTTCGTCTCCCCGTTGCTCTCGTGGAAGTTGGTGCCGTTGACGATGAACGAGGTGCCCAGGCCGTACAGGTGTCCGGAGTACTTGGCATGGTCGATGTTGTCCTCGAAGAACATCTGAAAAGGGTGTAAGGTTCCATTAGGCGGGCATATAACTTGTGTCTGGGTTTGGAATGGGACAGAACCAAGCAGTGGCTGAAATGTTGAGCTAAGCGATCTATTAGCCTAACACCATAAAGCATTGAAAGCACATAAATCTCTACAGCAGCAAATCTAAATGGTAGCACCCAATCAGTTTGGGGAGTCCTACTTATAAATAAATTAAATTACATACCGTTTACCGATGTTGTTAGATGGAGATTTAGTAATTTTCTTATTTTAGATTGTTATTCTTCTAATTATTCTGCAATTTCTTGTTAATTTAAAATTATTTGGCAGCTTAAGCACTTGCTACGCTGATAAGCACAGTAAAACTGTGTATAAATTTATGACAGCAAAGCATTTAAAATTGCGAAACAAAATTCAGTAATTCATTTGACAAATTCAAATTCTTTCTTTTAACTTAAAACTAAAGTAAAGCAGTTAATACCGTTTTAAGGCAATTAGACAAATTTCTCCATTGGTAAGAAGTCATGCCGTATGAATTATATTTGAAAACAACAAGATGCTTAAGATTGCGTATGCAATGCCCAGACACCAAAGAATATAAACAAAAATGTAAAAGAAAATTAATTCAAATTCATTTAATTTTCCATTCAATCCATTTCTGTTTTCTTTTCGTCCCGCGAGCTTTAAAGCTAATAGACATGTTTCACATGGTTTTAACAGTTTTAAACTAACTCAAAACACTTCAAATTATGGTTTTCATTCATAAATTGCGGCTCACTGGCACTGCAGATGCTGCAGGATATAAATAACTAAGTACATATGTGATGTATGTATGAAAATGGGCGAGTTGTGACAACCATGAACCACCTTAAACCTATTGGATGATGATGTTGATGATGGGCGAAGGCAAGATACGTTAGTAGTGGCAAAGGCAGGGCAACAACACTACTTTCTAATAGTCCGAAATAGTCTGGGTCAACGTATCGGAGCAGACGCAAGGCAAGTGAGAAAGCGATGAGCCATCCCGCTCCGGTGAACCGGGAGTGGCGGGAGGCGTGACCATATATGAGCTCGAGGTGAGCGGGTCGCAGGAGGAGCTGCTGTTGCCCGTGCCGTTGCCACTGCTGATCATCACAGAGTCATCGGGGGGACATCCCCCGATGTAGGCCTTACGGCTCAGCAGGCAGATCCGGCTGACCGACGGCTTCATGTTCATGGTGTGCTCAAGCAGGTAGGGAAAGAGTACAACGGGCGCTTCTAGCTCAAAGTGCAAATCATGTGTGTGCAGTACCTCACGCATTTTGAAGAAGGCCATGCCCGTAAGCAGGGCATCGGAACCGGCCTGATGCTGGGGGCCAACGCGACGCAGTTCCAGCTGATCGGCCACCTCCTGCAGGCCGCCCTTCAGGTTCTTGCAGGACTTCATCAGATATTTGATGTCAAAGATGTTGGGGAAGTATATGTGCAGCAGCTCGAAGAACTCGCTCTCGTCCGAGGGCAGATTCTGATCCGTGAGCAGCTTCAAAAGGTAGCCGAAATCGTAGCCGGAGTGGAAGCACAGCCACTTGATGTTGTCGACCAGCACAATGCCGGAGCTCATTAGCAGCTCGGCAAACTCAATGGGGTCGATGCCGTCCTCCTCGTGCTTCTTGAACTGGATGCCAGAATTCTGCAACAGATCTATCGAGTCCTGCGCATACATGTCCTCGCTAGGGATACGAAAGATGATGATAGAACCCCCTGTTATCGCTTAAGCAGAGCCAGCTCACCTCAGGTTAAACTTGAAGTTGAACTGCCAGGTCGAGTAGCCGGGCGGCGTTTTGCCATCGTCGTCCATGAAAGTCAGACCCAATTGGATGATCCGCAGAAGGTCGACATTGCAGCGCAGCAGCTGGTAGTGGTAGTCCGCCGTGGAGCGGAACTCGCCGACGGGTCGTGCCACCACGCCCGGGAACTCGGTGTCCATGGCCACATAGTGGTACTTCTGCACCACTTTGCGGATGGTGCGGAACTCCTCCTCCAGGTTATGCTTCCACACGTCCCGGATGCCGCACTCCTCGTTGCTCGGTATGTGGACTTGGCCGTGTGCCGCGCCACTGATGGCCGAAGGCATTGTCTGTGAAAGGTATTGGTTCTGGTTCAAAACGACTTGGTGTTATTTATGTATATCATTTTCGGGTGGATATTCTTTATGTGTGAGAGTGTATGTTTTGGAAACCCATCGGGGCTGATAAGAAATCATATTTAAGTATAATGGATTGAAAAACAGTATTAATAATATATATATACTTTTTGGAACTGAGTACATCAATTTTAACAAGAATATATATATTGTCGGATATATATATATATATATATATATATATATATATATATATATATATATAACAATATATATATATTCATTGTTTAAATCTTTCAAATTGTGGAAGTTGTTTTCAAATTATGATTTTAATACAATCTATTCACTAAAAACAAGTTGAATGGGTTTTTGTTTTTAACAATTTAGCACTGATCAAGATTAGTTTGCCGATCTGCAAAATAATTTCATTAATACTAAAGAGTTTCCATCCTTAAATAACAATTTCTAATATCCAAGTGTGTCGTGTTTGTGTGTATTTTGTGAGGGATCTTAAGGGTTAGCAACATAATAAAATAGCTGGACCAATTGGTTAAACACGTTAGCGCAACTAAACAAGAGTTTGTAATAGAGGTTTGGCCAATATCGCTGTTAGAAGTGCTACAATTTAGCTGCTGATACGAAAGAAGAACGAAATAATCAAACAATAACGAAACAAAGGCACGTGAAGGAATCGATTTTGAAAATTTGCTTGAGGTGGTTACTGGAGTGATGGGGGTTACGATAGGCGCTACTTACATCGTCGCCGGTCGTCGCCTGGTGCGCACTCTTCGTCGCCGGATCAGCCACCTCTTCGCACTGACCTACAACCAAGCCTCAAGCAACAAGTTCCTCTTGGGTAAATGGTATTACGGTTTGGTTCTGAGGCAATGCTCTTGATCAAATGCAGGGGATTCGGAATATATATGTACAATTGAACTCTGCCCTTACAGGACTCTATCACACCTAAATCGTATCGCATTCATTAACACACTTTGAGATAACATAAGACAAGATACTTGAAGCTGATGCTGAAAATAGACAGCATTAGGCATTGTTTATTTTACAAGATTGCTGTGGCACAAACACAATATTATATTTGCTTTAATTAAAATCTTAGTTTGTTTTTAGACCTTCTAATTGAGGTAATTTTGGATTTTGGATTTTATTTTATCAATCTCGTTACAAGTCATAATTTAATATATCAAGTAATCTTGAAGTTTAAAATGTAAGTTATAGTCAAGTGCCCTTAAAATACCTGATTTGTGAAAGCACTGTCCTTATTTAATCTTAATAAGATTTAAAATTTTGTGATGGTAGTACGTTTAAAATATAATGTGTGGGCAGATATTTACGAAACTAAAGCTCTAAACAACTTGAAATATTTTAGTTTCAAAGGTCTCGCTGTTATTTACGATTATATTCGATGTTCGAAAACCATGTAATCCATATTTTAGAGTTTCCTGTTCCAGTTACAATAGTCTGGGTCTAATCGCAGAAAGCCAATGCTTTTCATTACTTTTTAAACAATACATTGACGAATTTCACCTAAAGGTAACCGTGAAAATGTCACAAAATCCGTTTAATTTTTACCCAAATGAACCCAAAAGAAAAACAGTTAGAACGCCCTAAAAAAACCGCACACACACATACACTAGCCGCAACCACACGCATACACACGCACATGCAGCGGCATTGAAGATGCATTTGCATTTCGCAGTTTTTTGCCATGGAAATCAAGGCAATGGAACGGGCCCACCGGTCGGAAAATCCGTACACCCACTCGTTTGCCCTCGCAGCTTACCCATTTCATAATATACGATGGCGGACTATGTGGATTTTAGCTATTTCACAAACTGTATGTTCCGATCGGCGTCTCCTCGTTTTGCGCTGGTAAAGTAGGCGGCGGGGAATGAACGGCTGGTCTCCGGCACTTTTGCTTTCCTTGCGGCAATCCTATTATGCAGGGACTTTAACTTGAAGAGCCCTCGACGTTTGGCAGCAACTTCCAATAGATTTTAATCAGCAAATATTGTTTGCGAGCCGCGCAAGTGCCATAATAAAAAAATTGCCCGTCTTACGATTTTAGTGGTGGAAAACGTCAAGGTACAAAATATCGATATCGGTTTTACATCCTCTTTTGGGTGGAAATTGTTTTAAATTTTGAGTTTTAAGGAAATGTGTGCCTGTGTAAAAGTGTTTAATTTTAAAAGTAAGTAAGGTGTTTATGTTTAACATTAGTTTGGATACAATTGCAAATAAAAGAAATAATCGATGCATTCGTTTCAGTGTTGTAAATGCGGCACTGCGGATAGTTCGCTTTAACATCCGCCTAGAGGGCGCCAGCGTTGTGAATTAACTTTGTGCCGTGACAGCCCTAGACTTTCAGCTGTTCGATTATATCGATTATATCGGCCAAAAATCGACTTTGGCTCCAGCTCTAGAAAAAAAACAAATTTATTTACATTAATTCGATTTCACCGGTAAAAGTGCTTTCCTTACTATTTAAGCTTAATATGAAGTGATATAAGCTTATAAATGTGATAAGAGCTTATAGAAATAGCAACCAGAGTTACATTGTTTGTTTTTGTGTTTTTTGTGTTTGTGCCACTTTCCTTGCATTGACCCATTTGTTGTTGCAAATTCTTCGAAAACTAGCTCGCGTTATAAATAAACAAAACAATTGTATCCCCTGTTTTTTCGTTTTGTTTACTTTAACTACACTATTACAAATGACAGCTTTAAGAAAAACTCGTTATTTTTTAGGTATGTGTGGGTAAAAAGAAAGTACATAAAATGTGCAGAATTCCATCTCGCCGTCTGTCAACAATCGGCAATGATGTATGTATGTGCATATACATAAATGTATGTAGTGATCTCTCCAATTATATTATTGCCATGAACCAGGAAGGAACGGATTTCACCAGTTTCTTCAAGGGGTTAATAAACTTTTGACGCTTTACGTTGCACGTTTTTTCCCATTTTTATGCTTTATTAATTCCGTTTACGAATTGCCGATAAGGGCACTTCAGTTAAACATTTCCATACTGCTAGGGTTTTTCTTATCTCACTTATAGAATTTAATCAGTAATGAATTTGCAAGGTCAACAAAATTCAATAGTTCTACGAAAGATAGACTAGATCCACGAGAATTTAATTTAAACTTTATATATGTTTTAACTTTACCCTAACTTAAAGCTTTTTTCTGAAATGGGAAATTTACTGATGTGATTTCTCCTTTTTTTCGTTCCCTTTATAAACGTAAAAAAACATTTTATTTATACGCTATGAATAATGTTGCATGCCATTCCAATTTAAATCAAAAATTCAAAAATTTCAATCCAAATCCAAATCACAGTATCATTGGTTGGCGTAACTAATAGCATGCAGTGCAATTCATTCAGCACTGAAAGTTCAAATTGATTTACAATATGCATTTAATCACGCTAAAATTGTGATAAAATGACTGTACCTAAACATTATGATCCAAGCAAATGTTTACCGCATTAAGCGTTGTTAGATCAATTTATCTACAGTTTATAGTTTCGTTTTTTTATAGTGCAATAAATTCCCTTTAGTTAAGCACCTATTCGTTTCATAAAATGATGGGATATTATTTTTATTATAGCGTATACGTATGACATAACAAATAAATTATTCACGCTTTATTATTGTCTTTAAATTGTAAATAGATCGTCAGCAAAACAAAGTAAAACTCATTAATGTGCACATATCTCGTGTTCGTATTTGCCTTTATCGATCGAACAATTTGATCACGTTTTAAGCGACCCGAACCAATACTTTTAACTCTATCACTTGTTGAGCTAATTGAGGCGGTCGTGTGATCACCGATCAGTTATTCTTCAGTCTTTGGCCAGCTCTCTAACCGATTTGACCTGCTCCAGAGCTTCGAGTTTTTAGTGTAAATAATAGGAATTAAGAACTCTGGCTTTTTGAAAAGAACGTGCCCTTCGAACAGAGAACAATATCAAAACATTTGTTTAAACATCTACGTGAGTTTCCAACCAAAATATAATACATTGCGTTTAGATGTTAGACTTTTTCGATTTGTATTGTGTTGTGTGAAAATTGGCCCTAATGCCTTGAAATGGAGTTGTGTTATTGTGTTTAGTCTCACCCTGAACAGCTAGGTCAAACAATTTCCTATTAAATGAACAGAGCTCTTAAAGGTAAAACGGTACACGATTAATGCTACCAATGCCCGGATAAACTTAAAAAAAAACCTTTAAATGGTTATTTTATGATAACATTTTAAGTTTCAGACGTACTTTGGATACTTATTGATATTGATACATTAAAGCAATTTCGTTTTAATCGAATTCAGAACCAAACCAGTTTGCTGATAAGTTGATTAATTTTACACAATCTAGTTATAAAGTGAGCCATTTGTAATCATCAAGGGGTTGGTTCCTATTCTTGTTGATATACCACAAACTCGTATTTCTTCTATTCTTCTGAATTCTTCGGGGCTTATTTACGACTTGCTTTTTGGTAATAACTTTTCTTGACGTCTCTTTTTTTTTGGGCTTGTCTGTCACGCAGACTTCTCGTAGCCAAATATGCTAAGTAAGTCGTTGAACCTGCGATTTTTAAAATTCAAGAAATTCAGAATTGAAAGTTTAATGTTTTGCGCGTATTTTCTATCAATTTTACCTTTACATAGTTAATTGCGTTTGCGTTGTTAATTTAAGTCAATTTAATTAATGTTACTTTTTAATGCTAAAGTCCAATAATAAGTGTTGCTATACTTTTGTGCCACAATCTCCTAAATTAATAAATTACAATTATTAACTATTTTCGTGTGTTTAATCCACAGACTCATCAGACATGACCCTCAGGGACTGGGGCTATCGTCTGCTGCCGGGTCTAAAGTGGCTGCACGGCTACACCGGTCAGGATGCAGTGGCGGACCTGATAGCCGGAGTGACGGTGGGACTCACGGTGTTGCCCCAAGGATTGGCCTAGCCACGCTGGCTGGGATGGAGCCACAGTACGGCCTGTAACTCGCTTTTGGTGGGCGGCATCGTATACGCAATGCTCGGCAGTTGCCGGCAGGTGACGATTGGACCACGGCATTGCGGCACTGATGACCAAGCGGCACACTGTGCTCCGGCTTGGGGATCTGGCCCTGCCTACGCGATACTGCTGTGCCTCATCTCCGGTGTTGTTGGAACTGGGCATGGCAGTGCTGAAGCGGGCGCCCTGGGTGGACCTAATATCTCTGCCAGTCACTGTGGGATTCACATCCGCCACCGCCGATAATCATTGGCACCCTCGCAGCTAAAAGGTTTACGGGCTTGCGTGGAGGATCCGGCTCTGACTTCATCCACACTATGCGCTCGGTGTTCGGAAATCTGCATCAGGGGCGGAAAGGCGACTTTACTTTGGGATTGGGGTCCATCACAGTTCTGTTGCTGCTTGCGGGTAAGTTATTTCATTTATTAAGGGGGCTATTCACGTGTGACCCATACAAAATGATGCATTTTTGGAAATTTTTTTAATGAAACTAATCGATAGAATGTTTCGAAGTAATTTTGGCATAAGTTATGTTTTCACGATTTATTCTTGCAAAACTATTGAAAAATAATGGTGCTTTGAGGTGTCAACAAAAAAAGTACCACAACTACTGAAATGATTCCTACCGAATGAGTAACCGAAACCAAAAACAAATTAAAGTGGGAAATAAAGTTTAAAGTATTGTACAATCATTAAAAAATATTAAAAATTTACAAAATGGCGTAGCTTTGAAAAAATTCTGTTTTTGGAGTTAAAAAATGGTCTTTATTTCAATGCCCAACTTAAAATTTTGAATCAATCAAAAATATCCTAGTTCATTATAGAGTAAATGCATTCAAGAATACTCTGTTTTAATTAAATTTTTTAGTTATAGTGGCAGCAATTTTAAAACATGTTTCGAGAAAAACGCGTTTAAATTTCAAATGGAGATGCATTTACATATATGCAAGCGGTGACTCCTAAAAATGTTGCCATTCAAAAATTAATTAAAAGTGTAAACTATTGAAGAAGCCAAAAATAAAATCAATTTTCAATCCCCATAGAAACTCAAAGACGTCAAACTGGACGGAAGAATCCGGAGTTTGCGGACGCAGCAGCTGATAAGCGGTAGCATCTGGGTCATAGCCACCGGACGGAATGCTCTGGTGGTGCTGGTGACCAGTGTGCTGGCCTACAGCACGTGCGAGCAAATGGCTAGCTGTCCCTACATCCTCACCGGAAAGGTCAAGAGCGGTCTGCCAAACGTCTCGATGCCCAAATTCGAGACTACCATTCTAGACAGAAATGGCACCGAGATCAAGCAAAACTTTGAGCAGATGGTGAGTTGTTAATAAATTTATTTAAACTAAGAAATAATTATGGTTTTTTGCGATCATATATCGAGATCTACAATATGGTTTGCTTAGTGTCTTGGTCTACTTGTTTTATTGTGTACTTCTGATTTTTAATTGTCTTTCTTCTTTTATTTTCTTTTCTTTTTGTAAAGTAAAAAATAAATTATAATTATTTGTCAAACTCAATTTTAGTCTGCACATGAATTATATCCGTTTTAATCATGAATTTAATTAATACGTAGGATTCTTGGAAAGTTTGATTTTGTTGGTTTCGAATTAATTTATTTAGTTGAACTGCAGTGGTTAAACCAATTTTCTCTCCATTTAAGCTCTCGGAATTGGGTCCTTCCATAATACTGCCCATTATTGCTGTGCTGGGTAATGTGGCCATCTCAAAGGCATTTGGAGGAGCCGGCCTGAGTCCACGCGTGAACTGGTCGCCCTTTCGATGAGCAACATCTGTGGCGCCTTCTGCAGCTCAATGCCGGTGACGGGATCTTTTTCGCGCAGTGCCGTCAACCATGCGAGTGGAGTAAGGACTCCCTGGGAGGCTGCTACACGAGCGTGCTGGTTCTGCTGGCGCGGGACTGCTGGCACCCTACTTTCCAATACTCCCGA